>NC_143583.1:225963017-226582874 GCF_048544385.1 Mastigoproctus giganteus | reverse complement strand
AAGAATAGTGATGGTTTACTTATAAACAGCAGAGAAGGCATAATTCAAATAGCAGAAGACTACTATAGAGAATTACACAAGGAGTGAGGGAATGATGCCAGCTGTGAGGAAGATGGATTGCAAAGTAGCAACACATACGACATACCCGATATTCTTCCTGATTAGAACATGCATTGAAGAAAATGAAGAATCAGAAAGCCCCAGGGAAGATGAAGTTATTGTAGAGTTGTTAAAAATGGGAGGAAGAGACATAACACAAAAACTGGCAAGACTCTTCATAAAGTGCATTAGAAAAGGGTGTGATGCCTAAGCAGTGGAATTATGCAATCATAATTTTGCTGCATAAGAAAGGAGATAAATCAGAAATTGGAAATTATAGACCAATTAGCTTGCTATCCCACATCTACAAGTTGTTCACCAGCCTTAGAATACATGCCACAGGCTGTACAAATGACAAGGTAGCATTACTAACTGATTAGAAAGAATACTTGACGAGAATCAACCGAAAGAGCAAGCTGGCTTTAGGACAGGATTCTCAACTATGGATCATCTTCATAATATCACAGCTAATGGAGAAAGCAAATGAATATAAAACACCATTATGCCTGGCATTTATGGATTATGAAAAGGCATTTGACTCCATACAGCATAAGGCAATGTTTTGGGCACTGGAAAGACAAGGCATAGATACCCCACACATTATGATTTTGAAGAAAATATATGAGAGTGCTACCTCCTTTATTAGAGTAGACAATGACAGTAGGAAATTTGAAATCGAGAAAGGAGTTCGACAAGCAGACACAATATCTCCGAAGCTGTTTACTGCTGCCCTTGAGGACCATTTACGATTTGCAGATGACATTGTGGTCATAAGCCACGATCCCAAAGAATTAGAGGAAAATCTTAATCAGTTATGCACAGTTAGTAAGGATTTTGGACTAAAGATGAATATGGCTAAAACAAAAGTAATGACGAACAAGTATGCCACAGAAATGTAAATAATGATTGAAGGAGCAGTAATTGAAAAGGTGGAGTCATATACTTATCTGGGACAAGTTATTAGCTGTAATAATGATAAATGGCTGGAAGTCAAGAGAAGAATAAATTTTGGATGGATAGCATTCAGGAAATATAGTCACATACTGAAGAGCAATATCCCAGTTTGTCTGAAACGTAAAATAATGAATCAATGTATACTCCCCACCATGACTTATGGAAGTGAGACTTGGGCACTCACCAAAAGAATGGAAGAGAAGCTGAGAACTACACAGCAAAGAATGGAACGAATTATATTGGGAATCAGACTGTTAGATAAGAAGAGAAACACATGGATTAGGCGGCAAACTCGTAAAGGACATTCTTATCAAAACTAAAGAACTAAAGTGGTCTTGGGCAGGACACATAGCTCGAAGACATGATGACAGATGGACTAAGAAAATAACAGAATGGTACCCAAGAGAAGCTAGAAGACAAAGGCGGACATGGATAGATGAAATTCATGAGTTTGTGGGTAGTAAATGGATGGCCAGTGCTCAAAACAGAAGGAACTGGAAAGTTGCTGGAGAGGCCTTCATCCTGCAGTGGATTGAAAATGGCTGATGATGATGACTCTTCTATAATTTACTACCCTAACATGCCCCTTGAAATTATTTATATTTTTATACCAAGCTTCATCTCACCCTCCCCCCATTTGAAATGTTGCTATCCTCAGAGCATCTTATAAACATCTGTTGCTGCTGTTGTGGCAATAAACAAGAATTCTTGAGGTGAGTGCAAGCATTACTTTGATCCATATCATTGAGTAAATGTGGATCTAAATTACCCTTCTTTTTTGTCGTTATTGAGAATTAAAAAAAAAAATACCCCTCCTAACTGGCAGTTTCCCCGAACCCTTTGTATCCTCAATGATACTAGCAAAAATCCTTGCATCACCTTTGTTCAAAGGAATATCATCTCTACAAAATAGATTCCTTCTACCTAGAAATGTGGGCCACGCTGTTAATCCAATATATAATCCCTCCTATTGTGTCTGGTCAGAACTGTAGACACACCCACAGACATTTTGGTCTAACTGTTGGCATTTTTTCAGCTTGTTCCTGTATTTATCCAGTGGTCAGGTCATGTTTGTTTAATATAATTAAAGTCCCCACACTAATAATAATGCTCTCTTTACCTCCCTGAAAATCTGCCAATCTGTTGGTAACGTCATCAATTGTTGCTTCTGGCAAACATGCTCTGGTTCTGGACCACCTATCTTTATAACAAAAAATGTTATGGTTCCTCTAACAATAGAATCTCCCAATAAAACTAAATCACTTTCGACCAGAGCAGTCTGCACTTGACTTCTTTTCTGGAACCCAAATTGAGGGTACATCACTTGGCAGGTCACAGGTTACTTGACTCTCTAATGAGCTCCCAGTTACACCTGTTTGTAGGGCAAGCACTCGTTTCTTCAGTGATTCAAATTCTTCTCGTAATTCATGAAGTTCTAATTTGAGATCATTACACCCCCCTTATATCAGTTGCAAACTAAAGAATTGTCATTTGAGCTAGGTTTGCCTACGAGACCAGCCTTAAAATACATGCTATACAAATGACAAGGTAGCAACTAACACCAGAAATGCCTGCAGGAATTTCCATTTGAGTTCCTTGGACTTTGTATTGTAATTAGATCTTGTAGCAACCATTATTTAAGTAAAATTTGTACTTTAGAAAGATTAAAATGTTTAAATTTACAATACATTACAGAATTTGTCAACAAAATATTGCAGAAATTAAACTGTTGACAAAACTTGAACCACTGAAGAAGTTAAATTTAAGCTACCGAACAAAAGTAACTTTGTGATAAACAAAACATTTATCACAAAGGCTATCTGAATATTAAGCTGTAGCTCTCCAAATACTTTGCAAATTTAAACTTATGATATACTATGGAATTTGGATTAACACAGTATTACCGAAATTATACTGCTGACAAAACTTTTAACCACTGGTGAAATTAAAATTTTAAGCTACTCAGCAAAAGTTATGAACTTCCTGGCAAAATATTGATAGCAAAAGCTATCTGAATATTAATCTGTGACTTTCAAAATACTTATCTAAATACAAAAATAAACTAACCTTCATGACTATGGGAATTCAAGCCATATATTAACTACAGTTTAGTTTATTAAAATTAAGAAAAAATCTATTTTTTTCAAAAACTAACCTGCTAAGAAGAGCTTCAGAAATATGCAGCCACTCCAGTGATCCTATATTTATCCAACAAATGGTCAGGCTGTGTTCATTTAATATCATTAGTCCCTACATGAATAATAATCATCTCTTTACTCCTCCTTAAAATCAGGCGCCTCCGTAGCCAGGTGGGAAGGAGCAGCAGTGCATAGCACACGCTTCTTGATTAGACCGGGGTTCGAGCCCGTCACCACCAAATACGGAGGATGCGGAAAGGTCAGGGAATGACCACCGCATATCCCGGAGCAATATGGCCTTAGTTGCTAATGCTCCTAAAAACCAAAAAACAACAAACAACAACATCCTTAAAATCAGATAATTTGTGGTTAACATCATCAATTGTTGCTCCCAGAAAACACACCCTGGTTCTGCTCCACCTATTTTTATTCCAAAAAATGTAACCCATTTTTCTGACAAAGTAAACTGCAGTCATTATCAACCCACTACAGGATGGAAGCCTCCTCAGCCATTCATGTTGAGGGAAAATGGACCATAATGTGCCATTGTAGGTTCAGTGCTGGTTGGTAGATCGACCATATTTAATAGTAAGGGGCTTGAACCCCAGTCTACTCAAAGAACATGTGCTACTGCACTTCCGCCTCTGACTACTCAGCTACGGAGGCCTTCAACGGTTCTCTGACAGTAGTCTCCCTATAAAAGTAAATCTCCTTCAACTGGAGTTGTATGCATTTGACTATCCTTTTCTGGGTCCCAAATCGTGAGTGTGTCACTTGACAGGTCATGAGATACTAGTCCCAATATCCCAGTTACATTTGTTTCTAGGGCAAATATCCATTTCTTGGGTGACTCAGATTCTTTCTATTAATGCGTCAGGTTTTAATTTGAGATCGGTACACTCCTTACATCGGGTGCAAAGAAAAGAATTGTCATTTGAGCCTTGTTTGTCTGCTAGACTGACCTTAGAATACATGCCACAGTCAGTTGGTGAACTTGACTCCACAGAAATGCTTGTATGTATTTTCATGTGTCATGATGCCCTTCAACTTTGTATTATAAGTGGATATTGTAACAACTATTGTTTAGGTAAAATTTGAACTTAATAAAAATTTATGAAATTTAAATTTACAGTATATTACACAATTTAAATTAACTACAACAGATATTAAATTGTACACCAAAACTTTATTCACTAATGAAGTTAATATTAAGCTACCGAAGTTATTAGAAGGAATTTAAACTAGTAGAACTACTTTAGAAAAGCTAATGATTAAATTTACAAAATATTGTAGAAATTAATTTCACACAGTTACTAAAATAAAATTTACTTAATTACTGAAGTAAGATTTAAAAAGTACAGAAATAAACTTTAAACAAAAATTGTCTACTAGACACCTGATGTTAATCCTCTTCTGTTAGCACGCTGGAACCATCTGAAATGAAATGTGCATACAGTAGAACAGAGAGGATATCAGTAGGATATCTGTTTTATTTTTCTGAGGTGTTGCCATCTGCTAAGTTAGAAAGGTGAGATTACAGTTGCCGATCGTCATCTTCAGTAGCACTTGTTTCACAACCCATATTGAATATAACTTTTTAACCAATCTGTTGCTATTGTATTTCGTCTTTTTTTTTTTTTTTTTTTTTCATGGTGAAGAGCAGCTGAGATCCATGTGTGATCCATGCTGAAATCCTCCCCTAGACAGAGTAGGTTTTAGATGGCCTAGAATACCCAAAGGCATGATGCAATTTTCACAAAAATCTTGCCTGTGAATGTCAATAAGTCAACATCACAAAATAGCTGTGCTGAAAAAAGTCATACAAAAGTTAAGAATTTTTAATAGCTCTTGCCACTGTCTTCATATAAGAAGCTGTGTCAGTCTTAAATGCATTAGGTTAAAGCTTAGTATTTGTACAACCTTGATTAAAAAAGAAGGTTGAGTTTTTTTTTCCATTTGAGAGAAGGTTGGAGTTTTTTTCCATTTTCAAATTGTCCTGTCGTTCTGTTAATTACAATGAAATACATATTAAAACCTTGGTAGGCACATCTCAAGTATCACATATATATAATGGTTGGAACCCTCATTTTAGGATCTGAAATCTTCCTCTGCAATGAATTGGCATTTGCAGTAGAAAAGTAAGTCAAACCACGTTTTAGATATGCATAGTTTTACATCTTTCTGTAGTGGGAAAAATTCGCTCTCAGTTGTGTTGTAAGGAGAAACAATCTGTTCAATGAAATTAAAAAAAAAACTTCATTACATTCTTACATTTTTCTCCTTGCACAAAGCAGTGGTGGATTGAATCACATTTGGGAGTATAACTGAATTAATACACTGTCCTAGCATGAGCTAATTGCAATTACATTTCAGCTATCTTAATATTATTACCTCAGGACAGACTACTTTCAAATTATGCCTTTAAAATTAAGTTTATTGCATTAATGTCCTCATAATTTTATATATCAGAATGTCCTCAGAAGTATAGTTGGCTGGTGTATCATTGCAAAATTTCTAATGCAACATAAGAACAGAGCTGGAATGATTCCCATGCGTGAAGCAGACATCTGGATTAGTCAGTCAGATTTTTTAACTATCTATATCTTCCATGTGTCATAAATTATTAGAAAAATTTATGCATTTACTAATTACCTGCCCATGTTTTTAACTGAAAGCCCAAGGATGAGAAAACAGTTTACTGTAAAACACATTAATGCATAGTATTGATTCACTCTCTGTTAATTTCTATCTTTCTCTGTTTGAACAGTTCTTTTTAATCATATGTTATCCTTTATTATGCTTGCTTTATTAGATACAGAACACTACATTTCAAATTGGAGGAGCAAATTTGATGGAGGTCTTTGGAACATTGCAGAGCTTTGAAATTTTCCATATGCCAAGTTCTGGTCTATGTGGCATCTCACTATCTGTTAATGTTCAAATTCATTTCTCTGTGGTGCCTGAGCCATCACTTACCCACAAATTAGAACTTATAGAAGTTGTTTTGAGGAGAGGAGAAGATTAGTGTCAAGTTATTTTTGTTTTGACTACTTATGTTATTGTTAAAAAAAAACAAAAAAAAAAACCAGCTTTCTGCTTTGAAAGTGACTATTATATTTACTGATCTTCTAGTATTATTAATTCTAAAAAAAAAAAAAAAAAATCATAAATTACCATGTTTCAAGCATTTAAAGAAGTAGTAGTTTATTCTATGAATTATAAATGCATTTGGCTTTCTGTTGAATTAAAACATTTATAGACGTAATGTACAATTGTATAAAACAAGTTTCTGCTTATTAAAAATTGTTACCCAACTGTTCAATATTTATACATTGCCCTGTTGCCAATTACAAATGCCGGTTAGCCAGTTTATAGCAGTAGAATGTTTAACTCAAGTAACTTGTAGATAATACAAGGCAATAGGTAATTGTAAGGTATGATTTCTTTTTTAATCATGACTCACTTGTGGAAATAGCCTTTATAGAAACATGGAAGTTATTATATTTGGAAACATTGATAGGAATCATTTTTCTACAGACATTTGACAGATACCGATGTGCCAGACTAGTCATGGATTCTCTTGTAGCATTTGAAGATCCTTCTATGAATCGGATGTCAGTAGCTATTTGTTCCATCCTTGCTGCAAAGGTAAAATCTATAATTTTACTTCTAGTTATCAGAATACTTGCCCTGATGAGTGCTTATTCTATTACATTATAGTATGAGATAATGATATTAAGAAGCACTGAATAAAAACGATATATTTGGGAGTAACTGATTTTTACTGTAACTAATTTTTCTAGTTTCATTCAAAATTTTGAATAATAATATATTGTTAAAATAAGCTCTTAAGAAGTTTAGAGCCAAATAAAGTTCAAAATGTTTAATAAAATAGGACAGTTCTTTTTTCATAATATGATAAAGGATTTGTATAGCTTGCTATTATTTATATTATAATATAGTTAGTTTTTAGGCATGGTTGCTTATATATGCACAAATAGCACCTTAAAAATATGCACCTTATTGTCTTCTCCATATTTGTATCTCTGTCCATCCTTCCACTTGTGCTAACTTAACTTCCAGTGGGTGTGGGTTTTCATGAAATTTTATATATGGGTATTTTAGAACGATTTGTAGAGCCATCCCAAATTTTATTAAAATTGGTCAAGGTGTTTTTGTTTTAATTGCGGTCTCTAGGATTCCTCCTACTGTATATGCTGCAGTGGCATCTGAAAAGGCAAAAGGCCAAGGCCGGCAATTGTAGGTATGTAAGTATATGTGTTGAGTGCCGGCACCTGATGACTTCACTTCCAGAATGCAGGGGACACCTGGGCCCCTCCCCTCCTGACTCCCAACCCTGGCCACGAGGAGGTGTGCCAGGGACTGCTTTTTAACTGAAACTCTTACTGAGGCTATCAGACAAGCCTTGGGAGCCCCAAGATGTTTAGGGAAAGGAAGTGGAAATAAGAATGAGAAGTATGGGGATTGGAAGGGAAGGGAAAGTTTGATAGAAGATAAAGGGAAGAAGAAGAAATAGACATCCCCTGAAATAAGAGAAGAGAAAGTAAAAAAAAAAAAAAAAAAAAAAGTATTTTATGAAAAGAAAATGGGTAATACAATGAGAAGTATGGGAGCAGGAGGGGAAAGGTGGAGTAGAGATAGAAAGTAGGGGAAGAAAGAAAAAGGCATTCCCTAGAAGAATGAGTAACATAGAGTAAGAAGGTATAACAGATTTAAGAAAGGCTAGTGAACAGATAATATATACTCTAAACTTAAAAACTAATTATCAGTCAACCATAACAACAATATGTACTTTGGTTCTAGCTTTAAACCATCCCACAATACAAGTGGGGAGGACATTAACTATCCATTTCTATTTCCTGTATCCCAACATTCAGAAAACAAAGAAAATCCTGTCTAGACAAAAACTAAGTCAAATCTTAAGCCCATTACAATTCAATACTTGCATAAAGTTAGCAACACCCACCCACAAGTACAGCAAGAAACAGTAAAACAAAATTAGTAAAATAATACATTTCTGCAACCAAATTCAAGCCTAACCTAACTGAGGAGGAGAACCAAGGACAATTTAAAGTCTCTTCACTTTTGGAAAAATTCTATATTCACTTGCTTAAAGGACATCTTCCATTTACAAACACACTGGCCAACAATTGGACAGAAAATCAGTTATTTACAATTATTTAGCTATTTATAAATAAACATCCAGAAAACAACATATACCTTAATAACACAACTACAAATAACTATAACAATTAAACAGTGACATATCACTGTGTAGCCAACATATTAACTCCACAATGTCTATTCTCTAAATTCAGAGGGAGACCACAATAATTTCCAGAACATATATACATTTTTACAGCCAATCAAGGGCTAGTCAATCACTAACTTTTCATTTCGGAAGATTATCCTGCCAAGCACTAACATAAATTGTTAGTGCTTGGCAACATAAGGCCACCAAACCAGAGGCACAAAAACACTATGGGAAGTTCAACCCTCAACAATCAAACCTACCAATATTCAGACAAGATGCAACTGAGTGTTCGTGTACACACACAGACACACACACACACACAGTTCAATACATTAGTTTGTTAGACAACTAATAATTAATAATCTTTTAGGAGAAACACAACTCCAGTTCCTGCCAGTAAATAATTCAACAAATCTGAGACAATTGTATCAACAATACCAGGGACCTGAGCTGGATATCATCATTATCATTCTTCTCTTTCTTGGTGATTCCCCTTCTAGATCTCTCTCTCTCTCTCTCTCTCTCTCTCTCTCTCTCTCTCTCTCTCTCTCTCTCTCTCTCTCTCTCTCTCTCTCTCTCTCTCAGGGTAACTCAGTGGCTGGTGCAGCAAAAGCCTCAGTCTTCCTTGCACCATATGGCTAATAACAATCAGGACTATGAAAAAAAAAAAAAAAAAACAAGATTGGACATACAGTAACAGTTCCAGTCCATACAAGTTCACCTGATAACTAAATGAAAACTTTATAGTATATAACCATATCAGTTCTTTTGTACACAACTAGGTTTTTTTTTTTTTTTTTTTTTTGCCGATGGCTGTGATATCCAGTTGTAGATTCTGCAATTAGATATTTATCATCAGTTAACATGCACATTCTATCTGAGTCATAACAATTCAGTGACAGGAACTCACTTCAGCTACAAACAAGAAAACGTCAACACATTCTCTCGAAAAGAGCAAGGTCAACAGCCATCCTAGGAATAAAATCCAAAAAAAAAAAAAAAAAGAAAAATACCCTCCAACTAATCCCTGACAATTAAATCTGGACAGAAGTTCAATGAATTTCCTCCAATCGCAGTCAGGAATCATCACAAGGTAAAATCTGTTATTTAACCCATTTAGAGTCAGGTCAAAGTTCACAGATTAAACATGCCTTAATCAGCTGATCACAAACAATAAAACACTATCAAGGATTCCAATCCTGAATCCAAAAACTGACAGTATTAATGAAATGTTTAAATATTAAGGAAATGTTTAACATATTTCCTTAATATATATATGGGATGCATATAAATTATCAAGCGACTTAGATGCTTATGGCAGATATAAGCTAGTCTGTAATCAGGTCACAAAGGAGGTTAGGCAGGCGAAGGCAGATTACGAGAAATCTTTGGCAAAAGATGCTAAGAAAAACAGCAAGGATTTCTTTTCTTATATAAACTCTAAAAGGAAGGGGATGAATCTGATTGGTCCACTTGATATCGATGGTTCGGCTGTTGATGATCCTGCTCAGATAGCAAACAAACTGAATGAGTATTTTGCATCTACATTCACACATGAGGAGTTATTAAGGTTTGAAAATGCCAGAAGGTTATCAAATTGTAGCAGGGTGCTTAATGATTTTGTAATAACTGAGAGTAAAGGGGAGGAGAAATTGTTGAAGTTAAACATAAGAAAGGCACCTGGGGTGGATGGGACCTATCCAGTTATATTAAAGGAGGCGGCAAAGCAACTAAGCAAACCCTTAACCATAATTATGAGAGCATTCTTGGACTCGGAGGAGGTCCCCACGGACTGGAGATGTGCAAATGTATCCCCAATTCACAAAGGGGGATCGAATGGTGACACAAGTAATTACAGATCAGTTAGTTTAACTTCTGTTCCGGGTAAAATAATGCAGTCACTGGTTAAAGATGCATTGCAGGATAATCTAGACAAGACTGCAGAAATAATTCAGACACAGCATGGGTTTGTTAAGGGAAAGTCTTGTCTGACAAATTTGATAGGATATTATGATGTGGTTACAAAGGAACTGGATGCAAAAAATAATTTTGATATCATATATTTGGATTTCAGGAAAGCTTTTGACACTGTTGTGCATGAAAGACTATTGTACAAATTGGAGCAGAATGGTGGTATTAAGGGTAAGTTGCTACAATGGATAAAAGGATGGTTAAGTGGGAGAAGACAGAGGGTGGTAATTAATGGGTGCTGCTCTTCGTGGACTAATGTTATTTGTGGAGTCCCACAGGTTTCGGTGTTGGGTCCTCTGTTGTTTTGTATATTTATCAATGATGTTGATGAAGGTATGTCAGGCTTAGTGTCAAAGTTTGCAGATGATACAAAGGTTGGCAGGGTTGTTAATGGCAGTAACGGCAGTGTGCTACTGCAACAGGATATAGATAATTTGGGCAAATGGGCAAAGAAGTGGCAACTGAAGTTTAACCTTGACAAATCTGCATATGGATAGAACCCCAGAGAAACGTACCAACTGTGTGGTACTTTTTTTTTAATGTAAAACCCAAACACGAGAGGTATTAGAACCGATAGTACTTAGTACTGTGCTTGGGTTGGAGATTGCGAAGACGAAAGAAGATATTTGTTGACATTGTACTTGAACTTCTGTAGACTGGAATTTCAGGAAATACGTATGAAGGCAGGTTGTTCCAGAAAATGGCAGTTGAATGAATAAACAAGGAAGATGAAAAGTTGGTTCTGTGGGTTTGAAGTTGGACAGTAAATGGATGCTGGCTGGTGGCGGCACGTGTTTGGACTGTTTTGAAAGAGAGAGCGGGAATTATAGAAGCCAATTCAGAAGAACATTGCCCATGGAAGTATCTGTAGTAGAGGCATGCAGCAGAAACAGTATGTCTATGAGAGAGCGAGTGGAGAGACTCTGTTAGAGACAAATCATTAATTAACCTAATTGCCCTCTTCTGAATGGAATGAAGAAGCCTGAGAGAGGTTTTGGGGGCACCACACCAGATGTGGGAACAATATTCCATGGCAGGACGGATTTGCGATTTATACAGAGTGAGCAGCTGTTTGGAAGAAAAGTAACGCCGAGAGTGAAAGAGAAAACCAAATTTTTTTGATGCAGAGGAAGCAGTTTTTGTAATGTGCTTGTGCCAAGAGAGATTAGAAGTCAGGGTAATCTCCAAAAGAGATCATTTTGCCTAGAAATCGGAGTGTCACTAAAGATAAGCATAGGAGCAGAAGAATACTTTTTGCGAGATATAAGACAAGACTGAGTTTTTGAAGGGTTGAAATCAACTAAGTTGTCTTTGCCCCACTGGAGAATTACCTGAATATCGGCATTTAAGGAATTGGTAGCAGATTTTCGAGAAGTTGAAGCTGATTGAGCAGGACAAGGTTTCTCAAAATGGAAAGTGGAATGCAATGGGCTATCATCAGCAAAACTATGGATAGAATTTCCAGTCAATGGAAGAAGGTCATTAATATACAAGAGGAAAAGAGTGGGATAAAGAACTGAACCCTGGGGGATACCAGCATTAGTGGAGAAGTTAGAAGACAGAGAGCCACCTACCATCACCCTCAGTGAGCAGTCAGAGAGAAAACTGGATAACCAATTACTAAAAACAGTTGGCAAACCATAAGATGGAAGCTTGTTTAGAAGACCTTTATGCCAAACATGATCAAATGCCTTTGAGATGTCGAGAGCAACTACTTGTGTTTCATTGAACCTTTCCATTGAATTAGTCCATAAATGGGTAACATAAGCCAGAATATCACAAGTGGATTGACACTGACGGAATCCATTCTGGCGATCGTTGATCAGACGGAAGGTTTCTAGGTACTTTAAGAATTGCGGTTAATTGATTTCTCCATTACTTTAGAAAGAGTATAAGTAATTGCAATGGGATGATAATTGGATGGGAGGGATTTGTCACCCTTTTTAGGAACTGGGTGGATATGAGCAAATTTCCGAGCAGAAGGAAAAACACCTTTGGAGTAATAAAGTGAAAAAAGGCGGCAAAGAATAGGAGTAAGTTCAGAATCACAGGTTTTGAGAACTAGTGGAGAAATACCATCAGGCCCTGGAGCTTTCTTAGCATCAAGATTCCTCAAAATCCTTCTGACATCCTTTTGACGGAAAACCACAGGAGGCATTGAATGGAGCGTGTTGGGAATGGTGGGAGGTGTTTTACCAAGATCATTAATACATGAATTGGAAGAAAAATGGGATGCTAGCAGGTCAGCTTTATCCTTGGCTGAATTGACAACAGAACCATCTGGTTTGGACAGAGGTGGGAGCAGAGATGTGCAAAAGTTGCGGCCAATAGCTTTGGCAAGAGACCAGAATGCTCGGCTACTATTAGGGCAAGAAGCAAGTTTTCTACTCTTAGCCTGTTCCAAATCTAGTTTGGACTGATTAATAATTGCTTTTCAATTGTTGCGAGCTTTGGTGTAGGCAGAAAATGAATCTGGAGAATTAGAAACAAGCCAATTATGAAATGCAACATTCTTGCCTCGAACAGCCTTAGCACATTTATTGGAAAACCAAGGTTTATTTAAAGGGCGAGATTTTAAAGTGGAGTGTGGGATAAATGATTACATTCCTGCAAGAATAATTTCACTGACACGATCTGAGCAAACGTTGACATCAGAAGTTTTGAAACAGTAATCTGACCAAAGAAAAGAAGTCTCGCAGGTTATATTCTTTTGCATTCCATTTTGCATTCTTGTAATGCCAAACAACACGAGGTTGGGAATAGCCACGAGATAAAGGCTCCATTGGAGAAGACACAATCACAAAGTTGTGATCTGAAGAGGCTAAAGGACCTCCCACTTCGACCGTACACTTAGAAGGGTTGTTTGTGAGTAAAAGATCAAGCGTATTGGCTGTATGATTAGGATTATCCGGTATTCTTGTAGGTAAATGAACAATCTGTGCAAGGTCATTAGTAATTGCAAAAGTCTCAGCATATTGACCAGCTGGGTCGGTGTGACTTGAAAATGGAAGCCAGCTGGAGTTGTGAACATTAAAATCACCAAGGAAAATTACCTTACTATTAGGAAAGGTGGAATGGAGAAAGTGGAGTTGGGAGAACGGTAGAGACAACAGATGAATTTGACCCAATGAGGTAGAGAGATTTTAAGCCAAAGAAGATCAAAGAGAGGAGGTTCCAAATTGCCAAGTCTCTGACAGGGAATATCAGAACGGACATAAGCACAAGTACCACCTTTGAGGTGAAAGGAATCATACAGCGAATAATTTGGGCATCTGAGATGAGCAGTAGTTGAATCAACTGATAACTGAGATTCTGTCAGAAAAAATACGTGGGGTTTGGCAGACTGGAAATGGATATCGTTGAGATTAGAATTGAGACCACATATATTTGTGAAATGAATTAGGAAGTGCTTTGGAGGTTTAAATCTTTTCGCAGATAAGCTTGCTCTATTAGTTTGACAATTTACTGTGTATTCAATAGTAAGAAAAAGTAGGTGGGACATGCTGTATGAAGTAATGAAATTTTTGGATATGGCATTCACACGGTAAGAATATACCTAGATTATTGATAAAGTGGCCTCGAAAATGCTCCCTGCATACACACTACTGTGACTCCCTCCATCACTATCTGGCAGAGTAGAGGTAGCAAGATTATACACTGTCTGATCCGGAAACTTCCTAGAGAGTTACCAATAGGTTCGTCCGGTGTACTAACTAGCAGCCGGCCTGTGAACACCATTTTAGAGCTGTACCCTCGAAATGTAAGGAATATTGGATCTCGCCACGATGTTCATCATAACCTCAAAAGTCATCAATCATACTGCATGATGGAAGAGATAGGGAAGGGTTGACCGGAACGTAGCTCTAGAGACTAAACATGAGTTCCACCACTTGAAGCCTCCAATAAACAAAGTGGTAGTATTGCACCGGTTGATGAGTCATCTGCCATCTAGTACTGCCTGGTAACATAGAGGGGTGGCATTCCTCTATGTGGTGTGGGTGCCACACCTTGAGCCCTGCTTACGTTTGTCACCCACCATGTACTTGTGCATGGAGGTTATACCCAAGATTAATAACAGTCCCACCCTTGTGAAGGGGCAAGCATAGGATTTGGCTGTCACAGACCGTCCGGACTTCGCCAAAATTGGGTCCACTTGACTTGAGTGTCACCAGAATATCAGTTCCATCAGCGTTTGCGTTTTAGACTCCCAGGTAGCAAGTACAGCTGGTCTGGCATATATCCGAGAGAATGTCTGTGACAACCTTGTGGATGAAGTTCATCAGTAATTGGGAGTTGTCAAAAAAGTCAATGAGGGAGTCATTTGCTGATTTTGTTCAGTGGAGTGAACTTCATAAAGTCAGTGGTAGCAGAGTCAAGGCAAAACAGTGTAAGACTCCTGACTTGTCTACAAGGAGCATTGTGGTTGATTTTACTAAGGATATCAGATGCTTCATAAGTTGCAGTGATTACTTGGCTAGAAGAGTGATGGCAGCAATAACTGTTCTAGTGCACAGAGGCCTCATTTGAAAGTAATCGCACAGTGATTTGTAGTACACTGAGTGATAAAATAGACGATTATGGAGCGTAAGGTAAGGGACAAAATGTTTTTCGACCTGCTTCAATTTTGTTAATTAAAGTCTTTGTGTGAGGATCCCAGATGGGTGAGCTGAATTCAAGGATTGGCAGAAGAATAGTTTATAGAGGATAACAGTATATCTGTAGTTTTTGAAATTGTAGGTGTTCTGTTTGATAAATCCCTGTGTTTTGAATGCTTTGCTTGTGATTTTAAGGACATGGGCATCAAATTTAGCACTGCTGGAGAAGAGAATTCCCAAGTTGTTAACTTGGTCACATCTTTCAATAATCAGAGTTAATAGTGTACTCCATATTTATTAGTTGTGAAGATCTGCAGGATGAGAAAGAGATTACTTTGCACTTTGAGGGGTTAGCACACAAGCCATTCAGAGATAGTCACAGAGAATTTATTGAGGGCACATTGAAGCTCTTAAGAATCTGTAATCTCCTTTATTGCTGAGTAGATCTTAAGATCATCTGCATAGAGAGCAACTTGAACACTGGAGGTGCAGATGAAAGAAGGAAGATCATTTATGAAAACAATGAAAAGTAGAGGATCTAGGGGAAGCCGTGAGGTACTCCACTTAGTGGTATAAAATGGTTAGAGTTCACTTGAGCGATGATAACACTCAAGAAACGATGCATAATATAGCTCTGTATCCATGATAGCAAAGGGTCACAGGTACCATATAGCTTAAGTTTTACCAGAAGTTGTTTGTGTGGGACTTTTTTGTGTGGGATCAAATGCCTTAGATATTTATCTGTTTAGACTGCATCAACTTGAAGGTGATTATCAAGAGCTTCAGAGGTGTATTGCCAGAAAGGAGTCCTACTCCCGAATCATCAGAATGAAACAGAAACTCAGAAGCAGGTGAAAAGCACACACACCACGGATACTGATGATGCAATTCTTGGAATTCATCTTGATTATTATATGGACATTGGCAGGCCTTCTTCATGAAGAAGAAGAAAGAGAGCAAAGCTCCTTTCATAAACAGACAGACAGATACACCAGCTAAGACAACAATGCGACCACTGTTGTGGAGTTCAAGCTAATACAGATGACATATATATTAAGAGAATTCAAGACAGTTATTCTTTGTCTTCAAGAAACAGATTAACCAGCCTGATATCTCTGAATTAAATGATATATCGTGTAAAGAAAAAATAGAAACTCCACTTGTGTAGTATATAGAGGAGTAGCACTGCTAGGGAACTCTATAATACCCTCTAAACTTGTCCCACTACTAACATTTTTGGAGGCAGTTGCTGCCCATAATATTGTTGAGATAAACAATAGTTTCCCTGTATCTCACACCCAATCATGGTTATACTCTTGCTGAGCTTAATGATTTAGCCAATCAGTTACTCAGCCAGTTACCTGTTCAATTTTGTATTATAGATGCCTGACTGTGTACCACCCATTATGGTGGTGCCCAGTTAGTTAGTAGTTATGTTAGTAGTGGCAAATGATGCAAGAAAGAAAGCTTATAAAGCATCAGCCAAAACAAAAGAAAAACTTCCCACATTACCTGTTCATTCCCTCCAGTAATTTTTCTAGTTCTTCCATGAATGTATTCAAACTGCCCACTTCCACAACAAAAAAATGCACGTTTGTTCCAACAGTTAACCACCCGCCGAAGATAAACTTCTGCACATATATCCTTGTTTTGAATTTAATTTCACCCCGTGTGTGTAGTCTGAGCAGGAGGAAGAATACTCTTAACATTAAGCTTGGGCTTGCTCAATCCATTCAAAACTTTATAAACATTTCAATCGGATCACCTTGCAGGTGTGCAAAGTCTCCAGACACTGCAATTTTCAGAACTGAAGTCTTTCTTGGTAAGACACCCTTTTGTTCCCTTCACCAATCTCGTTACTCTTCTCTGCACCCATTCCAGCAGATCTATATTCTTCCTAAACAAGGCCTTCAGACCTGTATGCAGTACTCAAGATATGGCTTAACCATTACCTTGTACAATGGGGTAATTGCATCCTTATCTCTGATGGTGAAGTTCCTGTACCTCATTGACAAAACCCTGTGAGCTTTCCTAGTAGCCTGCCTGCACTGTTCAGAGAACTTCATATTTGTTTGTACAATTCCCCCCAAACTAATTGTGCAGTCAGATATAAAACTTTTAGATAAAATTCCCACTCATTGTCACTCACAAATAAAATTCCCACTCACAAATTCCTACACAACACAACCCGGGGTGGAAACTGGAATCAAATCATTAAAGAAATTTGCTGTTCTAGTAATAAGTATTACTGTAGTAACATATAGTATTATTTTTATAATAATATATAAAATTTATAGTAACACATATGATAACAAATCTGGAGCTGAGGTTGCTGTGGTTGAGATGGTGTTTGAGAAGAGAAAGCAGATATTTACAGTAGTGAGAATGGCTATCAAAGTGAGGAAAAGATTTATTAAATGCTTTCGAATGGTGTGACTTGCTCGAAAATATACCCCTGTGAGATGGGCAATGTTAGGGCTATACCAGAGGAGCCCATTGTTGGCGACGCCTTCCAACGGCCAGTTTTACAGGAAGTAGAGGGTAAAGGCATGCAAACTAGATGAGCACTTTGAATGCTGCGTAGGATGACATAAGCTGGCATAAAATGCCTGCCAATAATGCTTTAAGACGTGTTACAAGCGTGTACGCCTTGGCATTCGAATAACATTGGTTTGTTTGTTAATTATACTTTGGGAAGACTATTTTTGACACAGAGGAGTTTATTTTGTGAGGTGAAAAGGAGGCCTCCCTTGAACAACACTTCTTTAAAAGACTACTCCAGCAAAGAAATAAAGGCAAAGTGTTGTATTGAAATTGGAAAAGAAATGTTTCCGAACTGGGATGAACTATGTAATGATGAGAAGAATCAAAAAGCTCGGTTCTGAAAGCTCAGTTATATTTATTGTAAATAGTACTTCTATTTTAGTACTGTTTCATTAGTTAAAGAAACAAGTTTGTTCACTCTTGCAGAATTGGTAGATTCTGGGTAATCATGAATGTACATAATTTAAGCTAATAAAGAACCTTATTATTATTAAATAAGATGAAAACAGTAATCGGAAAACTGCTGAAGAACTGCAACAGTACAACTAATGTCGGCGTTAACAAATGAGATTCATGTGCGGTCTGTCTTCTTCCAAAAACGAATTTTGAAAACCTTTCGTTTCAAACATAACTTCGGTGTCTTTCTTTTTTTGAAAAAGTATTATGAAAATCAATGCAAAGTGCGTAGTAAGCCACAAAGTACAGAGTCGTTGCTTGCCAGCCTGATACAGGAAAAAAAAAAAATATATATATATATATATATATAATAATAATAATAATAAAAAAAATAATGCACGCAACTGTTTCTTGGAATAAAAAACATGACCGAAAGAATCACAGTGGATCGTTTTTGAAAAACAAAAGATCATCCTTCATATCTACAATGTGTATTGCATCTACTAATACAAAATCTGCAATGTGCATTTGATTAAAAAAAAAAAAAAAATTTTTTTTTTTTAATCAAATAAAAAAATTTTTTTTTAATCAATAAAATAAAAAAAAATAAAAAAAATTTTTTTTTTTGTTTTATTGTAATTGTTTTTAGGGCCAATGTCGGTACAGCACTTTTTATGGTTGTATATTTGATCTTCTAACAAAATTTTAAGAAAATATTTCAATTGATAGCTGCATTACAAACTTCGAAAACTTGTCTTCTCACGAACATTCACAAAATCAAACAACACTAATCCTTTATTGCACAAAAAGTATTCCATTACAGTGTTGGTTGTGGAGAATGTTTTCTGCTTCAAAAGGATGGAAAGTACTTGTCAGTATTCCATCTGGAAATGTCAAGTGGTCGAAGACAGTAGCAACAGGTGTTTTATTCTGAGAAGTCCCTTGCGGTAAAATCAAACAGGAAGTTACCCTTTGTTACTGAAAGTAATCCTGTAAGGCACAGAGCCTTAGTCTCTTAGAACCTTAATCTCTGAATAAGAATAGCGGGTAGAAATAAAATAATTTTACAAACAATGAAAACATTTCAGAAATATTTCAATTAGTGGTAGTTGGCCTATCGGTACAGCACATAAAGCGTACATGCAAACATCAATATTGATGTACTCATTTCCATATCATGGTGCCAAAATTTTTTTGTTTTTCCACATTAACATTAGAAGTTCATCAAAACTCTATCCGCATTCTGTAAAATAAAAAAATAAAATAAAATAAAAAAAAGTTCTCGGGGAAACTCCTGTGTGTTTCAAACATAATATAAAACTATCATGATTTTAACCTATTTGAATTTTCTGGATGACGCCACCATCGTTGTTTTCTCTTTCTATTCACAGTCAACACTATACATAGTTGCATCCAACTTGAACAACATCCATCTTGAAACTGGAAACAGAAAAAAGTGAGTTGCTGGTGATATCCAGTGAAATGTTAGAAGCACCCAGTCTAGTTTGAAATGAGCTGACATTAGGAGCGCTAAGTGTAGTTTGCTGTTTTGGAGGTATTCACGATGGCAGCTTATGCTCGCGCTTCAAGCGCTTGTCTAGTATAGCCCTTAGAATTGAAGCTTTTGAGAAAGTCTAAAATGGACAGTGAGATTGTTGATTAGGTGGTGTTGAAAAGGAATTGGGGAAGTTTAATTACCTCATGACTATGGAGAAAAAGAAATTGAATTGTTATGATGTAACTGAAAAGAAAGTTATACTGAGACCAAGTAGAAGAAGAATTGAAGTGATGGGTTATTTGATAGAGATGATGGGTATTGTGGATTGAAGGAGAGAGCTAGTGAGGTATTTATGAAGGTGCAGTTGAATTTATGGCCGAGAACTTATGATGAATAACAAATAAATGAATAAATTACTAATCAAATCAAATCTCATTAAAAAAATTCATGTATGTATCCAAAATTTTGGTCTGTGCTCTGTAGTTCCTGTTTTGCATTTATATTCCAAAACTTCATTTACTGAAGTCTTCTCAGGGTATATATTAATAAAGAAAAGAGACTTAATGTCTTGGATGAAATGCATTCTGTGGGAGATTATAAATATAAAAGTAAATAGGAATAAAATATACTTGATTCCATGTATTTTGCAATAAACTAAAATATTTCTTTGGTAAAATGTGGGGCCAAATATGTTTTATTCTTATTTTCTACTTCAGTAATGATAAGAAAAATAAGAATATTGGGGATTGAAATAAAGGAAGTAAAAAAAAAAAAATTGTTGTTAGTTTCATGTTCTTAAAAATTGAATTTCATCCTTCATTCAGTTTTCTTGATTCATTTTATTTAATGGAATGATGTGCACTTTTGAATTGCAGAAGGCTGTAAACTCATCAATTAATTTAAAAAAAAAAAAAAAAAAAAAAAAAAATTAAAAATTATGTATACTTTTCTTACCAGATTTCAACAACAGAAACATCATGTCTAGGAGCTAAACCCAAATATATGGAACGATTACTAAGTATTGTTCACTCTAAAACTGAGGATGAGGAGATGGATATTATGATGAAGTTTACATTAAGTGCATTATGGAATCTTACAGGTAAATTTCTTACTGCTCCATTATATTTACTGGATAACTTATCTCAGTTTATCTCAATATGATATGTAGAACACTATCCAGAAATTAAAATGAAAACAATTAAAAAATTGAAAATCTTACATTACGGTAAGAAATAATTAACAATAATTAAAAATTAAGTAAAAAATTAATTTTGCAAAGACAATTGCAAAAAAAAATTTTTACTATGTTCCAACCATTGTGCACATAATATATATTATGTTTGTTTTGGAATATGTAAGGTAACATGAATGCTTTCTCTCAGGAGAGGGAACAGTCAGTGGTGATTGTTTTTTTCATTAAATTAATTTTTTAATTAATTTTTAATTGCATTAAATTGATTTTTAATTGTGCATTTGATTTTTAATTATTTCTTACTGTAATTAGATAGTATGAATCAGAGCTGTAATACTCAATATGTTCTACGTTGATAATGATATAGTATCGTTTTGATATAGTATTGTAGAAAATCGTTTTGAATATTTTCGTTAGATTCTTTTAATTGCGTTAATTTGTATTTTAATTGTTTTGAATTGATTTTGAATTGTGTTAAATTGATTATTTAATTATTTATAATTTACTTTAATAATTTATATTTTACTTTAATGTACCGGTAAGTTGTCGATTTTTTCGTTTTTTCCGTTTTAATTTCTGGAGGGTATCATACGGAAGTGTTCCACGTACTATATTGAGGTAAACTCTTCTTACTGTAATGTAAGATTTTTGATTTTTCAATTGTTTTCATTTTAATTTCTGAAGAGTATCATACGGAAGTGTTTTACATATCATATTGAGGTAAACTTCTCTTATTCTTTTACAAATATTGATATCAGCGGAGAATGTATTGAGCATTATAGCTCTGGTTCATACTATGATGGTGTCCACTTTTGAATTGCAGGATATGAATATTTACTGGATAAGAATATCTATATGGAAATCCATTGACTATCTATTTTTGGGAATGGGAAAATCAAAAAAACCACGTAGACGTGGGGTTGGCCATTTGCTGAAGCACAGTGGACTTTCTGTGAGGCATAAAATTTTTTACTGTGTTCCAACCATTGTGCACCTAATAATATATAGCATGTTTGTTTTGGAATGTGCGAGGTAACACGAATGCTTTCTTTCTGGAGAGGGTGATTTGAAAATCAGCTATATTCAGTGTTCTGCTTGTCACCTATTTTTGCAGAGTTATCTGTAGTAGGATATGATATTGTCAAAGGGGATGTCTTTGTATGCTTTTAGTACAGAGAGTTTAAGCACCAATTAAACATTCTGATGGATTTAGAAACAGGGTTAGTCCTTGAAGAAATGACAGGGATCCATCTGTAATTGATATACAGGGTGATTCAGGAGGAATAGTAAATATTTTGGGAGGTTATAGTTAGCATTAGCAAAGGCACATGATGCAAGAAAGCAAGCTTATATAGCATCAGCCAAAAAAAAAAAAAAAAAACCCTTATTTCACCCATCCACATGCTCCAAATATTTGTCAAGTTCTACCTTGAATCTATTTAAGCTATCAACTTCTACGACAGATGGAAGTTTGTTCCGCCAATCAGCCACCCACTGGCTAAAGCCAAACTTCCGTACATCTATCCTACAACCGTCTTTCCTCAATTTGAATTTATGCCCTCTCAGGCGATTATTCTGAACAAGAGGAATAAGCCCATCTGCATTTGAGCATGCTCAAACCATTCAAGGCTTTATATAACTCAATCAGATCACCTTGCAGGTGCCTAGTCTCCAGACACTGTAATTTGAAAAACTTAAGCCTTTCTTCGTAAGAGCAACCCTTTGTTCCATTCACTAATCTTGTTGCCCTTCTCTGTACTTATTCCAACAGCTCTACATCCTTCTTAAAATGAGGCCTCTAGACCTGTATACAGTACTCAAGGGATGGCCTGACCGATTGCCTTATACAAGGAGATAATCACCTCCTTATCCTGCTAGAAAAAAAATTCCTGTATATCATTGACAAGGCACAAGGCAGGCAGTTATGAAGTTTTCTGCACTGCTCAGAAAACTTCATAACTGCCTGCACAATTATTCCCAGGTCCTTTTCATTCTCTACCACTGTCAGTGTGGTACCACACAGTTGATACATTACTCTGGGATTGCTGCTTTCCATATGTAGTACTTTACATTTGTCAATGTTAAACTTCATTTGCCACCTCACAGCCCGTCTGCTCAACTTTTCTAGATCCTGTTGCAGCATAGCATCAGTAGTGTCCTTAACAACCCTGCTAACCTTTGTATCGTCTGCAAACTTTGACATTAAGCCTGATATACCATCATCATTATCATTTATAAATACAGAAAACAACAGTGACCTAACACTGAACTCTGAGGGACTCCACTAATAAAATTAGTCCACGAAGAGCAGTGTCCATCGATTACCACTCTGTCTTCTCCCACTCAACCATACCTTTATCCATAGCAGCAATTTGCCTCCATTGCTGCACTGCTCTAAGTTCTGCAGCAGTCTTCCATGTGTAACAGTATCAAAGGCTTTTCTAAGATCCAGATATATGATATCAAAGTTATTCTTTGCATCCAGTTCCTTTGTGACTATATCATAGTATCCAATCAAATTAGTCAGACAGAACTTTTCCTTAACAAGCACATGCTGTGTCCGAGCTATAACTGAAGTCTTGTCTAGATGATACTGCAATGCTTCTTTAACCAGTGCCTCCATTAATTTCCCTGGAACAAAAGTTAAACTAACAGATCTGTAATTACCTGTGTCTCCCTTTGATCCTCCTTTGTGGATTGGGGTCACATTTGCACATCTCCAGTCCATGGGTACCCCCCCCCCTGAGTCCAGGGAAGCTCTCATAATTATGGATAAGGGTTTGCTTACTTCCTTTGCCGCCTCCTTTAATATAACTGGATAGATTCCATCCACCCCAGTTGCCTTGCTTGTGTTTATTTTCAACAATTTCTCCCCCACTTTACTCTCAGTTATTACAAGATTATCTAGCTTACTGCCAGAGATGAATACACCTCTGGCATTCCCTTCCCTGAATAACTCTTCATATGGGAATGTCGATGCAAAATATTCATTTAGTTTGTTAGCTACCTGAGCAGGATCATCAACAGTTGAACCATCGATATCAAGTGGACCAATATGATTCATCTCCTTCCTTCCTTCTAGAATTTACATAAGTAAAGAACTCTTTGCTGTTTTTCTTTGCATCCCTTGCCAAAGATTTCTCGTAATCTGCCTTTGCCTGTCTAACCTCCTTTGCAACTTGGTTACAGATCAACTTGTATCTATCATAGGCTTCTGTGTCACGTGTTAATTTATATGTATCCCATGCATTTTTCTTCTCTGTCATATGTCTCATTATTTCATCTGACATCCATTTAGCCCTAAACCTTGAACAATATTTCTTAGTTGTTATGTTAAGCTTAGTAGCTTCCAAGATAAGTTCTTTGAATGGTTCCCATTTTGAATTTGCTGTTGGTAACATCTTCAGTTGGCTCCACTGTATAGAATTTAAATACTGTCTCAGACCATCGTAGTCACCTTTACGAAAGCAATAACCCTTCCCTTTACCACTGATGGTAGTTACCTCTTTGAGTAAATCCCACTTCAGCACACCGTGATCACTGCCACCTAGTGGTTCCTTTATCTGCAGATTCTTAATGCAAAAAGAATCAATAGTGATAATCAAATCAAGAGTATTAATTTATACGTGTCCCATGCATTTTTCTTCTCCATCAGATGTCTAATTAGTTCAACTGACATTGATTTAGGCCTAATTCTTGAACAATTATTCTGAGTAAAAAAAAGTTCATATAAACATGTATCCAATTCTCAATGGATATCGAGATACAGCTGTTTGATACTAGCACACAAAGCCATTTTGAGAGGCATTAACGATAAATGACTTATTGTTTGTATTTTGTATTCAAAATGACTTTTTGAATAATACAAAACACAAATAATTGACAGTTCACAATAAATGTTCAAAAATCCCACCACCAACCTCAATGCACTTTGCAACTCTTGTGGTAATGTGACATCTTCTTCTGCAGTTGTGTTGGCATTCCTTTATGAGGGCAGCAGTATCCAAAATGCAAGCGAGCAATTTGTCTTCTGTATTCACAAACAAATGATATTTGTTCTACAACGTCCTGTATTGACGTTGTAGAGCGAATATCATCTTTTAAGGGCACAAAAGGTGATATAGTTGTACACGTTGGCACTAATAATATTAAGAGTAGAAGACCGGCAGAATTACTTAACAAGTACAGGTCACTGTTGAACAAAAGCCGAGAATTAGGGTTGAATTTGAAAGTGTCTGCAATTCTGCCCAGACATGATAGGAGGGAGTATATGATGAGAGCCTTGTCGATCAATTCGGCCCTGGAAAGATTGTGCAAGGCTCGAGGGGTAGAATTTTTTCAGCCTGGACTGTACTTGTTAACAGGAGAGATTGCTTCTACAGGGATGGGATACACTTAAATAGAAAGGGTGCAAGAATATTTGCTGATGCTATCGAGGCAGTGTTAGGTGGGTCGGAAAACTGCTAGCTTGGGGGGAGACAAAGACCAATAGATTGACAGTGGCCACTGGCAGAGGTGAAAGAGATTCTTGCACTGCTTCTATTAGAATGAGCAGAAGCCTGAAAAACAAGATGCATGGTATTTCAGAGACTGCTGGGAGCCATTGCGGTACAAGTAAACACATGGGTTGTGTTAGGGTAGCTAAGAATAGAAACAGGTGCAGGTATACTTGCGTGTACACCAATGCTAGGAGTTCAGTAAATAAATTTGAATTTGAGGTATTGCTCAAAACATCAAAGGCAGATATTGTTGGGATATCAGAGACGTGGTGTCACACAGATATAAGGGATGCAGAACTGCAATTTGGGGAGTACAACGTCTACAGAAAGGATAGACAGGATAGGAAGGGGGGAGGGGTTATGCTATTAGTTAAGAAACACATAAAAACCAAGGAAGTGAAGCCAGTCGACATCGCTGGACAGTGCAGTGTTGAGTCAGTTTGGTGCGACATAAGCATTGGGAGATCAAAATTGAGAGTAGGAGTGTGCTATAGGCCTAATGACTCTGATGAGTATAATAAGGAACTGTACAGGGAAATAGAGTGGGCCAGTAAATCAGAGTGTCTTATAATGGGAGATTTTAATTTCCCAGATATTGACTGGAATTTGGGGGCTGGTTACTCACACACTAGCAGGGCTTTTGTGGATTTATTGGATGATTGTTTTCTACATCAGCATGTTCGGGAGGCAACTAGAGGGAGTAATACTCTTGATTTGATTATCAGCAGTGATTCTTCATGCATTAAGAATCTGCAGATAAATGAACCACTAGGTGGCAGTGATCACAGTGTACTGAAGTGGGAGTTACTGAAAGAGGTAACTACCATTAGGGGTAAAGGGAAGGGTTACTGCTTCCGTAAAGGCGACTACGATGGACTGAGACAGTATTTAAATTCTATACAGTGGGACCAACTGATGATGTTACCAACAGCAAATTCAAAATGGGAAGCATTCAAAGAACTTATCTTGGAAGCTACTAGGCTTTACATACCAACTAAGAAATATTGTTCAAGGTTTAGGCCAAAATGGATGTCAGATGAACTAATGAGGCATATGGCAGAGAAGAAAAATGCATGGAATACTTACAAATTAACACATGACACAGAAGCCTATGATAGATACAAGTTGATATGCAACCAAGTTACAAAGGAGGTTAGGCAGGCGAAGGCAGATTACCAGAAATCCTTGGCAAGGGATGCAAAGAAAAACAGCAAAGAGTTCTTTACTTATGTAAACTCTAGAAGGAAGGGGATGAATCAGATTGGTCCACTTGATATTGATGGGTCAACTGTTGATGATCCTGCTCAGGTAGCTAACAAACTAAATGAATATTTTGCATCAACATTCACACATGAGGAGGTATTCAGCAAGGGGAATGCCAGAGGTGTATTCAACTCTAGCAGTCATCTACAGAATCTTGAAATAACTGGGAGTAAAGTGGAGAAGAAACTGTTGAAGATAAACACAAGAAAGGCACCCGGGGTGGATGGGATCTATCCAGTTATATTAAAGGAGGCAGCAAAGGAAGTAAGCAAACCCTTAGCCATAATTATGAGAGCTTCCTTGGACTCAGGGGAGGTACCCATAGACTGGAAATGTGCAAATGTGACCCCAATTCACAAAGGAGGATCAAAGGCTGACACAAGTAATTATAGACCTGTGAGCTTAACTTCTGTTCCAGGAAAATTAATGGAGGCACTGGTTAAAGAAGCACTGCAGAATCATTTAGACAAGACTTCAGTTATAGCTCAGACACAGCATGGTTTTGTTAAGGGGAAGTCTTGCCTGACCAACTTGATTGGATACTATGATGCAGTCACAAAAGAACTGGATGCAGGGAATAACTTTGATATTATATACTTGGATCTTAGAAAGGCTTTTGATACTGTTGCACATGGAAGACTGCTACACAAATTGGAGCAGTGTGACATTGGAGGCAAATTGCTGCTATGGATAAAGGGGTGGTTGAGGGGGAGAAGACAGAGAGTGGTAATCAATGGACACTGCTCGTCGTGGACTAATGTTATTAGTGGAGTCCCTCAGGGCTCAGTGTTGGGTCCATTATTGTTTTCTGTATTTATAAATGATATTGATGATGTTATATCAAGCTTAATGTCCAAGTTTGCAGATGATACAAAGGTTGGCAGGGTTGTCAAGGACACTACTGACACTATGCTGCTGCAACAGGATCTGGAAAGGTTGAGCAGATGGGCTGAGAGGTGGCAAATGAAGTTTAACATTGACAAATGTAAAGTACTACACATGGGAAACAGCAACCCCAGAGCAACGTATCAACTCTGTGGTACTACACTGACAGTGGTAGAGAATGAAAGGGACTTGGGGGTGATTGTGCAGGCAGATATGAAGTTCTCTGAGCAGTGCAGACGGGCTGCAAGAGTAGCTCATGGAGTATTGTCAATGATATACAGGAATTTTTCCAGCAGGGATAAGGAGGTGATTATTCCATTGTATAAGGCAATGGTCAGGCCACACCTAGAGTACTGTATAGAGGTCTGGAGGCCTCATTTCAAGAAGGATGTAGAGCTGCTGGAACGAGTACAGAGAAGGGCAACCAGATTAGTGAATGGAACGAAGGGGTGCTCTTACGAAGAAAGGCTTAAGTTTTGCAAATTACAGTGTCTGGAGACTAGGCACCAGCGAGGTGATCTGATAGAGGTGTATAAAGCCTTGAATGGTTTAAGCATGCTCAATGCTGATGGGATTCTTCCTCTAGCTCAGAAAAATCACCTGAGAGGGCATAAATTCAAATTGAGGAAAGACAGATGTAGGATAGACGTGCGGAAATTTGCCTTTAGCCAGCGGGTGGTTGGTTGGTGGAACAGACTGCCATCCCTTGTGGTGGAGGTTGATAGCCTAAATAAGTTTAAGTCTCAGCTGGACAGGTATTTTGAATGAACAGAGGGGTGAAGTGGAAGTGGGTTTTTTTTTTTTTTTTTGGCTGATGCTGCATAAGTTTGCTTTCTTGCATCAAATGCCTATGCTAATGCTAATGCTAGAAATATAATGGAGTGAGGTCTGGAGACCTTGGTGGTCAATGAACAGGCTGATCTATCGTTCAGGGAAAGTTCGATTTAAATATTGTATCACCAGACGGGTATAATGTGCAGGAGCTCCGTCATGCTGAAAGTACATACCCATTCCTTGTAGCCAAGAGAACATCTTCCAATAGAACTGTTGCACTATTGGAAGTTGACATAAGCATTGCGAAAGCAAAAATAAGAGTAGGAGTGTGTTATGGACCTAATGACTTGAATCGGTACAATGAACAATTGTACAGAGAAATAGTGGGCTAGTAAATCAGAATGTCTTATAATGGCGGATTTTATCTTCCCAGCTATTGACTGGAACTTGTGGATTGGTCACTCGCACATTAGTAAGACTTTTGTGGATTTATTGGATGATTGTTTTCTGCAGCAGCATGTTCGAGAGGCAACCAGAGAGGGTAATACTCTTGATCTGGTTATCAGCAGTGATCATTCGTGTATTAAGAATTTGTAGATAAAGGAACCACTAGGTGGCAATGATCATAGTGTACTGATGCGGGATTTACTTAAAGATATAATTACCATCAGGGGTAAAGGAAAGGGTTTTTGCTTTTGTAAAGATGAGTACAATGGTCTCAGACAGTTTTTAAATTCTGTACAGTGGGATCAACTGATGATATTACCAACAGCAAATTCTAAGTGGGGAGCATTCAAGGAATTAATCGTAGAAGCTACGAAAAGTTTCATACCTATTATGAAATTTCATACCAAATGAACTAAGGAGACTCATGATAGAGAAGAAAAATGCATGGGGATGCATATAAATTATCAGGCAACACAGAAGCCTATGATATATATAAGCTAGTCTATAATCAAGTCACAAAGGAGGTTAGGCAGGTGAAGGCAGATTATGAGAAATCTTTGGCAAAGGATGCAAAGAAAAACAACAAGGATTTCTTTTCTAATATAAACTCTAAAAGGAAGGGGATGAATCTAATTGGTCCACTTGATATCGTGGTTTGACTGTTGATGATCCTGCTGAGATATCAAACAAACTGAATGAGTATTTTGCATCTACATTCACACATGAGGAGTTATTAAGGTTTGAAAATTCTAGAAGGTTATCAAATTGTAGCGGGGTGCTTAATGATTTTGTAATAATTGAGAGTAAAGTGGAGGAGAAATTGTTGAAGTTAAACATAAGAAAGGCACCTCGGGCGTATGGGATCTATCCAGTTATATTAAAGGATGCAGCAAAGGAAGTATGCAAACTCTTAGCAATAATTATGAGATCATCCTTGGACTCAGGGGAAGGTCCCCATGCACTGCAGATGTGCAAATGTATCCCCACTTCACAAAGGGGGATCGAAGGGTGACACGAATAATTACAGACCAGTTAGTTTGACTTCTGTTCCGGGTAAAATAATGAAGTCACTGGTTAAAGATGCATTGCAGGATCATCTAGGCAAAGTAAAAAAAAGGTCAAGTGCAGCCATTATCAACCGACTGCAGGATGGAAGCCTCCTCAACAATTCATGCTGAGGGAAATGGACCATAATCTGCCACGCTGGTCTAGTGCGGGCTGACAGATCGACCGCATTCAGTAGCCAGGGGCTTGAACCCCGGTCTACTCAAAGAGCGCGTGCTACTGCCCTCCCACTCCTGACTAAGTGGTCAGAAGCTGGAGACAGCATGGGTTTGTTAAGGGAACTTCTTGTCTGACAAATTTGATTGGTTATTGTGATGTGGTTACAAAGGAACTGGATGCAAAAAATAATTTTGATATCATATACTTGGATTTCAGGAAAGCTTTTGACATTGTTGCGCATGGAAGATACTGTACAAATTGGAGCAGAATGGTCATCATCATCAGCCATTTTCAATCCACTGCAGGATGAAGGCCTCTCCAGCAACTTTCCAGTTCCTTCTGTTTTGAGCACTGGCCATCCATTTACTACTCAAAAACTCATGAATTTCATCTATCCATCTCCGCCTTTGTCTTCCAGGTTTTCTTCTAGCTTCTCTTGGGTATCATTCTGTTATTTTCTTAGTCCATCTGTCATCATGTCTTCGAGCTATGTGTCCTGCCCAAGACCATTTTAGTTCTTTAGTTTTGATAAGAATGTCCTTTACTTGAGTTTGCTGCCTAATCCATGTTTCTCTTCTTATCTAACAGTCTGATTCCCAATATAATTCGTTCCATTCTTCGCTGTGTAGTTCTTAGCTTCTCTTCCATTCTTTTGGTGAGTGCCCAAGTTTCACTTCCATAAGTCATGGTGGGGAGTATACATTGATTCATTATTTTACGTTTCAGACAAACTGGGATATTGCTCTTCAGTATGTGACTATATTTACTGAATGCTATCCATCCAAAATTTATTCTTCTCTTGACTTCCTGCCATTTATCATTATTACAGCTAATAACTTGTCCCAGATAAGTATATGACTCCACCTTTTCAATTACTGCTCTTTCAATCATTATTTCCCTTTCCGTGGCATACTTGTTCATCATTACTTTTGTTTTAGCCATATTCATCTTTAGTCCAAAATCCTTACTAACTCTGCATAACTCATTAAGATTTTCCTCTAATTCTTTGGGATCGTGTCTTATGACCACAATGTCATCTGCAAATCGTAAATGGTTTAGGTACTCTCCGTTCACATTGACTCCTTTCTGCGACCAGTCTAATCTTCTGAAAGCTTTCTCAAGGGCAGCAGTAAACAGCTTCAGAGATATTGTGTCTCCTTGTCGAACTCCTTTCTCGATTTTAAATTTGCTACTGTCTTTGTCTAGTCTAATAAAGGATGTAGCACTCTCATATATTTTCTTCAAAATCATAATATATGGAGTATCTATGCCTTGTCTTTCCAGTGCCCGAAACATTGCCTTATGCTGTATGGAGTCAAATGCCTTTTCATAATCCACGAATGCCAGGCATAATGGTGTTTTATATTCATTTGCTTTCTCCATTAGCTGTGATATTACGTGAAGGTGGTCCATAGTTGAGAATCCTGTCCTAAAGCCAACTTGCTCTTTCGGTTGATTCTCATCAAGTATTCTTTCTAATCTGTTAGTAATGACCCTTGTGAACAACTTGTAGATATGGGATAACAAGCTAATTGGTCTATAATTTCCAATTTCTGATTTATCTCCTTTCTTATGCAGCAAAACTATGATTGCATTATTTCACTGCATAGGCATCACACCTTTTCTAATGCACTTTGTGAAGAGCCTTGCCAGATTTTGTGTTATGTCTCTTCCTCCCAATTTTAACAACTCTACAGTAACTTCATCTTCCCCCGGGGCTTTCCGATTCTTCATTTTCTTCAATGCATGTGCTACCTCATCAGGAAGAATATCGGGTATGTCGTATGTGTTGCTACTTTGCAATCCATCTTCCCCACTGCTGGTATCATTCCCTCGCTCCTTGTATAATTCTCTATAATAGTCTTCTGCTATTTGAATTATGCCTTCTCTGCTGTTTATAAGTACACCGTCGCTATTCTTCAGTTTCAGTATCATTTGTCTTTCTGTGTTCCTGCTCATGGCTGCTGATTTAAATCCTTTGTTTTCCCTTAATGCTTGTTCTACTTTTCTTGTGTTAAATCTTCTTATGTCCTCTCTGAGTCTCTTTCTAATGGCTTTGCATAACTCAGTATACTCAGTTTTCTCCCTGCCAGTGTTTTTCTTGCTCTTCATTTGTCGTCTTCAGTTCATCATGACAAGTGTTTCTTGACTAATTTTTTCTTCTTTGAATTTCTGTTTCGCTATAGGTTTCTTGGGCTTTATCACTTTCAGAAAGTTGTAATATTCCTCGTCGATATCTTGGTCCTGAGCAGTCTGCAGAAGCTCAAACTTGTTCTTAAGTTCCAATACATACTACTTTTTCTCCTCCTCTGTTATTTCAAAGACCTTTGTATTATTTACTCGAGTCAGTTTTTTCCTTTCCTTTCCTACATCTATATCAAGTGTACATCTTACCATTCTGTGATCACTTCCAACATTTACCTTATTCAGGACGTTAACATCATTCACAATATATCTTCTGTTAGTGAGGATGAAGTCGATTTCATTAGTTGTTAATCCATTTGGACTCTTCCATGTCCACTTTCTGTTCACCCTTTTCTTGAAAAAAGTGTTCATTACTGACTTTCTTTGAGATTTTGCAAATTCCACAAGTCTTTCACCTCTTTTATTTCTTTCACCAATTCCAAAATTTCCTATAATTCCTCTTTCTGCACTGTTTTGCCTCTTTCCAACCTTAGCATTGAAGTCCCCCATAATAATAGTGTAGTGGGTTTTCTGCTCATCTAGAAGACTCTCAATTTCAGGTACATTTCTTCAACCTCTTCATCATCATGGCTCGATGTTGGTGCATAAATCATTATAATCTTTAGCTGGTACCTCTTAGAAATCATGAGTATTAGTCTTGACACCCTTGGTGATGTACTTTTGAATTCCAAAATGTTGTTTTTAAAATCTTTATGGACCAGAAACCCAACTCCACCTTCACTCCTTTCACTGTTTCCATTGGTGTACAGCAGATTTCCACTTGATAAACTTATAAGTGATAAGCAGAATGGTATTAAGGGTAAATTGCTACAATGGATAAAAGGATGGTTGAGTGGGAGAAGACAGAGCGTGGTAATCACTGAGACGTGGTAACTGAAGTTTAACCTTGACAGATGTAAAGTACTGCATATCAGTACCTTACATTTGGCATCCCGAGAGAAACGTACCAAATGTGTGGTACTACACTTAAGGTGGTAAAAAATGAAAAAGACCTGGGAGTAATTGTGCAGTCAGATATGAAGTTTTCTGAGCAATGCAGAGAGGCTGCCAGGGCAGGTCATGGGGTTTTGTCAATGATATATAGGAATTTTTCTAGTAGGGACGGAAGGTGATTAATCCATTATAGAAGGCAATGGTCGGGCCACACCTAGAGTACTGTGTACAGGTCTGGAGGCTTCCTTTTAGGAAGGATGTAGATTTGCTTGAGCACGTACAGAGAAGGGCAACAAGATTGGTGAGGGGAATGAAGGGATCCCCTTACCTTGCAATGGCTGGAGACTAGGCACCTACATGGTGATCTGATTGAGGTGTATAAGGCCTTGAATGGGTTGAGTACACTGAATTCTGATGGGATTCTTCCAATTGTTCAGATTACGAACTTAAGGGGGCATAAATTCAAATTAAGCAAAGACAGATGTAGAATAGGTGTGCGGAAATTTGCCTTTAGCCAGCGGGTAGTTGGTTTTTTTTTTTTTTTTTTTTTTATGAGAACCCCAAACACGAGAAGTATTAGAACCTATAGTACTTAGTACTGTGCTTGGGTTGGAGGTTGAGAAGACGAAAGAAGATATTTGTTGACATTGGACTTGAACTTCTGTAGATTGTAATTTTCAGGAAATACGTATGAAGGAAGGTTGTTCCAGAAAACGGCAGTTGAATGAGTAAATGAGGAAGAAGAAAAGTTGGTTCTGTGGGTTTGAAATTGGACAGTAAATGGATGTTGGCTGGTGGTGGCACGTGTTCGGACTGTTTTGAAAGAGAGAGCGGGAATTATAGAAGCCAATTCAGAAGAACAGTGCCCATGGAAGTATCTATAGAAGAGGCATGCAGCAGAAACAGTACGTCTATGAGAAAGCGAGTGGAGAGCCTCTGTTAGAGATGAATCATTAATTAACCCAACTGCCCTCTTCTGAATGGAATCAAGAAGCCTGAGCGAGGTTTTGGGGGACACCACCCCAGATGTGGGAACAATATTCCATGGCAGGGCGGATTTGCGATTTATACAGAGTGAGCAGCTGTTTGGAAGAAAAGTAACGCCGAGAGCGAAAGAGAAAACCAAGTTTTTTAGATGCAGAGGAAGCAATATTTGTAATGTGCTTGTACCAAGAGAGATTAGAAGTCAGGGTAATCCCCAAAAGAGATATATCATTTTGCCTATAAATCGGAGTGTCACTAAAGATAAGCATAGGAGCAGAAGAATCCTTTTTGCGAGATATAAGACAAGACTGAGTTTTAGAAGGGTTGAAATCAACTAAGTTGTCTTTGCTCCACTGGAGAATTACCTGAAGATCGGCATTTAAGGAATTGGCAGCAGATTTTCGAGAACTTGAAGCTGATTGAGAAGGACAAGGTTTCTCAAAATGGAAAGTTGAATGCAATGTTCTATCATCGGCAAAAGTATGGATAGGATTTCCAGTCAATGGAAGAAGGTCATTGATATACAAGAGGAAAAGAGTGGGGGAAAGAACTGAACCTTGGGGAACACCGGCATTAGTGGAGAAGTTAGAAGACAGAGAGCCATCTACCATCACCCTCAGTGAGCGATCAGAGAGAAAACTGGATAACCAATTACTAAAAACAGTTGGCAAACCATAAGATGGAAGCTTGTTTAGAAGACCTTTATGCCAAACACGATCAAAAGCCTTTCAGATGTCGAGAGCAACTACTTGTGTTTCACCGAACCTTTCCATTGAATTAGTCCATAAATGGGTAACATAAGCCAGAATATCAACAGTGGATTGACACTGATGGAATCCATACTGGCGATCGTTGATCAGACGAAAGGTTTCTAGGTAGTTTAAGAGTTGCCGGATAATTGATTTCTCCATTACTTTAGAGAGAGTAGAAGTAATTGCAATGGGACGATAATTGGATGGGAGGGATTTGTCACCCTTTTTAGGAACTGGCTGGATATGAGCAAATTTCCAAGCAGAAGGAAAAACACCTTTGGAATAAAAAAGTGAAAAAAGCGGCAAAGAATAGGAGTGAGTTAAGGAGCACAGGTTTTGAGAACAAGTGGAGAAATACCATCAGGACCTGGAGCTTTCTTAGCATCAAGATTCATCAAAATCCTTCTGATATCCTTTTGACGGAAGACCACAGGAGGCATTGAGTGGAGCGTGTTAGGAATGGTATGAGGTTTTTACCAAGATCATTGATACATGAGTTGGAAGAAAAATGGGATGCTAGCAGGTCAGCTTTATCCTTGGCTGAAGTGACAACAGAACCATCTGGTTTGGACAGGGGTGGGAGCAGAGATGGGCAAAGGTTGCGGCCAATAGCTTTGGCAAGGGACCAGAATGCTCGGCTACCATTAGGGCAAGAAGCAAGTTTTCTACTCTTAGCCTGTTCAAACTCTAGTTTGGACTGATTGATAACTGCTTTACAATTGTTGCGAGCTTTGGTGTAGGCAGAAAATGAAACTGGAGAATTAGAAACAAGCCAATTACGATATGCAACATTCTTCTCTTGGACAGCCTTTACACATTTGTTGGAAAACAAAGGTTTAGATAAAGGACGAGATTTTAAAGTGGAGTGTGGGATAAAGGATTCCATTTCTGCAAGAATAATTTCACTGACACTATCTGAGGAAACATTGGCATCAGAAGTTTTGAAACAGTAATCCGACCAAGGAAAAGAAGAAAAGAAGTCTCGCAGGTCATCCCATTTTGCATTCTTGTAATGCCAAACAACACAAGGTTGGGAATAGCCGTGAGATAAAGGTTCCAGTGGAGAAGAGACAATCACCAAGTTGTGATCTGAAGTGCCTAAAGGACCTCTCACTTCGACCTTGTACTTAGAAGGGTTGTTTGTGAGAAAAAGATCAAGCGTATTGGCTGTATGATTAGGATTGTCCGGTATTCTTGTAGGTAAATGAACAATCTGTGCTAGGTCATTAGTAATTGCAAAAGCCTCAGCATCTCGACCTGCTGGGTCGGTGTAACTAGAAAACGGAAGCCAGCTGGAGTTGTGAACGTTAAAATCACCAAGGAAAATTACCTCACTCTTAGGAAATTTGGACTGGAGAAAGTCAAGTTGCAAAGAGAGGAAGTGAAAGAGCTCCAAGTGATTAGTGGAGTTGGGAGAACGGTAGAGACAACAGATGAATTTGACACAATGAGGTAGAGAGATTTTAAGCCAGAGAAGATCAAAGAGAGAAGATTCCAAATTGCCAAGTAATTACAAGGAATATCAGAACGGACTATCAGCAATAGTTGAGTCAACTGATAACTGAGATTCAGTCAGAAAAAGTACATGGGGTTTGGAAGACTGCAAGTGGAAATGGACATCGTTGAGATTGGAATTGAGACCACGTATATTTGTGAAATGAATTAGGCAGTCCTTGGGAGGTTTAGATCTTTTCGCAGATAAGCTTGCTCTATTATTTTGACAATTCATGGTGTATTCAATAGTAAGGAAAAGTGGGTGGGACATGCTGTATGAAGTAATGAAATTTTTGGATATGGGGTACATGTGTTAAGAATATACCCAGATCCTTGACATAACGTGGCCTCGACAGTGCTCCCCGCATACACACTACTCGGACTCCCTCCAGTTACTATCTGGCAGAGTAGAGGTAGCAAGATTATACACTAGCTGATCCGGAAGCCTCCTGGAGAGTTACCAATAGGTTTGGTCCGGTGTGCTATCTAGTGGCCGGCCTGCGAACACCGTTTTAGAGCTGTACCCTCGAAATGTAAGGAATATTGGATCTCGCCACGACATTCATCATAACCTCAAAAATCATCAATCATACTGCATGATGGAAGAGATAGGGAAGGGTTGGCCTGAACTTAGCTCTACAGACTAAACATGGGTTCCACCACTTTAAACCTCCAATAAGCAAAGTGGTGGTGTTTCACCGGTTGAAGAGAGTCATCTACCACCTAGTACTGCCTGGTAACATAGAGGGGCGACGTTCCTCCATGTGGTGTGGGCGCCACACCTCGACCCCTGCTTACGTTGGTTCATACCTGGGTGTTCACCCACCATGTACTTGTGCATGGAGGTTATACCCAGCATTACTAACAGTCCCACCATCGTGAAGGTGCAAGCAGAGGATTTGGCTGTCATAGACCGTCCGGACTTTGCGGAAATTGGGTCCACCTGACTTAAGTGTCACCTGAATATCAGTTCCATCAGCGTTTTAGCAGCGTTTCCATCAGCAGGTTGGTGGAACAGACTTCCATCCCTTGTTGTGGAAGTTGATAGCCGAAATAAATTTAAGGCAGAGCTGGACAGGTATTTCGAACGAACGGAGGGGTGAAGTGGAAATTTTTTTTTTTTTGGCTGTTGCTGCATTAGCTTGCTTTCTTGCATCATATGCTAATGCTAATTACTCCTGTCACCCTTCGATGCCCCTTTGTGAATTGGGGATACATTTGCACATCTCCAGTCCATGGGGGGGGTCCTCACCTGAGTCCAAAGATGCTCATAATTATGGCTAAGGGTTTGCTTTGTTGGTTTGCTGCCTCCTTTAATATAACTGGATAGATCCCATCCACCCCAGGTGCCGTTCTTATGTTTAACTTAAACAATTTCTCCTCCACTTTGCTCTCAGTTATTACAAAATCATTAAGCATCCTGCTACAATTTGATAACTTTCTGCCATTTTCCAATGGCAGATGGTTATCAAAATATGAAATGGGAGGTTTTATTTTATTTTTTATTTTTTTTGGCTGATGCTGTATAAGCTGGCTTTTTTTTTTTTTTTTTTTTTTTTTTTTTTTTGCATCATATGCCTCTAGTAATGCTAAAGTACAGACAAAAGCCATGTTAGCACTTTTCAGTTACCAAATAGAAAAATATAGCAAAAACAACATTTGTTCACTAATGACTGGCACTGACTCATGAATTTATGATCAAAAGAAGTTTTGAAAAAAAGACAAATTTGTGAATTTCAGGTTCAAACAATATTTAAATGGTCCAAGCATAGGTTATAATTCTTGGCAGATTATCTGCACCCATGTAAAAAATGTTTTCATGTGGAAAGTCTTTCAGTTTGAATGAAGCAATTTTCTTGTTCCTTTTAAATGTTATACTAATGTTTGAAAATCCCGTCACCACTTTAATCGAGCATGAACCGAGAGGTCTTACTTCTAGTTATGTTGAACAATGTGATATGTGAATTTTTTGTACCAGTTTTTTTTTTTAAACATTTCACTTCCAATTTGTAAGTTTATTACCTAGCAGACTAAATCAAAAAGATGATTTTGATTTATTCTGACTTATTCATAAGCAGTTCAACTGCCATGATTGTAGTATAGTCTAAAGCAAAAGTCTTTTGTTCAGCATGGAAGTACACTTTTTTTTTTTTTTTTTTTTCTGTATATGACTGTGGTGCATAAGACAACTGAAAAATTAGGTTCTTAGAAATGCCAAGGTAGCAAAAATTTCAGTTATTTGGCATCATATTTAAATTTGAAATTTTTGTGGACAAATTTCTGCTACCTTTCAGTATCATTGAAATTATAGAAATAAATGAAGCATTAAAGCCTTAGATGTTTTGCAGTATCAGTTTCATAAATTTTAGTGTGAGAACTTTCCAGAAGCTATATCAAAGAAGAAAGCATCTACATAGTGCTTCTTAGTTGAAGAACTGTCAACTGCAGAAGGAAACTTGAATTTTAATAGATTTTCCCAGGTCACACTTGGTATTTTAACAATTTCTTATACCAGTGCTGAGTGAGAGAATATTCATCTGGGTTTAAAAAAAAAGAATAAATAAAAAAAAAAATAATAAATAAAAACCCAGAGCAGTGAGGTTGAGGTCCTTGAGGTTGTCACAGTCATCTCAGATTTGCCAGACAAGCTGCACTTGCTACCTGGGAGTCTAAAACGCTGATGGAACTGATATTTGGGTGATACTCATGTCAAGTGGACCCAATTTCAGCAAAGTCTGGACTGTCTGTGACAGCCAAATCCTCTGCTTGCACCTTCATGATGGTGGGATTGTTAGTAATCCTGGGTATAACCTCCATGCACAAACACATGGTGAGTGACCACCCAGGTGTGAACCAACGTAAGCAGGGGTCGAGGTGTGGTGCCCACACCACATGGAGGAACGCCGCCCCTCTATGTTACCAGGCAGTACTAGGTGGTAGATGATTCTCATCAACCGGCGCAATACCACCACTTTGCTTATTGGAGGCTTGAAGTGGTGGAACCCATGTTTAGTCTCTAGAGCTAGGTTCCGGTCAACCATTCCCTATCTCTTCCATCATGCAGTATGATTGACGACTTTTGAGGTTATGATGAACATCGTGGCGAGATCCAATATTCCTTACATTTCGAGGGCACAGCTCTAAAACTGTGTTCGCAGGCCGGCCGTTAGTTAGTACACCGGACTGAACCTGTTGGTAACTCTCTAGGAGGCTTCCGGATCAGCTAGTGTATAATCTTGGTACCTCTACTCTGCCAGATAGTGACTGGAGGGAGTCCGAGTAGTGTGTATGCGAGGAGCATTGTCGAGGCCACGTTTTGTCAAGGATCTGGGTATATTCTTACCACGTGTACGCCATATCCAAAAATTCATTACTTCATACAGCATGTCCCACCCACTTTTTCTTACTATTGAATAAACCATGAATTGTCAAACTAATAGAGCAAGCTTATCTGCGAAAAGATCTAAACCTCCCAAGCACTTCCTAATTCATTTCACAAATATACGTGGTCTCAATTCTAATCTCAACGATGTCCACTTGCAGTCTGCCAAACCCCATGTACTTTTTCTGACAGAATCTCAGTTATTGGTTGATTCAACTACTGCTCATCTCAGATGCCCAAATTATTCGCTGTATGATTCCTTTCGCCTCAAAGGTGGTACTTGTGCATATGTCTGTTCCGACATTCCCTGTCAGAGACTTGGTAATTTGGAATCTCCTCTCTTTGATCTTCTCTGGCTTAAAATCTCTCTACCTCATTGCGTCAAATTCATCTGTTGCCTCTACCGTTCTCCCAATTCCACTAATCACTTGGAGCTCTTTGGCTTCCTCTCTTTGCAACTTGACTTTCTCCAGTCCAAATTTCCTAACAGTGAGGTAATTTTCCTTGGTGATTTTAATGTTCACAACTTCAGCTGGCTTCTGTTTTCTAGTCACACCGACCCACCTTGCACAGATTGTTCATTTACCTATAAGAATACCGGATAATCCTAATCATACAGCCAATACTCTTGATCTTTTTCTCACAAACAACCATTCTAAGTACACGGTCGAAGTGAGAGGTCCTTTAGCACTCAGATCACAACTTGGTGATTGTCTCTTTTTCAATGGAACCTGGCCCCGGAGTGGTAAGCAATATTAGTGACCACAGCACCTTTTCATAGTGATTATCTGATACGCTTTACTGTAAATACGTTTCGCAAGTCCGTTAACTCTTGAGCATTATAATTAAATAGTTCTTTCAAATTATATAACCCAGAAAGGAAAGTACCTTTCTTTAACCCCCTTTTTTATTTTTCGTTAATACTAACCTTCTCTTCGCTTGGGTTACTAGGTGGCACCGCTCTTGCCTCCACATAGCGGGGCTGGTAACCTGGGAGAAAAAGATAATCTCCCGGGGCCAAAAAGAGTACATCATGAGTAAATCAAACTTGGACTTATCTGGGCTGCTAGATGCACCCCAGACATCAAAAAAGAAAGATAGTTCTATTGCAGGAACATCAAAATGGCAGAAAACTGACTCTGACATCTATCCTTCTCCAGCTTTCCTGATCATGCACTCAACTGGTGAAAATGCAATTGGCAAAATCTCGCCATTTAGAGTACAAAAGAAATTAGAAAGCAGAGCTGAAGCTCCTAAGTCTGTAAAAATACTTAGGTCAAGAGATATTCTGATCGAGACCTCTAATAGTAAACACTCAGAGCAGCTCTTGAATATTACTGTGACACCCCATAGATCACTGAACACCTCTAAAGGAGTGATCTCTGTCTGGGATTTAATAGATGTATCCGAAGAGGAGATGCTTGAAAAACTTAAAGAAGAAGGCGTTATACAGGTCAAGAGAATTTCCACCAGAAAAGGAGTTCTGACTCCTAAACGCAATCTCATTTTGACCTTTAATACACCACATCGCCCAGCATCCATTAAGGCTGGATATCTGGTCTGTAATGTCAGACCTTATATTCCAAACCCACTACGGTGTTTCCGATGTCAGAAGTACGGACATTCCCAGACAGCTTGCTGGGGAACTCCTGCTTGTGCAAAGTGCAGGTCAGTTGAACACAACTGCGAAGCCTGTACTGCACCCCAACCGATATGCTCAAACTGCAAAAAAGATCATCCCACTTACGCTAGAACATGCGATCGCTGGAAAACTGAGAAACTTATTCAGATTTATAAAACCAATCATAAAACCAATTCAGATTTATAAAACCAATCAAACGTGTCCTATCAAGAAGCAAAGTGAAACATCTCACCACCAACCCTTGCAAATAGATCTACATATGCTCAAATCACCAAAAAATTCCAATCAACTGCATCGCAAACTGAACTAACAATACCCCCAAAAAGAGTCTTTCTTGAACTACGTAAAAACACTGTACAATGCAACTCAAACTCAGGCAGTCAATACGCCAGTTTCTATACCAATCGAAAATCTCCACTCCCCGGATGAAGGACGCAAAGAAAAACAAATCGTAACCTCTGGTCACCAACAGGAAATGGATACTAAGGAAATACCCCCAGATGACCCCATCCTACATATTTTAGTAGAAGAAGACATGGAAACAGAAAGGCCCTACTTTCGAAAGAAAGATATAAAAACAAGAGTGAAAAACAGAGAACCTCAGCACCAAGAAAACGCTCGGAAAGTCTAACTAGAGATAAACAATGAACACAATAATTCAATGCAATTGTCGTGGTTTCCGTGCCAATATTAATGACCTGTACGACCTTACCTCTAAATACCCACCAATATGTCTCTGCCTCCAAGAGACGTATTTCAAACCTCAAGACACACCAAAACTGTCTTATTACAATATCTTTAGAAAAGATAGAACCGATCAAAATACTGCGCATGGTGGTGTAGCTGTTATAACAAACCCATATGTTCCTATCAAACAGGTCTTACTGAACTCTCCCCTTGAGGCAATAGCAGTCCGTGTAGCTTCTGACATCCATATTATAATCTGCTCCTTATATATTCCACCAAGCTTTTCCATCCAACAAAATGATCTAAACAAACTTATAACTCAACTCCCCACACCTTTCTTTATTCTGGGAGACTTAAATGGTCATCACACACACTATGGGGTAACAACAATATCGACCAAAGAGGAAAACTTATTGAAAAATGTTTAGATGATAACAACCTTCTCCTTCTAAATGACGGGTCACCTACTTATGTTCACCTTCCTTCCGGAACATATACTGCAATAGACTTGTCTATCTGTTCAGCAACTTTGTATCCTACTCTAAAGTGGACGGCAAACAATGATCCACTGCATATCGATCGTTTTCCCGTTACAATTGAATTACTGAATAAGCCCTCTTATCATCTTACTAGAATTCCTCGGTGGCTAATCGATAAAGCAGACTGGGAGATGTATAAAAAATTAGCTAAACTGGACCCTGAAATTATACAAAAATCCCCAACCAGGGAAGCGGTTGAGTATGTCACAAACTATATTACACGCAGCAGCACAAGCTATACCAAAATCTTCCTCAAAATTACCTGAACACCCAAAAATCTGGTGGAGTGACGAATGCCGTGCAGCAAAAAGAGACCAAAATAAAGCTTGGAATACTTTTAGGCGCTATCCAACCACAGTTAATCTCATTCAGTTTAAATGCGTTAGAGCAAGAGCGAGGTATGTTAGACGCAGTAATAAAAAGGCCGCTTGGATTTGCTTCACTTCAACCATCAATCAAGCAACTCCCTCACATAAAATTTGAAAAACGATCAGGAAAATGAGTGGTAAATATCAAATGACACCTCAGCCTATCATAGAATGGAGAGGGCAGAACATTTCTGACCCTATCCAAATTGCCAATATACTAGGGGAAACTTTTGCCAACACATCAGCAACAGAAAGTTACATACCAGCCTTCAGAAGATTCAAAGCAAATTCAGAAAAACAAAAGTTAAACTTTTCTTGAAAAGCAGAAGAACAATATAACTTACCATTCACTATCCACGAACTACATAGAGCCTTGTCAACATCTAAGCGTAGCGCTGTAGGACCAGATAATATCCATTATTCGATGATACAGGAACTAAGTGCTGAATCACTGCAGTCACTTCTTGATCTGTTCAATAGGCTCTACCGGGAAGACACATTCCCTAAACAATGGCACCACGCTACAGTCCTTGCCTTCGTTAAACCAGGAAAAGACCCGACAAACCCTACTAGCTATAGAGCCATTGCCTTTGCAAAATTCTCGAAAAGATGGTGAACCGTCGACTGATATGGTACCTGGAAAATTTCAGTCTCTTACATTCTGCACAATTCGGCATTCGACAAAACAGATCAACACTAGATATACTAGTAAGACTAGAGAATTCAATTCGGAATGCATTCCTTAGATCGGAACACCATGCAATGGTTTGCTTTGACATCAGCAAGGCCTATGATTCCACGTGGAAGTATGGAATACTCCGCGAATTACAATGCCATGGATTTCGGGGTCATCTCCTGATTTTCATACGCAACTTCCTAGACAAGCGAACTTTCCAGGTTCGATTTAAAACTTTGCTGTCTGAACTATTTTTCAAGAAGAAGGAGTTCCCCAGGGCTCTGTACTCAGTGCTACACTCTTTATAATTGTGATAAACACCATTGCTGAACAACTTCCAAACACTATCGATAAGGCACTGTTCGTAGCTGACCTTAGTATTTCTTGCCATGCGAAAAACATGAATACGATCGAGAGACAGTTACAAGGGGCAATAAATAAGATCAGTACATGGGCACAAACCAATGGTTTTCAGCTTTGTTCTCAAAAAACCTTGTGCATCCATTTTTGCCGACAACATAAATTGCACCCACACCCGGAACTACAACTGAATGGATAACCAATAGCAGTTCAACCGAGCATACGATTCTTTGGAATCACCTTAGATCATAAACTTACCTTCCTGGAACATATTAAAAGACTAAGAACATCCTGTCAACAAAAATTAAATATCATCCGGGTTCTCTCAGCAACAAAGTGGTGAGCTGATCGCCTATACAGATCTTTAATAAGATCAAAACTTGACTATGGGGCACCAATGTATAGCTCAGCAAGGCCTAGTGTTCTTCGCTGGCTTGATCCTCTCCATCACAGAGTGCAATACGCATTGCTCTAGGAGCATATCGCACCTCTCCAATACATAGTCTATATGCCGAAGCTCACGAACCCCCCTCTCTCTCTCTCTATCAGAAGGCAACAACTTATATTATGCTATGCATATAAAATTTAGATCTATGCCTGAACACCCAAATTGGGAATTACTTTTCACCCCCCAACACAGCAGGTTATATCATAACTGCCTTACTGCTAACCGACCGTTAGGTATAAGAATAAGACATCTTCTAGAAGAACTTAATCTGAGTTTTGATAATATCTCAAATACCCCTTCACTACTCCTTGCTCCGTGGGGCATTACTCCACCTTTATGTGATAAATACCTTCATAAATGGGATAAATCTGCACTACATAAAGAAAATTTCTTGCAATTGTACCTTGCAGTGGTGGAGCAGTTTCCAAACTTTGTTGTAGTTCATACAGATGGGTCAAAGAATGACACCCACGTTGGAATCGCCGCAGTTTTCCCAAACATAACATTGGTAGGCCAATGCTATGTTCGCTGCAGTTTTCCCGAACATAACATTGGCTTACCAACTGCCACATGAGTTCAGTATATTTTCTGCCGAATTAATGGCAATTCAGGTTGCACCGAAGCATATCGAGACCCCCAATATTGAAAACAGTATAATTTTCTCTGATTCTCTAAGTGCACTTCAAGCCCTGGAAAACCACCATGAACATCACACATCCAGTTGTAAAAGAAATAACAAACTCTTTATATACCTTATCTGAGCTTGGAAGAACCATACACTTCTGTTGGGTCCCAGAACATATGGGAATTCCAGAAAATGAATTAGCGGACAATGCCGCAAAAGCGGCCGACTTACCATCTGATGTACAGTGGAGAGTTCCACATCAAGATTATAGATGAATAATACAGGATTATAGATGAAATACAGAATAATACTAGCTCGTCTCCAAATAGGTCACACTAATATTACTCATGGTTACCTTTTAAGAGGGGAGATTCACCCCCAGTGTGATCACTGTAAAACAGTGCTTTCAGTGAAACATATCCTTGTGGAATGCACAAAATTTGCAATAGAATGCCAGAATCACTTCACTCCAGCCACAATTGAAGACCCACTAATGCTTAGTTCATTTTTGGGCAATAAAACAGATGTCTCAAAGATTTTCACCTTTCTCAAAGCGATCAATGTATACCACCTCCTTTAGCTAGTCAACAATCAGTTTCCCGACTCTCGATCCATAAGGAAATAGCATAAATACTAACCTATGTATGGTGCACTATGGCCATAGATGCCCATGCGCCAAAAAATCCCCAAACAAACAAAACAGTGGAACCTTTATCTGATGGCTATTCCCAACCTCGTGTTGTTTGGCATTACAAGAATGCAAAATGGGATGCGAGACTTCTTTTCCTTGGGCAGATTACTGTTTCAAAACTTTTGATGTCAACGTTTGCTCAGATCGTGTCAGTGAAATTATTCTTGCAGAAATGGAATCCTTTATCCCACACTCCACTTTAAAATCACGTCCTTTAACTAAACCTTGGTTTTCCAATAAATGTACTAAGGCTGTTCAAGAGAAGAATGTTGCATATCGTAATTGGCTTGTTTCTAATTCTCCAGTTTCATTTTCTGCCTACACCAAAGCTCGCAAAAATTGTAAAGCAGTTATTAATCAGTCCAAACTAGAGTTTGAACAGGCTAAGAGTAGAAAACTTGCTTCTTGCTACCTAATGGTAGCCATGCATTCTGGTCTCTTGCCAAAGCTATTGGCCGCAACTTTTTCCAATCTCTGCTCCCACCTCTGTCCAAACCAGATGGTTCTGTTGCCACTTCAGCCAAGGATAAAGCTGACCTGTAAGCATCCCATTTTTCTTCCAACTCATGTATTAATGATCTTGGTAAAACACCTCCCACCATTCTGAACACGCTCCATTCTGAACACACTCCATTCTGAACAATGCCTCCTGTGGTCTTCCGTCAAAAGGATGTCAGAAGGATTTTGACGAATCTTGATGTTAAGAAAGCTCCATGTCCCGATGGTATTTCTCCACATGTTCTCAAAACCTGTGCCCCTGAACTTACTCCTATTCTTTGCCGCCTTTTTTCACTTTCCTATTCCAAAGGTGTTTTTCCTTCTGCTTGGAAATTTGCTCATATCCAGCCAGTTCCTAAAAAGGGTGACAACTCGCCTCCATCCAATTATCGTCCCATTTCAATTACTTCTACCCTTTCTAAAGTAATGGAGAAATCAATTAACTGCCAACTGTTAAACTACCTAGAAACCTTCCGTCTAATCAACGATCGCCAGTATGGATTCCATCAGTGTCGATCCAGTGGTGATATTCTTGCTTATGTTACCCATTTATGGACTAATTCAATGGAAAGGTTCGGTGAAACACAAGTAGTTGCTCTTGACATCTCAAAGGCTTTCGATTGTGTTTGGCATAAAGCTCTTCTAAACAAGCTTCCATCTTATGGTTTGTCAACTGTTTTTAGTAATTGGTTATCCAGTTTTCTCTCTGATCGCTCACTGAGGGTGATGGTAGATGGCTCTCTGTCTTCTAACTTCTTCACTAATGCCGGTGTTAGTGGAAAGAGTGGGGGGAAAGAACTCTCCAAAGGTTCAGTTCTTTCCCCCACTCTTTTCCTCTTGTATATGACCTTCTTCCATTGATTGGAAGTCCTATCCATAGTTTTGCCGATGATAGCCCATTGCATTCCACTTTCCATTTTGAGAAATCTTGTCCTGCTCAGTCAACTTCAATTTCTTGAAAATCTGCTACCAATTCCTTAAATGCTGATCTTCAAGTAATTCTCCAGTGGGGCAAGGACAACTTAGTTGATTTCAACCCTTCTAAAACTCAGTCTTGTCTTATATCTCACAAAAAGGATTCTTCTGCTCCTATGCTTATCTTTAGTGACATTCCGATTTCTAGGAAAAGTGATACGGTCAGTCCTCGTATAGCATGATAGTTGTGTTCCTAGAAACCCCCATGCAATGCAATGCAATATAAACAACAGGCCCTATGGGAAAAATAGGGTTAGGTGCCGACACCCAAGATTGAACACACATTTGTAACCAAAACATTACCAAACACAATAAATAATCGTAATAAAATACTTGCGTATTTTCTAACAATTAAAATACGTAATAAAAAATAATATTATAATAATTTTTTATTATAATTATATTATATTTTATTATAATATAATAAATAATAAAAAATACGTATTTTTTACGAATAAAATACATATTTTATATTATTACGTATTTTATATATAAAATACGTATTTTATATTGCTAATGCTGTTGCTTCTATCGTAAGCAAACTTGTTTTTTGTTTGATTTTCTATCGAAACAGATGACAGCCGTTCCATCTCTTCCAATTCTTTGTGTCGTAATCTAATGGATTTTAATTACCCTTTGACTTGTTCCTGCTATGAAAGTTGTTTTTATTTTCTCTGCATTCTTTGTAATTCTCGGCGTTGCCTCATTTAGGTCTGTAGCACGTGCAGTATCACATAGTCTTTCATTTCGCTCAATGCGTTTCACAGTTTCATATTTTTTCGCTATCGACAATGGCGGACTGGCCATAAGCCTTACCGGGGAAACCCCGGTGGGCCAGAGGCCGGTGTGATTTTGGCAAACGCTAGTGTGAGGACACTACAGATTTTCCCGGGTAAGAATTTTTGACCAGTCCGCCTCTGTTTATAGATATTGCTTTTTTTTTTCTGTCTGAATCTGCAGTGTCTTCACCAGGACACTTCCTTTTCACAGCTTTTAAGTATTTTACTCATTTTTAGGGAGTAAAGCACAATTACAAAACGAGGAGGCATGCTTGATACACATAAACAAAGCTGCGCGCACGTGTAGCAACTGAATAAACAACACTGTAAAGGCTGAGATACACTATTAACACCTCACATTTTACTAAAGTGCATTTCTAGGGGTTACTACCATAAAACAATAAAACCAATTTCCAGTTGTGTTTCTGCTAGTGGAATCTGTTATAAACTGGTAGTAAATTCCGTTCGTGAATTCCCGCCATTTTTACACGATAGCATAAGCTTAGAGTAGTATAGTGCATAATATAATATTGTCAATTAATCAGTAAATCTATTAATCTTGATAAACTTTATTGTCAATTAAATTGTACTTTTAACTTTATATATAACGACTTAATCGTAACAAATAATTAATACATAACTATAGTGGTACACGTGATACGGAAGTTATATAAAGGGAACTCGTAGAAAACACTAGATTCCGAAAAAATAAATATAGCGATATAACTGTTTTGGGATATAACTTAAGGATTTAATTTTGTTTTGAAATTTTATTGAATTAAATCGGAATCATGACTCAGACCAGAGCAGCAAAGCAAAAGGCTCAAGCTAATGGAAGTGCTGTGGTTCAGGGGAGAACTGAGGGGGGGCAGTTGCCCTCTGAATCACAGTCTTTTAAAATGCACTGTTTGCTTGATGTTTGCGGAGCAGTCGGGTACGGGACATGATACTGCCAAGGGAGATGTCTCTTTGTGTGTGCACGATGTAAGGAGTGCAAGGAAATCAGGCGACAACTCAGTGTTGTTATGGGCCTTTATGAGACCTTGAAGGACAGGGTGGATGCCCTCAAAGGAAATAAATTGAGAGGCCCATCAAGCTCTCAGCCGCCCACATCAACGCCAGGGCTTGCACTTGGTCATCAGGCAACACAGAGGCAGCCCCCTAGGCAGAATGCGCTGGTCCCACAGGAACTAGTAGTTGTTGGTGACTCTATTGTCAGGGAAGCGGGGAACATGCTTTGTAAAAAGGATAGGTGGAATAGGACCAGGGTATGTCTGCCAGGAGCAAAGGTTGATGATGTTGTAGAGCGGATCATCTTTTAAGGGCACAAAAGGTGATATAGTTGTACACGTTGGCACTAATGATATTAAGAGTAGGAGACCGGCGGAATTACTTAGCAAGTACAGGTCACTGTTGAAAAAAAGCCGTGAATTAGGGTTGAATTTGAAAGTGTCTGCAATTCTGCCCAGACACGATAGGAGGGAGTATATGATGAGAGCCTTGTCGATCAATTTGGCCTTGGAGGGATTGTGCAAGGCTCAAGGAGTAGAATTTTTTCAGCCTGGACTGTGCTTGTTAACAGGAGAGATTGCTTCTACAGGGATGGGATACACTTAAATAGAAAGGGTGCAAGAATCTTTGCTGATGCTGTCGAGGTAGAGTTAGGTGGGTCGGAAAACTGCTAGTTGAGGGGGATACAAGAACTAATAGATTAACAGTAGCCACTGGCAGAGGTGGAAGTGATTCTTGCTGCTTCTATTGAAATGAGCAGAAGCCTGAAAAACAAGATGCAGGATATTTCAGAGACTGCTGGAAGTCATTGCGGTACAAGTAAACACATGGGTTGTGTTAGGGTAGCCAAGAATAGAAACAGGTGCATGTATACCTGCGTGTACACCAATGCTAGGAGTTTGGTAAATAAATTTGATGAATTTTAGGTATTGTTCAAAAGATCAAAGGCAGTTATTGTTGGGATATCAGAGGCGTGGTGTCACACAGATATAAGGAATGCGGAACTGGAATTTGGGGAATACAATGTGTATAGAAAGGATAGACAGGAAAGGAGGGGTTATGCTATTAGTTAAGAAATACAAAGTCCAAGGAAGTGAAGCCAGTCGACATCGATGGACAGGGCAGTGTCGAGTCAGTTTGGTGTGACATAAGCATAGGGAAATCAAAATTGAGAGTAGGAGTGTGCTATAGGCCTAATGACTCTGATGAGTATAATAAGATATTGTACAGGGATATAGAGTGGGCCAGTAAATCAGAGAGTCTTATAATGGGGGATTTTAATTTCCCAGATATTGACTGGAATTTGTGTGTTGGTCACTCGCACACTAGCAAGGCTTTTGTGGATTTATTGGATGATTGTTTTCTACATCAGCATGTTCATGAGGCAACAAGAGGGAGCAATACTCTTGATCTGATTATCAGTAGTGATTCTTCATGCATTAAGCATCTGCAGATAAATGAACCACTAGGTGGCAGTGATCACAGTGTGCTGAAGAGGGATTTACTCAAAGAAGTAACTACCATCAGAGGTAAAGGGAAGGGTTATTGCTTTTGTAAAGGCGGCTACGATGGACTGAGACAGTATTTAAATTCTATACAGTGGGACCAACTGATGATGTTACCAACAGCAAACTCAAAATGGGAAGCATTCAAGGAACTAAGCTTGGAGGCTACCAGGCTTTACATACCAACTAAGAAATATTGTTCAAGGTTTAGGCCTAAATGGTTGTCAGATGAACTAATGAGACATGTGGCAGAGAAGAAAAATGCATGGGATACATACAAATTAATGGGTGACATGGAAGCCTATGATAGATATAAGTTGGTCTGTAACCAAGTCACAAAGGAGATTAGGCAGGCAAAGGCAGACTACGAAAAATCCTTATCAAAGGATGCAAAGAAAAACAGAAAAGAGTTCTTTACCTATTTAAACTCAAGAAGGAAAGGGATGAATCAGAGTGGTCCACTGGATATTGATGGTTCAACAGTTGAGGATCCTGCTCAGGTGGCTAACAATCTAAACGAGTATTTTGCATCTACATTCACGCATGAGGAGTTATTCAGGAAGGAGAATGATGTAGGTAAAGTAAACATTGGCAGTGAGCTGGATGATTTTGTAATAACTAAGAGAAAAGTGGAGGAGAGATTGTTGAGGATAAACATAAAAAAGGCACCTGGGGTGGATGGGATCTATCCAGTTATATTAAAGGAACCAGCAAAGGAAGTAAGCAAACCCCTAGCCATAATTATGAGAGCTTCTTTGGACTCAGGGGAGGTACCCATAGACTGGAATGTACAAATGTAACCCCAATTCACAAAGGAGGATCAAAGACTGACACAAGTAATTATAGACCTGTGAGTTTAACTTCTGTTCCAAGAAAATTAATGGAGGCACTAGTTAAAGAAGCACTGCAGGATCATTTAGACAAGAATTCAGTTATAGCTCAGACGCAGCATGGTTTTGTTAAGGGCAGGTCTTGCCTGACCAATTTGATTGGATACTATGATGTAGTCACAAAAGAACTGGATGCAGGGAATAACTTTGATATTATATATTTGGATCTTAGAAAGGCTTTTGATACTGTTGCACATGGAAGACTGCTGCACAAATTGGAGCAGTGTGGCATTGGAGGCAAATTGCTGCTATGGATAAGGGGATGGTTGAGTGGCAGAAGACAGAGTGGTAATCAATGGACACTGCTCAACGTGGACTAATGTTATTAGTGGAGTTCTTCAGGGTTCAGTGTTGGGTCCGTTGTTGTTTTCGGTGTTTATGAATGATATTGATGATGGGATATCAAGTTTAATGTCCAAGTTTGCAGATGATACAAAGGTTGGTAGGGTTGTTAAGGACACCACTGACGCTATGCTGCTGCAACAGGATCTGGAAAGGTTGAACAGATGGGCTGAGAAGTGGCAAATGAAGTTTAACATTGACAAATGTAAAGTACTACATATGGGAAACAGTAACCCCAGAGCAACGTATCAACTCTGCGGTACTACACTGACAGTGGTGGAGAATGAAAAGGACCTGGGGTAATTGTGCAGGCAGATATGAAGATCTCTGAGCAGTGCAGACGAGCTGCAAGAGTAGCTCATGGTGTCTTGTCAATGATATACAGGAATTTTTCTAGCAGGGATAAGGAGGTGATTATTCCCTTGTATAAGGCAATGGTTAGGCCACATCTTGAGTACTGTATACAGGTCTGGAGGCCTCATTTCAAGAAGGATGTAGAGCTGCTGGAACGGGTACAGAGAAGGGCAACAATATTAGTGAATGGAGCAAAGGGTTGCTCTTACGAAGAAAGGCTTAAGTTTTGCAAATTACAGAGTCTGGAGACTAGGCACCGGTTAGGTGATCTGATAGAGGTGTATAAGGCTTTGAATGGTTTGAGCATGCTCAATGCCAATGGGATTCTTCATCTTGCTCAGAATAATGACCTGAGAGGGCATAAATTCAAATTGAGGAAGGACGGATGTCGGATAGATGTGCGGAAATTTGCCTTTGGCCAGCGGGTGGTTGGTTGGTGGAACCGACTTCCATCACTTGTTGTTGAAGTTGATAGCCTAAACAAATTTAAGGCTCAACTGGACAGGTATTTCGAGCGAACGGAGGGGTGAAATGGGAGTGGTGTTTTTTTTTTTTTTTTTTTTGGCTGATGCTGAATAAGCTTGCTTTCTTGCATCATATGCCTCTGCTAATGCTAAAGTCAATCTAATTCATTCGCAATAATACCGATAGCTGGAATTTTACATTATTATGGTGAAATGTGTTTCCCCTTCACTGATTTAAACACATAAATACATTTTCAGAATCTCCTCTTCATTCCTATTGTGTTGCGTTCAGTTGGGGTGATTCCGCGTTTGACTGCCATTTCTTGTAAAAACAAAGGCGAATTGTGCATAAGCGAATTCGGTTCGTGTTATATATGATATCGTTCCCCTATTTATAATTTGTGTAATCGAATTCGTGTAATGTAAACACGTGTTATACGAGTACTGACTGTATATCTCTTTTGGGAATTACCCTGACTTCTAATCTCTCTTGGCACAAGCACATTACAAATATTGCTTCCTCCGCATCTAAAAAACTTGGTTTTCTCTTTCGCTCTCGGCGTTACTTTTCTTCCAAACAGCTGCTCACTCTGTATAAATAGCAAATCCGCCCTGCCATGGAATATTGTTCCCACATCTGGGGTGGTGCCCCCAAAACCTCTCTCAGGCTTCTTGATTCCATTGAGAAGAGGGCAGTTAGGTTAATTAATGATTCATCTCTAACAGAGTCTTTCCACTTGCTCTCTCATAGACGTACTGTTTCTGCTGCATGCCTCTACTACAGATACTTCCATGGGCACTGTTCTTCTGAATTGGCTTCTATAATTCCTGCTCTCTCTTTGAAAACATTCCAAACACGTGCCGCCACCAACCAACATCCATTTACTGTTCAACTTCTAACTCATAGAACCAACTTCATCTTCCTCGTTCATTCATTCAACTGCCGTTTTCTGGAACAACCTTCCTTCATACGTATTTCCTGAAAATTACAGTCTACAGAAGTTCAAGCCCAATGTTAACAAATATCTTCTTTTGTCTTCTCAACCTCCAACCCAAGCACGGTAATAAGTACTGTAGGTTCTAATACCTCTCGTGTTTGGGGTTTACATAAAAAAAAAAAAAAGTGGGGGGGAGTCTGATTTCCAAAAGGCAGAGATTGGTAGTTGTGCATTTGTCTCATATTTGAATTTAGACAAATTAAAAGATACTGTGTATATACACTGAATTATGACTTCCTACCTAATACTTCATAGGTCTTCCTCTTGCCCTCAGTTCAGCAGCTATCCCAAGTGGCATTGATTTAACAAGATGGGCCAACCAAGCTGTGTGTAATGCAATCAGCAATGCAGGTATGGAGGCGATTGGTATATCCAGGCACCTGATATGCCTTTACATAGTGTCCCACAAGTGCTCTATCGGATTGATATCTAACCATTCCTGCAGAATAAGTGACCGATGCCTCGCTGTATTGTCATCTCGGAAGACACCATTGCCATTCCGGAAAAAGTGTAGCATAGCATTGTGTACACAGTCAGCAAGCTGTTGACGATAGTGGAGACCACTGATACGTTGTTCCACATGCACCAGGGGTCCAAGTTACTGCCAGTGAAACATGCCCCACACCATATAACCACCTCTACCGGCTTGCACTTTTGATACCATGCATGATGGATCAAGAGCCTTATGTTGTTGATGCCGTATATGACCATCCACGGTGTGGAGTAAATAATGCTACTCATCCGACCAGCACACCTTCCAATCTTCTAACGGCCAACTTGCATGCTCTTTGACGAGTCTAACGTCCAACTTGCATGCTCTTTGACCAGACGAGTCTTTTATGCCAATAAATCTTGGTTAGGAGAGGATGCCCTAGGAGTCGTCTGCTTGTATAGCCCATATGTGCGAGCGTGTGACATATGATCATGCTGGATATTGTTCTCGGTTGGCCCATGTTGTATTGGGTTGTCAACTCTGTATGAGTTGGACCCGGCGCTCACCTCTAACATCGACCTTTCGCTGACTTTTGCAGTTTTGCCATCGGGTCGATGTTTGACCATTTCGACACCACTCCTGGTACACTTCAGCCGGCGCCTCTGTAGCCAGGTGGGCAGGAGCAGCAGTGCGTAGCGCACGCTTCTTGATTAGACCGGGGTTCGAGCCCGTGACCAAATACGGAGAATGTGGAATGGTCAGGGAATGACCACTGCATATCTCGGAGCAGTATGGCCTTAGTTGCTAATGCTCCAAATAACAAACAAACAACAAACAGCAGCTCTTGAACACCCCACCAGTTCAGCTGTGTGGGAAATCGAGGCACCAGCACCCACAATCTGTCCTTTATCAGAGTCCAATAAATTCTTCCTTTTACCCATCACACTTGGTATTTTACTACTTACTGAACCACTGACACATTATCTATACTACGTAGGTAGACTAACTCCGCACTCTCGTACCTCACGTGGTCGATGGGTCGCATTCAGTTTTCATTGGGGTGGTCATATTTCAGTGATCACTCAGTGTATATACACACAGTTCACCAATTAAATAACGAGACTACATGCACTCTGCGTTTACTATTAATGTAAGAGGCCAAAATAGTATATGAGAGATCTGCTAGAGTGTGCTCTTTCCAACGAGTGCAAGTTGAAACTTGTATGGTCAGTAGTTTGTGATTTATGATGGAAAGAGTAATAGTAATTTTGTGCATGTCATCAGAAAGTGAAATGAAAAGCCTTTAGTGGCAATGGGAAATTGTGGGAGCAAAGTTAAAAAATATGTAATTAATGATATTGAAATTTTGCAAGATTATTTAATGAAAAACCTTTTGAGCCTACAGACCAGTAAGACTCCTGGAGTTGATGGAATATACCCTATAATCTTAAGGGAGGCGGCAAGCGAGTGCATTGAACCATTGAGGCTAATTATGCAAGCATCACTAGACTCTGGGGAGATTCCCTTGGATTGGAAAAGTTCAAATGTATCTCCCATACATAAGGGTGGCTCTAAAAGTGAAGTTGGAAATTATCGACCTGTCAGTCTGACTTCAGTAGTAGGGAAAATCATGGAGGCAATGATCAAGGGTGGAATTCAGGATCATTTGGATCAAATTGAAATTCTCCAGGATACTCAGCATGGTTTTGTAAAGGGAAAAATCATGTTTAACAAATCTGGTTCGCTATTTTGAAAGGGTCACTCATGAGCTGGATTTAGGGAATAATTTCGACATTGTTTATTTAGATTTCAGCAAAGCTTTTGACTCAGTCCCACATGAGCGGTTGCTTTATAAGCTGGAACAGGTTGGAATCACTGGGAAAATCCTTAGATGGATAGAAGGATGGCTTCAGGGCAGGAGGCAGAAGGTTGTGATAAATGGCTATTCCTCAGATTGGGTTGATGTAAGAAGTGGGGTTCCCCAAGGATCAGTATTAGGACCACTGTTGTTTTTAATTTTCATAAACGACATTGATGAAGGGATAGAGGGCGTGATGTCTAAATTTTCAGATGATGTTAAAATTGGTAGAGTAATTAATGATCACTGTCAAGCCGAGCTTCTTCAGTGAGACCTAGATAGACTTCAGGAATGGTCAGAAAAATGGCAGCTATGCTTTAATCCAACAAAGTGTAAGGTATTACACCTGGGAAACAGTAATCCCAAAATAACTTATTCACTTGGTGGAGTTCAACTAAACCCAGTACTGGACTAAAGGGACTTGGGTGTTATGATAAGGTCCGATATGAAATTCTCTGAGCATTGTAAACAGGTTGCAAGGAAGGCCCATGGTGTCCTATCGATGCTCTATCGAACTTTTGCAAGTAGAGATAGGGACGTGATAATCCCATTATAAAAGGCTTACTGTGTTCAAGTATGGAGACCGCACCTAAAGAAAGACATCGAGCTTCTTGAAAGGGTGCAAAGACGGGTAACTTGCCTGGTGAGATCGGCAAAAGGGCGTCCTTATGAAGAAAGACTTTGAATATGTGGGTTGCAGAGTTTGGAAACTAGACACCTTAGAGGAGATTTGATTGAGGTGTTTAAGGCTCTGAGAGGCATCAGTAAAATGAATGAGGACAAAATTTTCAAGATTATAAATGATGCTAGAACTAGGGGACATAAATTCAAGTTACAGGGGGAAATGTTTAGATTGGACTGCAGGAAGTTTAATTTTAGCCAGCGAATTATAAATTACTGGAATAAGTTGCCTTCGTGGGTGGTAGAGGCCGACAGTTTGGGGAAATTCAAAGGTCATCTGGATAGTACTTTCGGGTAAGGGAAGCGCATAGGATGATAGGTTTAATTTACTTTTTTTTTTTTATTAATTATTATCATTTATTTTTATTTTTTGTTTTTATCATTGTTTTGTTCGGATTTTTTTTTTTTTTTTTGGCTGGTGCAGCATAAGCCATAGGCTTTCTTGCACCATGCGGCCATTACTAATACTATTTGAAAATGGAGCAAAGAGCATTTATCAAATTTTATTGTAAATTGGGAAAAAGTGCTACGGAAACTTTACAATTTAAAAAAAGTTTATGCTGATGAATATTTGTCTCGACCAAGAGTGTTTGAATGGTTTTCTCATTTTCATAAAGTACGTGAGTTGTTAGAGGATGATCCCCAACCTGGCCAACTGATCTCTGTTCAAACACCGGAGATTGTCACAAAGGCTAGAAAAATTGACTGAAGACAGATCAGCTTCAACAATGTTGCTTGCTGAGATGATCGGTAGCAATAAGGAATCTATATGAGGAATTGTAAAAAAAGAAGATCTGGGTAAGAGAAAAATGTGTTCCCATTTTGTACCGCTTTTGTTAAGTTTCGAGAAAATTGAGTTGAGTAGTGCATCGATTTGATGACGTGTGTTGACAATGACTCAACATTTTTTCTCTTCTCTGGAAATGAACTGGCAGATGCTGCGGCCAGATCGCCAGAACCACACAATACTTATTGCCTGTTAGTTCCCTATACAGACTACAGGCAGCTAATACAAACTAAATTATATTCCCAATGGCAACAATCTTGGCATGAGCAAGTCACAAACAAGCTCTATCAGATAAAGCCTGTAATCCAACACTGGCAGTCTAGTCTGCGCAGGAACCGCAAAGAGGAAGTTGTTCTAGCTCGTCTCTGCATAGGACACAGTCATCTTACACATGCTTTTCTGCTGAGGGCGGATGACTGTCCTATGTACGAGAACTGCGGCACCATTTTAACTATTCATCACATTTTAACCGTGTGTCCACGTTTTAGACAAGAACGTGATTTATATTTTACCGTTTTTAGTCATCCGGCTGAGCCTTATACACTCAGTCAGATTTTGTCCGACAATGACGATGTGTCTGCTGTTTTTGCCTTTTTAAAATCAATAAACGTTTTTGCTCATATATAAAATTTACATTTTATTGAGATTTTCTATTTATTTATCCTTTATACATTTGTTATATATTTTGACATAGTGACCTAAGTAATTGGGTCACTGAAAGTTATATATGACTTGGTCTTGGCGCATTATAGCTTCAGTAGCTAATGCGCCAATAAAATCAAAACCAACCAACCAACCAAATCTTCTCTGGATTTGGCTCCCACTGATTGCTTTTGTTCCCCAAAATCAAAACAGCCATGAAAGGAATGCATTTATGGGATGATAGAGGACATCCAGACTGCAGTGACTGACCAGCTGAAAGCGGTACCAGAAGAGGAGTTCCAGAAGTGTTTTCAAAACTTGTATAAAGATGTAAACAGTGTATACACATCGGAAGTGATTACTTCGAAAATATATAACTTTAGGGAAAAGGATATGATTATCCCTTTATATAAGGCAATGGTCTGGTCAAGCCTTGAGTACTGCGTACAGGTCTGGAGGCCTTATTTTAGGAAGAATGTAGATTTGCTTGAATGTGTACAGAGAAGGGCAACAAGATTGGTGAGGGGGAATGAAGGGATCCTCTTACCAACAGAGAGAGGCTTAAGTTCTGAAAATTGCAGCGGCAGGAGACTAGGCTTCTGCGAGGTGATCTGATTGAAGTGTATAAAGCCTGGAATGAATTCTGTTGGGATTCTTCCACTTGCTCAGATTACAACCTAAGAGGCATAAATTCAAATTGAGGAAAGACAGTTGTAGAATAGATGTGTGGAAATTTGCTTTTAGCCAGTGGGTGGTTAATTGCTGGAACCAACTTCCATCTGTCGTGGAAGTTGATAGCTTAAATAAATTCCAGGAGGAACTGGACAAACATTTAGAGGGAATGGCTGCGTGAATTTTATTATTTTATTTTTTTCTCTTGGCTGATGCTGCATAAGCTCATACGCTTGCTTACTTGTATCACATGCCACTATTACTTACTTTGCCGTTAGTGTTTTTTTTTTTTTTTTTGTAGTAGCGCATCAGTCTTGTTATTTAATTGGCACACTGTATATATACATATTGCAACATATGTAAATATGTTCCCTCACTCAGAAAAGCTACCTGTGTCTTAAAGAAAAATCTCAAGATTTGTAACCTTTTCTTTTATTAAAAAAAGGTAAATTTTTATTTTTTCAATATGCAAGCTAGATTTCACAGTATAGTTAAGCATATTGAGATTTATGCAGATACAGATATTAGTTTCTATAACTTTTTTTTTTTTTTTTTTTCTGCCATCTGTTTTGAAGTAAAATAGATCATTTCATTATTACTTTGCACGAGGACATTCTTGAAAAAAAATTACCTAGAAATTATGCTCTTGAATATTGAATATATTTGTTTTATTGTTGATATTCATTACTGTAGAACTTTTAATATACTTTTGACACAATAAAAGTGTAATAATATTTTCATTTTAACTTAGATGAATCTCCCAGTACGTGTAGTGTATTTCTAGAAAAAGGGGGAATGGATCTATTTTTAAAGGTTCTAGAGGTGGGTTTTTTATGTTTGAAATATTTTAAGTAGAAAGTATGAATAAACTTAGGAAAAATAAGTGTTCATTGTTTACTTATATAGTTTTAAGTTCACTCTTATTACATATGCAACTCCTACAAACAGCTAAACAATAGATTAAAATCTGTTAAATTGTAGATTACGAAGTTGCAAAGCATATTCTTTTTGTTTATTTTTTTTAATTATTTTATATAGGCAGTTATCAGTTAACTGAATTAGCATTAGAGTTAGCAAAGGCACATGATGCAAGAAAGCAAGCTTATATAGCAAAAAAAAAAAAAAAAACCCCTTATTTCACCCATCCACTAGCTCCAAATGTTTGTCTGGTTCTGCCTTGAATCTATTTAAGCTATCAACTTCTCTACAATGACAGATGGATGGAAGTTTTCCAGCAATCAACCACCTGTTGGCTTAAGGCCAACAGGTGTTTGATTGCCGGAAAACTTCCATCTGCACATCTATCCTACAACTGTCTTTCCTCAATTTGAATTTATGCTCTCTCAGGCTATTATTCTGAGCAAGAGGAAGAATCCCATCAACATTGAGCATGCTCAAACCATTGAAAGCTTTATACACCTCAGTCAGATCACCTCACAGGTACCTAGTCTACAGACACTGTAATTTGCAAAACTTAAGCCTTTTTTCAAAAGAGTTCTTCATAAGAGCAACCCTTTGTTCCATTCATTAATATCGTTGCCCTTCTCTGTACTCGTTCCAACAGCTTTACATCTTTCTTAAAATGAGGCCTCCAGACCTGTATACAGTACTCAAGGTGTGGCCTGACCATCTTATACAAGGGGATTATCACCTCCTTATCCTTGCTAGAAAAATTCCTGTATATCATTGACAAGACACCATGAGCTACTGTTGCAGACAGTCTGCACTGCTCAGAAAACTTCATATCTGCCTGCACAGTTACGTAGTACCACACAGTTGCTCTGGGGTTACTGCTTCCCGTATGCAGTACTTTACGTTTGTCAATGTTAAACTTCAGTTGCCACCTCTCAGCCCACCTGCTCAACTTTTCTAGATCCTGTTGCAGCAGCGTAGTGTCATTAACAACCCTGCCAACCTTTGTATCGTCTGCAAACTTGAACCTTAAGCCTGATATATCATCATCAATATCATTAATAAATACAGAAAACAGTAATGGACCCAACACTGAACCCTGGGGTAATTCACTAATAAGTCCAGGGTGTGCAGTGTCCATTGATTACCTACCACTTTGTCTTCTCTCACACAACCATCCCTTTATCCGTAGTTGCAATTTGCCTCCAATACCACACTGCTCCGATTTGTGCAACAGTATCAAAAGCCTTTCTAAGATTCAAATATATGATATCAAAATTATTCTTTGCATCCAGGTCTTTGTGACCACATCATGGTATCCAATCAAATTGGTCAGACAAGACTTCCCCTTAACAATCCCTGCTCTGTCTGAACTATTGCAGCTGTCTTGTCTAGGTGATCCTGTATTAACTCTTTAACCAGTGACTCCATTATTTTCCCCGGAACAAAAGTTAAACTAACAGGTCTATAATTATTTGTCACCCTTTGAACCCCCTTTGTGAATTGGTGATACATATGCACATCTCCAGTCATTGGTACCTCCCCTGAGGCCAAGGAAGTTCTCATAATTATGGCCAAGGGTTTGCTTACTTCCTTTGCTTCTTCCTTTAATATAACTGGATAGATGTCATCCACCCCAGGTGCCTTTCTTATGTTTATCTTCAATTACTCCTCCACTTTACTCTCAGTTATTACAAGTTTATCTAGCTTATTGTCAGATTTTAATACACCTCTGGCATTCCCCTCCCTGAATAACTCCTCATGTGTTATAATATTCATTCATATTCATTCCTGCAAAATATTCATTTAATTTGTTAGCTACCTGAGCAGGATGATCAACAGTTGAACCATCAATATCAAGTGGACCAATCTGTTTTCTCCCCTTCCTTCTAGAATTTACATAAGTAACAAACTCTTTGCCAAAGATTTCTCGTAATCTGCCTTTGCCTGCCTAACCTCCTTTGTGACTTGGTTACAGAGAAACTTATCTATCATAGGCTTCCGTGTCACCTGTTAATATTTATATATCCCGTGCATTTTTCTTTTCTGTAACATGTCTAATTAGTTCCTCTGACATCCAATTGATATAGCTCTAATCATAAAATTGAACTACACTGTGCTGTTATATTGTTTACAACTTTAAGTTGAAAGGAGAAGATATTTCAAGTTAGAAAACTTGATACATTGAAATTTAATGCTTTTTTTTTTTTACTTATTGTAGAAACAAAGCTGCGAAATTGCAGTAGCTAAAAAATGATGCAATTAATCATTTATGCAGCATTAGGAAAAAAAAAAAAAAAAAAAGAGACTTGTCATTTTATTATCCATCCATTATAAATAATATTGGTCAACAAAATTAAACTTCTTTTTTTCATTAAAGATATAAACACGTTTCTAAACAAGTTTTGTGCACTGATTTCAAATATATTCTAAGTTTTTTGGAATATATATAGTTTTTGTAAAAATGACTATCTTAATAACTTGTACTGATAATATCAGTACAGTACAAGTGGGGGGTTTGGGTACTCCCTGGGAAAATTTTTAGAAAATTGATACAAATGTGCAAAATTTTTGAATTTGGGGAGTTTTACAAAGTCTTAAATAATTTTGAATGTGTTTTATTTGTTTAGTGTTTTTTTTTTTTTTTTTTTTTTTTTAATGAGATCTCAAGAAAAAAAGAATTTTATCATTTTGGCTGCTCACCTTGCACTTCTGCTTCTTTGTTGTAGTGAGTTTAATAGTCACCTTTTTCTTTTTGATACTTCAGTAATATCACAATACACAGTACACATTCTCATTCCACAGTGATGCCTTTTTAAATAATGGCATTATAAGCACTAATTTGACGTTTAAAATTGTTCCCCTCACTAATCTTGTTGCCCTTCTTTGTACTTGTTTTGGTAACTCTACATCCTTCCCAAAATGAGGCCTCTAGACCTTTACACAGTACTCCAGGTGTGGCCTGACCATTGCCTTGTATAACGGGATAATCACCTCCCAGTCCCTGCTAGCAAAATTCCTATAGATCGTTGACTCCATGACCTGTCCTGGAACGTCTGCACTGCTCAGTGAACTCCATATTTGACTGCGTACAATGCCATACCCCCCCCTAGGTCTTTTTCACTTTCTACTTCCAGGAATGTAGTACCACACAGTTGGTACGTTTCTCTTCAGTTATTGCTACCCATATGCAGTACTTTGCATTTGTCAATATTAAACTTCAGTTGCCACTTTTCAGCCCATTTTCCCAACTTATCTGGATCCAGCTGGAGTAGCATACTGTCTTTACTGTTGCTAACAAACCTGCCAACCTTTGTATCATCTGTAGACTTGGACATTAAACCTGCTATACCTTCATCAATATCATTGATAAATATACAAAACAACAATGGGCCCAACACCGAACCCTGGGGAACTCCACTAATAACATTTGTCCACGAAGAGCAGTGTCCATTGATTATCACTCTCTGTCGTCTCCCACTCAATCATCACTTTATCCATTGTAGCAACTTACCCTTAATTCCATACCTCTCCAATTTGTACAGCAGTCTTCCATGTGCATATAAATTAGTAGAAACTTCCGTATAAATCAGTACAAACAATCTACAAATAAAAAGCAGTCAGAATCAAAAACAACCCATAAAATCATATAATAGAAGGAATTCTTCAGTGGAATCATACCCTTGTAGGAAACTTTTTTTTTTTTACTCAGGTGTGGCCTGCCATTAAAATTATGCTATCTTTAGACAAGATAGGAGTATTGATTCACTAGGTTGTGGAGGGATTGCAGTTCTTGTTGGAAACATTCCATCCAAACATATTTCTCTTCAGACTCCTTTAGAAGTAGCAACAGAGCATGTTGTAATAGTGATCACTCTTACAATAGCATCTCTCTCTCTCTCTCTCTCTCTCTCTCTCAATTTCTTCTTTTCCTTAAATGATATAGAAAATCTAATAGATTAACTGCCATCTCCATCTGCTTACTCGGGGATTTCAATGCTAATCATTCACTGTATGAAACAATTGACAAGAGGAATTAATAGAATCCTAATGCTTGATGCTCATCAACTTTGTTGAACATGGATGAGCCTATTTATATCCATTTTTCCATGACTCTCACAGACCTTTCAATCTATTCTCTTACCATATATACTAGTATGAATATATATATATATATATATATATACACACACACACACATACATACACAGTGAAACTTCTCCTAACGAACACCTCTCTCTAATGGACATCTCTCTACAACGAATATTTTCAAATTCCCAACTCTCCTCTATTGGTTTTAACGTGTTTTCAGCTTCTGTCTAGTGGGCATTCTCTGTAATGGACGTGGACAGGCAATCTGCACTGTTTCGTTTAGATTAGCACTTAATTTGATCTCCCCATAATGGACAGCGGGCGAGCTCACAGCCTTTTTTCTAGGAACATTTCTTCCACGAATTGCCTCAGTCGTGTGTTTATTTTCTATTTCCGATTCTCTGAATTTTATCAAGGTTTACGTCGCGGGTCTAAACCCTTTTTCACGAATTTTAAGGCACGTGTAAAACTTCTGATGAATTCGGTGTGTGCAGAGGGGGGGTGAATTTGGTCGGCCTTTCGTCTTTTTAGTTTCAGTTTTCAGTTTTGTTCAGTGTCGTGTGAAGTGCACAGTGTCTTCTCGTAAACATTTAACTTTAAAAGATAAAGTTGAACTCATTAATGCGTATGATCAGCAAAAAAATAGTGTTCGCAATCTCGCTGCAAAATTCAAAACCGGGAAGACGCAGGTAAGCGACATCCTAAAGAAAAAAAAATGAACGGCTCAAACAATTTTGGCAACACGGATGATCAGGTTCAAAAATCATCCCCGTAAACTGTTGGACTTCAAATTGACAATGTTAAATATGAGTGGTTTTGTCCCGCACGTGCTAAAAAAATCCCATTAATGGGGCCTATTATTAGGGAAAAGGCTTTGGACGTTGCGAAATCAATGGGAGTAAATGAGTTCAAAGCTTCTGTGGGATGGCTAGACAAGTTCAAAACTCGGCATAAAATTTCTTGGAAAAGCCTAAGTGGTGAAGGTGGATCTGTCGATACTGGGGTTGTAACAGATTGAACCATCAAATTGGAAGATTTATGTTGTGATTTTGAAGCTAAGGATATTTAAAACTGTGACGAAACAGGGTTGTTTTTTTAAAGCTCTTCCTGAAAAAACAATGAGTCTAAAAAACGAAAAGTGCCAGGGCGGAAAAATTTCTAAGGAACGCTTTCTTTGTACTATTGTGTGCAAATATGCTGGGAGACTTTGAACAACCTCTTGTTTTAGGAAAACCACAAAATCCTTGTTGTTTCAAGGGCATAAAGTTGAATCTTTTGAATGTTGACTGGAAGTCTAATAAAAAAGCGTGGATGACACGAGATATCATGAGTGAATGGATAAGTCACTTTAACCAAAACATGATTCGTCAAAACAGAAAAATTATTCTTTTCATGGATAATGCTGCATCTCACCTGCACATTGAATTGTCCAACATTCAAATTGTTTTTCTGCCACCAAACACAACTGCAGAGTGTCAGCCCTTGGATCAAGGGATAATAAAAAATTTTAAACTCACTATAGAAAACGTGTTATATAATAACATGTTTTCTATAATAATAAGACATCTCATTGCAAATATGAACGATGTAACATGTGCGAGTGACCTTGCAAAGAAAATCAGCATCCTAGATGCGATTCAGTGGATTTCCTCTTCAGTAAACACAATTAGAAAACAAACTGTTGTGAACTGTTTTGTAAAGTCTGGCTTCTCAAACGCAAAAATTGAAGTTGGGAACAGCAATGTGGAGCAACAAGAAGAACAAGAACTTCAACCTCTATTGATAATGTATGATACTTCAGCTACAAGTGACCCTGGCTATAAAGATATAGACTCGAACCTCACTACAGAAGATGGTGCTCTAGATATCAACGAAATTATCATCGATATTGTTCAAGAAGTTCCTCATGAGAATGAAGAAATGGAAGGAGGTCATTCTGTCGAAGAACATATTAACGACGAACCACCGATGAAAATGGAAGAAGCGCTCATACAAATCAATCGTTTTAAAAATGTTTTTCGCCACTGAAGGACTTTCGATGGTTTCTTCACTCCAAACAAATGTTGAAAACAAAATTATTAGCCGGAAGAAGGTGCAGAAGAAAATAAGTGATTACTGTATGTATTTTTCTTAAGATAAAGTCATAATATGCATAGCACAATTGTATGTATATTATTTACAAAAATATTGTGCAAAATCTGTATATAATTTAATTTTACATTAAACGTTTGACGATTTTTCTTTATCTCTTGTGTATGTAATTGTATATTATTTACAAAAATATTGTTCAAAATCTGTATATATTTTATTTAATTTTACATTAAACGTTTAACGATTTTTCTTTCTTTCTTTTTTTTTTTTCTCCCTCAGACTTCTTGTTAGCGGACACTTCTCTCTAATGGACAAATTCTTGTTCCCCATGGCTGTCCGTTAAACGGAAGTTTCAATGTATATGTATTAAGGGAAGAATTATTTGTGAATTTTAACATAGAGATCAGCACTGATTAATGCCATCTAAGTGAAAGATTGTGCATTACATCGGTCTGTATTGATATGATCTAGATATGATAGATTATGGCAGAGTAAAAATTTCCTAGATATGATAGAATATAGTAGAGTAAAAAAAAAAAATTTTATCGGATTGGCAATGAGGCAGCAGGTTGAGTGAGATTAGATGCAGTCTGCATATATAACCAAAAAAATAAGTTTGAATTAAAAATAAAAATAATGCCAGCAGTATGGCAAGACAAGAGCGAAAATAGTCAAAATTAAACATAACGATCAAACCAACAGGGAAGGAAGATAGGGATAACAAGAGTAAAAATATTGCAGCAGAAACTCTCTAAAATAATTTAGAACATCTAAATATAAGTATCTATCTAAATCTAAATATCTATCTAAGAACATCTAAATATAAAACTAAACATCTAAATATAAATCTAAATATCATTGACAAGACACCATGAACTACTCTTGCATACAGTCTGCACTGCTCAGAGAACTTCATATCTGTCTGCACAATTAGCCCCAGGTCCTTTTCATTCAGTACATTGCTCTGGGGTTGCTGTTTCCCATATGTAGTACTTTACATTTGTCAATGTTACACTTCATTTGCCATCTCTCAGCCCATCTGCTCAACATTTCCAGATCCTGTTGCAGCAGCATACTGTCATTAGTGTCCTTAACAACCCTGCCAACCTTTGTATTGTCTGCAAACTTGGACATTAAGCTTGATATACCATCATCAATATCATTTATAAATACAGAAAACAATAATGGACCCAACACTGAACCCTGAGGGACTCCACTAATAACATCAGTCCACAGTGAGCGGTGTCCATTGATTACCACGCTGTCTTCTCCCCCTCAATCACTCCTTTATCCATAGCAGCAATTTGCCTCCAATGCCACACTGCTCCAATTTGTGTAGCAGTCTTCCATGTGCAACAGTATCAAAAGCCTTTCTAAGATCCAAGTATATAATATCAGAGTTATTCCCTGCATCCAGTTCCTTTGTGACTGCATCATAGTATCCAATCAAATTGGTCAGGCAAGACTCCCCCTTAACAAAACCATGCTGTGTCCGAGCTATAACTAAAGTCTTGTCTAGATGATCCTGCAGTGCTTCTTTAACCAGTGCCTCCATTAATTTTCCTGGAACAGAAGTTAAACTCACAAGTCTATAATTACTTGTGTTGGCCTTTGATCCTCCTTTGTGAATTGGGGTCACATTTGCATATCTCCAGTCTGTGGGTACCTCCCCCGAGTCCAAGGAAGCTGGCATAATTGTGGCTAAAGGTTTGCTTACTTCCTTTGCTGCCTCCTTTAATATAACTGGATAGATCCCATCCACTGTACGTGCCTTTCTTCTGTTTATCTTCAACAATTTCTCCTCCACTTTACTCTCAGTTATTACAAGATTCTTTAGCTTACTGCCAGAGTTGAATTCACCTCTGGCATTCCCCTCGCTGAATAACTCCTCATGTGTGAATGTTGATGCAAAATATTCATTTAGTTTGTTAGCTACCTGAGCAGGATCATCAACAGTTGACCCATCGATATCAAGTGGACCAATCTGATTCATCCCCTTCCTTCTAGAGTTTACATAAGTAAAGAACTCTTTGCTGTTTTTCTTTGCATCCCTTGCCAAAGATTTCTCGTAATCTGCCTTCGCCTGCCTAACCTCCTTTGTAACTTGGTTACAGATCAACTTGTATCTATCATAGGCTTCTGTGTCACGTGTTAATTTGTATGTATCCCATGCATTTTTCTTCTCTGCCATATGTCCCATTAGTTCATCTGACATCCATTTAGGCCTAAACCTTGAACAATATTTCTTAGTTGGTATGTAAAGCCTAGTAGCTTCCAAGATAAGTTCTTTGAATGCTTCCCATTTTGAATTTGCTGTTGGTAACATAATCAGTTGGTCCCACTGTATAGAATTTAAATACTGTCTCAGTCCATCGTAGTCGCCTTTACAAAAGCAATAACCCTTCCCTTTACCCCTAATGGTAGTTACCTCTTTGAGTAAATCCCTCTTCATCACACTGTGATCACAGCCACCTAGTGGTTCCTTTATCTGCAGATTCTTAATGCATGAAGAATCACTACTGATAATCAAATCAGAGTATTACTCCCTCTTAGGCGCCTCCGTAGCCAGGTGGGAAGGAGCAGCAGTGCATAGCACACGCTTCTTGATTAGACCGGGGTTCGAGCCCGTCACCACCAAATACGGAGGATGCGGAAAGGTCAGGGAATGACCGGAGCAATATGGCCTTAGTTGCTAATGCTCCTAAAAACCAAATAACAATAACTCCCTCTAGTTGCCTCCCGAACATGCTAATTTAGAAAAACAATCATTCAATAAATCCACAAAAGCCTTGCTTTTGTGAATTTATTGAATGATTTATTGATTTATTAGTGTGTGAGTGACCAGCCCCCAAATTCCAGTCAATATCTGGGAAATTAAAATCGCCCATTATAAGACTCTCTGATTTACTGGCCCACTCTATTTCCCTGTACAGTTTCTTATTATACTCATCAGAGTCATTAGGCCTATAGCACACTCCTACTCTCAATTTTGATCTCCCAATGCTTATGTCACACCAAACTGACTCGACACTGCCACTGTCCAGCGATGTCGACTGGCTTCACTTCCTTGGATTTTATGTATTTCTTAACTAATAGCATAACCCCTCCTCCCTTCCTATCCTGTCTATCCTTTCTGTAGACATTGTACTCCCCAAATTCTAGTTCTGCATTCCTTATATCTTTGTGACACCACGTCTCTGATATCCCAAAAATATCTGCCTTTGATGCTTTGAGCAATACCTCAAATTCATCAAATTTATTTACCAAACTCCTAGCATTGGTGTACAGGCAAGTATACATGCACCTGTTTCTATTCTTAGCTACCCTAACACAACCCCTGTGTTTACTTGTACCACAATGACTCCCAGCAGGCTCTGAAATATCCTGCATCTTGTTTTTCAGGCTTCTGCTCATTCCAATAGAAGCAGTGCAAGAATCACTTTCACCTCTGCCAGTGGCTACTGTTAATCTATTAGTCTTTGTATCCCCCCCCCAAGCTAGCAGTTTTCTGACCAACCCACCTAACACTGCCTTGATAGCATCAGCAAATATTCTTGCACCCTTTCTATTTAAGTGTATCCCATCCCTGTAGAAGCAGTCTCTCCTGTTAACAAGTACAGTCCAGGCTGAAAAAAAATTCTACCCCTTGAGCCTTGCACTATCTTTCCAGGGCCGAATTGATTGAAAAGGCTCTCATCATATACTCCCTCCTATCGTGTCTGGGCAGAATTGCAGACACTTTCAAATTCAACCCTAATTCACATCTTTTTTTCAACAGTGACCTGTACTTGTTAAGTAATTCTACCGGTCTCCTCCTCAATATTATTAGTGCCAACGTGTACAACTATATCACCTTTTGTGCCCTTAAAAGATGATATCCGCTCTACAACGTGATCACCCTTTGCCCCTGGCAGACATACCCTCGTCCTGTTCCACCTGTCCTTTTTACAAAGTATGTTCCCCATTTCCCTGACAATAGAGTCATCAACAACTACTAGTTCCTGTGGGACCAGTGCATTCTGCCTTAGGGGTTTCCGCTGTGTTGCGTGATGAACAAGTGCAGGCTCTGGTGTTGATTTGGGCAGCTGAGAGTTTGATGGGCCCCTCAATTTAGTTCCTTCGAGGGCATCCACCCTGTCCTTCAAGCTCTCATATAGGCCCATAACGCTGAGTTGTCTGATTTCATTACACTCCTTACATCGGGCACACAGAAAGACATCCCCCATGGTAATATCATCCACAAACATCATGCAAGCAGTGCATTTTAAAAGGCTGTGATTCAGAGGGCAACTGCCCCCCTCAGTTCTCCTCTGAGCTACAGCACTCCCATTAGCTTGAGCCTTTTGCTTTGCTGCTCTGGTCTGGCATGATTTTGATTTAATTTAAATAAAATTTCAATTTCAGTACAAAATTATAACCCTAAACTTGTATCCCCACACAGATATAACGGTATATATATTTTTCCGTATCAAGTATTATCTACGAGTTCCCTTTATATAACTTCCGTATCAAGTTATGTATTAATTAATTATGTTATGTTTGTAATCTAAGTTGTTATATATATTTAGTTAAAAGTACAATTTAATTGGCAACGAAGTTTAACAAGTTTAATAGATTTTACTGATTAATTGTCAATATTATATAATACTATACTATACTAACGCTATCTAGTTTGGAATATAATGTATCGTATAACAAAGGTGGCAAGTTACGAACGGTAAATCTATGGACGCTTAAGTATTAATTTACTTCCAAATCTCGCTATCTCAATTCAGAATAAACTAGCGATCCCTACTTATAGAAAATAATTTGATGTAAAAAATGGTCAATAGCTAAATATGGCTAAAAAACTTCTCGTTCAGCGGAGCTGCAACTTGTAACACGTGGATTTGATACCCTTACCGATACTTTTATGCAATTACAAGGCCGAGTAAAGAATAAATACACCAGATTAATCAGAAAATCACAAAATAATGCTACACTACTAAATTTAAATCAAAAGTTTTAGAAAAACAATAATTTCAAATCAATAAATAAGAAAAATACACTTAGCGGTTTTGAACACGTCTGGCTCCCACTCAACGTGCATTCTAGGGTTGTTAGCAGTATGACTGTGTTTTAGAGTTAAATGTATCTTTAATTTACTGGGTACCATTGCTTCTTTGGACAGTATGTCACCACAAATAACACATTTTGGGCTAGCACTATCTTTTTTCCCACACCAAGTAAATCCATATTCCAAATAACTGTCCAAATACTGATGTTTTTTCTTCTTCCTCACCTTCACAGCAGGTTTGCTCGAAGGGGGAACAATTGAACAATTTTAATTATTCTTTCTTTACTTGAACCTCCACCTTTGTCTTGTTTTTCATCTTTACCATAGTCATCTTGATGTTTGTCTTCTTTTTTGCCTTCACTACAATCATTTTCATGTCATCTTTTCTTAATAACAAACATCTTACTGTCACCTGTCCATCATACTGTATTTTACTAACTAAAATTTGTGTTGGCAACGGGTCACTACAGTACGTAGGTAAACATATCAGCTGATTATTCAGTGATCTGTTTAGTCATATTATTGTAATGAAAATGAATACCAGTTTTTTCTAAGATTAGTTTTTCTTCTATAACCTTTTGCACTGCGCTACTTCTGCCGCATGCTCACCCTACCACTCTAAATTAATTTCTGTGTGTGATGCAGTGCTGTCTTGTTGCCAAGTAAATTTAAAACATTTTTATTTCTGGAAAAATATGATATATCCAAATAAAGATTTCTTCCAAGTAGCCAAATATATTTTCATTATACACAAGCAACTTATTGTTGAGTTTTATTCGATACATAAGTCCTGGGGCACATTTTTGTGTCATGTCGAGTCCCACTCGAGAAGGGAGCCCAAAAGGTTAACCGTAGCCTAATATTGTATATAATGAAACATTATCTTTTATAATTTGAGGTGTTTTGTATTTTCTTAATTTTGGAATTGTGAATAGATTGATCTGTTGACATATATAAATACTGTCATTTGTGTTTATGGAACACAATAATAAAAATATGCCTTTTTATAATGAAATAAATATATAAATTAAAAGGAAAAAAATAAGTTTAAGTAGCTTAAACCAAATTACGGGGGCACCCGTGGTTGCCAGCAGCATGGTGCACCACCTTTGGATTTCGAAGTAATACACAATTTTTAATATTTTCATTAGTCTATTGAAACATAAGATATTGTATGTATCCGAAATTTGTAACCAAAAAATTTATTCCTGCATGCCACCACCTTGCAAAATATCCTGCTGACACCCCTGGAATTTTGTTGTGGAGCCCTGGTTGAAAACCACTGTACTACACTTACGCACAACACGTTACATTTACATAGCCAGTTATACCCAGAGTTCCACTCTGGGGGAACTGTTATATACTAACAGTTCCGCCTGGGTTACACCAATGGTTATAATCCTGGATATAACCAGCTGTGTGAATACCCACGGTTATTACGGTTCCATCATGGTGAAATTGCAAGCAGAGGATTTGATTGTCGCAAAATGACTGGACTTTGCTGAATTTGGACCACTTGACTTGAGTGTCACCTTAATTGGCATTTTAGACTCCTAGGTAGTAAGCTTAGCTTCTCATACCTGAGAGAATGTCTGTGACAGTATCAAGGACCAAAAATTCATTATGTTTAAGTGATGAAAATGGTTTTTATTGTAGATGTAGTGGTCTTCTTGGAAATTTTTTTTTTTTTTTTTTTAAGGCTGTATTTCCTTAGATATTAATTTTGTTTGTGGTGTATTCCTATCCATGTAACATGCATGCATGCACTTCATACTATAGTTTCATGTGTTCCATAAATTCTGCTAAATATTTGCTCTCAATGACATGGAATATTAAAGTTTCTTCTTTTAAAATTATTGATACTTTCTGCATATTTTGACAAATTTTTTATAGAAATGCTAACAGAACTAACCTTAGATTGATTGTATAAATTGTTACTTTGGTGGCTTTTCTTTTTAGAAATTTTCTAAAGAAAGTGCTGTGGAGACAAAAGTGCTTGGGCTTGTGGTATGTATCATAACTTTAGCTTTAAAATTCTTATTCCTATATTAATGAAAAATATACAGTTGGCTTTTTATCATCCTTGTCATGGATTAACTGAGATTTCTACACCCCAAGAGATGTCTGTCTGATAATTTTTTTTTTTTTTATGAGAACCCCAAACACGAGAGGTATTAGAACCTATGAAATACGTATGAAGGAAGGTTGTTCCAGAAAACGGCAGTTGAATGAATAAATGAGGAAGATGAAAAGTTGGTTCTGTGGGTTTGAAGCTGGACAGTAAATGGATGTTGGCTGGTGGCGGCACGTGTTCGGACTGTTTTGGAAGAGAGAGCGGGATTTATAGAAGCCAATTCAGAAGAACAGTGCCCATGGAAGTATCTGTAGAAGAGGCATGCAGCAGAAACAGTACATCTATGAGAAAGCGAGTGGAGAGACTGTTAGAGATGAATCATTAATAACCTAACTGCCCTCTTCTGAATGGAATCAAGAAGCCTGAGAGAGGTTTTGGGGGCACCACCCCAGATGTGGGAACAACATTCCATGTCAGGGCGGATTTGTGATTTATACAGAGTGAGCAGCTGTTTGGAGGAAAAGTAATGCCGAGAGCGAAAGAGAAAACCAAGTTTTTTAGATGCAGAGGAAGCAATATTTGTAATGTGCTTGTGCCAAGAGAATAGTTTCATTTTTTAGTTTCATTTTTTAGAGATGTTTGTTTACATTTTATAATATTACTATAGATAAGACTCTTGAATTTCTCAGATCTCATCTCCACCTTTACTTTCATCCTACTGTTCACTTAACATTCTTTTCAGAATTGTTCCCACCCCACGTGCATCCATCATGTTAAAACAAAAAAAATTGTTCTTATTATTCTATTTAACAAAAAAGCTTCAGCTCATAAATAAACATTAAAAAAAGGGTGCCAAACTCTATAATGAGTCTATTTGATTGCATGTAGTGGGGGAAAAAAGTGAGATACTTTTTCTTGTTGAAAGATGACGCTTCAGAGTTTATGTAGTTAGTAAAATTTAAAGACAAACCAATGGAAAATGTGAACTTAATTTTCCTTTTTCAAAAAATAATATCTATGTATTAAATTAAATTTTAGGTCACACATTTTCTCACACTGTTAGTATACTTTCATAAATATAAATATCATATATATTCGTGTAAATAAATTGTTGCCGCATTAGCATTAGTAGAGGCATTTGATGCAAGAAAGCAAGGTTATGCAGCATCAGCCAAAAAAAAAAAAAAACCCACTTCCACTTCACCCCTCTGTTCGTTCCAAATACCTGTCCAGCTGAGCCTTAAACTTATTTAGGCTATCAACCTCCACCACAAGGGATGGAAGTCTGTTCCACCAACCAACCACCCGCTGGCTAAAGGCAAATTTCCTCACGTCTATCCTACATCTGTCTTTCCTCAATTTGAATTTATGCCCTCTCAGGTGATTTTTCTGAGCTAGAGGAAGAATTCCATCAGCATTGAGCATGCTTAAACCATTCAAGGCTTTATACACCTCTATCAGATCACCTCGCTGGTGCCTAGTCTCCAGACACTGTAATTTGCAAAACTTAAGCCTTTCTTCGTAAGAGCACCCCTTTGTTCCATTCACTAATCTGGTTGCCCTTCTCTGTACTCATTCCAGCAGCTCTACATCCTTCTTGAAATGAGGCCTCCAGACCTGTATACAGTACTCTAGGTGTGGCCTGACCATTGCCTTATACAATGGAATAATCACCTCCTTATCCCTGCTGGAAAAATTCCTGTATATCATTGACAATACTCCATGAGCTACTCTTGCAGCCCGTCTGCACTGCTCAGAGAACTTCATATCTGCCTGCACAACCACCCCCAAGTCCCTTTCATTCTCTACCACTGTCAGTGTAGTACCACAGAGTTGATACGTTGCTCTGGGGTTGCTGTTTCCCATGTGTAGTACTTTACATTTGTCAAACTTCATTTGCCACCTCTCAGCCCATCTGCTCAACCTTTCCAGATCCTGTTGCAGCAGCATAGTGTCAGTAGTGTCCTTGACAACCCTGCCAACCTTTGTATCATCTGCAAACTTGGACATTAAGCCTGATATACCATCATCAATATCATTTATAAATACAGAAAACAATAATGGACCCAACACTGAGCCCTGAGGGACTCCACTAATAACATTAGTCCACGATGAGCAGTGTCCATTGATTACCACTCTCTGTCTTCTCCCCCTCAACCACCCCTTTATCCATAGCAGCAATTTGCCTCCAATGTCACACTGCTCCAATTTGTGTAGCAGTCTTCCATGTGCAACAGTATCAAAACAGTATCAAACATTTATGAGTTGTTCTTTCATTTTTCAGATTATCTGGGAAAATTTACTTTCAAACCAACCTGGATAACCAAGAGTACTGTATTAAGAAAAAACTAAACTTGCAAACCATAATTTTTTTTTTTTTTTTTTTTTTTAAGTATTGAAATTTTCCTTTAAAATGCCAAAGATTATTAACTGGGAGTGCTTTCATTTTCTGTTGTGTATAAGTTTGAAACTCTGCATTTATAAGATATTAACAATACTATATTAACAATACTACATCTTTAAACAGCTTTCTTGTAATTCAAGTTATATAACTGGAATAACTTATTTATGTAATGGTTATTAAAGTACCTTTAAAAATGGGAAAAAGAGAACATGAAAAAATTCAAGAAAGAGAAAACAGATTAACACCAGCAGCAATTAAGAAAAAAAAAAAAAAAAAAAAACTAGAAAATAAACTAATAAAATCTCCTAAAATAAATATACATTTATAATGAAAGTATTTCCAGGTCCTGGGCAAGCTCCTTTTAAGTAACAGTTTAGCTCCTAAAAATACTATGATTTGGGGGTGGGGGAAGGAATATTTTTTATTTATTAATAAATAAAAAATAACAGTATTATTACTGAATTTGGAGTTTATTAAAATTATTATACCGTTCAGAGTTCTTCTGAACGAAATATGCTTTTGAAATACTTTAATAAAATTATTCACTTTTGTACTGTCTTTTTTTAATTTTTACTTTTAAAATTGATATTTAATTAAAATAAACTAGAAATTACTATCTCTGCACATTCATAAAACTATTTGAAATAGTAATGACCCTTATGAAATAATTTTGAACAATATTCATCCGAATTTATTTTCGGTGCAATAGTGATTTAAGTATGATGAAAACCATTTAATTTTATTACCATGGAAGAACAATAGTTATTGCTGCCTTACAAATAGTTTTGAAATGAAGATTGCTTCCTATGATTGACCACAGTAAATCTCTTAAAAAAAAAAATAATAAATAAACGTGTTTTGACTCATTTTTACCTGCGCCCGGCTGTAGGGTTTTTATTGCACATAAAACTAATATGTTTTGCCTATATGGAGTTTTAGAATTAATAAATGGATAATCCTGAAAAATTCTGGAGAATTGAGAATATTTTCATTATCTGAAAATCTGAATATATTCTCTACAAAAATCAAAATTTATTGAAGTTATTGTTATACTAATCATCATTATTATTGGTATAACAGTGCTAATTATGATTGTTAGTGTGATTTAGTAATAATAATACTATATTATTATTATTATTATTATTATATATTATAATAATAATATTATAATTATACTATTATAATAATTATAATATATGTTAAACTACTATTATTATTATAATATTATATTGATAATATTATTGTAATATTATTATAATTATTATAATATATGTTAAACTACAACTTTTATGAAAGTTTTGTTTGGTTGGGTTATTTAAGGTTAGCATGGACTAATACTGTGTGTACAGAGAAGGGCAACAAGATTGGTGAGGGGAATGAAGGGATCCTCTTACTAAGAGAGGCTTAAGTTCTGCAAATTGCAGTGGCTGGAGACTAGGCACCTGCGCGGTGATCTGATTGAGGTCTATAAGGCCTTGAATGGGTTGAGCACGCTGAATTCTGATGGGATCCTTCCACTTGTTCAGATTATGAACCTAAGGGGGCATAAATTCAAATTAAGAAAAGACAGATGTAGATTAGATGTGCGGAAATTTGCCTTTAGCCAGCGGGTGGTTAATTGCTGGAACAAACTTCCATCTGTCGTTGTGGAAGTTGATAGGTTGAATAAATTTAAGGAGGAACTGGACAGGCATTTGGAGGGAGAATGGTCTGATTTTTTTTTTTTTTTTTTTTTTGGCTGATGCTGCATAACCTCATACACTTGCATTTCTTGCATCAAATGCCACTGCTGCTACTACTACATTGTTTAATTGCGATAATAACCATTCACCTTCTATGAAAATATTTTTATTACTGGATCCCTTTACAGTTTCTCCCCCCCCCATGCACTTTGCATTGAAGGATAAAAACAACATAAGCTCTAATATATTTTCATGCTTTAATTTTTTTATTCCACATATAAATTATTACTAATATAAATTGTATAAATTATAAATTATTACTGAGCTATGTTGAGTAATGCTCAACAATATACTTGTCCATCCTTTAACATTTGAATGTATTTAAAACAAAAATTAAAAAAAGCTTTTGTGAACCACACTTACCATATTGAAAGGAGGAGTAGTGTATATCACTGATGTGCATTATCTGCCTAATTTATAGAGTAATTGGAAAGTTAAAGTTAGAACTTGAAACAGCAACATTTATTGGAATCATTATACAGGGGATTTATCCCCTTGTATTGCCTTATACAAGGGGATAATCACCTCCTTATCCCTGCTAGCAGAATTCCTATATATTGTTGACGAGACCCCATGACCTATTTTGCAGCCTGTCTGCACTGCTCAGAAAACTTCATATCTGCCTGCACAATTACCCCTAGGTACTTTTCACTCTCTACCACTGTCAGTGTAGTACCACACAGTTGATACTTTACTCTGGGGTTACTGCTACCCATAGGCAGTATTTTGCATTTGTCAATGCTCAACTTTTCCAGATCCTGGTGCTGCAGTGTACTGTTAATACTGTCATTAACAACCCTACCAACCTTCATGTCGTCTACAAACTTGGACATTAAGCCTAATATACCATCATCAATATTATTGTTAAATACAGAAAACAACAATGGGCCGCTCAATACTGAAACTCGGGGACTCCACTAATGACAGTAGTCCATGAGGAGCAGCGTCCTTTGATTGCCACTCTGTCTTCTCCCACTCGACCATCTCTTTATCCATAGCAGCAATTTGCCTTTTCATATCATGCTGCTCCAGCTTGTATAGTGCTCTTCCATGTGCAACAGTATCAAAAGCTTTCCTAAAACCCAAGTACAGTAGATTTTCAGAATAACAGCATCTTTGTGGATTCAAGGTGCCATTATTTCAATTTTCCCTGTTATCTAGAAAGTTTCATTTTTAATATATTTAATGCAGAAATAATGAAGCTAAATAAGAAATGGAGAGATTAAGATTGCAATTTTATTAACTGTGCATAAAAAACATAAACATCACTCCTTCTGATGCTTTGCTCTATTTTCTTTATTATATTAAGTTCAGTCTGCGCAGATAGCACAGCGGTATCATCACCGTCCTCCCCACACCAGGTGTAAAAGGCCTGGCTTCGAATCTTTTTGATGAAACAAGAAACTTTTATGGGCTTTTTTTTTTCTCTGTGTCTGAGTTAGTCGGTCTTAGATAGTAAGGTTTCCCCCCCAGAAACTGAGGTTTTTCTTCCAGAAAAACAGGCAAATCGACTAGCGAACACATGCAATTTACAGACACAATACACATGGATACATGAACTAACTTTCCGGGTGACCCTAATGTAATAGTTTGGATTATATCAAGTTTGTGACTAAGCTTTAATTTTTTTTTTTTTTTTTTTTTTTTTGTTTATGCATGTATACTTGCGGATTTATTTTTAATTATTATTTTTATTTTTTATTTTTTTTTTACGCATGTATACTGGCATATACACCAATGCTAGTAGTTTGGTAAATAAATTTGATGAATTTGAAATGTTGGTCAAAACATCAAATGCAGATATTGTTGAGATATCAGAAATGTTGTGTCACAGATATAAGGAATGCAGAACTGGAATTTGTGGAGTACAATGTGTACAGGAAGGATAGACAAGATAGGAAGGGAGGAGGGTTTGTGCTATTAGTTAAGAAACACACAAAATCCAAGGAAGTGCAGCCAGTTAACATCGTTGGACAGTGCAGTGTAGAGTCGATTTGGTGTGACATAGGCACTGGGGGATCAAAATTGAGAGTAGGAGTGTGTTATAGGCCTAATGACTCTGATGAGTATAATGAGCAATTCTGCAGAGAAATAGTGGGCCAATAAATCAGAGTGTCTTATAATGGGAGATTTTAATTTCCCAGATATTGACTGGAATTTGGAGGTGGTCATTCACACACTAGCAAGGTTCTTTTGGATTTATTCAATGATTGTTTTCTAGATCAGCATGCTCAGGAAGCAACTAGAGGGAGTAATATTCTTGATCTGATGATCAGTAGTATTTCTTCATGCATTAAGAATCTGCACATAAAGGAACCACTAGGTGGCATTGATCACAGTGTGCTGATGTGGGATTTACTCAAAAAGAGGTAACTACCATCAGGGGTAAAGGGAAGGGTTTTTGCTTTCGTAAAGGCGACTGAGGTCTGAGACAGTATTTAAATTCTATACGGTGGGACCAACTGATGATGTTATCAACAGCAAATTCAAAATGGGAGGCATTCAAAGAATTAATGTTGGAAGCTACTATGCTTTACGTACTAACTAAGAAATATTGTTTATGGTATAGGACTAAATGGATGTCAGATGTACTAATTAGACATGTGACAAAGAAGAAAAATGCATGGGATACATATTAATTAATGGGTGACATTTCAGTCTAATATAGATATAAACGGGTCTGTAACCAAGTCACAAAGGAGATTAGGCAGATTATGAGAAATCTTTAGCAAAGGATGCAAAGAGAAACAGCAAAGAGTTCTTTACCTGTGTAAACGTTTTTTTTTTTTTTTTTTATGTAAACCCCAAACACGAGAAGTATTAGAATCTATAGTACATAGTACCGTGCTTGGGTTGGAGGTTGAGAAGATGAAAGAAGATATTTGTTAACATTGGACTTGAACTTCTTGTTTATTTTCAGCGGTACCACCACCCAGACGTTTCGAAGCTTTTTGGCTTCGGGCAGGTACCCAGGTAATACCACTGATGACGAAGCCAAAAAGCTTCGAAACGATCGTCTGGGTGGTAGTACCGCTGAAAATAAATAACAGTAGTCTTCTCTACTAGAGAAGCGTTATTTATTTGAAGTAATTCAATAGTAGCTATCTTGTTGTGAAGGCAACCACATTATACATTTAAAACGATGCCTTCTACGCTACAATCGTAGCTCAAATCTGTGGGTTAACTATGGTGTATTTACACCGATATTATATAGAGAAAAAGAATGGACCATTTAATCAGAATTTTTTATAATGGGGGATTTTAACTCTCCAGATATTGACTGGAACTTGTGGGTTGATCACTCACAGATGAGCAAGACTTTTCTAGACTTATTGGATGACTGTTTGAGCTTATTGGATGACAGCAACTTGTTAGAGAGGCAACAAGAGATAATAATACTCTTGATCTGATTATCAGCAGTGATAATTCATGCATTAGGAATCTGCAGATAAAAGAACCAGTAGGTGGCAAAGATCACAGTGTATTGATTTAGGATTTGCTTAAAGATGTAACTACCATGAAGGGTAAGGGAGGGATATCACTCTTATAAAGGTGACTACAGCGCTCCAGGCTGAGACCGTTTTTAAATTCTATATAGTGAGATCAACTGATGATGATGATGTCGCAATCAGAAAATACTAAATGGGAAGCTTTCGAGGAATTAATCATAGAAGCTACTGGGCTTTTCATACCAACTATAATACTCTTCAAGGTATATGCCAAAATGGACATCAGATGATCTGGTGAAACTCCTGGCAGAAGAGTAAATGGCATGGGATGCATATAAATTATTAAATGACACAGAAGCCTGTGGTAGATATGAACTAGTCTGTAATCAAGTCACAAAGGAGGTCCTGCAAGCAAAGGCAGATTACTAGAAATCTTTGGCAAAGGATGCAAATAAAAACAGAAAAGGCTCCTTTACTTGTGTAAACACTAGATGGAATGGGATGAATCAAATTGGTTCACTTGATATTGATGCTTCTACTGTTGATGATCCTGCTCAGGTTGCTGACAAACTTAATGTGCATTTTGCATCTACATTCATACATGAGGAATTCTCTAGGGAAGGAGATGCCAGAAGTTTGTCAGGCTGCAACAGGGAGCTAAATGATTTTGTTATAACTGAGAGCAAAGTGGAGGAAAAATTGTTGAAGTTAAACATAAGAAAGACAACTGGAGTGAATGGGATCTATCCAGTTATATTAAGGCAGGCAATAAAGGAAGTAAGCAAAACCTTAGCCAGAATCACAAAAGCATTCTTGAATTTAGGAGAGCTCCCCACGGACCGGAGAAGTACAAATGTATCCTCAATTCACAAATGGTCAAAGGGTGACACGAGTAATTACAGACCTGTTAGTTTAAACTTCTGTTCCAGAGAAAATAACTGAGTCACTGGTAAAAAAAGTATTGCACAATCATCTAGAAAATGCTGAAATTAGACTTGAAACACAGTATGGGTTTGTTAATACGGGAAAATCTTATTTGACCAGTTTGATCAGTTACTATTATCTGGTCATAAAGGAACTGCTAATGACACATATACTAGTATTTTGTTGATGCACTTTAATATATTAATATCGTAGGGTAAGATGATTATCCCTGCGATAATATGGCAAAGGTTACACCACATCTTGAATACTGCATTCAGGTCTGGAAGCCTCAATTTAGGAAGGATGTGGATTGGTGCAGAGATGGACAATGAGTGAGAGGAACAAAGGGTTGTTTTACTAAGAAAGGTTTCAGTTCTGCAAATTGACTAGACACTTGAGGAGATCTGATTGAGGTGTTTAAGGCTTTGAATGGATTAGGTAAGTTAAATGTTGATGACATCCATTAAATTCGGACTGTTTTGAAATCTTTCAAAACAGTCCGAACACGTGCTGCCACCAGCCAATATCCATTTACTGTCCAACTTCCAACTCTTCATCTTCCTCGTTTATTCATTCACGCCATTTTCTGGAACAACCTTCCTTCATATGTATTTCCTGAAAATTATAGTCTACAGAAGTTCAAGTCCAATGTTAACAAATATCTTCTTTCATCTTCTCAACCTCCAACCCAAGCACGGTACTAAGTACTATAGATTCTAATACCTCTCGTGTTTGGGGTTTACATTAAAAAAAAAAAAAAAAAAAAAAATTTGGTTACTTTTCGCAGTATAGCATACATATTTTATCATATCGTAATTCCTATATTTATTTATTTATTATTTTTTTTTATAAAATAAATTATATTTTATGATCTTATTTTAGTGCACCCTTAACATTCATTTATATTATTATTATTATTTTTTTAATAATGATCTCAAGTACAAAAGGTTTTGGAAACTTTATACTGCTTTAGATATGGGTGTGGGTATACTGATTCAGAAAACTGTTTATTTAGAAAAATGTTTATTTTCTGATTAAACATTGTTATTCAGATTGGCAGTAGGAAATTCTTTCCTACTGCCAATCAGAATATCATGTTTTCCTATGCTGAAACTGATATTATGGCAATATTTGAGATATTTTAAAGATGAAAGAGGAGCGTCTTTGTATTATTAAAGTATTTAATATTAGTTTACTAGAATGTCGTTATTTTTTCAGAACAACATAGCTGAGGTGGCCCATTTGAGACCAGATCTTATGAAAGATGAGTTCCTTGCCCTTTTGAGGTATGACATATTTTGTTTGAAATATTTGGAGTATTTGAAACTGAGAAATGAGAACCTCTGACTCATACTTGCTCAAAATAAGATTTTGCTGGTAATTTTATTTCTGAACATTAATTTAGATTTAGTGTAAATGTTGACTGGGGTTTATGTACAAACATTGATACTAATCTAAATGATTTAAATTGCACAACTCTGCCTTAACCAACCCAGCAGCAAGTTTACTGTCATGGCTGGGTTCACCCGTGAGAGTATTTTCTACAGTGAATTTTCAGTACCAGCATTCTCTATGGAATGAGATTTTTTTTTGGAATTTTTAAATTTTGTAAAAATAAACTCTATACAGTGTTCTCCCCAGAAAATTTTGCCAGCCGGATGGGGAGTGTAATACTTTGCAATATTATAAAATTTTCTGTTATTTATAAATGTGACTTAAGAGATGCATAGCAAAAATTAATCACATAATTTAACATTATATGCTCCTTTCACATTGATCTCGAGTATGCTTGAATTAATATTGATCGAGATCAGTGACCAATACCATACGGTACTGCAAGAATCACTTAAATTTTAGCCGGGCGTTTAGTTAAATTCCTCGGGTGGTGTGCCCATTTGATAGGTCCTGGGGAGAACACTGTTTGTATGTAAATGCTATAAAATATTAATGTATTTTAATTTGACTTTTTTTGCCTAACTTGGGTAAAATTATTGTCAAAAATCAGAATTAAAAAAAAACAAAAAAAAAACATTAATGTGTAAATAATATCCTCTGATGCCATTGCATCTGTTTACATATTTTTATAAGTCAATCCTCGTATAACATATGTTTACACTACATGAATTCGATTGTACACGATTTATAAACACGGGAACCGTGTCGTATATAACGAACTGAATTTGCGTAATAGCAGTTAAGTAACAGCAGTTGAATGCAGGAATTGCCCCAACTCAACACAACACAACACAATAGGAATGAAGAGAAGATTCTGAAAATGTATTTGTTTTTTTTTTATATGATTGAAGATTTCAGTGAAGAGGAGGGGGCAGCTCGTCAGTAGGCACTACAGAATGCACCCCCAGTTTTTTAAATCTAAATTTACAGTCAACGGAGTTATATGAAATTTTGTGAAGAACAATGCAACACAATGAATATTTTTATTAACAGGCCCCGCATACAGTATTCTCATCCTCTATTTCCAATAATCATTCCTATAATAAATGAATTCCAATAATTTTGAATGAAAACACAAAATAAAGTTTTCAACTTTGAAGTTTAATTATAGGTGGAACTGTGCACAACACAGTTCCACAGTTTGGCCCCATTGAATCAATGCTTAGTTGGCTGGTTGGCAATACGCATTTTTAGAACTGATAAAATGAGTCAAAGGAACTGTGGAGTGAGCAGTGCTGATTTGAACAGTGCACCAAACTTGAATGCAAAAGTTATTAATCTATTTTCAACAAGTAAAAACTGAAAAGTGGATTTTCTTTAAGTTTTCTTTACCCTAGTCTGTTAACGATAAGTGTCCAGTTAATGTTTTGTAGTATTTTTAACTTGCTTATTATTATTACTATCTATGTTGACATGTCTTATAACTAAGGCAATTTAATGTAACTTTAAGAAGCAGTACCCCCCATACATCAGAGTCACGAGCTGCCACTGTGAGGGGGGGGGGGAGAACACATTTCATCATAATAATGTAAAAACCCACAATTCCAGCAAACGGTATTATCGCAAATGCAATTAGATCCAGTTTACTACCTGTTTATAACAGATTTCACCAGCAGGAATGCAACTGGAAATTGTTTTTATTGTTTCATGGCAGTGACCTCCAGAAATGTGCTTTAGTAAAATGTGAGCTAGTGAGGTGATAATAGTGTGTTTCTGCTTTGTTTATTCAGTTTGCTACATGTGCACAACTTTGTTTGTGTATCAAGTGTGCCTCCTCATTTTTGTACTTTTTATACTATAATTGTGCTTTATTCCCTAAAAATGAGTAAAATACTTGAAAAAAGTGTGAAGGAAGCATCCTATTGAACATACTACAGATTCAGAGAGAAAAAGAAAAGCAATATTGATAGACAGAGGCGGACTGGGTCAAAAATTCTTACCGGTGAAAACTTGCAGCTGCCTCATACCAGTGTTTATGACAAAATCATGTTGGCCACCGGCCCACTGGGGTTTCCCTGATGAGGCTTATGGTCAGTCCGTCTCTGTTGATAGAGGTAAAATACAAAATTGTGAAATGCTTTGAGCGAAATGAAAGAGCATGTGATATTGCACATGCTATAGGTCTAAATGAGGCAATGCTGAGAACAATTAGAAAGAATTCAGAGAAAATAAAAAACTTTCATAGCAGGAACAACTCAAAGTGTAACAAAATCCATTAGATCAAGACACAAAGAATTGGAAGAGATGGAATGTCTGTCATGTGCTTGGATTGAAGATCAAACAAAGAACAAGTTTTCTTGCGATAGAAGCAAAAGCAATAGTAATATTTTATTACGATTATTTATTGTTTGGTATTGTTTTGATTACAAATGTGTGTTCAATCTTGGGTGGTCGGCACCTAACCCTGTTTTTTCCCATAAGGCCTGTTATAAAATCATTCCTTCATCTATGCTCAGCTAAGCAGGATCACATCATCATCTGGAACACGGTTGGTTGGCGTTTGCCAGGCAGACATCTCCATAGTACCCTCTCCGGTTACAGAATTTCAAGAGACACTTCCCTAATGTGAAACATCGACCTGTGGAGAGAACGAAAAGGACCTGGGGATAATTGTGCAGGCAGATATGAAGTTTTCTGAGCAGTGCGGATGGTCTGCAAGAGTAGCTCATAGTGTCTTGTCAAGGATATACAGGAATTTTTCTAGCCCGGATAAGGAGGTGATTATCCCCTTATATAAGGGAATGGTCAGGCCACACCTTGAGAACTGCATACAGGTCTGGAGGCCTCATTTTAATAAGGATGTAGAGCTGTTGGAATGAGTACAGAGAAGGGCAACAAGATTAGTAATCGAACAAGGGATTGCTCTTACGAAGAAAGGCTTAAGTTTTGCAAATTACAGTGTCTGGAGACTAGGCACCTGTGAGGTGATCTGATTGAGGTGTATAAAGCCTTGAATGGTTTGAGCATGCTCAATGCTGATGGAATTCCTTCTCTTGCTCAGAATAATCATTTGTGAGGGCATAAATTCAAATTGAGGAAAGATAGATGTAGGATAGTTGTACCGAAGTTTTCCTTTAGCCAGCGGGTGGTTGGTTGGTGGAACAGACTTCCTTCCTTTTTTGTGGAAGTTGATAGCCTAAATACGTTTAAGGCTGAGCTGGACAGGTACTTGGAACGAAAGAAGGGGTGAAATGGGAGCGTATTTTTCTTTTTTTTTTTTTTTTTTGCTGATGCTTCATACGCTTGCTTTCTTGCATCATATGCCTCTACTAATGCTAATGCAAAAAATCCAGCTGGCCTATCTTTCATATAGTTCAGCTATTTGGTAATAGTAATTCTTTAAGTGCAATATAGGTCATCATCATTATCAGCCATTTTCAAATCACTGCAGGATGAAGGCCTCTCCAGCAACTTTCCAGTTCCTTCTGTTTTGAGCACTGGCCATCCATTTACTATCCACAAACTCATGAATTTCATCTATCCATCTCCGCCTTTGTCTTCCAGGTTTTCTTCTAGCTCCTCTTGGGTACCATTCTGTTATTTTCTTAGTCCATCTGTCATCATGTCTCCGAGCTATGTGTCCTACCCAAGGCCATTTTAGTTTTTTTAGTTTTGATAAGAATGTGCTTTACTTTTTTTTTTTTTTTTTTATGTAAACCCCAAACACGAGAGGTATTAGAACCTATAGTACTTAGTACCATGCTTGGGTTGGAGGTTGAGAAGACGAAAGAAGATATTTGTTGACATTGGACTTGAACTTCTGTAGACTGTAATTTTCAGGAAATACATATGAAGCAAGGTTGTTTCAGAAAACGGCAGTTGAATGAATAAACGAGGAAGATGAAAAGTTGGTTCTGTGGGTTTGGAGTTGGACAGTAAATTGATGTTGGCTGGTGGCGGAATCTGTTCGGACTGTTTTGAAAGAGAGAATGGGAATTATAGAAGCAAATTCAGGAGAACAGTGCCCATGGAAGTATCTGTAGAAGAGGCATGCAGCAGAAACAGTATATCTATGAGACAGCGAGTGGAGAGACTCTGTTAGAGATGAATCAGCCTAATTAACCTAATTGCTCTCTTCTGAATGGAATCAAGAAGCCTGAGAGAGGTTTTGGGGGCACCACCCCAGATGTGGGAACAATATTCCATGGCAGGGCGGATTTGCGATTTATACAGAGTGAGCAGCTGTTTGGAAGAAAAGTAACGCTGAGAACGAAAGAGAAAACCAAGTTTTTTAGATGCAGAGGAAGCAATATTTGTAATGTGCTTGTGCCAAGAGAGATTAGAAGTCAGGGTAATCCCCAAAAGAAATATATCATTTTGCCTAGAAATCGGAGTGTTACTAAAGATAAGCATAGGAGCAGCAGAATCCTTTTTGCGTGATATAAGACAAGACTGAGTTTTAGAAGGGCTGAAATCAACTAAGTTGTCTTTGCCCCACTGGAGAATTACCTGAATATCGGCATTTAAGGAATTGGTAGCAGATTATCGAGAAGTTGAAGCTGATTGAGCAGGACAAGTTTTCTCAAAATGGAAAGTGGAATGCAATGTACTATCATTGGCAAAACTATGGATAGGATTTCCAGTCAATGGAAGAAGGTCATTAATATGCAAGAGGAAAAGAGCGGGGGAAAGAACTGAACCTTGGGGGACATCGGCATTAGTGGAGAAGTTAGAAGACAGAGAGCCGTCTACCATCACCCTCAGTGAGCGATCAGAGAGAAAACTGGATAACCACATACTGAAAAGAGTTGGCAAACCATAAGATGGAAGCTTGTTTAGAAGACCTTTATGCCAAACACGATCGAAAGCCTTTGAGGTGTCAAGAGCAACTGCTTGTGTTTCACCGAACCTTTCCATTGAATTAGTCCATAAATGGGTAACATAAGCCAGAATATCACCAGTGGATCGACACTGACGGAATCCATACTGGCGAACGTTGATCAGATGGAAGGTTTCTAGGTAGTTTAAGAGTTGGCGGTTAATTGATTTCTCCATTACTTTAGAAAGAGTAGAAGTAATTTCAATGGGACGATAATTGGATGGGAGAGATTTGCCACCCTTTTTAGGAACTGGCTGGATATGAGCAAATTTTCAAGGAAAAACACTTTGGAATAAGAAAGTGAAAAAAAAGGTGGCAAAAATAGGAGTAAGTTCAGGAGCACAGATTTTGAGAACAAGTGAAGAAATACCATCAGGACCTGGAGCTTTCTTAGCATCAAGATGACGGAAGACCGCAGGGGGCCATTGAATGGAGCGTGTTGGGAATGGTGGGAGGTGTTATACCAAGATCATTAATATATGAGTTGGGAGAAAAATGGGATGCTAGCAGGTCAGCTTTATTCTTGGCTGAAGTGGTAACAGAACCATCTGGTTTGGACAGAGGTGGGAGCAGAGATGGGCAAAAGTTTCGGCCAATAGCTGTGGCAAGAGAACAGAATGCTCGGCTACCATTAGGGCAAGAAGCAAGTTTTCTACTCTTATCCTGTTCAAACTCTAGTTTGGACTGATTAATAACTGCTTTACAATTGTTGCGAGCTTTGGTGTAGACAGAAAATGAAACTGGAGAATTAGAAACAAGCCAATTATGATATGCAACATTCTTCTCTTGAACAGCCTTAGCACATTTATTGGAAAACCAAGGTTTAGATAAAGGATGAGATTTTAAAGTGGAGTGTGGGATAAATTATTCCATTCCTGCAAGATTAATTTCACTGACACGATCTGAGCAGACGTTTACATCAGAAGTTTTGAAACAGTAATCCGACAAAGGAAAAGAAGAATAGAAATCTCGCAGGTCATCCCATTTTGCATTGTTGTAATGCCAAACAACACGAGGTTGGGAATAGCCATGAGATAAAGGTTCCATTGGAGAAGAGACAATCACCAAGCTGTGATCTGAGGTTCCTAAAGGACCTCTCACTGCGACCGTGTACTTAGAAGAGCTGTTTGTAAGAAAGAGATCAAGCGTATTGGCTGTATGATTAGCATTGTCCAGTATTCTTGTAGGTAAATGAACAGTCTGTGCAAGGTCATTAGTAATTGCGAAAACCTCAGCATCTCAACCAGCTGGATCGGTGTGACTAGAAAACGGAAGCCAGCTGGAGTTGTGAACATTAAAATCACCAAGGAAAATTACCTCACTGTTAGGAAAGTTGGACTGGAGAAAGTCAAGTTGCAAAGAGAGGAAGTGAAAGAGCTCCAGTGATTAGTGGAGTTGGGAGAACGGTAGAGACAACAGATGATTTTGACACAATGAGGGAGAGAGATTTTAAGCCAGAGAAGATCAAAGAGAGGAGATTCGAAATTGCCAAGTCTCTGACAGGGAATATCAGAACGGACATATGCACAAGTACCACCTTTGAGGCAAAAAGAATCATACAGCGAATAATTTGGGCATCTGAGATGAGCAGTAGTTGAATCAACCGATAACTGAGATTCTGTCAGAAAAAGTACATGGGGTTGGGCAGACTGCAAGTGGAAATGGACATCGTTGAGATTAGAATTGAGACCACGTATATTTGTGAAATGAATTAGAAAGTGCTTAGGAGGTTTAGATCTTTTCGCAGATGAGCTTTCTCTATTAGTTTGACAATTCATGGTGTACTCAATAATAAGAAAAAGTGGGTGGGGCATGCTGTATGAAGTAATGAAATTTATGGATATGACGTACATAGGGTAAGAGCCAGGGGCAAAGGTTGTGACGTTGTAGAGCGGATATCATCTTTTAAGGGCACAAAAGGTGATATAGTTGTACACGTTGGCACTAATGATATTAAGAGTAGGAGACCGGCGGACTTACTTAACAAGTACAGGTCACTGATGAAAAAAAAGCCGTGAATTAGGGTTGAATTTGAAAGTGTCTGCAATTCTGCCCAGACACGATAGGAGGGAGTATATGATGAGAGCCCTGTCGATCAATTCGGCTCTTGAAAGATTGTGCAGGGCTCAAGGGATAGAACGTTTTTCAGCCTGGTCTGTACTTGTTAACAGGAGAGACTGCTTCTACAGGGATGGAATACACTTAAATAGAAAGGGTGCATGAATGTTTGCTGATGCTATCGAGGCAGTGTTAGGTGGGTCGGAAAACTGCTAGATTGGGGGGATACAAGGACTAATAAATTAACAGTAGCCACTGGCAGAGGAGAAAGTGATTCTTGCACTCCTTCTATTGGAATGAGCAGCAGCCTGGAAAATAAGATGCAGGATATTTCAGAGACTGCTGGGAATCATGGGGGTACAAGTGAACACATGGGTTGTGTTAAGGTGGCTAAGAGGAAGAGCAGGTGCATGTATACTTGCATGTACACCAATGCTAGGAGTTTAGTAAATAAATTTGATGAATTTGAGGTATTGCTCAAAACATCAAAGGCAGATATTGTTGGGATTTCAGAGACGTGGTGTCACACAGATAAGGAATGCAGAACTGGAATTTGGGGAGTACAATATCTACAGAAAGGATAAACAGGATAGGAAGGGAGGAGGGGTTATGCTATTAGTTAAGAAACACATAAAATCCAAGGAAGTGAAGCCAGTCGACATCGCTGGACAGTGCAGTGTCGAGTCAGTTTGGTGTGACATAAGCATTGGGAGATCAAAATTGAGAGTAGGAGTGTGCTATAGGCCTAATGACTCTGATGAGTATAATAAGAAACTGTACAGAGAAATAGAGTGGGCCAGTAAATCAGAGAGTCTTATAATGGGAGATTTTAATTTCCCAGATATTGACTGGAATTTGGGGGCTGGTCACTCACACACTAGCAAGGCTTTTGTGGATTTATTGGATGATTGTTTTCTATCTCAGCATGTTCGGGAGGCAACTAGAGGGAGTAATACTCTTGATCTGATTATCAGTAGTGATTCTTCATGCATTAAGAATCTGCAGATAAATGAACCACTAGGTGGCAGTGATCACAGTGTTCTGAAGTGGGAGTTACTCAAAGAGGTAACTACCATTAGGGGTAAAGGGAAGGGGTATTGCTTTCGTAAAGGTGACTACGATGGACTGAGACAGTATTTAAATTCTATACAGTGGGATCAACTGATGATGTTACCAACAGCAAATTCAAAATGGGAAGCATTCAAAGCATTCCGGAAGCCTCCTAGAAAGTTACCAGTACGTTTGGTCCTGTGTAGTAACTAACGGCCGGCCTGTGAATACTGTTTTACAGCTGTACCCTCAAAATGTAAGGAATGTTGGATCTCGCCAGAATGTTCATCGTAACCTCAGAAGTCATTAATCATATTGCGTGATGGAAGAGGTAGGGAAGGGTTGACCGGAACTTAGCTCTAGAGACTAAACATGGGTTCCACCACTTCAAGCCTCCAATAAGGAAAGTTGTGGTATTGCACCAGTTGATGAGTCATCTACCACCACTTGAGTTTGCTGCCTAATCCATGTGTTTCTCTTCTTATCTAACAGTCTGAATACCAGTATAATTCATCCCATTCTTCACTGTGTAGTTCTCAGCTTCTCTTTCATTCTTTTGGTGAGTGCCCAAGTTTCACTTCCATAAGTCATGGTGGGTAGTATACATTGGTTCATTATTTTACGTTTCAGACAAACTGTGATATTGCTCTTCAGTATGTGACTATATTTCCTGAATGCTATCCATCCAAAATTTATTCTTCTCTTGACTTCCAGCCATTTATCATTATTACAGCTAATAACTTGTCCCAGATACGTATATGACTCCACCTTTTCAATTACTGCTCCTTCAATCATAATTTTCCTTTCTGTGGCATACTTGTTCATCATTACTTTTGTTTAGCGATATTCATCTTTAGTCCAAAATCCTTACTAACTGTGCATAACTGATTAAGATTTTCCTCTAATTCTTTGGGATTGTGGCTTATGACCACAATGTCATCTGCAAATCGTAAATGGTTTAGGTACTCTCCGTTCCCATTGACTCCTTTCTGCAACCAGTCTAATCTTCTGAAAGCTTCCTCAAGGGCAGCAGTAAACAGCTTTGGAGATATTGTCTCTCCTTGTCGAACTCCTTTTTCGATTTTAAATTTCCTACGCTCTTTGTCTAGTCTAACGAAGGAGGTAGCATTCTCATATATTTTCTTCAAAATCATATGTGGGGTATCTATGCCTTGTCTTTTCAGTGCCCGAAACATTGCTGTATGGAGTCAAATGCCTTTTCATAATCCAAAAATGCCAGGCATAATGGTTTTATATTCATTTGCTTTCTCCATTAGCTGTGATATTATGTGAAGGTGATCCATAGTTGAAAATCCTGTCCTAAAGCCAGCTTGCTCTTTCGGTTGATTCTCATTAAATATTCATTCTAATCTGTTAGTAATGACCCTTGTGAACAACTTGTAGATGTGGGATAACAAACTAATTGGTCTATAGTTTCCAATTTCTGATTTATCTCCTTTCTTATGCAGCAAGACTATGATTGCGTTATTCCACTGCTTAGGCATCACACCTTTTCTAATGCACTTTGTGAAGAGCCTTGCCAGTTTTTGTGTTATGTCTCTTCCTCCCGATTTTAACAACTCTACAGTAACTTCATCTTCCCCCGGGGCTTTCGGATTCTTCATTTTCTTCAATGCATGTTCTACCTCATCAGGAAGAATATCGGGTATGTCGTATGCAATCCATCTTCCCCTGTTTATAAGTACTGTTCGCTTCTCCTGTTTATAAGTACACTATCGCTATTCTTCAGTTTCAGTATCATTTGTCTTTCTGTATTACTGCTCTTTTTTTTTTTTTTTTTTTGGTAGTTGTTGACGCATCGGCTTCTGTGGCCATAATGCATCTCCCAAGGTTTTTGCAGTACTTTGATCCAAGCCCGAGGCTGGATTCGAACCCACGACCTTTGGGTTGCAAGGCAAGCACTTTATCCACTCGGGCTAGCTCGTTCGGCATTACTGCTCATGGCTGCTGATATAAATCCTTTGTTTTCCCTTAATGCTTGTTCTACTTTTCTTGTGTTAAATCTTCTTATGTCCTCTCTGAGTCTCTTTCTAATGGCTTTGCATAACTCAGTATACTCAATTTTTTCTTTGTTAGTATTTGTCTTGCTCTTTATTTTTCGCCTTCGGTTCATCATATCAAGTGTTTCTTGACTAATTTTTTCTTATTTGGATTTCTTTTTCTCTATGGGTTTCATGTGGTTTATCACTTTCAGAACGTTGTAATATTCCTCGTCGATATCTTGGTTCTGAGCAGTCTGCAGAAGCTCAAACTTGTTCTTGAGTTCTAGTACATACTGCTTTTTCTCCTCTTCTGTTATCTCAAAGACCTTTGTATTATTTACTCGAGTCAGTTTTTTCCTTTCCTACATCTATATCAAGTGTACATCTTACCATTCTGTGATCACTTTCAACATTTACCTTATTCAGGATGGTAACATCATTCACAATATATATTCTGTTAGTGAGGATGAAGTCGATTTCATTAGTTGTTAATCCATTTGGACTCTTCCATGTCCACTTTCTGTTCACCCTTTTCTTGAAAAAAGTGTTCATTACTGACAATCCTTGAGATTCTGCAAATTCCACAAGTCTTTCACCAATTCCAAAATTTCCTAATAGTTCCTCTTTCTGAGCTGTTTTGTCTTTTTCCAACCTTAGTATTGAAGTCCCCCATAATAATAGTGTAGTGGGTTTTCTGATCATCTAGATGACTCCCAATTTCGGTGTACATTTCTTCAACCTCTTCATCATCATGGCCCCCATGTTGGTGCATAAATAATTATAACCTTTAGCTTGTACCTCTTAGAAATCTTGTGTATTAGTCTTGACACCCTTGGTGATGTACTTTAATTCCAAAATGTTGTTTTTTAAATCTTTATGGACCAGAAACCCAACTCCACCTTCACTGTTTCCATTCGTGTACAGCGGATTTCCACTTGATAAACTTATAAGTGATTCCTTTCTTCTTGTTTCAGCCAAACCGATGATATTCCAATTCACATTTTCTAATTCCTTTTCCAGCTCTAATATTCTGTATTCACCGATGAGTGATCTTACGTTATAACAGGCCAAGTTCAGTTTCCGTGCATGGCAGTCTGGTCGTACGACCAGGCTGCCATGCTCGGAAACTCCACTCTGATCCTCTCGCTGCCGTAAGAGGGGGTGTGAAAGCTGCTGGGGACTGTGGGCCCTTTGTTTTGTCGTGCCGTCATATGCTGGAGGGTTTGCTCTTTTCCTCTTAACGCTTACCAGGCGTCTTGAAGAGAACCACTCTACACATTCTATGCCACCTAAGTGATCTAACAAAGGATGCAATAAGGGTGATATAACAAAAGGGTGCAATATAGGTAATACATGTTAACCATATATAGTAAAATTTCACTTATATAAAGAATACCAAAGTAAAAAAATATTAAGTACAGTCAGTTCTGCTATAAATCTCCATGTTATGGTATTTTTCCGCATTAAAAACAACACGGTTTATGAGAAAAATAGGGATAGGGGTTAGAGCATTAAAAAAAAATTCAGTCTGGTAAGGTAAAACACTAAAAAAAAGTTAGAAATGCAATAAAATTGCTAACACAGGTTTAAATGTCTTAAATTTCGAATAAATAAATAAATAAATATTAGATATTAAGAGTAGGAGACCAGCAGAATTACTTAACAAGTACATGCCAATGTTTGAAAAAAAGATGAGTTATGGTTGAATTTGAAATGTGTCTACAATTCTACCCAGGCATGATAGGAGGGAGTATATGATGAGTGCCTTGTCGATCAATTTGACCCTGGAGAGATTGTGCAAGGCTCAAGGGTTAGAATTTTTCTCAGCCTGTCCTGTGCTTGTTAACAGGAGAGACTGCTTTTACAGAGATAGGTTACACTTAAATAGAAAGGGTGCAAGAATGTTTGCTAATGCTTATGAGTCAGCTTTTGGTAAAAATAAAACAAACCAAAAGAAAGACATTGTTGGTGTGTCGGAAAACTGCTAGTTTTGGGGCCATACACGTTTTAGTAGATTAACAGTAGCCACCGGCAGAGATGAAAGTGATTCTTGCACTGCTTCTATTGAAATGAGCAGCATACTGGAAAACAAGGTGCTGGGATTTCAGAGACTGCTGGGAGTCATTGAGGGACAAGTAAATACATGGGCTGTGTTGGGATAGCTGAGAATAGGATCAGGTGCATGTATACTTGCGTGTACACCAATGCTAGGAGTTTGGTAAATAAATTTGAGGTGTTGGTCAAAACATCAAAGGCAGATATTGTTGGGATATCAGATATAATGTCACACAGATATAATGCAGATTTGGAATTTGGGGAGTACAGTGTGTACAGATAGGAAGGGAGGAGAGGTTATGCTATTAGTTAAGAAACACAAAATCCAAGGAAGTACAGCCAGTCGACATGGCTGGTCAGTTCAGTGTCGAGTCAGTTTGGTGTGATATAAGCACTGGGAAAGCAAAATTGAGAGTAGGAGTGTGTTATAGGCCTAATGACTCTGATGAATATAATAAACAACTGTACAGAGAAATAGTTGGCCAGTAAATCAGAGTGTCTTTTAATGGTGGATTTTAACCTCCCAGATATTGACTGGAATTTTTCGGTTGGTCACTCACACAATAACAAGGCTTTTGTGGATTTATTGGATGATTGTTTTCTACAGCAGCATGCTCGGGGGGGGGCAACTAGAGGGAGTAATACTCTTGATCTGATTATCAATAGTGATTCTTTATGCATTAAGAATCTGTACTCAAAGAGGGTAACTACAGTGTGCTGAAGTGGAATTTACTCAGAGGGTAACTACCATTAGCGATAAGGGGAAGGGTTTTTGCTTTCTTAAAGGTGACTACGGTGATCTGAGACAGTATTTAAATTCTGTATGGTGGGACCAACTAATGATGTTACCAACAGCAAATTCAAAATGGGAAGCATTCAAAGAATTAATCTTGGAAGCTACTAGGCTTTTCATACCAATTAAGAAATGTTGTTCAAGGTTTAGGCCTAAAGGGATGTCACATGAACTAATGTGACATGTGGCAGAGAAGAAAAATGCATGGAATACATATAAATTAACTGGTGACATGAGTCTATGATAGATATAAGCTGGTCTGTAACCAAGTCACAATGGAGGTTAGACAGGCCAAGGCAGATTACGAGAAATCCTTGGCAAAGGATGCAAAGTAAAACAGTAAAGAGTTCTTTACTTATGTAAACTCGAGAAGGAAGGGGATGAACCAGATTGGTTCACTTGATATCGATGATTCATATTTTGATGACCTTGCTCAGGTAGCTAACAAACTAAATGAGTATTTTGCATCTACATTCACACATCTACATTCACACACTGATGGAAAGGCCAGAGGTGTATTAAACTCTGTCAGTGAGCTAGATGATTTTGTAATATGTGAGAGGAAAGTGGAGGAGAAATTATTGAAGATAAACATAAGAAAGGCACCTGGGGTGGATGGGATCTATCCAGTTATATTAAAGGAGTTAGCAAAAGAAGTAAGCAAACCCTTAGCCATAATTATGAGAGCTTCCTTGGACTCAGTGGAGTTATCCATAGACTGGAGATGTGCAAATGTGACCCCAATTCACAAAGATGGATCAAAGGGTGACAGAAGTAATTACAGACATGTTAGTTTAACTTCTGTTCCAGAGAAAGTAATGGAGGCACTGCTTAAAGAATCACTGCTGGATCATCTAGACAAGACTTCAGTTATAACTCAGACAGAGGATGGATTTGTTAAGGGGAAGTCTTTTCTGTCCAATTTGATTGGATACTATGATGTGGTTACAAAGGAACTGGATGCAAAGAATAATTTTGATATATATATTTGAATCTTAGAAAGGCTTTTGATACTGTTGCACATAGGAAGACTGCTGCACAAATTGGAGCATTGTGACATTGGAGGCAAATTGCTGCTATGGATAAAGGGATGGTTGAGTGGGAGAAGACAGAGTGGTAATCAATGGACACTGCTCTTCTTGGACTAATGCTATTATTGGAGTCCCCCAGGTTTCAGTGTTGGGTCCATTGTTGTTTTCTGTATTTTCTAATGATATTGATGATGGTATATCAGGCTTAATGCTTAAGTTTGCAGACGATGCGAAGGTCGGCAGGATTGTTAATGACAGTATTAACAGTATACTGCTGCATCAGGATCTAGAAAAGTTGTGCAGATGGGCTGAGAGGTGGCAACTGAAGTTTATAACATTGACAAATGTAAATAGTGCCCATTGTAAGCAGTAACTCCAGAGTAACGTATGAACTGTATTGGATTACAATGACAGCGTTGGAGAATGAAAAGGACCTGGGGGTAATTGTGCAGGCAGATATGAAGTTTTCTTCATATCTGCCTGCACAGCTACGGTAAATGGGAAATATAACTCTCACACATTTGAATTTTTTTAAAATTCGTAAACTTGTATGTATTGCTGTGCAGTCACTTTGCTCAGCTTGGTGCCGGTTTTGCATTCACCTGTTGTTACTCACAGACGAAATCGCAAATGAGCTAATGCGAAAATTGTGTGATACTCGCATTGTTCCCTAATATGTCAGTTGCATTGGAGCAATTTCGCGGAGCAAAAATGCTTGTTATAGCAGAACTGTATAACAAAATCAGTTCCCATCCTCTGCCAGTTACTATGTATCTCTATATAGAAATGTTTCTTATGAAATGCAAGTTTATTGTACTGAACTGATATATATTAGTTTTGCAAAATAAAACTTCATACCAGTATGGATAAATATTTTATAGTAGTATGAATTATTAAAAATCATTAAAACAAAATTTATAAAAAAATAATAATAAAAAATCCTTATTATGCAGTGTACATTTTTTGATCTTTGTGGCTGTGCTGCAATGATCTGGGCAGTTAAATCAGTACTTTATTAACATTTATTTTTAGAGAAATGTGGCATTGTAAAATCAAATTTTTTAGTTTGCAGAAAGTAATTTTCTTTCCAATATTATTATAATCAAATCTTAACATTTCCCACTGGATTTTACCAGCCTTCATTTGAGCGTAAGAAATAACCATTTGAGAAATTGAATTACAAATAAAGAAATAAACATACCAATGAATAGGTGTGAACATGAAGCCATTATATGAATAGACCCATACTGTAAATATGATTAATGTTAAGTTAATGAAAACCCAATTTTTCTAAATAGTTTGTGTGTGTGTGTTCTTCTATCAGCATCCATTATTCCAAAATAAATATTATAGCATCTCCAGGTGCTGCTGTTTTTTAAAATTTAAAAGCAGGTAAACAAACCCTAACACTCTTTGCAAGATATGAATATTATATTTGAAAAGTGTGATGTATCTTCAATGCCATTTGCACTTATAAACCCAAAACAACCAACCACATATCATAGCTGGGTGGCCAATATTGTTGCAGGTTGGGGAAATTTTGTAAGTTAATAGCTGTAGAGATGATATATAAATCCTGCACAACTGTTCTTGCTTTAAATATACAAAGATAGTTCGAATATATCTGAAGTGATAAACTGTACATTTTGGGGTTTATTTTTAATAATGAGTAGAAATGGTTGTACAGAATTATTAATAATTTCTTCTAAACAGATCTCTTCTGCATTCTGAACATATTGATGTGAGCTATTTTGCTGCTGGCATTGTTGCTCACTTAGCAAGTGATGGACCAACAGTGTGGACTTCCAGTGTCATCACACGTGAAGAAATTCTCAAAGAACTGGTAATGCTTTATTCACATTAAAATTAAGTTACTTAAATTCAGAATATTTTGCACACTTAATGAACAAAAAAACTAATTGGTAATGTAATATTTAACTAATTCTTATTTTAACTAATAAAAAATGGCACTAGATTTTATCTCAAGCTTTTCCTTAATTTTAGATCCATAAGTAAACTCCCCCCCCCCCAATTTTATGTAAGTTTGTTTAAACTCTCTCTCTCTCTCTCTCTCTCTCTCTCTCTCTCTCTCTCTCTCTCTCTCTCTCTCTCTCAAAACAGTCTGAACACATGCAGTCACCAGCCAACTTCCATTTACTGTCCAACTTCAAACTCGTAGAACCAACCCTTTCTTCTTCCTCATTTATTCCTTCAACTTCCATTTTTCTGGAAGAACCTTCCTTCATACGTATTTCCTGAAAATTACAATTTACAAAGTTTAAGTTTAATATCAACAAGTACCTTCTTTCTTCTTCTCACCCTCCAACCCATGCACGGTGCTTAAGTACTATAGGTTTTAATACCTCATGTTTTGGGATTTTAATAATAATAATAATAAAAAAAAAAAGTTCCACAAAGTTTAATATCAACAAGTACCTTCTTTCTTCTTCTCACCCTCCAACCCATGCACGGTGCTTAAGTACTATAGGTTTTAATACCCCACTCACAAGTATGTCCGTGTTCCAATTTAATATCAACAAAGTGTCCTAAATGAATTTCAGAAATCTCCCCTGCATTTATTCATTTTTGCACATTAAGGGTTTATAGTTTCAGTACTCAGGCTTCCTGATTTTGAAAATGCAATCTTAGTATCATAGACTCTGGCCTGTAGTGAACCCAACACTCGTGGTCCCACATCAGAATAAACCAATGCCACTTATTTCCTGAAAGATTACCAAACCTTGGCTTACACTAATTCCATGGGCTCACATCTGGTGAGTTTGGGTTTGGCACACCCATCATTCTTCTCTTTCTTTGTGATTCCCTTCTATTTCAGTCTCTCTCTCTCTCTGTAACTAAAATATTTTTTTGACTGGTGCAGCAAAAGCCTCTGCTTTCTTGCATCATATGGCTAATAATAATAATACAGCAACAATGTGTAACTTCAAGCAACTTAGTACATAGTTTTCAACTTCTGCATCCTCAGAAAAACATTTGTAATCAAGCTACATTTAAGTGGCCCAAAACAATGAGTGGAAATTAGTAGGAAGGATGCTCAAAAAGTTTACTTCCCCAAATCATTAATGGTTTCTAGAGTTGATTTATGTGGCCTTGCATTTTTATGCAACAGTAGTATTCCACATTTCAGATAACTTGGGCAGTTTCTGTGAATGAGTTCCTAAGCCCTTTCAGAAGTGTGTGTAATATGATGCAGAATTCAGTCATTTTCAAAATGTACAAGAAGAAGAAGAATGTGATGACCATCCCAGACAACAATTATCATTACCTTATCTGCTAATGGTACAGCCTTGAATTCATTTGATGAAGAAATTCAAGGCTTTGGGAGAGAACCAGACTGCTACTGTACATTGATGCAAGTTTGGATTCAGTTTGGAAGTGGAGGAGCTGAAGTTCCACCTATAATTCCATTTCTGAAGATGGAGCAGTTGAAAGTGTACATCACTGGTTATTACAGAAACCAGCATCTTTTTTACACAGCAGGTTTCCAGAATTTGATAAAATGTTCTTGGTGATTCTTGATTATATTAAAAAAATAAATTGTGTTGAAAAAATAAAAGTTCAGGTTAGTTTCCTGCTTCATTTTTTTATTTACTTATTTACTGGCTTGTCCTTGTAATAAAAGAAGAACCTGTAATAAAGAATTATCCGTGACTTAGCAATAGTCTTGATTCTTGATCTTTATAGGTAAAAAGAGAATGATAGAACATTGTATTCTGTTTGCTCCACATATCTAGCTCATTTATTTTACAAAAATAATGCAAAATAAGTATGAACAACACTTAATTTTGTTGCTGTTACAGTAATCAAACTATCACAGTAATCTATGTATGTGTATATAATATATACAATAACATGGTACACATTGCATCTCCAGAGCCCTCTGTTTGCATTCTCCTTATAACTCTCTCAAAGGCTTGCAATCCAATTTTAACCCTTAATTTTGAACACACAAATGCAGGAAATCAATTTCCTGCATTTATGTGTTCATTTTTGAATATTTCTCTTAATTTTTTTTTATCAGTACACTTATCTTTTTTTCTTATTATTGGTTATTAAAAATATATATACGTGTATGGACTGAATTTAGTTTAATGCTGATACTTTAGAAGTGCTATAGTGAAGCTAGAGTATTTTCTCAATGAAATATTTCTGAATGGTCTCTTACACTATAAACTGCATGATATGTCAGGTTATAACTGTATTAATTATTAATTATATTTTTATGAAAATTTAAAAACACTCTCAAGACATTAATGTGGCTGTGTATGAATGTTTTTCATTCATTTTTTTTTTAAATTAAAATATCTGTAATAGTTAGTTGAAAAAATTTGTAAAAAAAATATTGAAACTATATTTGAGTCATTTACTGGTATATTTCCATACCATACCTGTCAATGCAAAGAAGGAGTTACTGAAAATTATCCCATGGTGGGTAATTTTCAGTAACTTTTAGATTCCTGAAGAATAAATATGCATTATTGCTTCCCAGTAATGTGTTCCCTCCCCACTTTGGATTCACTGAATTGAACAACGGCCAATGAGTATTCCACCTTTTTAAAAGATTTATATCTTTTCCTTTATTGTTAAAAACTTCAGATTTTTATTTGATATTCAAAAATCAAATCTGTAATATTCTCCCCACTACATCCCATAGCTCTTGCCTAGGTTCCTTATGCTTGCAGGAATGCAGATGGATGAAAAGGCCACCCACTGCTTAAGCTTGCATTGAAGTGTTTTTTTTTTTTTTTTTTAAGATTTTATTTATTTATTTATTACTCCAAAACAGCCTAAGCCTTACAGAGGAGGAAAGTGTCATTGATCCAGTTAAGCCTGATCATTCACTGTGAGAGATTAGCATAAATTATTTTGCATTTCCTTACTCATTGCAAAAACTGAATGTATTTGTGATCAAAAAAATATTCAGTTTGATATCTGTAATGAGTGCCATAAATCCACTGTGGTTTTTCGATTAAATACTGTTAACCCTTCCCCTGCTCTGACGCCTGTAGTGATAACAACAGAATTGCACTAAAGGAAATAAGTTTTTTTAAGTACTAACAAGTGCATGATGGATTCCACTTCTGGCCATCTGACAATGTGATGAATGCCAGAAAAAAAAAATAAATAAAGTATCTATTGTACTGACCTGTACAACTGAATGTAGAAGGAATTTTATTGGTAATGTGGTGGGATGACAGATTTAAAACTTTCCTATCCTTTCCTTTGTTAAGAAAGCTCATTGGGTATGTAAGGTTCTGTATGAAAGCTAGCATAGATGACTGTAAAAACCACAGTTAAGAAAGCCATCTAAGCAGGCAGAAGCAGTAACTTATAAATAAAAAAAAAAAAAAAAAAAAACAACAGTCAAAGTGCACAAGTAGCCAAATGACCCATAATTGAACATCCCACAGAAAATGGAAACAATTTTATTGAACCTAAGGGATGTGTGGACAGCCCAATGTCATCAGTTAAATACTAGCAGAGAGCCAGACAAATGTGGGCAGCTGATGTGCTCAAACAGTTTGCCAGAAGTCCTCTAGACTTCCACTTTGGAAACAGACTGACACTGCAACCAAAACAGATGAGATAATATGCAACCACACATCTAGCTCAGCTACTTGGGACAATTTTCCTCGGATGGCAACCAAAACTGCTGAAAAAGCTACTGGAGATTGTAAAAACTAATAATGGATATCCAGCCGTTAACCTCTACTCAAATTGATGAGCTTCTTCCATGGTCATCTCATTTCAATTTTTAATGAACATTCTGATAAAACCCTTATCAAGCATCAGGCAAGCCAACATGCTTGTATGGGTTTGAAAAAATGTGGAGAAATGAAAGATGCTGATGGAAATGTGCAATATTCACTGTATTTATCAGTAGTAGTTTGGGAACACTCACAGTAAAATGACACAACAATTTAAATTTATTAGCACTCATTACAGCCTCCTTGTAATTTCACTGCCATCTTAGATTGATCAGCTGAAAGTTGTGCACCTACCGGCACCATAGTTACTAGCCAATAAGTAAATACTGTACCACACGTGACACAAACTCCACCTAAACTTCACCTTTCTCAATATCTCAATATCTCACCAAAGAAAGCCACAATTATCTGCACAATTCAACAGGAGAAAGAGATGAGGAAGGAATTATGTGGCTCAAACAGCTGAGTCAAGATTACAGGTGATGAGTGGACTATGTACATACCTATGGTGTAAAGAGGATGCACTGGCTTCACCACCTCTTTCTTTTTCTTTCCTCTTTCCGTCACCTCTTCACCTTTCGTCTTATGGATTTCAGCTGAAATAATATCAGAGCAGGTGGCCACTATTATTAAAGAGGCCTTAAACCTAGTGATCACTGTACATCAACTACCATTAAAAAGGCCATTTTCAATTCTGAAACAGCCTTTCAGCTGGCTCTTCTTCCCCACATACCTCATTGGAACACTGATCAAGCCATAGTATGACAGTCCTGCTTTACTCATGAGCCAAGCAAGCCAGCAAGATTACCATCAAGCTAACCCAACTATTTAACTAATATTCAACTATTTAACCACTGCTGCACCTGAAGTGAGTGCACCTGATGGTTGATTAGCAAACATAAGTCATTAATCCCTGTTTGCATCACAGAGCACAAACCTGAGGATTACATGTCATATTTCCCCCCCCCTCCTTTGTACCAGTGGTACTGAGAAATATTCCACGACTTATTATTTTACCAACATATATTAGCATTAGCATTAGTAGAGGCATATGATGCAAGAAAGCAAGCTTATTCAGCATCAGCCAAAAAAAAAAAAAAAAAAAAAAACAACCCTACTCCCATTTCACCCCTCAATTCGTTCGAAATACCTGTCCAGCTGAGCCTTAAATTTGTTTAGGCTATCAACTTCCACAACAAGCGATGGAAGTCTATTCCACAAACCAACTGCCCACTGGCTAAAGGCGAATTTCCGCACATCTATCCGACATCCGTCCTTCCTCAATTTGAATTTATGCCCTCTCAGGTGATTATTCTGAGCAAGAGGAAGAATCCCATCGGCATTGAGCATGCTCAAGCCATTCAAAGCCTTGTACACCTCTATCAGATCACCTCGGCGATGCCTAGTCTCCAGGCTCTGTAATTTGCAAAACTTAAGCCTTTCTTCGTAAGAGCAACCCTTTGTTCCATTCACTAATCTTGTTGCCCTTCTCTGTACTCGTTCCAGCAGCTCTACATCCTTCTTGAAATGAGGCCTCCAGACCTGTATACAGTACTCAAGGTGTGGCCTGACCAATGCCTTATACAAGGGAATAATCACATCCTTATCCCTGCTAGAAAAATTCCTGTATATCATTGACAAGACACCATGAGCTACTCTTGCAGCTCGTCTGCACTGCTCAGAGAACTTCATATCTGCCTGCACAATTACCCCCAGGTCCTTTTCATTCTCTACCACTGTCAGCGTAGTACCACAGAGTTGATACGTTGATCTGGGGTTACTGTTTCCCATATGTAGTACTTTACATTTGTCAATGTTAAACTTCATTTGCCACCTCTCAGCCCATCTGCTCAACCTTTCCAGATCCTGTTGCAGCAGCATAGTATCAGTAGTGTCCTTAACAACCCTGCCAACCTTTGTATCGTCTGCAAACTTGGACATTAAGCCTGATACACCATCATCAATATCATTTATAAATACAGAAAACAACAATGGACCCAACACTGAACCCTGAGGAACTCCACTAATAACATTAGTCCACGTTGAGCAGTGTCCATTGATTACCACTCTCTGTCTTCTGCCACTCAACCATCCCTTTATCCATAGCAGCAATTTGCCTCGAATGCCACACTTCTCCAATTTGTGTAGCAGTCTTCCATGCGCAACAGTATCAAAAGCCTTTCTAAGATCCAAGTATATAATATCAAAGTTATTCCCTGCATCCAGTTCTTTTGTGACTACATCATAGTATCCAATCAAATTGGTCAGACAAGACCTGCCCTTAACAAACCCATGCTGTGTCTGAGCTATAACTGAATTCTTGTCCAGATGATCCTGCAGTGCTTCTTTAACCAGTGCCTCCATTAATTTTCCTGGAACCGAAGTTAAACTAACAGGTCTATAATTACTTGTGTCAGCCTTTGATCCTCCTTTGTGAATTGGGGTTACATTTGCACATCTCCAGTCCATGGGTACCTCCCCTGAGTCCAAAGAAGCTCTCATAATTATGACTAGGGGTTTGCTTACTTCCTTTGCTGCCTCCTTTAATATAACTGGATAGATCCCATCCACCCCGGGTGCCTTTTTTATGTTTATCCTCAACAATTTCTCCTCCACTTTCCTCTCAGTTATTAGAAAATCATCTAGCTCACTGCCAATGTTTACTTCACCTACGACATTCCCCTTCCTGAATAACTCCTCATGTGTGAATGTAGATGCAAAATACTCGTTTAGATTGTTAGCCACCTGAGCTGGATCCTCAACTGTTGAACCATCAACATCCAGTGGACCAATCTGATTCATCCCTTTCCTTCTTGAGTTTAAATAGGTAAAGAACTCTTTTCTGTTTTTCTTTGCATCCTTTGCCAAGGATTTCTCATAATCTGCCTTTGCCTGCCTAATCTCCTTTGTGACTTGGTTACAGACCAACTTATAGCTATCATAGGCTTCCACGTCACCCATTAATTTGTATGTATCCCATGCATTTTTCTTCTCTGCCATATGTCTCATTAGTTCATCTGACAACCATTTAGGCCTGAACCTTGAACAATATTTCTTGGTTGGTATGTAAAGCCTGGTAGCTTCCAAGATTAGTTCCTTGAATGCTTCCCATTTTGAATTTGCAGTTGGTAACATCATATGGAGAATACTTAAAAAGCTGGAAACATTTGAACAGCCGTTACTCTTATGGAGTGATAATGTGATTTGGCTGTCAGAAACGTAGCGTGGAGAAGATGAGGATACTTTCACATGTGTAACTTTAACATTGCTGGCTACACTACAGTGTTGAAATCTAGGGGTCAGCTGGGTAGGTGAGTGTGTGACAGTTTTTTGCAGAACTCTTCAAAGTGAAAAGTGATATCTGTAGTATTGTTTGCTTTGAAGGCATACTTGTAATATGTGTATTCAACAGTAGCTGCATTCTGCAATAATTAAAGACAAACACCAGCCAAGGAATTAAAAAATTTACTATAAAAATAAAATATACTGTTCAACTGTTGAAGAAGGAGACAGCAGTTTCCGAAAGCTTCAGGTTTTATCGCTTTTAATCCAGTTTATTTTAGATAATTTTATTGCTTCGGTATTTTTAACTATATTTTTAACGTTTTTTTATCGTAGTTTATTTTATCGTAATATTTTAGTCTTCCGATAGTGTTTTCATTATATTTTATTTCTGTATATTTTATTTTTATAGTAAATTTTTAATTCCTTGGCTGGTGTTTGTCTTTAATTATTACAGTATGGAATTTCCCAGCCCCACAGGCCTGTTTGAAGATGTAGTAGTTGCATTGACAAAGCAGTAATTTATATTCAACCAGGTTCAGTTGTCTATACTATCAGTGAAGTTACCAACTGGCTTATTTATAACTTCTACTTGATCTGCAGAGATTTTAATCTACTCCATTGTTGGGCATGTAATTTCTGTAGAAAAGCTACTATTGGTGGTCATAAACCACCAATAATAGTAATTAAGTTCTTTAATTACTATTATTAATTACTACTTTTCGCTTAGTAATTAAGTTCTTTTTCACTTGGTCAGTGCAAGCAAGCAATTACTATGTATCCAACTCCTGCCCTGACAGGGTTCTTTAGTCATCTGACAACCATGTTTTCAAATTCTTGTCTTTGGGTGTTGAGTTATTTTCTTAAATAGAAATTGCTGATATATAAGTGATATTTTTATATTTTTTTCCCAGGGAGAAGTCGTAATAAATTGGAAAACACCTGGAAGTGAAATGGTGGCATATAGGTGAGAAAATTACTTGAATTTTTATTATTTATTCTTTACAAATTTATTTTATATTTCCTTAATCTAATTTTTTAACAAATTTTATTTTAAAATATGAGGTGTGGCATTAAAGTTCCCAGACTGCTGCTGGGAACTTTAGTTTTTGCAGTCATGATGAGTTTGAAAATAAATGGAAGTGGTATGGTGTTATTCAAACTTCCTCCAAGAGATATTGGTATACACGATTGTCCAGTAAACTGACAGGTTGCAAGTAACAACCAGTTTTGATAGTCGCGTTAATGATCTGTGTCACATTTTGCAATGGAGCAACGGTTGAATATCAAATTTTGCTTTAAACTAGGAAAATATGGCAGAAACATATGAAATGTTAAAAACTATTTATGGTGATGAGATGTTGTCATGCTAAGGCCATGAATGGCAATAGCATGTCTTGCTTTAGCATAACAACATTTTTTGAATCGCTAAGGCCATTCATGGCCTTAGCAATTCAAAGATGAATGTGAGAATGTTCGCAATGACCTGAGGTGTGGTTGTCCCTCAACCCCCTTGAAATGAGGACAAAGTTGCAAAAGTTTGGGAAATTGTGAGAATAAATCATTGTTTGACCCTCAGAATGATGGCTGATGAGTTGGTATGAACAAGGAGACAATTAATGAAGAAATGACAATAATGGAGAAAGCAAATGAATATAAAATTCCATTATGCTTGACATTTGTGGATTATGAAGAATACTTGATGAGAATCAACCGAAAGAGCAAGCTGGCTTAAGGACAGGATTCTCAACTATGGATCACCTTCATGTAATATCACACTAACGGAGAAAGCAAATGAATATAAAACACCATTAGTCTGGCATTTGTGGATTATGAAAAGGCATTTGACTCCATACAGCATAACGCAATGTTTCGGGCACTGGAAACATAAGGCATAGATACCCAATATATTATGATTTTGAAGAAAATATAACAATGCTACTTCCTTTATTAGACTAGACAAAGACAGTAGCAAATTTAAAATTGAAAAAGGAGTTCGACAAAGAGATGCAATATCTCTGAAGTTGTTTACTGCTACCCTTGAGGAAGCTTTCAGATTAGACTGGTCGCAGAAAGGAGTCAGTGTGAATGGAGAGTACCTAAACCATTTACAATTTCCAGATGACATTATGGCCATAAGCCACGATCCCAAAGCATTAGAGGAAAATCTTAATCAGTTATGTAGACTTAGTAAGGATTTCGGACCAAAGATGAATATGGCTAAAACAAAAGTAATGATGAACAAGTATGCCACAAAGGCATACTTGTTCATCAATTACTATACATCTGCATGTATAGTTGCGTGTACACCAATGCTAGGAGTTTAGTAAATAAATTTGATGAATTTGAGCTATTGCTCAAAACATCAAAGGCAGATATTGTTGGGATATCAGAGACGTGGTGTCACACAGATATAAGGAATGCAGAACTGGAATTTGGGGAGTACAACGTCTACAGAAAGGATAGACTGGATAGGAAGGGAGGAGGGGTTATGCTATTAGTTAAGAAATACATAAAATCCAAGGAAGAGAAGCCAGTGGACATCGCTGGACAGTGCAGTGTCTAGTCAGTTTGGTGTGACATAAGCATTGGGAGATAAAAATTGAGAGTAGGAGTGTGCTATAGGCCTAATGACTCTGATGAGTATAATAAGAAACTGTACAGGGAAATAGAGTGGGCCAGTAAATCAGAGAGTCTTATAATGGGAGATTTTAATTTCCCAGATATTGACTGGCATTTGGGGGCTGGTCACTCACACACTAGCAAGGCTTTTGTGGATTTATTGGATGATTGTTTTCTATCTCAGCATGTTCGGGAGGCAACTAGAAGGAGTAATACTCTTAATCTGATTATCAGAAGTGATTTTTCATGCATTAAGAATCTGCAGATAAATGAACCACTAGGTGGCAGTAATCACAGTGTTCTGAAGTGGGAGTTACTCAAAGAGGTAACTACCATTAGGGGTAAAGGGAAGGGTTATTGCTTTCGTAAAGGCGACTACAATGGACTGAGACAGTATTTAAATTCTATACAGTGGGACCAACTGATGATGTTACCAACAGCAAATGCAAAATGGGAAGCATTCAAAGAACTTATCTTGGAAGCTACTAGGCTTTACATACCAACTAAGAAATATTGTTCAAGGTTTAGGCCTAATTGGATGTCAGATGAACTAATGAGGCATATGGCAGAGAAGAAACATGCATGGAATACATACAAATTAACACATGACACAGAAGCCTATGATAGATACAAGTTGATCTGTAACCAAGTTACCAAGGAGGTTAGGCAGGCAAAGGCAGATTACGAGAAATTTTTGGCAAGGGATGCAAAGAAAAACAGCAAAGAGTTCTTTACTTATGTAAACTCTAGAAGGAAGGGGATGAATCAGATTGGTCCACTTGATATCGATGGGTCAACTGTTGATGATCCTGCTCAGGTAGCTAACAAACTAAATGAATATTTTGCATCGACATTCACACATGAGGAGTTATTTAGTGAGGGGAAAGCCAGAGGTGTATTCAACTCTAGCAGTAAGCTAGAGAATCTTGTAATAACTGAGAGTAAAGTGAAGGAGAAATTGTTGAAGATAAACACAAGAAAGGCACCGGGGTGGATGGGATCTATCCAGTTATATTAAAGGAGGCAGCAGAGGAAGTAAGCAAACCCTTAGCCATAATTATGAGAGCTTCCTTGGACTCAGGGGAGGTACCCACAGACTGGAGATGTGCAAATGTGACCCCAATTCACAAAGGAGGATCAAAGGCTGACACAAGTAATTATAGACCTGTGAGTTTAACTTCTTTTCCAGGAAAATTAATGGAGGCACTAGTTAAAGAAGCACTGCAGGATCATTTAGACAAGACTTCAGTTATAGCTCGGACACAGCATGGTTTTGTTAAGGGGAAGTCTTGCCTGACCAATTTGATTGGATACTATGATGCAGTCACAAAGGAACTGGATGCAGGGAATAACTTTGATATTATATACTTGGATCTTAGAAAGGCTTTTGATACTGTTGCACACGGAAAACTGCTGCACAAATTGGAGCAATGTGGCATTGGAGGCAAATTGCTGCTGTGGATAAAGGGGTGGCTGAGGGGGAGAAGACAGAGAGTGGTAATCATTGGACACTGCTCGTCGTGGACTAATGTTATTAGTGGGGTCCCTCAGGGCTCAGTGTTGAGTCCATTGTTTTCTGTATTTATAAATGATATTGATGATGGTATATCAAGCTTAATGTCGAAGTTTGCAGACGATACAAAGGTAGGCAGGGTTGTCAAGGACACTACTGACACTATGCTGCTGCAACAGGATCTGGAAAGGTTGAGCAGATGGGCTGAGAGGTGGCAAATGAAGTTTAACATTGACAAATGTAAAGTACTACACATGGGAAACAGCAACACCAGAGCAACGTATCAACTCTGTGGTTCTACACTGACAGTGGTAGAGAATGAAAGGGACCTGAGGGTGGTTGTGCAGGCAGATATGAAGTTCTCTGAGCAGTGCAGATGGGCTGCAAGAGTAGCTCATGGTGTATTGTCAATGATATATAGGAATTTTCCTAGCAGGGATAAGGAGGTGATTATTCCCTTGTATAAGGCAATGGTCAGGCCACACCTAGAGTACTGTATACAGGTCTGGAGGCCTCATTTCAAGAAGGATGTAGAGCTGCTGGAACGAGTACAGAGAAGGGCAACAAGATTAGTGAATGGAACATAGGGGTGCTCTTACGAAGTTTTGCAAATTCAGAGTCTGGAGACTAGGCACCAGCGAGGTGATCTGATAGAGATGTATAAAGCCTTGAATGGTTTGAGCATGCTCAATGCTGATGGGATTCTTCCTCTCGCTCAGAATAATCACCTGAGAGGGCATAAATTCAAATTGAGAAAAGACAGATGTAGGATAGACGTGCGGAAATTTGCCTTTAGCCAGCGGGTAGTTGGTTGGTGGAACAGACTTCCATCCCTTGTCATGGAAGTTGATAGCCTAAATAAGTTTAAGGCTCAGCTGGACAGGTATTTTGAACGAACAGAGGGGTGAAGTGGAAGTGGTTTTTTTTTTTTTTGGCTGATGCTGCATAAGCTTGCTTTCTTGCATCAAATGCCTCTGCTAACGTTAATGCTAATAGGAATATAATGATTTTATGCTGTTATTTTGGTTTTTAGGAGCATTAGCAACTAAGACCATATTGTTCTGGGCATATGCGGTGATCATTCCTTGACCTTTCCGCGTCCTCTGTATTTGGTGGTCACGGGCTCGAACCCCAGTTTAATCAAGAAGCGTGTGCTACGCACTGCTGCTCCTGCCCACCTGGCTACGGAGGCACCTATAATGATTGAAGGAGCATATACTTATCTGATACAAGTCATTTGTGTAAGAATGATAAATGGCTGGAAGTGAAGAGAAGAATAAATTTTGGATGGATAGCATTCAGGAAATGAGGAGCAATATTCCAATTTTGTCTGAAACAAAATAATGAACTCTCCACCATGACTTATGGAAGGGAAACTTGGGCACTCATCAAAAGAATGGAAGAAAAGCTGAAAACTACACAGAAAAGGATGAAATGAATTATATTAGTAATCAGACTGTTGGATAAGAAGAGAAATACACTGATTAGGCAGGAAACTCAAGTAAAGGACATTTTTATCAAAACTAAAGAACTGAAATGGACTTTGGCATGACACATAGCTCGAAGACACGGTGACAGATGGACCAAGAAAATAACAGAATGGTATTTTCAAGAGTTTGTGGGCAGTAAGTGGATGGCCATTGTACAAAACTGGAAAGTTGCTGGAGAAGCTTCATCCTGTAGCTGATTGAAAATGGTTGATGATGAGGAGGAGGAGACAATTTGTCAAATTCTGTGTGAAGATTTGAGGAAACGGAAGGAAGATCTGTGCAAAATTTGTGCTGCCAGCTTTGGAGATAAGCAGAAGTGACAGTGACTTCATCTAGACTCCTCATCAAGACAAACCTAATATGCTCAATGTTCATCGGTGATGAACATTGAGCATATTAGCATATTGAGCATCGACCAGAGATGAAACTGGCTTCAAAACCATCACCAAAACCGAGAAAGTTTGTTTGACAGAAATCCAGGACCAAGACTATGTTGATCATGCTTTTCGACAAACGGTGTGATTCACAAGGAATTTATACCTGAAGGGGAGCGAATCAATGCTGCATTCTACATACAGGTGCTTCAAAGATTATTGAAGCGCATTTCAAGTAGGGGGCCACAATTTTGAGAGAAAGGCAGCTGGTTCTTTCTTGCACAGCAGTGTTCCTACCCATTTCATATTTGTTGTGAAGACATTTCTGACATACATAGATTAACCGTCTACTTTACTCTCCTGATCTAGAATCAATGGACTTCTTCCTCTTTCTAGGTGAAAACTGCCATCAAATGAAAGAGATTTCAGAATGTTGAGAAGATAAAGAAAAATGTAACTGCCAAACTGAACATGTCTTTGCTGGCTCTTTTCAGAAACTTTTAGAATAGTGTAATATAGGTAACCCTTGTATAACCTGGTACAGGTCGACCATCACTAATCTGGCCACCGGTAATCCAGTTCCACTGCTAATTCTGACATATTCCGCGAACGTAATTTCAAATTTCCCGGGTTGGCGCACCGACCTGCCGCTACTGTTTTGGTGGCTTTGGTTGCAGCATCAGCTGTTGGCACAAACTCGTAAACATTGGCTAGCCATTCCCATTTGTTGTTTCTACATTTATTTTTATGTTGTTGTTGTTATTTGGTTTTTAGGAGCATTAGCAACTAAGGCCATATTGCTCCGGGGATATGCGGTGGTCATTCCCTGACCTTTTTGCATCCTCCGTATTTGGTGGTCACTGGCTTGAACCCTGGTCTAATCAAGAAGCGTGTGCTACGCACTGCTGCTCCTGCTCACCTGTCTACGGAGGTGCCTATTTATTTATTTATTATTATTTTTTTTTTATAACCTGCTCACATTTAGCCCCATCCATGGTTCCAGTGCATAAAGGAAGTGCAAGTGCCTCTCGTGGTGTAAAGTGCAAACACCGTAGTCCATAACAGATAAAGTTGAACTTCTGTAAAAACTCGACAGCGGTGTGCCTGTGAGAAGTTTAACTCTGCTTAATTGTAAATTACAGCAATTTCTCTCAGTTCCTCTTATTTTAGTAATTTTCTTTTAGCCATTTTTTTTTTTTTTACAACACACTTGTACAAATTTACGAAAAAACACAACGTGATGGATAATACAACGCGCTAACGAACTTGTTTTCACAAAATATCGAACAATACTGACAAAGTTATTGTGACATTTGAGAGTTTATTTTTTATCGCAAATAGTTTTATTGTAGCACTCGCTGCAGTGCAGTAAACTAATCACCAACGACCTTCATATGTATGCCGTAATAGCGTCACACGTATGTGACCGACAAGGCTTCTGAAGAAATAAAGTAACCTACTGGGCCCCGTATATACGACATAAAGAAATTTTTTTTTTTTTTTTTTCTCCGATATTTTAAGCAAAAAAAACGACAACACTGACATTACAATATTTATTTTAGAATTACTAATCAAATTATTTACTAAATATTTTTTGGCCCGTGGGGAATTTTTTTCTAGCTTGGCAGTCAAAGTGTTAAAGGTAGGATGAGGTGGTTAGCTGTTGGGTAAATTGTATGTACTAAAATAACCACTGGTGATCTGTTGTGCGAAATTATACAGGACTAAGAAAAAAGTAAAAAAAAAGGGGTGTTACGTTCCAAAAGCTAATAAAAATACACTATTTCGTTAAAAAAATGTTAACAAAACTAATAAAAATACACCATTTTAGATTTCGTGTATCTTCTGCTCTCTAAAAGATCAGTAATCTGGTTTTGTTTGCTTTTGCTTGATAAATCTTTGTGAATTTCATCGTATGGAACTTAGCATTTTTGAAGCTCCTTTTGAACTTTGGTCTTCTTTCATTCAAGAATCTGCATTCAAAAAATAAGATTCTAATTGCTCGGATAACTTTATTCTTTCCCGTATACTTTTCGGTGTAAAATTTAGAATTTTCTTCTGAGCAGATTTGGTGGAAATGGCACTTTCGATGCCATTTCCACCAAATCTGCTTCGCCAACCTCTTTTTTTCTACTAGTAATTCTTGAACATCTTCAGTAATCATATCTTTTTTTAATTTTTTTAGGAACATAGGCAACTAAGGCCAAGGCCATGTTACTCTGTGTATGTTGTCTATAAATTGTGTGTCCTGAGGTTGATGTGGAATAACTTACTTAAATCTTAAAAAGATACATTACATTTTTAAATGTAACGTATGTTTTTTACATAAAAAAGATACATTTTTAAATCTTAAAAAGATATGTGCGAGCGGGCAAAAATACAAAGGGTACTAGGAAAGTTTTGCAATATGACGCAACAATGAATCACAGGAAGCTGCTTGTTGCTGCATGTTGAGACATGTTCATACGTGCATAGTAGCCGCCGCGCCAAGTCGATGGGCTCAGTTATTCATTAGTAGTGAGAGTGTAAAGTGCTTGCGATGGCATCGTGGTCACGAAATGAGATAAGGACAGTTTTGCGGTATAATTTCGTGCGTGGTTTAACCATAGACCACTGCTTAGAAGAAATGACTCTTGCACTAGATGATGATTGTCCACATCGTACAACGATATTCAGGTGGTATAGAGAATTCCAAAGGGGAAATTTCACTCTGGAGGATTCTGAGAGGCCGGGAAGGCCACGAACGTCAGTTACGGAGGAAAACGTTACTGCTGTGAGGAAAATGCTTGACGAAAACAGGCGAGTGACCTACCAACAGATAGAGGATACTTTGGGCCTAAATGCACCAGCAATTCGTTCGATTCTGCAAGATCATTTGCACGTGAAGAAACTTTGTTCTCTCTGGGTGCCGCATCAACTGACTGAAGAGCAGATGACATGACGTGTGACTTGGTGCCGGGAGATGTTAAAAAAGTTTGATAAGGGACAATCTCGGTATGTGAACAACATCGTGACAGGTGACGAGACTTGGCTGTACTATTACGATCTGCCGACCAAGGCTCAAAACAAAGTTTGGGTCTTTGATGATGACGACACACCCGTAATTGTCAGAAAATCCCGATCTGTAAAGAAGAAAATGATAGCTGTATTTTTCAAATCGAGTGGAATTGTGGAACGTGTCGTTTTGAACACGCAGAAGACAGTCACAGCAAAGTGGTATACTGAACAATGCCTGCCTAAAGTCATTGGATCTATGAAGAACCTGCGGCCAAAGTCAAGAATGGACACCTGGTACCTCGATCACGATAATGCTGCAGCTCACCGCGGCAAAGCCTGCACCGAATATTTGACCACGACAGGACTGAAACTTCTTGAGCACCCTCCCTACAGACCAGACCTTGCACCCTGCGACTTTGCACTGTTCCCGCATGTGAAAATGAAGCTAAAAGGGAGGCGGTTTTCCAGTGATGAGGACCTTCTACGGGCTTGGGACAACGAGTGTGCTTTACTCCCTAGTGAAACTTGGCAGAACTGGTTTAAAGATTGGTTTCGGAGGATGGAGAGGTGTATTGAATGTAGAGGAAATTACTTTGAAAAAATTAAATAAACAAAGCTGTATTGCAAAACTTTCCTAGTACCCTTTGTATATATTTTTTACCACACAAATGAAATCAGTTCAATTCTTTTAAATTGTCTTGTGGGTGAGGCTATTTACCAGTCATCACAAAGAATAAGAAGTGGGACATAAACATTTTCAATAGCCTCAAATACTTAGTTACTCAGCAGAAACTATTCATGTTCTAACTGATAGTGGGGTATAAGAGAAAATAAAAGGAATGGCAAGATGTAAATTTTTGACACTGGAATCAGTGTGTGAAAATTTTAAGTTATCTACATAGTTAGATATTATCAAAAAAATATATCTATAATGCACAGAACTGATAATTTAAGGATAAATGTTCTTTTTCAGGTCATTTAATCCCTTCTTTCCATTACTGAGATGCTTTGAGACTCATGAAGTCCAGTTGTGGGCTGTCTGGGCAATCCATCATGTTTGCTCCAAAAATCGTGAGCACTTATTATACTAAGTATTTTTGTATTATCACTTGGTTACAAAATATTGTGTTAAAATGAATTAAGGAAAATTAATGAATTAATTTTCCTTTATATCAAGAATTTATATTCTTGATATAAAGGAAAATTACTTTATATCAAGAGAGAAGGGCTGATATAGCCTTCATTTCTAATTGCATCTACAGGGCAAGACATTCAGTAATTTAAAGAATAGATAAATTCTGTTTGGTTTGGTTTTAATGGCACAAAATGACTAAGGTTACAATATACGATGTCAAAGTTAATTTCAAAAAAAAAAAAAAAAATTGAGATTTTGGTACATCAACAAACCAAATGCAGCATAAGAGTAAGAATGGATTGTCTGACTAGACTACCATAAGTGTATATCTTATAAAAAAAATTAAACTGCTGATGCATGGTCATTGTCAAATAAAATCTGACTGAGTGTATATGACTCAGTCAGATGGTTAAAAGCTGTAAAACGTGCATTTCTAAAATTGGTACATTTGGTTTAAAACATGCTTAACAGGTAAAACAGTGTTACATTGTTCACACATAGGTGGTTCATCAGCCCTTAGCATAAGAAGGCAGTGTGTCAGATGGCTATCTCCTATCTGGAACCACTCTACACATTCGTTGCCACCTAAGTGACGTAACAGGGCTTGTCATCGAGGTGTGTATGAGTGGATTTTAGGGATGCAGGTCAACTGGACTTCTCCTACCTCCTTTTTATGATCCCTGTGCAGACTAGACTGCCATAGTTTGATTACAGGCATAATCTGCTATAGTTTGTTTGTTTGTTACCTGTTTATGCTGTCACTGTGGATGTATCTTAGTATGGATTATTTGCTTGCAGTCTGTATAGAGGACTGACAGGCCAAAATTATTCTTCAGTGCTGCTGATTTGGCTGTAGTATCAGCCAAATTGTTTCCAGTAATGCTGATGTGGCTGAGGATCTGGCAGAAGCAGATATCGAATCCACTTGCATAGACAGTGCATATCATATGATTGGATGAATAGGGTATCTCATCACCGATATAGCATTTAGTTTCCACTCAAACAATCAGTGTATATAATATCCCTATGCAGACTAGACTACCATAGTTTGATTACAGGGTAATCTGCTATAGCTTGTACTCCACATGGGGTAGGCTGGCAGGGCGTTCAGCTTAAAGACATGTGAACTGATGGTTCACATGTCTTTAAGTGGATTGAACTGTTGGTATTGGAGAGTTCCTGTATGTTCCAAGGCTAACTCAATAGTGTGCAGCTCTGCAGTGTATATGCTGCATTCAGAGGGAATGTGCTCAGATATAGTATTATCTGAAAATACAGCAGCAGATCCACACACACACACACACACACACACACACACACACACACACACACACACACACACACACACACACACAATTCCCGATTTTGAGCCATTTGTGTAAATCGGCAAGAAGTCAGAATGTTCAGGTAGATGCAAGATGGAGTATCAGATTTCTTCCTGTTCCTAGTATTTGAGCATGCTAGGGTGGAAGAGACTGCTTTGGTGATCAGGCAGCCTTGTCTACCGTGATGTTAAGCTGCTGCCTGAGTAGTTCTTGGACACTAATACCAAATGGATGGTTGGCAGTGTGATGTGTGTTAGAAATATCTTTCCATCATGGATCAAAAACAGTGTCCACATGGGGTAGTCTGGCAGGGAGTTCAGCTTAAAGGCATACTGCAGAGACAACTGTTTTTGTTGAAGTGAAAAAGATGAATCATTTGCTTCAACAATTAAACTTTGGACAGGTGACGTTCTGAATGCACCACAGATGGCCTGTGGTGAATAGGGTCAAGTCATCAAAGGGCACTGTTTCTACTGCGCGCATATATATTTGAGACCTATAATCTAATTTTGATCATACAAGTGCATAATAATGGAGTAAAAGTGTACCAGTCTCTGCACTCCAAGAAGGGAGGGAGAGAGGGGGGAGAGAGAGAGATATGTTCAGCCCCCTCATGGAGACATGTTAGTTTTTTGTCAAATATGAGTCCTGAGGATTTTGCCTCCACTGCTGCTGGAATGGTGCTTTGTCCAAGTCTTAATTCTGGTTCAGGGTGAAATTACACTTGGCCATTGCCCATGAATTAAGGTGATCAGTGGCTTGTTGCAGTTGTCTCTCAATAACTCATGTTGTATGACCAGGAGAATATGCTGACATCATTGCCATAGTGCACAGTTTATGGTTGGAGGAAGTTGTTTAGTAATGGAATTTATTTTAATGGCAAATAGCATAAAGTTTAAAACAGATCCTTGCAGTGGATCGTACTCGAATTTGGAAAAAAACAATGAGATAAAGAGTTTTTAATTAAAAACAGGAAGATGACCTGTTAGGCCAAGATTATAAAGATCTTTTCAAGTACCAAATCTCCAAGCTGTGTGATATCTTTTTTCCATATCAAAGAGCACCTGATAGCTCTCTTTTCCTAAAAAGAGAACTATCAGGTGCTCTCTTTTTAGGAAAACATCTCAAAAAGATGTTTCCATTCTAATTGAGCGATCCAAAGTGGACCTATTCCTTTGAAAACTGCACTGAATGCTGGGGAGGTCATTTGATTCTAAATACTACCGTAAAAGATGAGTGTTGACCATTCTCTTCAATATTTTGCTCAAACAGCTAGTCTCAGAGCAATAGGAAATGTAGGATTCCTTCCTGGCTTAGCAAAAGCAAGAATCTTCAGAGAAAATTCTGTAGTATAAGATGGACAGGTGGTTTGATATGTTCTGGGAATTAATATTCCCAGAACATATCTCAGAAGTTATTCCCAGAAGTTAACTGTTATGCTCTACTTTAATTGTATAAGGCACTGATAAGGTCAAGACTTGATTGTGCTGCTCCAGTGGAAGGCGAACTACTTTGCTGACTGGAACCTTCAAATCATATCTTTGTCCGGACTGTTTTAGGGCCATACAGAACATCACCAATAGCCAGCTTATGCTAAAGCTTATGAATCATCACTATTAGAATATGAACTATTATGAATCATCAATACACCATTATACACTATTATGAATCATCACTATTGCCATCACTATTAGAAGACAATTAAAAAGACAGTATGCGTGCAAAATAAAATACAGAACCACCCAATGTGGTTGATAATATTTGCACCACAGTGGGAGAATAAAAGTCCATCCACTTTTCAATTGACCTTTGGGTAGAAATTCTAAGGATATCCTCATAAATTTGATGGTATTACAATTCCACCAAAAATTTCCCCTCTGCCATGGGAAGTGGCTACCTTGAAATGTAATCTCCAACTCTTAAATATTGGATAAAACATCCATTCCCAAAGAGAATTACTGATGTCTACATTTTGCCATTAATGTTCATTGCACAAATTACATTTTTGTTTACACAGATAATTCAAAAGCAGGAAATTTCTGCAGTGTTCCAAGATATCCCAAAAGCATAATTGCCAAGCAAATGTAGTGTATATATAGAGAAACAAGGGAAATAAATATTGCTTTAGAATGCATAAAAGAAAGTCATTGCAACTGACTCAAGTATATTGCAGGCACTAAAAATTCCTCTTGATGATGCCTCTCACTTTATCTTACAGATATTCAGAATACTTTAACCCTATGACTAGTGCACCCAATTAACAACACCAACTGGCATATATTGCCTTTCACCACTCACTTTCAGGTTAAAAAACAGGAAGGAGTGATTCAAAATTGTTAATTTTTTTTTTTTTTTTAATGATCAAAAAAGTAATGATCAATATATTTAATTAGTATGAAAACAAAGGGCCCATCACTGAAACCTGAGGGACTCCACTAATAACTTTAGTCCAAGAAGACCAGTGCCTATTAATAACTACTCTCTGCCTTCTTTATCTCTTTATTCATAGCAATAACTTGTCTTTAATGCCATCTGCTCCAATTTATATAGCAGTCTTTCACATGCAACATTATCAAAAGTTTCGAAATATAAATATATTATGTGAAAAATCTTTTGCATTTGTTCCTTTGTTTATTACGTCCTATTAGCCAATCAGATGAGTTAGGCAAGACCTTGTCTTAATGAAATCCGTTCTTTGATTAATTTATATTTATACTGCATTTCTGTCAAGATGACCCTGCATTACTTCTTTAACCAGCGACTCTATTATTTTCCCTTGGAACAGAAGTTAAGTTTACTCATTTTACTCTTTATGAATAGGGGATATTTGTACAACTCCAATCTTCAGGACCTCCCCTGAATTCAAGAATGCTTTCATAATTATAAAAAAAGATTTGCTTACCTCTTTTGCTTCCTCTCATAACTTTACTTCTCTTATTCCTGTTCCTAAAGACTTGTTTACATGTGAATGTAGTTGTAAAATATTTATTCAGTGTTTCAACAACCTGAATAGTGGTTATACTATTCACATCTAGTGGGTCAGTGCAGTTCTTTCATTTCCTTTTAATGTTAACAAAAGCAAACAAATATTTTGCAACTTTTCTTTGCTAAAAACTTCTCATATTTTGCATTAGCCTGCCCCTTCTCACCTCTCTCCCCCTCCCTTAGTGGCTTAATTGCATACCAGTTTGTAATTAATGGAGATTTCTGCATCCCCTGCTAATTACAATCATCCCATGCACTTTTCTTCTCTGCTGCTCGTATCATCAGTTCATCTGACATCCATTTATGTCTAAACATTGAACAGTATCTCAGTTGGTAGATTTCATTCTCTGAATACTAATCATTTAGAATTGTCTAATAACTGTAGTTACCTTCATGGATGTAGCCTTTCCCTTTACCCTTGGCAGTTGCTACCTATTTAAGTAAATCCTACATGTAATCACTGCCATCTAGGCATATATTATATATATATATTTAATGCATGAGGAGTCACTGCTGATAGTGAGATCATGAGTATTGCTTTGTCTTGCCTCTCTAGCATGCTGGTATAGAAAGCAGCCATTCGAAAATCTTGCTGTTTATGTGAGTGACCAACCCACAAGTTTCAGTCAATATTTGGAAAGTCAGAATCCTCCATTATAAAATATTCTGATTTACTGGCCCACTCTTTTGTCCTCATAGTTGTTCATTATACTCATCACAGTCATTTGGTCTATAGCATGCTCCTGCTGTCATTTGTGTTTTCTTGTTACTTATATCGCACCAGAGACAACATTGCATTGGCAGTGTTGGCTTGACAATGTCAATTGTATTGACAATGCACTTTTGTCAACTAGGTGCATTGCCTTAATTCTGAGATTTTTAACTAAAAACAAACTCTTCCCCCATCTGTATGTCCTTTCTATACACATTGTGCTCACCATATTCAAATTCCTCATCCTCTGTATTTGAGAGGCACCATGTGTTTGATATTCCTACTTCTACAGTTGATAATCTACCCATTTATTGACTATACTCCTAGCATTGGTGTGCAAACAAGTATTTATATACCCCTGAATTGCTCTTACTCCCATGAGAGTCACCAGTAAGCCTTGTAAATTGCTGTCATCTCTTCCTGCTGTTGCTATTAATCCAATAGTGTGTATTCCCTAGCTAGCAGTTTTCTGACCCACCTAGTACTGTTTCAGTAACATCAACAAATATTCTTGCATCCCTTAGATTTAAGTGTATCCCATCCCTGTAAAAGTCCCTCCTGCTGAGTCTCATCCTCCCTCTCCAGATTGAATTTTTTACATGGCTCTCATCCTGTACTTGCATGTCTTTGTAGAACTTTTTCTTAATATTCTTAACATTGTTATAATTACTCATGTTTTCACCCTGTTTACACCAAAAATTTGGCTAAAAATAAGTGAAAACTTGGAATTTTTAGGAGTAAACTTGGTAGAAGAATGAATTACTAATTCCAGAAAATTATTTACAGAAGATATTTTTTGGAAGTTAAGTAAAAAACTGCATGGTTGATGAGCTAATAAGTTATAAACATATCTTGCAAGCTTCATAGAATTGGCTATAATTTCAGTTCTCTGGCAATGATGTGCATTTCCCTGCCAGATGGGTTCTCCATTTTTATTCGAAAAAAATAGCTAAATGTTAACTGCTGTTGAGGCCTCATTGACTATATGTATAAGTTTAATTTGTAAATCTTCTTTTCCCTGCTGTTACAGTGATGAGAGGAAAAATCAAGAGTGTAAGAGTATTGTAAATATTAATTTAAGGTAGTAATTTAAGACACAATTCATGGTAACATTTACTTTTATTTGAGAAGCATATTATGATTGCAATGAAATATACTTCTCTGTTTTCTTTAACTTTCTTTTATTTTGTACATATTTTGCAATTAGACTTTTCTCTAGCAAGTTACATAACTAATTTCATTTCTTTTTGTCAGCTGTTAACCTTGCCCTAAGGCTAACCTCTTTCCAGGCTATTGGATACCCAAAAAGAAGCACAGTGCAAGAATCATTTTCAACCTTACTTACAGCTGCCGTTTAAACCCAGGGGCTCACATCTGGTGGGCACGGGCTTGGCACACCCAGGGTCCTGAGCTGGATATCATCATTTTTCTCTTTCTTGGAGAAGCATAATTCCAAAATTTCTTTTGAAATTGAAATTCCTTTCTACTTGTAACTCTTGTTCTCTCTCTCTCTCTCTCTCTCTCTCTCTCTCTCTCTCAGGCTAATTTGGAAATTTTTGGTTGGTGTAGCATAAGCCTTATGCTTCCTTGCACCAGGTGGGCAGGAGCAGCAGTGTGTAGCACACGCTTCTTGATTAGACCGGGGGTTTGAGCCCGTGACCACCGCATATCCCCAGAGCAATATGGCCTTAGTTGCTAATGCTCCTAAAAACCAAATAACAACAGCTTCCTTGCACCACATGGCTAATAATTAGTCTGTGTATCCCCTGTCCTTCCAAACTAGCAATTTTCCAACCCACCTAACATTGCCTCAGAAGCATCAGCAAATATTCTTGTATCCCTTCTATTTGATTGTCTCCCATTCCTCTAAAATCAACCCTTCCTATTAACAATTGCAAGTCATATTTAGAAAAATTCTATCTGAATGAATCATGCACAGTCTCTCTAGGGCTGAATTAATTGATAAGGCTCTTGTCGTTTATTTCTTTATATCATGCATGGGCTAAATTTCAAACACTTTCATCTTCTTCATTAGGAATTTTCCATTACTCAATGGGTTTTCCTCGACCCAAAAAAAAAAAAATAATAATCATCTATTCTAGTCTTTTTTGCCACAGTTCTTTGTATCTTTCCATGCCTTTACCAACTCCATCTGTCCATCCACACCTACCTTGGTTTTCCTCTCTTCCTTTTTCCTGATGCCACCCAATTCATAATCACTTTTGGAATTATGCTTCTCCATTCTTCTGATATGTCCATACCACCACATCTTCTTTGCTTCAATTACCTGGATTATATCGGTTTTCACTTCCATCATCTGTCAAATCTGTTCATTTCTTATTTTCTCCAGTCTCGGTTTTCTTGCAGCTCTTCTCCAGTAGTCCATTTCTGTTGCAAGAAATTTCCCCTGTTGTCTTTTATTCACTGTCCATGTTTCTGCCCCATAGAGCATAATTCTCTGTACTGTTGTTTGGTAGATAAGTGTCTTTCTTTGCCTTACTGAGAATATTCCTACTCTTTATTGCATTCAGCATACCTGTCACTTACCTTCCATTGCTAATTCTCTTCTCAACCTCCAGTTTAGATGATTCATCGGCCTGTATTATTGATACTAAGTATTTAAAGTTATGTACTGTTTTAAGTTTATATCCTTTTACTTCCAGAACTTCTGCTTTGAATGGTGAGTATTCCATGTTATCACAATTTATCTTTAATCCCCATCCTCTATATATCTGCACATATACTCTGCATCATCCATGTCTGGTGCTGCCACCACCTGGGAAGGAGCAGCAGTGCGTAGCACACGCTTCTTGATTAGACCGGGGTTCGAGCCAGTCACCACCAAATACGGAATGCGGAAAGGTCATGGAATGACCACCGCATATTCCCGGAGCAATATAGCCTTAGTTGCTAATGCTCCTGAAAACCAAACAACAACAACAACAACAGCTGCCACCACCTGATCCTCAGTGAATAGTAAGTTGAAAATGTACACATTGTCTTCAACAGGTATATCCATATTGTTGTATTTTCTGGACCATTCTCTTAGAATATATGGATATAGATCTTAAATCCATATCCATGTATAGTTGGTGACATACAGCAGCAGCCCTTTGAAGTAGTAAACTCTTGGGATAGTCTTTGTCCCATTTTGACTCTACATATGTTGTCCTTATACATGGTCTTAATGATATTTATCAGTGGTCACTGATAGATGGCTGCTTTAAAGCTTCCCATAGCAGTTTTCTGGGCAAGTCGTCATACGCTTTCTCTAGATCTATAAAGGTCATCCCAAAATCTTGACATTTCTCATACTTTTTTTCAAGAATTTATCTTAGTGTGAATATATGGTCTACACATGATCTGCTTGCTGTAAAACCATATTGTTCTTCTGATCCCTGAAATTCCTTTTCTAATCGACTTCTTATAATTCTTCCCATAGTTTCCATAATGCAGTTTATGATGTAGATATCTCTGTACAGAAACTTTTATATTTTTCCTAATTAGTGGCTTTTATTCAACATTGCCTTATACTGGGAAGTAAATCTTCATATTGCCTATTCCTTATATAACTAATACCAACAGGATGAAACAAATGGCCCTCAGTCCCCAGCAGCTTTCACTCCCCCTCTTACAGCAGTGAGAGGATCACAGTGGAAGCAGAGGGTGCTAAGAATCTCTGGGTATGACCAGGCTGCCATGCAAGGAAACTGAACTTGGCCTCTTACAACGAAAGATTGCTCATCTGTGAAGACAGGATATTAGAGCTGGAAAAGGAATTAGAAAATGTGAATTGGAATATCATCGGTTTGGCTGAAACAAGAAGAAGAAATGAATCACTTATAAGTTTATAAAGTGGAAATCTATTGTACACCAGTGGAAACAGGTGTTTCCAACCAACAAAAGGAGTGAAGGTGGCGTTGACTTTCTGGTCCATAAAGATATAAAAAACAACATTTTGGAATTCAAAAGTACATCACCAAGGGTGTCAAGACTACTACTCGGGATTTTTAAGAGGTATAAGCTAAAGGTTATGATTTATGCACCAACATCGAGCAAAGATGATGAAGAGGTCGAAGAAATGTACACCGAAATTGATAGTCTTCTAGATGAACAGAAAACTCACTACACTATCATTATGGGGGACTTCGATGCTAAGGCTGGAAAGAGACAAAACAGCACAGAAAGGGGACCTATAGGAAATTTTGGAATTGGTGAAAGACTTGTGGAATTTGCAGGATCTCGAGGAATGTCAGTAATGAACACTTTTTTCAAAAAAAGGGTTATCAAGAAGTGGACATGGAAGAGCCCAAATTCATCCTCACTAACAGAAGATATATCGTGAATTATGTTACTGTCCTGAACAAGGTAAATGTGGAAGTGATCACAGAATGGTAAGATGCACAATTGATATATAGATGTAAGAAAAGAAAGGAAAAAACTGACTCAAGTAAATAATACAAAGGTCTTTGAGATAACAGAAGAGGAGAAAAAGCAGTATGTACTGGAACTTAAGAACAAGTTTGAGCTTCTGCAGACTGCTCAGAACCAAGATATCGATGAGGAATATTACAACTTTCTGAAAGTGATAAAGTCCAAGAAACCTATAGGTAAAAAGAAATCCAAAGAAGAAAAAATTAGCCAAGAAACACTTATGATGAACAGAAGATGACAAATGAAGAGCAAGAAAAACACTGACAAGTGGAAAATTGAGTATGCTGAGTTATGCAAAGCCATTAGAAAGAGACTCAGTGAGGACATAAGAAATTTTAACACAAGAAAAATAGAGCAAGCGTTAAGAGAAAACAAAGGGCTTAAATCAAATGAGCAGTAATAAAGAAAGATAAATGATACTGAAACTGAAGAATAGCGATGGTGTATTTATAAAGAGCAGAGAAGGCATAATTCAAATAGCAGAAGGAGCGAGGGAATCATGCCAGCAGTGGGGAAGATGGATCGTAAATTAGTAACACACAATATACCTGATATCCTGCCTGATGAGGTAGGACATGCATTGAAGAAAATGAAGAATCAGAAAGCCCTGGGGGAAGATGAAGTTACTATAGTGTTGTTAAAATTGGGAGGAAGAGACATGACACAAAAACTGGCAAGACTCTTCACAAAATGCATTAGAAAAAGTGTGACGCGTAAGGAGTGGAATAATGCATCATAGTTTTGCTGCACAAGAAAGGAGATAAATCAGAAATTATAGACCAATTAACTTGTTATCCCACATCTACAAGTTGTTCAAGGGTCATTAGTAACAGATTAGAAAGAATTCTTGATGAGAATCAACCGAAAGAGCAGCTGGCTTTAGGACGGGATTCTCAACTATGGATCACCATCACGTAATGTCACAGTTAATGGAGAAAGCAAATGAATATAAAACACCATTATGCCTGGTATTTGTGGATTATGAAAAGGCATTTGACTCCATACAGCATAGGGCAATGTTTTGGGCACTGGAAAGACAAGGCCATATACCCTATATATTATGATTTTGAAGAAAATATATGAGAATGCTACCTGCTTTGTTAGACTAGACAAAGACAGTAGCAAATTTAAAATTGAGAAAGGAGTTCGGGAGACAATATCTTCAAAGTTGTTTACTGCTGCCCTTGAGGAAGCTTTCAGAAGATTGGACTGATTGCAGAAAGGAGTCAATGTGAATGGAGAGTACCTAAACCATTTACAATTTGCAGATGACATTGTGGTCATAACCCACGATCCCAAAGAATTAGAGGAAAATCTTAATCAGTTATGCAGCGTTAGTGAGGATTTTGGACTAAAGATGAATATGGCTAAAACAAAAGTAATGATGAACAAGTATGCTACAGAAAGAGATATAATGATTGAAGGAGCAGTAATATACTTATCTGGGACAAGTCATTAGCTGGAAGAATAAATTTTGGATGGATAGCATTCAGGAAATATAGTCACATACTGCAGAGCAATATCCCAATTTATCTGAAACTTAAAATAATGAACCAGTGTATACTCCCCACCATGACTTATGGAAGTGAAACTTGGGCACTCTCCAAAAGAATGGAACGAATTATATTGGGATTCAGACTGTTAGATAAGAAGAGAAACACATGGATTAGCAAACTCAAGCAGCAAACTCAAGTAAAGGACATTCTTATCAAAACTAAAGAACTAAAATGGTCTTGGGCAGGACACATAGCTCAAAGACATGATGACAGATGGACTAAGAAAATAACAGAATGGTACCCAAGAGGAGCTAGAAGAAAACCTGGAAGACAACGGAGATGGATAGATGAAATTCATGAGTTTGTGGGTAGTAAATGGATGGCCATTGCACAAAACGGAAGGAACTGGAACATTGCTGGAGAGGCCTTCATCCTGCAGTGGATTGATCACTGTTGATATGCTCTTTAGTGCTTTTTAAAGATTTTTTTTTTTCTTATGAAAATCCCAAACTCAAGAAGTATTGGAACCGATAATACTTAGTACCAGGTTGGAGGTGGAGATGAAAGAAGATATTTGTTGACATTAGACTTATGTAGATTGTAATCTTCAGAAAATATGTATGAAGAAAGGTTGTTCCAGAAAATGGAAATTGAATGAATAAATGAGTAAGAAGAAAAGTTGGTTCTGTGAGTTTGAAGATGGACAGTAATAGGATGCTGACTGGTTGTGGCACGTTTTCCAATTGCTCTGAAAGAGAGAGAGCAGGAATTATAGAAGCCAATCCAGAAGAACAGTGCCCATGGAAGTATCTTATAGAAAAGGCATGCAGCAGGAAACAGAACATCTATGAGACAGAGTGGATAGATTTCGTTAGAGATGAATCATTAATTAACCTAACAGCCATCTTTTGAATGGAATCTCCTAAAAGCCTGAGAAAGTCTTGGGGGCAGTATTCCATGGTAGGGCGGATTTGTGATTTGTACAGAGTGAACAGCTGTTTTGAAGAAAGGCCAGAGGAAACAATATTTGCAATGTGCTTATTCCAAGAGAGATTAGAAGTTAGGATGATTAGAAGTCCCAATAGAGATATAAGACAGGACTGAGTTTTAGAAGGATTGAAATCAACTAAGTATCTTTGTCCTATCTGGAGATCAGCAGTTTAACATATTAGTAGTGAATATTTGAGAAGTTGAAGTTGTTGGTGGAATGCAATGTGGTATCATCAGCAAAACTATGGATAGGATTTCAATTCATTGGAAGAAGGTCATTAATATACAAGAGGAAAAGAACTGAACCTAGAGGAACACCAGCATTAGTGGAGAAGTTACAGAGAAACATCTACCATCACCTGCAATGAGCTATCAGAGAAAAAACAGGATACCCAATTACAAAAATCAGTTGCCACGCAAAAAGATGGAAGTTTATTTAGAAGATCTTTATGCCAAACAAGATCAAAAACCTTTGAAATGTCAAGAGGAACTGCTTGATCTTCACCAGACTTTTCCATTGAATTTGTCCATAAGTGGGTAACATAAGCCAGAATATCACTAGTGGATCAACAATGATGGAATCCATGCTGGCAATCATTATTCCGATGGAAGTTTTCTAGGTAGTTTAAGAGTTTGCAGTTAATTGATTTTTCCATTACTTTAGAAAGTAAAGTGCAATGGGACAATAATTGAATGGGAGGGATTTCTCACCTCCTCACATTGTAGCAACTGGATGGATATGAGCAAATTTCCAAGCAGCAGGGAAAACATCGCAGGTGACACAACCTGCGCTGTTTTCCCAAAAAAGGTGACACAGCGCAGGAGTAAGTTCAGAAGCACGAGTTTTGAGAACAAGTGGATAAATACCATCAGGTCCTGGAGCTTTCTTAGCATCAAGATTGTTCAAAATCCTTCTGACATCCTTTTGACAGAAGACCACCGGAGCCATTGAATGGAGCATACTGGGAGTTGTGGGAGGTGGTTACCAAGATCATTAATACACGAGTTGAGAGAAAAATAGGACCTAGCAGGTCAGCTTTATCCTTGGCTGCAGTGACAACAGAACCATGTGGTTTGAAAGAGGTGGGAACAGAAATTGGCAAAAATTGTGGCCAATAGCTTTGGAAAGATACCAGAATGCTTGGCTACCATTTGGACAAGAAGCAGGTTTTCTATTCTTACCCTGTTTGAAATCTATTTTATACTTATTAATAACTGATTTACAATTGTTGTGAGCTATGGTGTAGGCAGAAACTGAAGATGTGGAAACAAGCTAATTATGTTATGCAACATTCTTCTCTTGAACAGCCTTAGAACATTTATTGGAAAAACAAGATAAAGTACAAGATTTTAAGGTGAAGTGTGGAATAAAGGATTCCATCCCTACAAGAATAATTTCTCCGACACGACCTGAGCAAACATTGACATCAAAAGTTTTGTAACAGCAATCTGACCAAGGAAAAGGAAAAAAGAAGTTTCGCAGATCATCCCATTCTGTATTCTTGTAATTTCAAACAATACGAGGTTAAGAATGGCCATGAGAGAAAGGCTCCATTGGAGAAGAGACCATTGCTAAATTGTGATCTGAGGTGCCTAAAGGACAACTCACTTCAACTGTGTACTTAGAAGGGTTGTTTATGAGGAAAAAGATCAAGTGTGTTGGCTGTATGGTTAGGATTGTCCGGTATTCTGGTAGGTAAATGAACAATCTGTGCAAGGTCAATTGCAAAGGCCTCAGCATCTCAACCAGCTGGATTGGTGTGACTAGAAAATGGAAGCCAGCTGGAGTTGTGAAATTAAAATCACCAAGGAAAATTACCTCACTGTTAGGAAAGTTGTACTGGAGAAATTCAAGTTTCAAAGAGAAGTCAGAGTTCCAAGTGATTACGTAGTTGGGAGAATGATAGAGGCAACAGATGAATTTGACATAATATGGTAGAGAGATTTTAAGCCAGAGAAGGTGGAAAAGAGGAGATTCCAAATTACAAAGTCTCTGATGGGGAATATCAGAATGGACATATGCACAAGTACCATCTTTGAAGCAAAAGGAATCATAAAGCAAATAATTCGAACAACTGAGATGAGCAGTAGTTGAATCAACTGATAACTGGGATTCTGTCATCAAAAGTACATGGGGTTTGGCAGATGCAAAAGGAAATCATTGAGATTAGAACTGAGACTATATATATATATGTGTGTGAAATGAACAAGGAAGGTTTGGGAGGTTTAGATCTTTTTTTACTCTATTAGTTCAACAATTCATCAATTAAACTTTTCTTACGACTTGTATTCACTAGTAAGAAAAGTTTAATACTCTTATGTATCTCTCTGAATTACAGAAGGAAATATTAAGCATAATATACTTAGAATTGCACTGAGTGAACATTCCCAGTTCACATTCTTTATATGAAAACTCACAAACCATCTCTGTTTCTTCATAGAAAAATTTTATTACTTCACTGTGGACCTTAAATCCAATCTCCCTTTTCATCCCACTTGGCCATACCATTTTGATTTCCAGTGGTCCACTATAACAGAACTAAATTAGGATATACACACACTGACAAAATACATCTGGAAATAATTTAGACCCAACATGGCATCTTACACATCAGCCTATGTAGATTACTACATGTAGAATTATAACATTTCTCACAACTATATGCTGACAGCTCAAAAATAGATACTTTTGGGGGTGCACGCTTGTATTCTTCTGCTGTTGAAATATGGCATTTTCATTGTTAAACTTGGTGATTAGTTATAGAATATATAGATCTCATTTCCAATGTTTAAAACAATTTTTACAGACTCTCTTAGTTTAATTAGTGCTCTACAGAATGGTTCAGCTATGCATAGTATCCTGAAGAAAATAAAATCCCAGTTGATACAACATCAGAAGAATAATGACATTTTTTGATAGGTTACAGTTAATTTTGTGATACCAGGGAATCAGCATACAGATCTGGTAACCAAGAATCTGAGAACACTCCACATTCATCCATTTGTCATTTTATAAGTTTAAGTTTGTCATCCAGAAGACAGCTACAACTCAGTGGGTGATATTCTAGCAAACCACTTGACTATTTATGTGAGTAAATGAAATGTGAATTCGACCGTTATGCAGCTTCGCTTCCAAAAAAAAGAGAGAGAGAGAAACTCACAGAAAGTGATTTTCCTCAATGCGGTCACTGTTGCTTTCCCTTTCACATCATATCACTGTCAATGTACAGGAACTATTGACATTGAGAACATATTAGAGATAATGTTAGTTTATCTAAATTCTTCATACATCTGAAATGAACATGCTAGACAGACAACTTGTGTAGTTGAGACCTGCAAATATCCCATAATGTTTCCCATACAATGACATCTGAAATGAACTGATACCTCTGTCTTATGCAGCTAACATTAACACCTTTACATTAGTTGGTTCCTGTACCATGTACGATATATTGATGGGCACAATAATGACAAAGCAGCTCTTAGCACCTTGCGATAATTAAATTTAAAAAAAGTGACGAAGAACGACTAAAATTTACTTTTAATTTTCATAACAGCCAGAAGATACTGCCCAATGCTTATTGAAGAAGAAGGTATTCAGCTACTGGAAAGTCTACTGCAGAATGCCATTACAAATGAAGCGGTGGCTGCCATTTGTCAGCGTATTGTAAAAGTAGTGGAACAAGAAGGATGTAGTTTTAAAGAGGATCAGTGATAGTTTGGATACTTCGTTAATAACATTTTATGCTGCTCATAAAATCTATATATATTTTTATTAAATGATTCCTTTCTTGTTTAGAATGTACTTAGTTATGTTTCTGGAGCAGATGTTATTAATTAGCACTCAGCATGTATGAGTGTGATTCTGGTCATAAGGATGATATTTTAAGTTAACATATGCATCTTGTCAAAATGTAAATTGTATATTTGTAGCATTACATCATTGCAAGAAAAGAAGAAAACTTATTTACAATTTAGATTTATGCTTACCACATTTAAAGTCTAATTTAATATAAAGTTCCCAAATTGTTATAAATTGTAGATGTTGCAATGACTTGTTGCCATTTGCTATATTAGAAGAGCACTTTCCATTAATATGAGATGTGTATATTAGTTAAAAAAAAGTGGTATTCATGTTGTATATTTTTATGAGTCCGAAAACTGTACATTTCGAAGCTTTAAAGCATTTACTAGAAAAATTATGTAAATATCAAAGTTAATCTGTTTCATAATTGCAGACATTTTAAATTCTGGAGAACTTTTACATCTAATTAGTTTATTAAAAAAACATCCCAAATGATCATTAATAATACCAATTAAAAATGAAAAATAGTTTGTCTGCAAAAATTTTTGTGAATTATTTACTTTTTTTTTTCTTTTCACACAGGATAGTTACTTCATTTTTTCTTTGTAATAGAACAAATGCTGAGTGAAATTCAAGTTTTAATGAATATTAAAATCGATGATAATTTCATAAATTAGAGTGCACATTAATCTTGGTGTAATGTATATCTCCAGTAAATTCTGCATTTCTTTGATGAACATGAACATCAAAGAAATGCAGGATTTATTGATACATTCCATTGAATGAGAATTTTTGATGCATCACTTTAACCAATGCCAAGTGTGTGTGCACATTAAATATTGCCTAAAATTGAAAACTGCAACATCAGGTGACACAATTAGTATTTGGAGGTGCAGTAGTAAGCTGTGCATGATCTTTTGAGTAGTTCTGTCAGTTTAAAGTGGATGAATCTTCTTCAGAAGCAGCATTCTGACTGTCCCTCAGTAGAAATAATGAATCGCTACCTGGAGTGAAAATGGCTGAAAACAGGCATTTCTTATGGTGCATCACAGCTAAGTGCATTGACCCACTCTGCCTATCCATTGAACAGTTCTTAGCTAAATATCTCATAAGCGAGACTCCTTAAGATAGAAAATTAAAAAGCAAAGTTTTGGAATCAACAACACAAATTCTCAGATTTACTGATATATCATGGTAAAAATCAGAAATATTACTATATTTCACTTTATTTTGGAGTTTTACTTGCCCCTCTTGGCTGATGCACCTCCAGATGAGTATGGAGGTCCAGGGGATGGCTATGCAATGCCTGGATAGCCCTCACATCCTACTCTCAGGTGCATTTATTGCTTTCTGGGTGAGTGGGAGCCCAAATGTTGGGGGAGAGGCTTCCAACTCACTGAGTATTGAAACAAAATAAAAAAAATAAAAAATAACTATTAATCTTGATAATATAAATTCTTTTCTAGGATCCCAAACAAGGATAATATAAATTCTTTTCTAGGATCCCTGACAGATAATTCTATGACATGGATGAAGTAATCTCAGCAAAGAGACCTCAAACCTAAGATATGTCTTGTCCAGCACCTCAATATCTGATCATATATATTCATCAAATGAAAAGTTTATGGTGAAAAATGTCACCCTTTTTATAGGGTTTGTAAAGGCTGAGCTCTCCAAACATCACCCTCCACTGGGAGAATGCTGATTGCAGTGGGACCTTTTTGAATTGTCTAAGGAGGAAATCTGTTCTGAAGTAAAAATTCAGGGAGTGATAGCTGCAAAATTAATATTTGTAGTTAGGGATTAACTACCGGAATATAGTACCTACTGGAAACCTCATCCTTATGTTTAGTTCAACTCCTCATTTGACCAAGGCTGGCTATCTAAACTACCCAGTATGCCCATATATATCAAATGCTTAAAGATTTCAGAAATATGGACACTAGCAAATGACCATGAAACTATCTCATGTTTCAGTTTAAAAACCCACATATATTAACTGTCTAGGAGAGCACACTATATAATTCCTGAACATGCCAGTGCTGGAAAGAACAAGAAAAATAAATGCAAATCTCGAAATCTAACAAACTTTTGTATGACCAGAAGGTAGCAGGGTGATGTTCCTTCAGAACTCAAACTTAATGACTGTCCCACCCAAAGTCATCCCATTGTATGTTATGCTACTTATTAAGCTTGGGACCAATAAGTTGTCACTCCTATATCCATACCACCTAACAAAGCAAAGCAGTAAAGAAACTCAAAGCCACCAAGTAAACAATAATGTATACTTGAAGGAAATCCCAGATAATTCAGTCTTGGAACTCTTTTCAGAGAAAGAAATGGACAAGGACAGCATCCATACCCAAAAAATTATAAAATTCAAGGCCAACAAGACTTTTAAAGCTGACCCGAATAATGTGACTCCGAAATTCATGACAATTCTTACAATGGAATTGTCATGGATTTTGGCAAAATAATATCAAGGCCCACCTGAAAAAGCATCATCCAGTTTGCTTATGCTTGCAGGATACGTGTTTGAAGGCAAATATTACTATCATAGGAAAGGACAGAAATGGGAACGGACCCCTCCATGCTGTCGTGGACAACCAAACTCCATTCCAACCTGTGCTTGCTTACCACCCACATAGAATTGGTAATAATTCACCTTACAGTATAGTTTTTATTAACACTGTAGTCACAGATGGCAAACAGATGGAGCAAATTTTTTTTATTAACAGTTTGCTCCATCTGTTTGTCACCTGTCACTGACATTGCCAAACAGACCTTGATAATCTCATCATATAGTTGCCTTCCCCCCTCTCTTACTTCTGGGGAATTTCAAAGGATTTTTTTTTTTTTAATATGAAAATCCCAAACATGAAAGATATTAGAACTAGCATTTGAGTTGAATTCATAATAACTGCACAATCCTACACCAACTGTTATTAAATAAATAAATAGAAGTCTGCTGTGGCAGAACATTTTTGAGAGGAGCACCTGGCACGCTCCCGAGCCATTTCCGGTTCCAGTGCATGTGGGGAAGAATACTGCCCATGCTCCTGTAGAAACATGTGCTGAGCACCGTGAGCCTGCTGATATTTAAGGATGTGCTGTACTGTGAACTTCACTGTTGAAAAAGGAGGCGGATGCCTCTGAAAGCTATGGTGTTTTAGTGCTTTTATTATCCTGCGTTTTATCTACATTTATTGTAATTTATTCATTGCAGTTTAAAATTTCATATTTTATTGTACAGACAGTTACCTTTTTATCAGTTTTATCCGGTGGAATTATATCATTCTATTTATTTCATTTATTTGCATCATCATTATTATTTTAACACTATTTATTTATTTTATTATGGTTGGTGTAGGATTGTGCAGTTTTTATGAATACTCCCAACCCCAGAGGCCTATTTGAGTTGAAGATTCAGAAGATGAGAAAAGATACTTGTTGACATTACACTTGAATTGCTGTAGACTGTAATTTTCAAAAAATACACGTGAAGGGAGATGTTCCAGAAAATGGAGGAGGTTGAAGGAATAAATGAGGAAGAAGAAAAGTTGGTTCTGTGATTTTGAAGTTGGACAGTAATAGAATGCTGACTGTTTGTAGCACGTGTTCAGACTAGTTTGGAAGAGAGAGGAGAAATTAATGAGCCCATTTCACAAGAACAGCACTGATGGAAGTATCTACAGAAAAGGATATGCAGCAGAATGCCTGTGAGATAGAGTGAAGAGACTTTTTAAAAAACAGGTCATTAATTAACCCGAATGTCTGCTTTTGAATGGAGTATAGAAGCCTGAGAGAGAGAGAGAGAGAGAGAGAGAGAGAGAGAGAGAGAGAGAGAGAGAGGTTATGTGGGCATCCCCAAATGTGGGAACTATTTGGGGATGCCCAGTTCATGGTATGGAGGATTCAAGATTTGTACAGAGTGAGTATCTGTTTACAAGAAAAGTAACTCCAAGAGCAAAAGAGATCAAAATCCAGGATAATCCATAATAGAAATATGTGATCCTGTCTAGAAATTGTCACTGAAGGTAAATACAGAAGCAGCAGATCCTTTGTGAGATACAAGACAGGACTAAGTTTTAGAAGGATTGAAATTAACTAAGTTACCTTTGCCCCACTGGTGATCAGCATTTAAGTAATTGGTAATGGATATTCGAGAAGTTGAAAGCAGGAGGTTTCTCAAACTGAAAGGCAGAATGCAATGTGCATTCCACCTTCATCAAAACAGGATAGGATTAACATAAGAGGCATGCGATGCAAGAAAGCAAGCTTATGCAGCATCAGCCCAAAAAAAAAAAACACTTCCTATTTCACCCCTCCATTCTTTCCAAATGCCTGTCCAGCTCAGCCTTAAATATATTTAGGCTATCAACTTCCACAACAACAGATGGGAGTCTGTTGTTTCAACTACCCCGCTGGCTAAAGGCAAATTTCCACACATCTGTTCTACAACTGTCTTTTCTCAATTTGAAACTGTGCCCCCTCAGGTTCTTAGTCTGAGCAAGAGGAAGAATTCCATCAGCATTCAGCTTGCTCAACCCATTCAAGGTCTCATACACTTCAACCATTCACTTTGCAGGTGCCTACTCTCCAGGCATTGCAATTTGCAGAACCCAAGCCTTTCTTGCTAAGAGCACCCCTTTGTTCTCCTCACCAATCTTGTTGCTCTTCTTTGTACTTGTTCTAGCAACTCTACATCCTTCCTAAAAACAGGCCAGAAAACCTGTACACGGTACTCTAGGTGTGGTATGACCATTGCCTTGTAAAATGGGATAATCGCCTCCCTCTCCCTGCTGGCAAAATTTTTATATATCATTGACAAGACACCATGACCTGCCCTGAGTGTAGAACCACACAGTTGGTACATTTCTCTTCAGTTATTGCTACCCATATGCAGTACTTTGCATTTGTCAGGGTTAAACTTCAGTTGCTACTTCTCAGCCCATTTTCCCAACTTAATTAGATCCAGTTGGAGTAGCATACTGTCTTTACTGTCATTAACAACCCTTCCAACCTTTGTATCATTTGCAAACTTGGACATTAAACCTGATATACCCTCATCAACATCACTGATAAATATACAAAACAACAATGGGCCTAACACCGAACCCTGGGGAACTCCACTAATAACATTTGTCCAAGAAGAGCAGTGTCCACTCTCTGTCATCTCCCAGACTTCAAAGCCAGCCAGTCAAGAATAAATAAAAATAGTGACTGCTCAAATGATGTAAAGAGACGACAGGCTATTGCTAAAACGTTGCATAAAATTTTATGGAGATCATAATCTACTATTACGTAAGCCGGGTGATATCAACATTATTTTTTGCATCCGGTTCCTTTGTGACCATATGATAGTATCCAATCAAATTGGTCAGACAAGACCTCCCTTTAACAAACCCATGCTGCATCTTAACTATTACTGCAGACTTATCTAGATTATCCTGCGATGCTTCTTTAACCAGTGATTAAATTATTTTTCCCGGACCACAAGTTAAAGGCTGCTGGATTTTTGGCTGCTGTAAAGGGATAAGTATTTTTAATTTTTACAGTATTCTTTGTTAATTAACATAGTACATTGTGTTTTACAGTGATATTAAATAGGTTTAGTAGCATTCTTATTTTGAATTTAACAAGCGCTTTTTGGAAGTTATGACTCCCGGTGTTGGCGACAATATTGTTGAACTAGCTGCCATATTGTAGTCGATAAGAAATAGTATTAACGTTATATAACGTTACTGATATCTCGAAATGATAGGGTAAGGTATAAAATAAAACTATAGCATAATACGAAGCACTCTATGAGGAACCTGTCAGTTTATTATAGTATTATCAGTAAATCAAAAATAATATTAACCTTATTAAAATTCATTGATAATTAAATTGTATTTAAATAGAAATCATGAACCAGACTAGAGCTGCGAACCTCTAGTCTGGGTCATGATTTCCATTTGAATACAATTTAATTAACAATGAATGTTTGCTGACCTTTCATCAAGCTCTGCTGCCCAGCTCAACGACAGAGAGCACTCCTGTGCATCAGGCAAAACAGACAATCTGCAAGGCAGAATGCACTGGTCCCAAAGGAACTAGTAGTTGTTGGTGACTCTATTGTAAGAGAAATGGGGAACATGCTTTGTAAAAAGGATAGGTGGAACGGGACCAGGGTATGTCTTCCAGTGGCAAAAGTTAATCAGCAGATATCATCTTTTAAGAGCACAAAAGGTGATGTTGTACATGTTGGAACTAGGGTTGAATGTGAAAGTGTCTGCAATTCCGCCCAGACACAATATATGATGAGAGTCTAGTCGATCAACTCAACCCGGGAGAGATTGTGCAAGGCTCAAGGGGTAGAATTTTTTTCAGCTTAGTCTGTGCTTGTTGACAGGAAAGACTGCTTCTACAGTGATGGGGTGCAAGAATATTTGCTGATGCAATCGAGGCAGTATTAGGTGTGTCGGAAAACTGATAGTTTCGGGGAATACACAGACTAAAAGGACTCAAGTTTGAATAGCAAAGCTTAATAAACGGTACTCACCTTAGATAATCTGCAGTTGTTACATGAGGTAGGATGGATGAATAATTTTGGGGTTTAAGAGGTTTTGAATAATTTAGTTTAAATGAGTTAATTAGTAAGGATACAGAATTAAAAATTAAAAACGGAATTAAAATATGCTCAAGGAAGTAGAAGTGCACAGCTTCGCCTCTGGTTGTCATCGAATAATTAATTAATTAAAAACTCTAAATATGAAACTGGCGAAGCCAAAAGTCATAACGACTGACTTTCGTTTTTTAATATCTTCAGTTGGCAATACTAAAGTGAGAAGAGAATGTATGTTTTAAAGGATTTCTATGTTCCTATGATGCTCTTTGTGATATGCTTAGGTGCGTGAGATTCATATTTAGAGTTTTTAATTAATTCTTCAATTACAACAAGGGACAAAGTTGTGCACTTCTACTTCCTTGAGCATATTTTAATTCTGTATCCTTACTAATTAGCTCATTTAAACTCAAAATTATTCATCCATCCTACCTCATGTAACAACTGCAGATTATCTAAGGTGAGTACCGTTTATTAAGCTTTGCTATTCGAACTTGAGTCCAATCATACCGGTACTTTAAGAAATTCTATAACTTATCTAATTGACAGACTAAAAGGTTAACAGGGGCTGCAGACAGAGGCAAAAGTGATTCTTGTACTGCTATTAGAATGAGCAACCTGGATAGCAAGGTAATGGAGATTTCCAGGACTGTTGGGAGTTGTAGTGGAACAAGTAAATACATGGGCTGTGTTAGGGTAACCAAAAGTAGGAACAGGTGCACGTACACCAGTGCTAGGAGTATAGTAAACAGATTTGATGAATTTGAAGTTCTGTTTAAGACAGATAGTATTGGGATATCAGAGACATGGTGGCACACATATATAAGCAGTGCAGAATTGGAATTTGAGGAGTACGTGTACAGAAAGGATAGACAAGACAGGAAGGGAGAAGTAGTTATGCTATTAAAAAACACAAAATCTAAGGAAGTGCATCCAATTGATGTTGGTGGACAATGTGTGGAGTCTGTTTGGTGTGAAATAAGCTGTTATTTATTCCTTCCCACTTGGCTACAGAGGCGCCGTGTGAAATAAGCACTGGGAAAGGAAAAATGAGAGTAGGTGTGGCCTGATGAATCTGTTGGGTATAATGAGCAATTCTGCAGAGAAAAAAAGAGTGGAGGAGTAAATCAGAATGTCTTATAATGGGGGATTTTAACTTTCCAGACACTGGAACTTGTGGTTTGGCCACTCACACACTAGCAAGACTTTTGTGTATTTTTTGAATGACTGTTTTCTACAGCAACAAGTTCGAGAGGCAACCAGAGGGAGTAATACTCTTGTTCTGATTATCATCAGTGATTATTCATGCATTAAGATGCAGATAAAGGAACCACTGGGTGACAGTGATCACAATGTACTGATGTGGGAATTACTTAGATGTAACTACCATCAAGGCTAAAGAGAAAAGCTTTTGCTTTCGTAAAGGTGACTACAGGGATCCCAGACAGTTTTTAAATTCTGTACAGTGGGATCAACTGATGATGATGTTCATCATCAGCCATTTTCAATCCACTGCAGGATGAAGGCCTCTCCAGCAACTTTCCAGTTCCTTCTGTTTTGAGCACTGGCCATCCATTTACTATCCACAAACTCATCATGGATAGATGAATTTCATCTATCCATCTCCGCCTTTGTCTTCCAGGTTTTCTTCTAGCTCCATCTTAGATACCATTCTGTTATTTTCTTAGTCCATCTGTCATCATGTCTTCGAGCTATGTGTCCTGCCCAAGACCATTTTAGTTCTTTAGTTTTGATAAGAATGTCCTTTACTTGAGTTTTGAGTCTTGAGTTTGCTGCCTAATCCATGTGTTTCTCTTCTTATCTAACAGTCTGAATCCCAATATAATTTGTTCCATTCTTCGCCGTGTAGTTCTCAGCTTTTCTTCCATTCTTTTGGTGAGTGCCCAAGTTTCACTTCCATAAGTCATGGTGGGGAGTATACATCATTGGTTCATTATTTTATGTTTCAGACAAACTGGGATATTGCTCTTCAGTATGTGACTATATTTCCTGAATGCTATCCATCCAAAATTTATTCTTCTCTTGACTTCCAGCCATTTATCATTATTACAGCTAATAACTTGTCCCAGATAAGTGTATGACTCCACCTTTTCAATTACTGCTCCTTCAATCATTATTTCCCTTTCTGTGGCATACTTGTTCATCATTACTTTTGTTTTAGCCATATTCATCTTTAGTCCAAAATCCTTACTAGCTGTGCATAACTGATTAAGATTTTCCTCTAATTCTTTGGGATCGTGGCTTATGACCTCAGTGTCATCTGCAAATCGTAAATGGTTTAGGTACTCTCCATTCACATTGACCATTCTGTGACCAGTCTAATCTTCTGAAAGCTTTCTCAAGGGCAGCAGTAAACAGCTTCGGAGATATTGTGTTCTCCTTGTCGAACTCCTTTCTCAATTTTAAATTTCCTACTGTCTTTGTCTAGTCTAATAAAGGAGGTAGCACTCTCATATATTTCCTTCAAAATCATAATATATAGGGTATCTATGACTTGTCTTGCCAGTGCCCGAAATATTGTCTTATGCTGTATGGAGTCAAATGCCTTTTCATAATCCACAAATGCCAGGCATAATGGTGTTTTATATTCATTTGCTTTCTCCATTAGCTATGATATTACGTGAAGGTAATCCATAGTTGAGAATCCTGTCCTAAAGCCAGTTTGCTCTTTTGGTCGATTCTCATCAAGTATTCTTTCTAATCTGTTAGTAATGACCCTTTGTGAACAACTTGTAGATGTGGGGTAACAAGCTAATTGGTCTATAATTTCCAATTTCTGATTTATCCCCTTTCTTATGCAGCAAAACTATGATTGCATTATTCCACTGCTTAGGTGTTACACCTTTTCTAATGCACTTTGTGAAGAGCCTTGCCAGTTTTTGTGTAATGTCTCTTCCTCCCAATTTTAACAACTCTACAGTAACTTCCCCCGGGGCTTTGTGATTCTTCATTTTCTTCAATGCATGTTCTACCTCATCAGGAAGAATATCGGTTATTTCATGTGTGTTGCTACTTTGCAATCCATCTTCCCCATTGCTGGCATCATTCCCCTGCTCCTTGTATAATTCTCTATAGTAGTTTTCTGCTATTTGAATTATGCCTTCTCTGCTGTTTATAAGTACACGATCGCTATTCTTCAGTTTCAGTATCATTTGTCTTTCTGTATTCAGCTCATGGCTGCTGATTTAAATCCTTTGTTTTCCCTTAATGCTTGTTCTACTTTTCTTGTGTTAAAGTCTTTGTCTTCGGTTCATCATGACAAGTGTTTCTTGACTAATGTTTTCTTCTTTGGATTTCTTTTTCCCTATAGGTTTTTTGGGCTTTATCACTTTCAGAAAGTTGTAATATTCCTCGTCAATTCTTGGTCCTGAGCAGTCTGCAGAAGCTGAAACTTGTTAAGTTCCAGTACATACTGCTTTTTCTCCTCTTCTGTTATCTCAAAGACCTTTTGAGATAACAGAATTACTCGAGTCAGTTTTTTCCTTTCCTACATCTATATCAAGTGTACATCTTACCATTCTGTGATCACTTCCAACATTTACCCTATTCAGGACAGTAACATCATTCACAATATATCTTCTGGTAGTGAGGATGAAGTTGATTTCGTTAGTAGTTAATCCATTTGGACTCTTCCATGTCGGCGCCTCCGTAGCCAGATGGGAAGGAGCAGCAGTGCGTAGCACACGCTTCTTGATTAGACCGGGGTTCGAGCCCGTCACCACCAAATACAGAGGATGTGGAAAGGTCAGGGAATGACCACCGCATATCCCGGAGCAATATGGCCTTAGTTGCTAATGCTCCTAAAAACCAAAAATAACTCTTCCATGTCCACTTTCTGTTCACCCCTTCCTTGAGATTCTGAAAATTCCACAAGTCTGTGAAACTCTTTCATTTCAATTGGTGAAAACCAATTCCAAAATTTCCTATAGTTCCCCTTTCTGTACTGTTTTGTCTTTTCCAACCTTAGCATTGAAGTCCCCCATAATAGTGTAGTGGGTTTTCTGCTCATCTAGAAGACTCAATTTTTGTGTACATTTCTTCAACCTCTTCATCATCATGGCTCGATGTTGGTGCATAAATCATTATAATCTTTAGCTTGTACCTCTTAGAAATCTTAAATATTAGTCTTGACACTCTTGGTGATGTACTTTTGAATTCCAAAATGTTGTTTTTAAAATCTTTATGGACAAGAAACCAAACTACAATGTCACTCCTTTCACTGTTTCCATTGGTGTACAGCAGATTTCCACTTGATAAACTTATAAGTGATTCATTTCTTCTTCTTGTTTCAGCCAAACCAATGATATTCCAATTCACATTTTCTAATTCCTTTTCCAGCTCTAATATCCTGTCTTCACCGATGAGTGATCTTACGTTATAACAGGCCAAGTTCAGTTTCCGTGCATGGCAGCCTGGTCGTACCCAGAGATTCTTAGCACCCTCTGCTTCCACTCTGATCCTCTCGCTGCCGTAAGAGAGAGAGTGAAAGCTGCTGGGGACTGAGGGCCATTCGTTTTGTCATGCTGTCATATGCTGGAGGGTTCTTTTCCTCTTCACGCAGACCAGGCATCTTGAACCAGTCTACATGTTCGTTGCCACCTAAGTGATGTAATAGGGCTTACCATCGAGAAGGTGTGCATGAGTGGATTTTAGGGAGGCAGGCCAACTGGACTTCTCCTAAATCTTCTGTAATGGAGAGGTATTGGATCCATCAGTGTTTTAGGCAGAGTGTCTGATAACACACAGGATACCTGTTCCCCTCTAAGCCCTTATGATGATGTTACCAACATTGAATTCTAAATGGGAAGCCTTCAGGGACTTAATTTTGGAGGATACTAGGCTTTTCATTCCAACTAAGAAATACTGTTCAAGATATGGATGTCATGAATTAATGAGGCTTGTGGCAGAGAAGAAAAATGTATGGGATGCATATAAAGTATCAGGTGACACAGAAGCCTATGGCAGGTATAAACCAGTCTGTAATCAAGTCACAAAGGAGGTTATCCAGGCGAAGGCAGATTACGAGAAATCTTTGTATAAGGATGCAAAGAAAAACAGCAACGAGTTTTTTTTTTTTTCTTTACTTATGTAAAATCTAGATGGAAAGGGAGGATTCAGATTGGACCACTTATCATAAATGGGTTGACTATTGATGATCATACTCAGGTAGCTGAAAAACTGAATGAGTATTTTGCGTCTACATTCACACGAGTTATTCAATGAGAGGAGTGCCAGAAGTTTATCAAACGCTAAGTGATTTTGTTATAACTGAGAGTAAAGTGGAGGAGAAATTGTTGAAGTTAAACATAAGGAAGGCACCTGGGGTGGACAGGATCTATCCAATTATATTAAAGGAGGCAGCAAGGGTAAGTAAGTAAACCCTTAGCAATAATTACGAGAGCTTCCTTGGATGCATTTGTAAACCCCCATGGACAGGCCGGAGGTTTACATTTGCATCACCAATTCACAAAGGGGGTTCAAAAGGTGACAACAGTAAAGACAGTATGTTATCCAGCTGGATATAAGTTGCGAAAGGGGCTGAGTTTTGGCAACTGGAGTTTAACATTGACTGAAGAGAAACGTACCAATGGTGCGGTCCTACACTCAGGGTAGTAGAAAGTGAAAAAGACCTGGGGGTAATTGGGCAGTCAAATATGAAGTTCGCTGAGCAGTGGAGATGGGCTGCTAGGGCAGGTCATGGAGTCTTGTCAATGATATATAGGAATTTTTCCAGCAGGGACAGGGAGTTGATTATCCCATTATACAAGGCAATGGTCAGGCCACACCTAGACTACTATGTACAGGTCCAGAGACCTCATTTTGGAAGGATGTAGAGTTGGTAGAATGAGTACAAAGAAGGGCAACATCGTTCTTCTCTTTCTTGGTGATTCCCTTCTGTTCTACTTCTGATTTTCATTCTCTCTCAGGTTAATTCAGAATTTTTTTTTTTTTTTTTTTTTTTTTTTTTTTTTGGCTGGTGCAGCATAAGCCTTAGGCTTTCTTGCACTATATGGCTATTAATAATAACAAGATTGGTGAGTGGAACAAAGGGGTGCTCTTAGCAAGAAATGCTTAGCTTCTGCAAATTGCAGCACCTGGAGAGGAGGCATCTGCAAGGTGATCTGATTGAGGTGTATAAGGCCTTGAATGGGTTCAGCAAGCTGATGGGATTCTTCCTCTTGCTCAGATTAAGAACCTAAGGGGGGCACAGTTTCAAATTGAGGAAAGACAGTTGTAGAACAGATGTGTGGAAATTTGCCTTTAGCCAGCGGGGTAGTTGAAAGAACAGACTCCCATCTGTTGTTGTGGAAGTTGATAGCCTAAATATATTTAAGGCTGAGCTGGACAGGCATTTGGAAAGAATGGAGGGGTTGAAATAGGAAGTTTTTTTTTTTTTTTTTTTTTGGGCTGATGCTGCATAAGCTTGCTTTCTTGCATCATATGCCTCTGCTAATGCTAAACTAACAGGTCTATAGTTACCTGTGTCACCTTTTGAACCCCCCCCCCCTTTGTGAATTGGTGATACATTTGCACACCTTCAGTCCATGAGGACCTCCCCTGAGTCCAAGAAAGCTCTCATAATTATGGCTAAGGGTTTGTTTCTTCTTTTGCTGCCTCCCAGGGCTGGTTCTGGTAGGTGTGCAGTAAGTGCAAGCTTTTGGCGGTCAAATCCCTAGGGTGGCCAATAGTGCACTTTAAAGAATAAAATTAAAATGTAATTTAATATTATTTTAATGTAGTGGTTGGCGATGAAATAGCAAATGTGGCATTGTTAATAATATTGTATTCTCTAAAGGCCCATTCACAACGAAAATTAAACATAAAAATAGCGTGTAACAAACGTTACTGTAAAATTAAGAAGTGATACCAACATTCACACTGGGAACATAAGCATATGTGGTAACCATGGAAACACAACCTGCTCTTCTTTCATACTTTAAAAAATTGATGTTTGCATGATATAGTTGTGCAGTTTATGGTTATAAATAACACCGAAGCATACATGTTAGGTGTTTTGCATCAGAAAACTTAGAAGTGCAAGCACAGGCGATGGTGGGTTCATCCATTGAACCAGAGGAGGATTCAACAATGGGACTTCCATAACCTCTACGATTGTGTCTTGTTTTAAACCACATAAATTACATAGGTACAAGGTTGTATGCTTATATTGTGTAATTCATTGTGAATGGTCGTTTATTCCAGTACCGTTAATCTTAAAGTGATACTTACGGCATTGTTTTAATTGTTGACGGAACAGAAAGGAAATCTAAATAAAGAGAGAAATGTGCACGAATGTTATTAAATATTCACCCAACAATCAATTCTCTTGTCGACCGTTTAACATTTTCACAGCAAAAAATTCGTTACTACCAAGTGAGAACTGATAGGGGCAGCCAAATATCTCTAGCATGCAGGTGGCTAACAGCCCAAAACTGGCCCTGTTGCCTCCTTTAATGTAACTGGATAGATCCATCTACCCCAGGTGGCTTTATTATGTTTAACTTCAACAATTTCTCCTGCACTTTGCTCTGTTATTACAAAATCACTTAGTTCCCTGTTAGTTTGATAAACTGTCTGGCACTCCCTCATTGAATAACTCATGTCTAGATGCAAAATGCTCATTCAGTTTATCAGGTTAACCTGAGCATGATCATCAATAGTCAACCCATCATTTTTAAGTGGTCCAATTATTCATCCCTTTCCTAACAGTCGTATTTTATTTCCCAATTAAATTCATCTTTATGTTATCTAGTTGCCTTCCTCTTTCTACAATTTCTGTGTGTTAGGATTGGTGCTTGATACTATTTTTTGTTTTCTTAATTTTTTTTCATCTATAGTTATTACGAAGCTACTTCAGAACAAAGTTTTGGCTTTTTAGGGAAAAAAATGAAAGTAGAGAATTTTTTTATTATAAATGAATCTTGTTAAAAATATTAAGTAATACAAAATGAACAGCATTAAATATATTTAAACTTCATACCTATCAACTCCACTCCTGCATTCTTTAACTTGCACGAAGTAAATATGCCAATAATGATGCACATTAAATGGATGTGCCATGTGGGCTCGACACCTTAGGGTTCATATACATAGAATGCAGGTAGCCGCTTAACAGAAACCAGCAGCGGCATACAGCTGAAGCTTCTCAGTGGCTATTAACACACAGAAAGCAGCTGACCAGTGCAACTTCTTGGTATGCGACGGAGTCAAGTTTTGCGCTGGTCAACTGCTTTTTATGTGTTAATAGCCAGGGAGAAGCTTCAGCTGCATGTCATTGCTGGTTTTCATTAAGCATGCATGTACCCCACCATGAACCTATTCAAGGCTATGTACATATCTGAAGTATACATACTGAAGGTACATGAGATAATTAACAATTGGAACAAATACAGTAAACCCCCGCTATTCGCGGTTTCGCGATCGCCGATTTAATATAAAATGAAACCTAAAAAATGTGAATTTTAAAGCGCCGTGAATATTTTCCGCCATAAAAAAACATGGGCGTGGCTAAAATTATCTTTCCCGGTCAAAACAGCGCTCAGTGGGTGGGGGGAGAGGGATGACAAAATCGCGAGCGTGGATGTTTCTCGCTAATCCTTGTTCAGTATGTGTTATGCGCTTGTCACGGAAGGTTTCGTCGTTTGCTTTTAATTTATATGCTTATAAATTGAATAAATTTATCAATTTATAAATTGATTTGCTTACAAAAGTGATAAATCTACTGTTTTGCAGTGTAAAACGGACTTTTTCGAGTGTGTTAACGGAAGAAAGTGACTTTATTGTGGACAAGTTCTTTCTAGCTCCTACAAAAATATGGCTAAAAATAACAAGAGAAATGTGAAAATATTAAAGAAGGTGATGACATTAGCGAATAAAATTGAGTTATTAGATAAAATTTCTAATGGTAAAAGTGTCTCCTCAGTGGCAAAACATTATAAAATCAATGAGTCAACGGTACGATCAATCAAGAAATCGGAAGGAAAAATCCACCGTAGTGTCCGTGAAAATGCGCTAATTGCTTCAAAAATTTGCTCTGTAACTCGTGATGTTAAATTAGAAAAAATAGAAAAAGCTTTAAACATGTGGATAGAAGACCGAACTCAAAATAAAATTCCGTTAAGTTCACTCATCATTCGTGAAAAGGCAAAACTCCTTTATCAACACTTGAGCGAAACTGGTGATAGCACTGGCGGGATAAGTTTTTTTGCTAGCAAAGGCATATTACATTTAATATTAAATTGTTTCTTATTTTCATTTCGATGCCATATGCTTGCATTTCACTATGTACTGTCTATGTACATAGTCATATTATGAAGGTACATATAATACATACATAGAAAAAATTTTAGACTAGTTTTTCTTATATATTTCATACTTTGGAACGGAACCCCTTTATTACTATGGGAGCAATAACTCAGTATTCGCGTTTTCGGTATTCGCGACATTTCTCAGGAACGTAACCCCCGCGAATAGCGGGGGTTTGCTGTAATTACTATTTTTGTGTGGAGAAGGGGGATTTCACCCCATTCAACACTGCTTCCAATTGCTGCCACTGAAAGCAAGCTGCTTCCAATTTTTATTTTACAAAATATTCCCACAATGGAATTTAGCCTGGAATCACTAACTTGTAGAAATAGAAACATGGCACATTTTTCAGAGCCATCACCATGGATATTTCACCAATGTCTGTTGTAGAAGAACAAAAGCAATCCAGTTCTCCCACAAACATATTTCTTTACAATCTGGAAACATTTCTGAACAATGCAATTCAACATCAGGTGTTATGCTTCTTGGCATACCTGCTTGTGTACTCCACGTGCAAAACGCCCCTGTTCTCTAAGGCATTGATGTACTCCGATGTATGTGTTCCTGTTGGGCTGCCTTCGGCAGGAAATGTCTTGGTACAAACGTGCAGCATCGATGCATTGCTGTTGTATTTATGAAGTGTATGTCCACATACTCTTCGTTGCTGCAATCTCTTTCCATGTTGACTATTCTTTGACATGTATGCCTACTACGCCTCAGCATTGAGAGAGGGGAAAGGGAGAGAATGAGCATAACTGAACCTAAGCAAGTTAGCAGTGGATCCCAACTAAAAATGTGCAATATCACTAAAACAAATCACTTGACCCATGTTTACTAGGCTTTTTTTGCAGTCTGTACAGTTCACCTTTAAAACAGATGAGCCAAAACATTATGACCACCTAAATGCTATGATGTTGGTCCAATAAGTGTAGCCAAAACAGCTTGTACCTGGCAAGGCATGGCCACTACACAATTTTGTGTAGTGAATCCTGTAAAGTCTAAAGCCTGGTCAGCATCCCTGCCAGGATGCTGACCAGGTACACCCATTCATGGCATTATGTTTAGGTTGATGTCTACCACCTACCTAAATGATGTTTAGGTAGGTGGTAGGTTCATCGAACCCTGCTGCAAATGGGGCTATGCAGCCCCATTTTCAGCAGGGTTCGATGTACTGTGTGTTGTGACACATTACTCCCGTCACCAGAATTCTAATTACTGGCTAGTTGCGCTAAAGTTGCCACGTATGATCAGGGAGAGCTTTCACTCACCTCAAGCATCGATGAACTGTGGTTGTCCAACACCTTGCTGGTGGTTTGTGGGGTTCCCCCTCCTCGGACCACTTTCGGTAGGTCACAGTCAACTGCGGGCACCCCTACCAGCCATGCTGAATATGCTCTTGGTACAAACATGCAGCATCGATGCATTGCTGTTGTATTTATGAAGTGTATGTCCACATACTCTTTGTTGCTGCAATCTCTTTCCATGTTGACTATTCTTTGACATGTATGCCTACTGACCCAGTCGTCTGGCCATTATAATTTGGCATTTGTCAATAATGCTTAAATCTACTGCTTTTCCCATCTGAAGAGCAAGAGTAACACTGATTAACAGAGCTCGGTATCAGGTGTTTTTTTTATACCGTGTCCCAACCCGCACATGTGCTGTAGTTCACCTGCAGTTGCTTTGATTTGTACAATGATGTGTTGGCTCATTGGTGTATGACCTAATTTCTAAATTTTGGCAAAATTTGTGGTGTGCTTCCCTATTAGACAACTGGCCAAGCCATAATGGCTGCTTAATAATACATATTAGGTGCAGAAGCTGCTTTTTTGGGAAGATAAGGCTCTAGTTGCCTTCCTCTTTCTACAATTTCTGTGTGTTAGGATTGGTGCTTGTTACTATTTTTTGTTTCCAGTGTTGTTCCCCCCCCCCCCACCCCCATGTGCAGGAGTGTTAGTAATGTCACTCGTTTGAGGTGTTTTTCTTTGACCAAATTGCTAGAGAGGTGTTACATGGTATTGATACATCAGTTCAAAGATAGCTTTAACTGTGAGACATTGTCTCTAAATGTAACTTGTATATGCACCTCAGGATATGTAATTTTATATTCTGTTTTTTATTTTTGATTTTCCACAGTTCATGGATTAGCTTTACAAATAGCCATATTTCTAGATATTTAAAACAAATGGGATCTGGAAGGCGAAGGCTAATTTGACAGTTTAAATAGCTAAATTTCATTGTGGTGGTAAGTCTGGTTAGATGCAATGAGATTTTTTAGTAATTTGTTTGGAGTTTTTTACCTTTTTGATTGCCAAATTCTTCAGAGTATTGTGGGAGTAATGGATAGTGGTATTTCAACAAATATAACAATCCTTGGTGAGCTTACCAGCCACTTTTTCAGAGGTCTCCAACTTGGAGACATTTCACCATTTTTTTTGGTGATCCAACAAGATTCCTAGTATTTCTGGATCAAGAAGAGTGGTTAAGCAGATAGAGAATGTATCATCAGAAAGGCTGTAGCATGAAGGCTCTTAATTGTAGAAAAGCAGTGATTCCTTTTACCACTGGGACTGGGTTATGAGCTCTGCCATGGGGGAGACAGCAGGAGCAGTGTTGCCAAGTTGCTATGCAATTGAACAGTTATAAGTAATAAAAAGAAAAGAGGCAAGTTTCCTTCTTGCATTCTACTTGTCTTTAAACAAAGTACTGAGTAACACTGATTAACAGAGCTCGGTATCAGGTGTTTTTTTTATACCGTGTCCCAACCTGAATATCATTAAAGAAAATTTAAGTCTGAATATCATTAAAGAAAATAAGTTATACAAATTCTTTACTTCCAGCCCCATTGAGAAGTACTGGCACTTTCTTTTTTATGAAATCAATTCATTTTATTCAGTTTAAAAATTCTTCAAATAGTGCTACTGGATGACAAATTAGTTCTAAAAAATATGATTATATTTAAGTCAAGGACATGTAAGTTAGTGCATTATTTCTACATGCAGCCAGCTACTAAGTAATCAGAAGTTGCCATCATTAAATATATCAATAGTTACCTTCCATTGTGAATACCTTCCAAGTTAGTGTGATATTGCACTACCTCAAATAAGTAACGCTTCACCAATGGAGAAGACTACTGTTACTTATTCTCGGAGGATACCACCATCTAGATGGCACCGTTTCGGAGCTTGTTTCCTTATTGGTGGGTGGGCAGGTACCCTGGTGATGCAATGACGACAACCCAGTTGCAAAGTATAATTCCACAATATGAAAGATGCCTAGTGGTCAAATAATTAAAATCATAAAGCACTTTAGAGCTATATGGCTCTGTGCAAAATAGAGCTGATGTGTAAGTTAGTGCAAGTGCATCATTTCTACACGAAGCCAACTATTAAGTAACTAGGAGTTGGCATCATTAAGTACATCTTATACCTCGAAATGATGCACTTGTACTAACTTACATGCCAGTTAACTATTTCGCAATCTGATGCTTATAGCCCTAAAGTGCTTTATGATATTAACTTCGCAATTGGGTTGTCAGGATACTTTCCCACCCACCGATGAGGAGTCAACAAGCTCTGAAACGGTGCGACTGGGTGATGGTATCTGCCAAGAATAAGTAACAGTAATCTTCTCTGCTGGTGAAGCATTGCACTATATTACCATGATATTGCAATATCATGGTAACTTGTGAAGGTATTCACAATATGAGATGTACTTAATGATGCCAACTCCTAGTTACTTAGTAGCTGGCTGGGTGTAGAAATAATGTACTTGCACTAACTTACACATCAGTTAACTATTTTGGAACCTGAGACTTATAGCTCTAAAGTGCTTTATGATTTAAGTTAAAGTCAAGAACAAACTTAAATATAATCATAATTCAAAAGTCAGCTGGCCACGAAACTAAGCATGCAGTTTAAAGTTATTCGTAAAATCATACAGTTTCTGTTGAGTGAGTGAATATTCAAAGTTGTATATTGTCAAATCACCCTTACTGTACAATGTATAAACCTGCACAAACTTATTTTATTATATTTATCATAATATATAAAACAGCTTATGGTAAAGTTCTACTGCATCAACTTGTTCTGACACCATGCTGTATGGCCTCTGTACTTATCTCTCATAAATCTTTTGAAATTTTGATTGACAATGAAGGCAACTACTAAGCCATGTTTTGGCTTGTATTTTTAGACTATATTGGTAAGGCAAGTTGAAAATATGTAATTGATTTTCTTTAAAAAAAAATCAATTATATTAGTTTTTAATAAACTAAGTTCTTTTACTAATTTTTAGTGCCTTCTAAATTGAAAGAAAAAATCAATTGGGCTAGGCCATAATAAAGTTTTTTGTTTTTTTTTTATTACAATTTTAATGCAGTTTTACAAAAATAAAATGGTTTTTGTTAAAAAAAAAAAACACTCTGACACTAACTCTAGAATGATGGCAAGACAGAGAAGGGGTCAAATCAAGTCAAAAAAGATAGATTCACTTTTGTAAACCTGGAGAGCCAGCAGCTAGCTGATTCATTTAAATTTGATTCTTAATGGTGGAGTAATTACATGCACAGCAGAGGCATAACACTATGAATGACATGGTGTTATTCCATATCTTTTAAATAGGGATTTCATCCATTATAACATGATGGATGGAATATCCAGTTGGCAACAGTACCACTGTTCACCCAATTGCTAATACAACACATGCAACCTATGATTCTTTTGTTTATGTACAGCTTTCAATAAAACATATCGTAATTGCTTAGAAAACCACAGTCGACTTTTGTTGGCATTTTAGTATTGTTATAGGAGGTACTTGGAGGTTCATTGTAGCAGTGTAATCAGTATTAGAAGAGACTTATAAACTATAATTTATAGCACTACTTGTGTTTAAATAACTTTACTTTATCACGTAGCCACAACGTACAACATTAATATTTCTAGAGCTTTTTTTTTTTTTTTTTAGTATTGGTGATTTGGCATAGATACAGTATTGCAAATTGGCTGCATGAGAGTTTGAATCACGTAGGTTGGTGATAGTTAGATAAATTTATTATCACTACTAAGAATTTACAAATGTAAGGAGTTATAACTTAAACTAGATAAGAGATATGAAATACATATAGTGTAAGCTCGACATTGCAATATACAGGGTGCTTAAAAAATGAAGGTCAATAAATTAAAGGTGAAAAATATATCTAAAATAAGCCAAAAAGTCCTAGTGAACATCATTCCTAATGAACCATTTTCGAGATAATGCACATTTTCTGTTAAGACCTGCCACTGACTATGGGAATGCTGGTTTAGCAAAAAAAAAAAAGCTGTGAATCCTTTGCTAAGGGTGGTTTTATTAAACATAAGATAATACATTTTATCTTATGTTTAATAAAACATAAGATAAAATGTGTGGATTCTACAGATGTTACAGGTTCTTTCTAACACCCTTTCCTCAACATCAGGTGTTATGCTTCTGGGCCTACCTGCTTGTACTCCAAGTGTGAAGCACCCATGTTCTCTAAGGCAATGATGTACCATGATGAATGTGCACCTGTTGGGCTGCCTTCGGTGGGGAAATGTTTTGGTACAAATGTGCAGCCTCAAATGCACTGCTGTTGGCTTTACCATACATGAAGTGCATGGCCGCATACTCTGTTGCTGTAACCTCTTTCCATGTTGACTATCCTTTGACAAGTACGCCTTTGCTTACTATGTCTCAGAGCATTGAGAGAGGGGAAACGGAGAGAATGAGCATAACCTAACCTAAACAAAAGTCAGCAGTGGATCCCAACAAGAAATGTCCACTATCTCAAAAACGATTCACTTAAGCATCCATGTTTACTAGGCTTTTTTTGCATATTGTAGTCTGTACAGTTCACCTTTAAATTATTGACAATCACTTTTGAAACACCCTGTATAACATTTAATAACAAACTTTATAACTTAACTGGGGCATAGTGTTATTACTGCATTAGGATATGTTTAGGTAGTATTTTTAATTACCGTATTTGTCAGCTTATAAGATACTGTGTCGTGGAAGATGCACCCTAATTTTGGAATGGTAAATTTAAGAAAAAAAAAAATTTAATACAATGGAAATTTAAAGTTCAATAAAACATAAAAGCCAATAAATAAAGGTATAGGATTATGACTCTTATTATTTTAGTATTATTCAAGTTCAGATTCATTACTGACTTGATCATCATTATCCTCTTCACTAGTATTAGCATTAGTAGAGGCATTTGATGCAAGAAAGCAAGTTTATGCAGCATCAGCCAAAAAAAATAATAATAAAAAAAAAATAACCACTTCCACTTCACCCCTCTGTTCGTTCGAAATACCTGTCCAGCTGAGCCTTAAACTTATTTAAGCTATCAACTTCCACGACAAGGGATGGAAGTCTATTCCACCAACCAACCACCCGCTGGCTAAAGGCAAATTTCCTCACGTCTATCCTACACCTGACTTTTCTCAATTTGAATTTATGCCCTCTCAGGTGATTATTCTGAGCAAGAGGAAGAATCCCATCAGCATTGAGCATGCTCAAACCATTCAAGGCTTTATACACCTCTATCAGATCACCTCGCCGGTGCCTAGTCTCCAGACACTGTAATTTGCAAAACTTAAGCCTTTCTTCGTAAGAGCACCCTTTTGTTCCATTCACTAATCTTGTTGCCCTTCTCTGTACTCGTTCCAGCATCTCTACATCCTTCTTGAAATGAGGCCTCCAGACCTGTATACAGTACTCTAGGTGCGGTCTGACCATTGCCTTATACAAGGGAATAATCACCTCCTTATCCCTGCTAGAAAAATTCCTATATATCATCGACAATACACCATGAGCTACTCTTGCAGTCCGTCTGCACTGCTCAGAAAACTTCATATCTGCCTGCACAACCACCCCCAGATCCCTTTCATTCTCTACCACTGTCAGTGTAGTACCACAGAGTTCATACATTGCTCTGGGGTTGCTGTTTCCCATATGTAGTACTTTACATTTGTCAATGTTAAACTTCATTTGCCACCTCTCAGCCAATCTGCTCAACCTTTCCAGATCCTGTTGCAGTAGCATAGTGTCAGTAGTGTCCTTGACAACCCTGCTAACCTTCATATCGTCTGCAAACTTGGACATTAAGCTTGACATACCATCATCAATATCATTTATAAATACAGAAAACAATAATGGACCCAATACTGAACACTGAGGGACTCCACTAATAACATTAGTCCACGATTTCAAGAAGGATGTAGAGCTGCTGGAACGAGTACAGAGAAGGGCAACAAGATTAGTGAATGGAACAAAGGGGTGCTCTTACGAAGAAAGGCTTAAGTTTTGCAAATTACAGTGTCTGGAGACTAGGCACCAGCGAGGTGATCTGATAGAGGTGTATAAAGCCTTGAATGGTTTAAGCATGCTCAATGCTGATGGGATTCTCCCTCTAGCTCAGAAAAATCACCTGAGAGGGCATAAATTCAAATTGAGGAAAGACAGATGTAGGATAGACGTGCGGAAATTTGCCTTTAGCCAGCGGGTGTTTGGTTGGTAGCCTAAATAAGTTTAAGGCTCAGCTGGACAGGTATTTTGAACGAACAGAGGGGTGAAGTGGAAGTGGGGTTTTTTTTTTTTTTTTTGGCTGATGCTGCATAAGCTTGCTTTCTTGCATCAAATGCCTCTACTAATGCTAATGCTAATATAATAATCAATATGAAAAATTATAACTGGTCCTTGATCTTCAGGAATGCTCATAAAGAATTTTAAAAATACCTTTTAACACGTGGACTGCCAAGGCTTATTTGGATAACTGGTCTCCGATGCCAGAGTTAGGCATGTTAAATTATTCAAAACCCAAATTATAATATACATTCATCTCCAAAACTCATAAAAAAAGCTTGTTGTAAAAAAAAGCATCGTGAATTATCTCGTAGTTTGAGTATGTTAATAGAAAATTCTTCGCGGCAGCCAACTACGAGTTAACTCGATTAAATCAGATGTGTTGTAACTTGCAGAATTCTCTGTATATGAATCAGTGCTGTGCGTAAATCTGCTGCAGCAACACAGACTTTGCCATGTATGTCTTAGTACTTTGTTATGTACTGAAAAAAAACCTAAAACATGGATAAGAAGAGACACCACTGACCGAAGAAGAGCTTGAGCTGTATGCTAATATGAGACTCAGAATTTGAAGAGCTTTTTGACAATTCGTATGGTCCTTGTTCATAGATCGACTGGATCAAATGCTCTCATATTATTCAGTGCTAAGAAAAACTGCATTACATATTATAGAAATATATATGTATAACGCATACACCCTTTTCTGTCAAGTTACGGATTTCTCTGAATTTCGGACATTTTATGGTGGAACCCGCAACTTGACGGAAAAGTTACATTGAATCTTTGATTGGAGAAAATATTCTAGATGTTCCAAAGAAGATTAGGTCTGAACATAAAATTCATTATTTAGAATTTCAGTTGGCTATACCACCAACTGAAAAAAAAACCACAGCCGACTAAGCAGTGTCAAGTATGTACGAGAAATAAAAAACGCCACATAACACACTATTGTTGTCCAGTGCACTAAGAGAAGCTAGCTCTTTATGTGAAGAAAATATTTCTTTTTATGAATAAATTCTCTTTTCTGACACCGTGGCTCATTTTTATCCCAGAAGCCCACTATCCATCAGTTGCACATATTTGCTACAAATACACTCATAGCAGTTCACGTTAACTCGTAGTCAGCGTCCTGGGCCAGATCGCCAAGTATGAATTAACTCGTAGTCGGCATTCAATGTGTTAAATAACTTTTTGAATAACCATGTAAAAGATAATGAAAATAATTATGGAATTAAATGTTTATTGCATAAAACAGCAGTTCCCAAACTGTGCGCCGCAGAAATATCTTAATTTTCGAGAGAAACAGCGATACTCAACATTGGTCAGACACACGCAAATTACTAGCTCGAGGTTGTTCACAGTTTCAACATTTCTTATTAAGTTGTTTGGACCCTACTAAATAAATGGACTGTTAGAACTTTTGGTCTAGTGCGCCGTGAAAAAAATTACTGAAGCACCAAGGATGCCGTGAACTAAGAAAAAGTTTTGGAAACTCTGACATAAAACACACAGTGAAGAAACAATTTTGTTACAGAAATATATCTGAACAGTGTTTACTTTCTCTTTTCATCAATCAATTTCCGATAGCCAACAACAACCTTTTCTGGGCCCTGGCGAAATATATGCTGCAGAAAATTCTCTGAGATATGAAAGATTTTATCTAGTTCTTTTACCATTATCTCCTTCGCGGTAACATTTTCATCTGGCGGATTTAAAAATTAGAATTTTTAAATGCGAGTCGGCATTGACTTTATTAGCGGGAGACAAAACAAGTAACACATCTTCTTCTGAGGGTTAATGGAACACATTGGGGTGTGCAGCAGGCAAACGTTTGTTTATTGCCTATCCTACGTGCCATAAGCTTAATGCGCGATTCAAATCTTTTTCAATCAACTATCACATAAAAAAAAAAGTTGCGTTAACTGGAAATTTGCATTGTGTAAAGCGAAAAGTGGTATAATTTTTTCAAATAGCAGTAACTAAAAAATGCATTAATCAAACTCACATTATGCAAGGCCTGGCTGTATTTAACAACCTGTTCTCAGTTTTCCAATATGTGCAAATGTGACCCCAATTCACAAAGGAGGATCAAAGGGCGACACAAATAATTATACACCTGTTAGTTTAACTTCTATTCCTGGAAAATTAATGGAGGCACTGGTTAAAGAAGCACTGCAGGATCATCTAGACAAGACTTCAGTCATAGCTCAGACACAGCATGGTTTTGTTAAGGGGAAGTCTTGCCTGACCAATTTGATTCGATACTATGATGCAGTCACAAAAGAACTGGATGCAGGGAATAACTTTGATATTATATACTTGGATCTTAGAAGGGCTTTTGATACTGTTGCACAAATTGGAGCAGTGTGGCATTGGAGGCAAATTGCTGCTATGGATAAAGGGGTGGCTGAGGGGGAGAAGACAGAGAGTGGTAATCAATGGACACTGCTCATCGTGGACTAATGTTATTAGTGGAGTCCCTCAGGGTTCAGTATTGGGTCCATTATTGTTTTCTGTATTTATAAATGATATTGATGATGGTATATCAAGCTTAATGTCCAAGTTTGCAGACAATACGAAGGTTGGCAGGGTTGTCAAGGACACTACTGACACTATGCTACTGCAACAGGATCTGGAAAGGTTGAGCAGATGGGCTGAGAGGTGGCAAATGAAATTTAACATTGACAAATGTAAAGTACTACATATACAAAACAGCAACCTCAGAGCAATGTATCAACTCTGTGGTACTACACTGACAAGGTATAAGGTATAAGGTATGTTCGTGTCAGACGGCACCTGGGATTTCTCCCATCTCCGCGTGTGTTTCACTGTATCGAGGACAGTACACTGTCAAGCCAGAGACTTGAAAGTGTGTGGGTCGTGTCTGTGCAGTGTGATATGTTGTGCCCATTGTTTATCCGGCTAATTGGCCGCCAGGCCCCTAGTGGGGCCCGACGTTGCCCATACCCTGCCACGTGGAGGCTAGCCGGGTGTATCCAGTATCACAACAATTTGCTCTGGCAGGTCCTGCCACCTAGTTTCCTGGGATTTCAGTGGCTAGGGCCTATTTAAAAAAAAAAATTTTATGCATTTGACATTAATGCTTAATGGGATTGCTGTTAGGAAATCGCTGGTTAGGGTTGAACACTAAAGAGATATGTTAAAGGCCAAATAGGTCGGGCAAAATTTTGATGTTATTAAATTTAGACATGTAACGCTAGATAAAAGCTGATAGTGTTAGATATCTTAGAGATTTGCACAAAACCGGTAGAATTTAGACGTTGGTTATAATTTGGCGGCATTGTTAAGGGGTGTACTAGGTCGATTTAGTGAGAGAGAGAGAGAGAGAGAGAGAGAGAGGGGGGGGGGAGATTGAAGACTGGGGAGGAAACAGATAGAAGAATAGGGACGGATAGAGTAGGCATCCCCAAAGAGGTCAGTGGAGACGAGCCCCACCAGGCGAAATATGGGGGGTTGGCAGGGAGGAGAGGAGACAGAGATCCGTCTCCTCCATTCCCCGCCTGGGGATGGGGTTTTAAAGGGAACCAGGTTAGAGTACCCAGTTCGGATCGCCAATGGCGTGTTGGCAGCAAAGCCGCAGAATGTCTTCGTCGGTGTCATGTCCAAGGAGTGTCGAATCCGGTATGAAGGTCCAGCTGCCCATCCCGCTCTGGGGGTGGGATATGTTAGCTGGCAGTGGGGAACCTACCAGGTGAAGGGGGGGGGACACACACATTTACTTCATTCGTAATGTGCATTCTCACTCTACTTGCATTCTTTTTTTTTTTTTTTTTTTAATACTTTTTTCTTATTTTATAATTTTTTTTTTTTTTAATACTTTTTTCTTATTTTATAATTTTTTTTTTTTTTTATTTTTTATTTTATTTATTTTTTTTTTTTATTTTATACTTTTTTCTTATTTTATAATTTTTTTTTTTTTTATATATATATATTTTTTTTTATTTATTTATTTATTTATTTATTTATTATTTTTTTTTTTTTTTTTATTATTTCACTCAACTCATTCATCTTTTTCTCACACACCAGGAGGGGATGCAATGATGGGTAGCGTAAATTTAAATACTAATTAAAACCAGGGTTAGTGTGTACTTAACTTAGCATTTGTGGTTTGTGTTCTTTTCTCTCACGCTTGCACTTTTATTTATTCTTCTAGCTCTCATCTCATTTATTCGACTCTTTCTTTCTGCACTGCACTCTCTGGGCACCGCAACTTACTGTTATTCTTCAGTTGTGGTGCAGGCCTAGCTGCAAGGTGTTTTTTTTTTTTTTTTTTGCAGGCCAGGGGAGAATGCAGTGATAGTGTTTATGTGGTTTGTAAATGTTTGTTGGTACAATATATATAAAGTAATGTAAGTTATTTTTAACTTTGTATTCTTTTGGCCAATTACATTTGCTCTTCTGCTCATTCCCATCCCCCTCCCCTACACTGGTTTGGGGCCCCTACACATGGCATGGTAGTCATGGGGAGTTTTGTTATGTCAAGTTTCTGTCAGGGTGCAGAATTCTGCTACCCTAACAGTTTCTAAGTCATCATCTGGGCGTGGTGGGAAACTTGGGCAATTTTACTATTGATTATTGTTTAATTACACTGACAGTGGTAGAGAATGAAAGGGACCTGGGGGTGGTTGTGCAGGCAGATATGAAGTTTTCTGAGCAGTGCAGACGGGCTGCAAGAGTAGCTCATGGTGTATTGTCGATGATATATAGGAATTTTTCTAGCAGGGATAAGGAAGTGATTATTCCCTTGTATAAGGCAATGGTCAGACCACACCTAGAGTACTGTATACAGGTCTGGAGACCTCATTTCAAGAAGGATATAGAGATGCTGGAACGAGTACAGAGAAGGGCAACAAGATTAGTGAATGGAACAAAGGGGTGCTCTTACGAAGAAAGGCTTAAGTTTTGCAAATTACAGTGTCTGGAGACTAGGCACCGGCGAGGTGATCTGATAGAGGTGTATAAAGCCTTGAATGGTTTGAGCATGCTCAATGCTGATGAGATTCTTGCTCAGAATAATCACCTGAGAGGGCATAAATTCAAATTGAGAAAAGACAGATGTAGGATAGGCATGAGGAAATTTGCCTTTAGCCAGCGGTTTGTTGGTGGAATAGACTTCCATCCCTTGTCGTGGAAGTTGATAGCCTAAATAAGTTTAAGGCTCAGCTGGACAGGTATTTCGAACGAACAGAGGGGTGAAGTGGAAGTGGTTATTTTTTATTTATTTATTTATATATTTTATTTTATTATTATTTTTTTTTGGCTGATGCTGCATAAGCTTGCTTTCTTGCATCATATGCCTCTACTAATGCTAATATGCAGGATGGTTACCTTTGCAGTTGGGACAAGTATTTTCTGTAGCCAAACAGCCAGACTCAGTATATACGGATGAATACAGCAAAGTAAATAGCCAACTTTCACCATTGACAGTAAGTTTGGGGAATTAAATGTAAGGATAATATTCCTGGTAGGTGTAATTGATTCTTTTTAATGCAATAACATTTTGATCGTGAAGCTCTAGTTATTTCATCCTCTGTCATGTTCAACAGATCCCAGGTAGAAATCACACCTTTGGATGTATTTAGGGTAGCATGGGGAGATACTTTAATTGGTATCCTAGCAAAATTTGAAGGTTGTAAGAGTTTCCGAGTTTCTCTGAGTGTCTACAAGTTTGCTGTTTCTAAAGGTAGGTCTCCAGATTGCAGCCTCTTCACAGTCTTTACTCTTCTGGATGAGGAAAGGAGATAATTTGCTGAGGGGTTCTGAAAGTGAATGTAAAATTAGAAAGGAAGGAAATTCTTTTGTTGTTGAATTTGTTTTCAACCTCTTTGGTTGTGAACTGTCATAATCAGTTTCAGTCTGTGGCCGAGAGCTTGTCGGCTCTAAATGTGGATAAACATTTTGCTCTTGGCAGAGGAGCTTTTCTACCAAGGTCTCCGGCTCTGCCACGGGGAGGCAGGAGCAGTGCCTAGTGTGACCAAGTGAAAAGTAATAAGGGGTTAGTAATAAAACTATGAGAAAAAAGAAAGGTGGCTTTCCTTTTTTTGCTCTGTACAAGTACTTTTGTAGCAAGAGCGGTTATAAAATAGTTTGCTTAACAAGAGGAATGTAAAAGAACTATATATATCGCTTTTTGGAAATCGCTCAGTCACAAACGCTTGTCACCTGGGGCCAACGGACTGAAAAGTAGCAACTGAAGTTTAACAAGTGGAAAAAAATGCATATGGGTAGCAGTAACCTTTGAGAAACGTACCAACTGTGTGGTACTCAGGGAGAGGGGGAATGAAAAAGACCTGGGGTAATTGTGCCAGGACAGCACATGGAGTTTTGTCAATGATATATAAGAATTTTTCTAGCAGAGACAAAACAAACAGGTGACAAAGACAAATTGCTTTATACCTTAAACAATGGTCAGGACTCCTTGAGTACTGTGTACAGGTCTGGAGGCCTCATTTTAGCAAGGATGTAGAGTTGCTAGAATGAGTACAGATGCAGCAACACTGGTGAGAGGAACAAAGGGGTTCTCTTACCAGGAGTGGCTTAAATTCTGTCAGTTGCAGCATCTGGAGACTTGCTCCAGGATGTAGAGTTGCTAGAATACTGTGACCCGCACGTACTGCTCTTGGCAAGCAGTTGCCCCAAGTTCGCTATTTGACTTTCATCAACCGGTGAAATACAACCACTTTGCTTATTGGAGGCTCGAAGTGGTGAAACCCATGTTTAGTCTCTAGAGCAAAGTTTCCGGCACCCTCCCTCCTTCAATCCATGCACAGTACTAAGTACTATAGGTTTTGATACCTTTTGTGTTTGGGGTTTTCATAAAAAAAAAAAGTTCAGAGAAGGGCAACAAGATTGGTGAGCAGAAAAAGGGGTGTACTTACAAAGAAAGGCTTAGGTTCTGCAAGTTGCAGTCTGGACCTGCGAGGTGATCTGACTGAGGTGTACAATGCCTTGAATGGTTTGAGCAGGCTCAATGCTGATGGGATACTTCCGCTTGCTCATATTAAGAACCTGAAGGGGCATAGTTTCATGTTGAGGAAAGACAGTTGTAGAATAGGTGTGCAGAAGTTTTCCTTTAGTCAGCAGGTAGTTGATTGCTGGAAGACTTCCATCTGTTGTTGTGGAAGTTGATAGCTTAAATAGATTTAAGGCTGAACTAGACAAACGTTTGGAGTGACCAGATGGGTGAAATGGGAAGGGTTTTTTTTTTTTTTTTTGGCTGATGCTGTATAAGCTTGCTTTCTTGCATCATATGCCTCAATTAATGCCAATGCTAATTTGGCTACGTTTGTAGTTGCATTTTGTTGCGTGTCGATTTTTCTGCTTTGCACATGTATTATATTGTCACTTTTGGCTTCTAAGATGCAGGGCGATTTTTTAAGGCTTTTATAAGGATAAACAATGCATTTTATAAGCTGACAAATGCAGTATATTCAATTTCAACCAAAATCATTCCTCAATCCAGAGCAGCAAAACAAAAGGCCCAAGGTAAGTCGGAATGCTGTGGTTCGGGGGAAAGAGGAGGAAGCAATTTTCCTCTGAATCACTGCCTTATGAAATGTAGTGCTTCTTTGATGTTTGCAGAGCTATCAAAAATGGGACATATTGCCAACGGGAAAGTCTGTGTGCTCAATGTAAAAAGTGTGAAGATAAAAAAAAAAATATCAGGCGCCAACTCAGTGTTCTTATGGGCCTTTATGAGAGCTTGAAGAACAGGGTGGCTGCCTGCAAAAAACTTCAACTGGGGACCCATCAAGCTGAATTGCCCATATCAACACCAGAGTCTGGATCATCAGGCAAGAGTGGAAAACCCCAAGGCAGAATGTACTTGTTCCTCAGAAACTAGTTCTTGTCGGTGGCTCCATTGTCAGAGAAACGGGAAATATATTGTGCAAAAAGGAAAGGTGGAACAGGACCTGGGTATGTCTGCCATGGACAAAAGTTGATGACACCGTAGTGCAGGAGATCTGCAGACTTATTTAAAAAGTACAGGTAAATGCTGAAAAAACAAAATGTCAAGTGTTAGGGTTAAATTTAAATGTGTCTGCACTTCTGTCCAGACATAATCGGAGAGAGCATATGATGAGAGACTTGTCAATTAACTTGGCTCTAGAGAGTTTGTGCAAGGCCCATGGGGTAGAATTTTTCTCAGCGTGGCCGATGCTTGTTAAGAGGTACAAGTACAATGCTTGTACAGGGATGGGAGTAACTTAAATAGAAAGGGTGAAAGTACATTTGCTGATACTATCGAGGTAATGTTAGGCATGATGGGAAACTGCTAGCTCGGTGAGGGGGAAATACACAATAATAGATCAACAATAGCTGCATGCAGAGATGAAAGTGATTCTTTCATCTTGTGTTGCTTCTACTGGAATGAGCAGTAGCTTGGAAAGGAAGGTGCTGGGGATTTCAAGGACTGCTGCGAGTCATCGTGGAACAAGTAAATGGCTGTGTTAGGGTAACTAAGAGTAACAGGTGAATGTACACCGATACTAGGGCAGAGTATATAAATTTGATGTTGTTGTTGTTTGGTTTTTAGAAGCATTAGCAACTAAGGCCATATTGTGCTTGGGGGGGATATACTGTGGTCATTCCCTGACCTTTCCACATCCTCCGTATTTGGTGGTCACGGGCTCGAACCCCGGTCTAATCAAGAAGCGTGTGCTACGCACTGCTGCTCCTGCCCACCTGGCTACGGAGGCGCCTATAAATTTGATGAATTTGAAGTGCAGATCAAGAAACCAAATGCGGACACTGTTGGGAGACGGGTCACACAGAATGCAGAATTTAAATACGAGGAGTACAATGTGTACAGAAAGGACAGACATGATAGGAAGGAAAGAGGGGTTATGCTGTTAGTTAAGAAACACAAAATCTAAGGTAGTGCATTCAGTTGACATGGGTGGCCAGTGCGATTTTTTTTGGTTTTTAGGAGCATTAGCAAACTTAAGGCCATATTGCTCCAGGAATATGCGGTGGTCATTCCCTGACCTTTCCGCATCCTCCGTATTTGGTGGTGATGGGATCGAACCCCGGTCTAATCAAGAAGCGGGTGTTACGCACTGCTGCTCCTTCCCACCTGGCTATGGAGGCACTGGCCAGTGCGATGGTGAGTCAGTTTGGTGTTGCATAACCCTAGGAAGCAAAAAATGAGAGTAGGAGTGTGTTATAGGCCTAATGACTCTGATAAATACAATGAACAACTGTACAGAGAAATAGATTGGACCTGTAAATCAGAATGTCTTATCATCGAAGATTTTCACTTTCCAGATTATAACTGGAATTTGTGTATAGCTACCATCAGGGATAAAGGGAACCACAGTGGGCTCAGATAGTTTTTAAATTCTATTTAATGCAACCAACTGACGATGTTATCAACAGAAAATCCTAAATGGGAAGCATTCAAGGAATTGGAAGCTACTAGGCTTTTCATACCAACTAAGAAATACTGTTCAAGGTGCCTAAGTGGATGTCAGATGAACATAATGAGATTTGTTTGAAAAAAAAAAAAAGAAAAAAGCATCGGATGCATATAAATTATTATCAGGTGGCACACAAGCCTATGGTACATATAAGTTGGTCTGAAATCAAGTCACAAAAAAGGTTAGGCAAGTGAAGGCAGATTATGAGAAATCTTTGGCAAAGGGTGAGAAAAAAAAAAAAAAACAGAAGGAATGGGTGAATCAGATTAGTCCACTTGATATCGATAATTTGACTGTCGATAATTCTGCTCAGGTATCTGACAAATTGAATGAGTATTTTGCATCTACATTCACACATAATGAATTCTGTATGGAAATGGAGGCCAGAAGTTTAAACTTTTAACAGGGAGCTAAATGATTACGTGGAAGAGGAATTGTTGAAGTTAAACATAAGAAAGGCACCTGGAGTCTATTCAATTATATTAAGGGAGGCAGCAAAGGAAATAAACTCCTAGTCATAATTATGAGAGCATCCATGGATTCAGGGGAGGTCCCAGTGGACTGGGGAAGTGCAAATGTATCCCCAATTCACAAAGGAAGATCAAAAGGTGACATGAGTAATTACAGACCTGTAAGTTTCTTCTGTTCAAGGAATAGTTCAGACACAGCATGGATTTGTTAAGGGGAAATCTTGTCTGACCAATTTGAATACTACCATGTGGTCACAAAGGACCTGGATGCAAAAAATTATTTTGATATATTTCCTGAAATCCATATTGATGGATTTCAGGAAAGCTTTTGATGTTGTTGTACAAATTAATTAGAGCAGTGTGGCATTAAGGGCAAGCTACTGCCCATAGCAGTAGCTTGCCCTTAATGCCACACACTCTATGGATAAAGGGATGGTTGAGTGGGGAAGACAGGGAGTGGTAATTGATGGACACTGCTGTTCACTGACTAATGTTATTAGCGAGTCCCCTAGGGTTCAGTGTTGGGCCCATTGTTGTTTTCTGTATTTATCAATAATACTGATGAAGGTATATCAGGCTTAATGTCCAAGTTTGCATATGCTACAAAGGTTGGCATGGTTGTTAATCACAATACACCACTGCAACCAGATCTAGAAAAGTTAGGCAGGTGGGTTGAGAAGTAGCAAATGAAGTTTAACATTGACAAATGCAAAGTACTGCATATGGATAGCAGTGACCCCCAATGTACGAACAGTGTTTTGGGGTAACTCCACTACACTCAGAGTAGTTTAGAATGAAAAAGACCTGGGGTATATGTAGATATTAAGTTCTCTGAGGAGTGCAGACAGGCTGCCAGAACAGGTCAACTTGCAAGGTGAGCTGATTGAAGTACAGGCTTTGAATGGCTTGAGCAAGCTGATTACTGATGGGATGCTTTCCCTTGCTATGATTAAGCACTTGAGAGGGCATAAATTCAAATTGAGGAAAGATAGTTGCAGAATAGATTTGTCTTTAGCCAGCTAGTGGTTGATTGCGGAAACAAACTTTATATGTCGTTTTGGAAGTTGATAGCTTACATAAATCAAGGAAGAAGTGGACAAACTTTTGGAGGGAATGGATAGGTGAAATGGGAAGTGTTCTATTTTATTTTTGGCTGATGCTGTATAAGCTTGCTTTCTTGCATCATATGCCACTACTACTAATAATAATAATAACACACTGGCCAATGTGGCAGTAGTGATAGAGAAAATGGTAAGAGCAATGATTTTACAAGTCAAAGGGCCATCTAGATGGGAACAGTTTTATCAAGGGAATTGGTATAGTTTTGTAAATGGAAAATTATATCTAGCTAACTTTGTAAATTATTATAACAATGTAAATAAAGAGTTGATGCTGAGAACAGATTAGTATTTAGTTGTGGCAAATGATGCACAGAAGCAAGCTTATATACATAAGCTTGCTTCTATTCTCTTGAATAATCTGTCTGATTCTTCCTTGAATTTATTCAAACTACCCACTGTTTATAACACCAGATGGAAGCTTGGTCTGCAGCTATCCCCACCTCAATTTGCATCTCTTAATGTGTGTGTTGTCTGAGCTAGAATAAGAATGGCATCAACATGAATCTATTCAAGCCTTAGACATCTCAATCAAATCTTGTGTTGTTTCCAGAGCTGCAGTTTATAGAACTGAAGGCTTTCTTGGTAAATCCTTTTGGTACTCCTCACCAATCTCATTGCTCTTCTCTGCACCAATTGATTACATCCTTCGTAAAATAAGGTTTCTAAACATGTAACATAGTACTCAAGATTTAGCCTAGCCATAGTCTTACACATAAGGTATGTTCGTGTCAGACGGCACCTGGGATTTCTCCCATCTCCGCTCCATAGTCTTACACAATGGGATACCTTCTTACCTACTAGCAAAATTCCTGAATATCACTGACAAAATCCCACAAGCTGATGCAGCAGCCTGTCTGCACTGGCAGACAGGCTGCTAGGACAGAGAACTTCATATCAGACCTCCACATCCTTTTCATTTTCCACTACCCTGAGTATAGTATGATATTGTTTGTATGTAAAACTGGGATTACTGCTATTCTGTATGCAGTACCTTGCATTTATCAATATTAAACTTTAAATTGCAACTTCTCAGCCCATTTGTCCAATTTTTCTAGATGTTGAGTGCAAACCTTGGTATGCAAATGTTTGCATACAAAGGTTTGTCTGATATGTCTTCATCAGTATCATTAATACTGAAAACAACAATGGGCTGAGCAATGAATCCTGGGGGACTTCACTAAAGTTCCCTTTATACACAGCAGCAACTGGCCCCCAATACCAGACTACTCCAATTTGGACAGCAGTCGTTTGTGTAGAACACTACCAAAAGCAATTCTGAAATTGAAGTATATAATTTCAAAATTATTTTACATATGCTTCCTTTGTTATGCCATCATACTGCCTACTCAAATTTTTCATACATGATTGCATTTCTGTTTAGATGGTACTGCATCACTTGCTTAATCAGTGACTACATTTCATTCTTCCTTGAATAGAAGTCAAGCTTAGAGGTCAGTAATTATTCATGTTACTCTTTGATCCCTCTTTGTAAATTGGGGATATATTTGTATACATATCCAGTCCATAGGGACCTCCTCTGACTTCAAGTATGCTCATATGGCTAAAGGTTTGATGATTACCTCTTTTGTTGCCTCTCAAAATATAAGTGGATAAATCCTATCTGCCCTTGGTGCTTTATTTACTTCTAGCTTCACCAAGTTCACTTCCACTTTCTTCTCTAAGGAAAAATACTCTAGTTCTCAGTGTACTGCAGGTATTCTTTTCAGGTGAATGTAGATGAAAAATATTCAGTTTACAGCAACCTGAACAGGATCATAAATGCTACTTTAAGTGACATTCATATATAGTGGGCAAATGTGATTCACCATTTCCTTCTGATGTTAACATAAGTAAAAAATTTCTGTATTTCCTGATAATTTACGAGGGCTGTTCAATAAAGAATGATCATGATTTTTCACGAACAACCATACTATTTTTTTTTTCTAGCTATGGAATTTAAAATCAAACTAGGATGCATCACATAGCAACTGTAAGTTAACTCATGTGCACAGCGTGACCTTGGTAGTCAGCCATTTGTCTGTTCAGTTTTGCCTACGTAACAATGGACATGATAGTTGACGAACAGTAAACTTCTCTCAAAATTTGTTTGTCTGAAGAAAACATCAGAATATGAAAAAGGAGGCTTCTGGTGAATCTATTTAGATTCACCAGAAGCCTCCTTTTTTTAGAATGTTTAAAGATGGATGTGGTTCAATCACAAAAATTGATGGTCTTGGAGCTCCAAATACTTCACCATTGTGTGACATATTTGGTGTGAACAAATAGGTGACCACTGCTGTCACCACAGAAATCATAGCCATATTATTTGTTGTCACGGTCAACTGAATAATTGTTTTTAATGCCAGAAAACGTTTTATACAGATACAGAGATAGTGACACAGATGAGTTTGTGAGAGACAATGTGAAGATGAGTTAAAGATGGTTGCAGTTGTGGGAGATAATCTAATAGTGATCTAAATATTTTCTAAATAACAGGTGAATTGATGTGCTTTGGGATCCTGATAATAAGGGATGTTGAAGGTGTAAAATGATATTATATTGAAGAAAACCAAAGGAAAAAAGAAATACATATTTATATATAAAAAATAAACTATTCTTTTGGTTATTAAGGTTCATAGCTGGGCATAGCTAAGCATAAGTTTATTCTAACACATGTTTTGACTATTATATGCATGGTGAAATAAACCATATTACAAATGGTTGATATTAGTACATTGACATATATAACTCAAAGAGAAGCACAGCTACAAGTATGCAAAATTACTAAATTTGAATAATTATTTTCAACCTTTTGTTAAAAAAAAAAAAAAAAGTTAATTATTAGCTTTATAAAAGTTAAGGCAATATGGCTTTAGTTTACATACTAGTCCAACGATGTTCACCATTCAATGCCCAGCTATGTTTTTGAGACTCCTTGTTCATGTATTTACACAATTTGATGTAATATGAAATCAACAGCTCGTATGATTTCTCTAAACCGATTATAAAATACTATCCACAGATCAGTCAAACTGGAATGGGCTAGTTTTACTGCAACACAGCAGTATAAAGCTGTAACTGAGAGTCCTGAATGATATATAGACAGTAGATTACTTTGTATCAGTCTGTTGCACACTTTTTCTTATCTTCTCTCCTTTCCTCCAGAGTACAATTTCCTAATTGTATAAAGTTGATAAAAATTAAACAGTTCTATTTCCGTAATAAATATATAATTCAAATAAAACACATTCATAATTACAATAAACAGTAAAATATTAAAAAAAAAAAAGTAAATTTGTATTTTTTTTTAAATAAATTTTTACTTTGCATTTTTTCAGTTTGTTGCAGTTCAAATAGAAAATTTTCAATTTTTAATTGGAACTGCAATAAAATAAAATACAGCAAACACTTTTGTTATTCAGCACCCAAGGGCAACAACTAGTGCCAACAATCAAATATGCTTGTTAGCTAAAAGATATATTACAGTTTACCAAATTTTATATTATTTCTTATAATACAGGTGTTTATTTTAAAAGTAAATCCAATAATGAGAAAAGGAAAATACAATTTATTAAAATAATTAAGTTCCCTCCATTCTTAGCAATACAGTAAGACCCCGTATCCGCGGGGAATACATTCCAAGACATTCGTGGATGGCTGAAACCGCAGATATAAGCGAACACCTGCTGACCCCATACACATGATTTTCTTGTAGATAGATACGTATAATAAAGTTTAATTGATAAATTACCACACAGTAAGACATTACCAACATTAAATACAGCAAATAATAAAGCACAGCAGACTTGATTTACCGGGATTGGATTAACCAGGGCATTTCAAGAATTAAAAAAAAAAAAAAAAAAAAAAAATCAACCAGAAACCAAAATTCAAGTAATAACTAGAATAGGCATAAACAGGTATTTTGCAAACCATAAATAAGCAACAAGGATCAGTGTTATAAGTCGTCATTGGAAGATTAGTGTACCTATTATCTTGCAACCCCTGCTGGCTTCACACCTACAGCTAAAAAAAAAAAAAGGGCAAATTTTGTTTCATTATTTGTTAGGGATATTGGAATTTTTTTTTTTTTTTATATTAACTTTTTTTTTGTTTAGAAATTGCGAAAATTATGGGAAATGCAAGAGTCGTGCTTTCAAATTAAACAAAAACTTGAAATTACTCAAAAGTTTGAAAATGGTGCATCTGTTAAATCTCTAAAGAACATTATAATGTTGGTGACAAAACCATACACATCATTGTAAAAAATAAAGGGAAGCATCGTATTGGACACGCAAGTAGTACGTGTTACGTTTTTTTCTTGTGGTTAACCACAGGTTACTGAATCAGCAGATACGGGAGAAAAACTGTATATAAATTCACTCTTTTGATCATGTTGCAAGCAAAGTGAAAAAGCATCTGTGTCAATATACTCCAAACCGTATTTTCAATGCTTTGTGGATTGCTCTCAAACTGCCATAAAAAAAAAAAAAAAAGAAGTCTGGGGATGTTAAATCAGGAGACCTAGGTGGCAAAAGTCCTTTCGATACAATTCAGTTCCCCAAAAAAAACTCTGGCAACAGTTCAGTGTAGTACGGCAAGTTGCCCTGTCTGTTGTAACCGGATAACTTTTTCATTTTCCTCTATCAATGCAATAAACTGCATTATTACATCACCTCAGAATATTACTAGGTAATATTCTTAGGTGATAGTTTGTTCAAAAAATATGGGCCCCTTTTCATACACCACACTAAACACATTGACTGCTGACATAGCCACTAGGTGAAACCATCTACATATTAATACAGAAGCCATTTTCTTGAGATGGCCATTGAGAATGATAGGCCTAACCGATTGCGCTGAAAATGGTCTCAAATTGAAGATATTTCTTCTAGATGTGCAGAAAAATGAGAAAATATATAAATTCCGAGTAGTAGACAAAACGGGCTAGTTTTGTCTACTAGCCTGCTATGCCACCATGCTACTCTGACTAGTCATGTTGAATGTACTTTGCAGCAAAGAAGAAATGTGTTTTTGTGCTCCTGCAAATGCATCCAGGATCAGTCTGAAATGTGCATTTAAGGATCTGAAAGATTTAATATGTCACAGTATTGGCTTACTTAGTGAAAGGCATGTTCATTGTCAAGCCTTTATTTTAAGTGGGAAAAATGTCTGGGATCATTTTATTTTACAGCGGAATAAGAATATGGCAATTTCAGGATTGATCAATGGTAAGTCAAAGTTATGTATCAGAATTGTTTGGATCTAGAAATAACAGGAGAAGCTAAAGGAAAATGAGCACAGACACCCAATGGCTTACGTAATACTAGATTCACGCAAATTTGACTTTACAGTAAAGGTAATTTTTATAATGGAAATTGCACTACACTTTCATTGTTACACATGTTCTATTATAAGAATCAATTTTGAATGCTTTTGTGATATTTTTCTAAAGCATGTTTCTGGAGGTCACGACCATAAAACAATAAAAATAATTTGTACTTTATCCAGTTAATTAGGCTTTTCTGTTAGTGAAATCTATCATAAAATGGTAGTAAACTCGATCTTATTGCATTTGTGATAATACCGACAACTGCAATTGTGTGGGTTTTTATGTTATTATGGTTTTCAAATCGTAAAACTATTTACAATTTGAAAGGTGTTTCCCTTCACTGAAATCTTCAATCATATAAAAAACAAATTTTCAGAATCTCTTCCTATTTACGTATTACAATGAATAGATAGTATAAACCAGAGCTGTAATGCTCAATACATTCTACATTGATATCAATATTTTTAAAAATAATAAGAGAAGTTTACCTCAATATAGTAGTATGTAGAAAACTTCTATATGATAATCTCCAGAAATTAAAATAAAAAAAATTGAAAATCTTACATTCCAGTAACAAATAATTAAAAATCAAGAAAATTAATTAGAAGAATTTAACAAAAAAATTGCAAAACGATTTTCATTCCTGAAGCTGACAATGCTATTTTCATTCCTGTAATCACGACATACGGTCGGATAGCATTGTCAGCTTCAGGAAGGAAAATCGTTTTGCAATTTTTTTGTTAAATTCTTTTAATTAATTTTCTTAATATTTAATTGCGCTAAATTGATTTTTAATTGTTTGTTACTGTAATGTAAGATTTTCGATTTTTTCGTTTTAATTTCTGGAGAGTATCATACGGAAGTGTTCTACATGCTATATTGAGGTAAACTTCTCTTATTATTTTTACAAGTATTACAATGATGAAGGGAAAGCAACCAATGGAAAGTACAAGTTTTGAGACAGTGCTGTTGTGTTGTTGTTTAGTTTTTAGGAGCATTAGCAACTAAGGCCATATTGCTCCGGGGATATGCGGTGGTCATTCCCTGACCTTTTTGCATCCTCCGTATTTGGTGGCTCATGGGCTCATCAAGAAGCATGTGCTACGCACTGTTGCTCCTACCCACCTGGCTACGGAGGCGCCAGGTGAGACAGTGCTAGGAAACAAAACAAAATTGATTTAGAAATGAAGATGAAAATGATTAAGAAGTACGAAGCAGGACAAAGTTTGTCATCTACGGCACAGGAATTAGATCTCACTGCTTCAACAGTGAATACTATTTTAAAGGACAGTGCGTGTATAAAAGAACATGTTAAAGGATCAACGCATTTAAAATAAACAGTGTTCAGGTGCTATATCAGAGATGGAAAAGCTATTAATAATATGGATTGAAAATCAGATTCAGAAGCGAGTGTCCCTAAGTCTAATGGCCATTCAAGCAAAAGCAAGAAGTATTTATGGTATTAAGGATAAGTATGGCAAACCTGAAGCCAACTTTGGGGAAAGCAACATTGGTTCAAGCATCGTGCTCGTTTCCACAACATTAAAGTAAGTAGTGAAGTCGCCAATTGCCGATACTGCAGCTGCCGATAATGCAGAGAAATTTTGTGACGTATTGGAAAAAAATTATTGATGAAGGGCTTAGAGGGGAACGGGCATTCTGTGTGTTATCAGAAACTCAGTCTAAAACGCTAATGGATCCAACATCTTTCTATTTCAGAAAATTTAGGAGAAGTCCAGTTGGCCTGCTTCCCTAAAATCCACTCTTGCACACCTTGATGGTAAGTACTGTTAAGTCACTTACTGGCAACAAGATGCCTGGTAAGCATGAAGAAAAAAGGACCAAACCCTCCAGAACAATGACAGCACGATGAAACAAATGGCCCTCATTCCCCAGCGGCATTCAGTCCCCCTCTTACAGCAGCAAGAGGATCAGAGTAGAAGCAGAGGGTGCTAAGAATCTCTGGGTATGACCAGGCTGCCATGCACAGAAACTGAACTTGGCCTGTTAAAACGTAAGATCGCTCATTGGTGAAGACAGGATATTAGAGCTGGAAAAGGAATTAAAAAACAAGAAGAAGAAATGAATCACTTTTAAGTTTATCAAGTGGAAATCTGTGTACACCAATGGAAACAGTGAAAGGAGCAAAGGTGGAGTTAGCTTTCTGGCCATAAAGATATAAAAAACATTTTGGAATTCAAAAGAACATCACCAAGAGTGTCAAGACTACTACTCAGGATTTCTAAGATGTACAAGCTAAAGATTATGATGATTTATGCACCAACATCGAGCCACGATGATGAAGAGATTGAAGAAATGTATATCGAAACTGAGAGTCTTTTAGATGAGCAGAAAACCCACTACACTATCATTATGGGAGACTTCAATGCTAAGGTTGAAAAGAGACAAAACAGTGCACAAAGGGAAACAATATGAAATTTTGGAATTGGTGAAAGAAATGAAAGACTTGAGGAATTTCAAGAACCTCGAGGAATGTCAGCAATGAACACTTTTTTCAAGAAAAGGGTGAACAGAAAGTAGACATGGAAGAGCCCAAATGGATTAACAACTAATGAAATCGACTTCATCCTCACTAACAGAACATATACTGTGAATGATGTTACCGTCTTGAACAAGTTAATGTTGGTAGTGATCACAGAATGGTAAGATGCACACTTGATACAGATGTAAGAAAAGAAAGGAAAAAACTGACTCGAGTAAATAATATGAAGGTCTTTGAGATAACAGAAGAGGAGATAAAGCACTGGAACTTTAAGAACAAGTTTGAGCTTCTGCAGACTGCTCAGGACCAAGATATCAACGAGGAATATTACAACTTTCTGAAAGTGATAAAGTCCAAGAAACACTTGTCACAATGAACTGAAGACGACAAATGAAGAGCAAGATAAACACTGGCAAGGATAAAATTGCGTATACTGAGTTATGCAAAGCCATTAGAAGGAGACTCAGAGAGGGCATACGAAAATTTACAAGCATTAAGAGAAAACAAAGGGCTTAAATCAGCAGTAATAGAGAAAACAGCAGAAGACTAATATAGAGAATTATACAAGGAGCAAGGGAATGATGTGAGCAGTGGGGAAGATGGATCACAAAACACATACAACATACCTGATATCCTTCCTGATGAGGTAGAACATGCGTTGAAGAAAATGAAGAACCAGAAAGTCCCGGGGAAGATGAAGTTACTGTAGAGTTGTTAAAATTGGGAGGAAGAGACATGACACAAAAATTGGCAAGACCACAAAATGCATTAGAAAAGTTGTGATGCCTAAGGAGTGGAATAATGTAATCATAGTTTTTCTGCATAAGGAGATAAATCAGAAATTGGAAATTATAGACCAATTAGCTTATTATCCCACATCTACAAGTTGTTCACAAGGGTCATTACTAACAGATTAGAAAGAATACTTGATGAGAATCAACCGAACAAGCTGACTTTAGGACAGAATTCTCAACTATCGATCACCTTCATGTAATATCACATGCTAATGGAGAAAGCAAATGAATATAAAACACCATTATGCCTGGAATTTGTGGATTATGAAAAGGCATTTGACTTCATACAGAATGAGGCAATGTTTCGGGCCGACCAGGCTAGCCGGGTGGGTAAAGCACCTGCCTGGCAACACAAAGGTCGCGGGTTCAAATCCCGCCTCGGGCTTGGATCAAAGTACTGCAAAAACCTTGGGAGGTGCATTATGGCCACAGAAGCCGATGCACCAATAACTACAAAAGAAAAAAAAAAAAAAAAAAAAGCAATGTTTCGGGCAATGGAAAGACAAGGCATAGATATCCCATATATTATGATTTTGAAGAAAATACATGAGAACACAACCTCCTTTATTAGACTAGACAAAGACAGTAGCAAATTTAAAATTGAGAAAGGAGTTTGACAAGGCGACACGATATCTCCAAAGTTGTTTAATGCTGCCCTTGAGGAAGCTTTTAGAAGATTAGACTGCTCGCAGAAAGGAGTCAATGTGAATGGAGAGTACCTAAACCATTTATGATTTGCAGATGGCATTGTGGTCATAAGCCATGATCCCAAAGAAGTAGAGGAAAATCTTAATCAGTTAGGCAGAGTTAGTAAGGATTTTGGACTAAAGATAAATATGGCTAAAACAAAAGTAATGATGAACAAGTATGCCACAGAAAGGGATATAATGACTGAAAGGGATATAATGACTCATATACTTATCTGGGACAAGTCATTAGCTGTAATAATGATAAATGGCTGGAAGTCAAGAGAAGAATAAATTTTGGATGGATAGCATTCAGGAAATATAGTCACATACTGAGGAGCAATATATCAATTTGTCTGAAATATAAAATAATGAACCAATGTATACTCCCCAACACGACTTATGGAAGTGAAATGTGGGCACTCACCAAAAAAGAATGGAAGAGAAGCTGAGAACTACACAGCAAAGAATGGAATGAATTATATTGGGAATCAGACTGTTAGATAAGAAGAGAAACACATGGATTAGGCAGCAAACTCGAGTAAAGGACATTCTTATCAAAACTAAAGAACTAAAATGGTCTTGGGCAGGACACATAGCTCAAAGACATGATGACAGATGGACTAAGAAAATAACAGAATGGTACCCAAGAGGAGCTAGAAGAAAACCTGGAAGACAACGGAGATGGATAGATGAAATTCATGAGTTTGTGGGTAGTAAAATGGATGGCCAGTGCTCAAAACAGAAGGAACTGGAAAGTTGCTGGAGAGACCTTCATCCTGCAGTGGATTGAAAATGGCTGATGATGATGACTCTTCTATAATTTACTACCCTAACGTGCCCCTTGAAATTATTTAGATTTTTATCTCCCCTCCCCCCCCCATTTGAAATGCTGCTATCCTCAGAGCATCTTATAAACATCTGTTGCGGCAACAAACAAGAATTCTTGAGATGAGTGCAAGCATTACTTTGATCCATATCATTGGGTAAATGTGGATCTAAATTACCCTTCTTTTTTATTGTTATTGAGAATTTAAAAAAAAAAATACCCCTCCTAACTGGCAGTTTCCCCGAACCCTTTGTATCCTCAATGATACTAGCAAAAATCCTTGCATGATCTTTGCAAGGTGATGGGAATCATATGGATTAGGCAGCAAACTCAAGTAAAGGTCTTGGGCAGGACACAACTCAAAGACATGATGACAGATGAACTAAGAAAATAACAGAATGGTACCCAAGAGGAGCTAGAAGAAAACCTGGAAGACACCAATGGAGATGAACAGATGAAATTCATGAGTTTGTGGGTAGTAATTGGATGGCCATTGCACAAAACAGGAGGAACTGGAAAGTTGCTGGAGAGGCCTTCATCCTGCAGTGGATTGAAAATGGCTGATGATGATGATGATTCAACGCATCAAATTTTTAATGTTGAAGAGACTGCTCTGTATTGGAAAAAATTCTGGATCGCACGTACATTGCCGAAGAGGAAAAGACTATGCCAGGTTCCAATCTGGAAATCTCTATGTATTTAAGGGCATCAATAAAGCCACCCTACCTGTGCATTTCTGATCGAACCAGAGAGCATGGATAAAAATATCTCTTTGAGGTTTGGTTTAAATGCTGCTTCATTCTCGAGGTTGAAAAATATTGTAAAGACAAAGGTGTTCCTTTCAAGATTTTGCTTCTATTAGATAATGCTCCTGTACATCCTTCACATCTAGATGACTTCAATTCAAACGTGAGAGTAATATTTCTACCATCAAACATGACTTCACTCATCTAACCTATGGATGAGGGTGTTATTTCGAATTTAAAAACATACTATTTACGCACATTTGCCTGGGCATTTTCTGCAGTAAATGGTGAGAAAAATGTGACGTTAAGAGACTTTTGCAAATCTTACAATATATTTACCACGGCATCTGAAACATTAATAAGGCCTAGGTGGAAATTCCTAAAAGTTGTTTAAATGGCGTATGGAAGAAAATATGCCCATGGCATGTAAAAGGCTTTGAAGAATTTGAAAAAGAGGAATCATATGAAGAGGCAGATAAGATTGTAAAGGTTGCAGAGCTATTTCAGTTGGAGGTTAATGCCAAAGAAGTGGAGGAGTTAATAGAGGAAGAAGAGAAGGAATTATCTAACGAAGAAATTTTTGGGTTTCAGGAAGCGATAGTGAAAGAAGAAAATGCCAACGAAGCTCAAATGAGGAACCAAGATGCTTCATCACCAATCGTGAGGTTTGAGAAGATGGATCCTGACAGAGAACAATTCTTAAAAGTTAACAGAGGGGGAAATCGATTGCTTGCTTGCTACAAAGAAATCTACAATGAAAAGAAAAGCCACTGTCCAGTCATCCATTAATATGTTCTTTCATAAGGTTGAGTGGCTGACCCCTTCTAAATCCCCACAGCCCTCCACAGCAGCATACTTATCAGCTCAAGACGTCGATTCTGGCAACAATGCTCGAGAGGTAAAACTTGCTGATGTTAATCCTATCTCCTCTTTTTTTTTTGGAATTTTATAATTTGAAATTTTTTTTATTGCATGCTTTTGTAATTTTGACTACATTGGCGTGTTATACCTTCATGGGGCCCAAGGGAAAAGGGAATTTGGGGGCCCCAACTAAAGAAAAAACTAATAAAGAATATTTTCAATTTCAATTTATTGTGACAGCAAAGACAAACAAATTATATGATTTAAGAACTAAATATAAAATGTCATCAAAATCGGTAAAACCATTTTTGAAAAAATGTAATTTTCAAGTAAAGTTCATTGACCTTGGCAGACAGAAAGTTTAGTTTTGTATAAAAATCACTTAAAAATAGTAAAAAACAGCAGTTAGTTTTTGAAACAGTGATTTTGGGGTCCCCTCTGATCGGGACCCTAGGCAGATGCCTTTTTTGCCTATAGGTTAATACACCACTGGATTACTATAAATAAAAGTCAAGGGCAAATGTTTGATAGAGTCGGAATTTCGATTATTAACCCTGTATTTATTTACGGACAATTGTATGTAGCAATGTCTCGGGTCAGATAATTCCAGCATGCTAAGATAAGGTTATCTTCATTTTCAAAGAAGTATTTTAGAGACTGTACTACATTTTGTACATGTGAAATTGTTAGAGAACATGCATATTTTGAATAATCAGAAATATGGTGAAACCAAAGGAAATTTATGATGAGTACCACAGATACAAGAAATGAAAAAAGGATTTGACATGCTATCGAGGCAGTGTTAGGTGGGTTGGAAAACTGCTAGCTTGGGGGGATACAAGGACTAATAGATTAACAGTAGTCACTGGCAAAGGTAAAAGCAATTCTTGCACTGCTTCTATTGGAATGAGCAGAAGCCTGGAAAACAAGATGCAGGGTATTACAGAGACTGCCATGAGTCATTGCGGTACAAGTAAACACATGGGTTGTGTTAGGGTAGCTAAGAATAGGAACAGGTGCATGTATACTTGTGTGTACACCAATGCTAGGAGTTTGGTAAATAAATTTGATGAATTTGAGGTATTGCTCAAAACATCAAAGGCAGATATTGTTGGGATATCACAGACGTGGTGTCACACAGATACAAGGAATGCAGAACTGGAATTTGGGGAGTGCAATGTGTACAGAAAGGATAGACATCGCTGGACAGTGCAGTGTCGAGTCAGTTGGGTGTGACATAAGCATTGGGAGATCAAAATTGAGAGTAGGAGTGTGCTACAGGCCTAGTGACTCTGATAAGTATAATAAGAAACTGTACAGGGAAATAGAGTGGGCCAGTAAATCAGAGAGTCTTATAATGGGGGATTATAATTTCCCAGATATTGACTGGAATTTGTGGGTTGGTCACTCATCCACTAGCAAGGCTTTTGTGGATTTATTGGATGATTGTTTTCTGCACCTGCACATTCGGGAGGCAACTAGAGGGAGTAATATTCTTGATCTGATTATCAGTACTGATTCTTCATGCATTAAGAATCTGCAGATAAAAGAACCACTAGGTGGCAGTGATCACAGTGTGCCGAAGTGGGATTTACTCAAAGAGGTTGTTCGTTATTTGGTTTTTAGGTGCTCTGGGGATATGTGGTGGTCATTCCCTGACCTTTCCATGTCCTCCGTATTTGGTGGTCACGGGCTTGAACCCCGGTCTAATCAAGAAGCGTGTGCTATGCAGTGTTGCTCCTGCCCTCAAAGAGGCAACTACCATCAGGGGTAAAGGGAAGGGTTTTTGCTTTCGTAAAGGCGACGACGATGGTCTGAGATAGTATTTAAATTCTATACAGTGGGACCAACTGATGACGTTACCAACAGCAAATTCAAAATGGGAAGCATTCAAAGAATTTATCATGGAAGCTACTAGGCTTTACATACCAACTAAGAAATATTGTTCAAGGTTTATTAGGCCTAAATGGATGTCAGATGAACTAATGAGCCATATGGCAGAGAAGAAAAATGCATGGGATACATATAAATGAATGAGTGACATGGAAGCCTGTGATAGATATAAGCTGGTCTGTAACCAAATAACAAAAGAGATTAGGCAGGCAAAGGCAGATTATGAGAAATCCTTGGCAAAGGATGCAAAGAAAAACAGAAAAGAGTTCTTTACTTATGTAAACTCTAGAAGGAAAGGGATGAATCAGATTGGTCCACTGGATATTGACGGTTCAACTGTTGATGATCCTGCTCAGGTGGCTAACAAACTAAACGAGTATTTTGCATCTACATTCACACATGAGGAGTTATTCAGTGAGGGTAATGCCAGAGGTGTATTCAACTCTGGCAGTGAGCTAGGTGATTTTGTAATACCTGAGAGGAAAGTGGAGGAGAAATTGTTGAGGATAAACAAAAAAGGCACCCGGGTTGGATGGGATCTATCCAGTTATATTAAAGGAGGCAGCAAAGGAAGTAAGCAAACCATTAGCTGTAATTATGAGAGCTTCTTTGGACTCAGGGGAGGTACCCATAGACTTGAGATGTGCAAATGTGACCCCAATTCACAAAGAAGGATCAAAGGCTGACACAAGTAATTATAGACCTGTGAGTTTAACTTCTGTTCCAGGAAAATTAATGGAGGCACTGATTAAAGAAGCACTGCAGGATCATCTAGACAAGACTTCAGTTATAGCTCGGACACAGCATGGTTTTGTTAAGGGAAAGTATTGCCTGACCAATTTTATTGGATACTATGATGCAGTCACAAAAGAACTGGATGCAGGAAATAACTTTGATATTATATATTTGGATCTTAGAAAGGCTTTTGATACTGTTGCACATGGAAGACTGCTGCACAAATTGGAGCAGTGTGGCATTGGAGGCAAATTGCTGCTATGGATAAAGGGATGGTTGATGGGGAGAAGACAGAGTGGTAATCAATGGACACTGCTCATCATGGACTAATGTAATTAGTGGAGTCCCTCAGGGTTCATTGTTCTTTTCTCTATTTATAAATGATACTGATGATGATATATCAAGCTTAATGTCCAAGTTTGTAGACGAAACAAAGGTTGGCAGAGTTAAGGACACTACTGACAGTATGCTGCTGCAACAGGATCGGGAAAGGTTGAGCAGATGGGCTGAGAGTGGCAAATGAAGTTTAACGTTGACAAATGTAAAGTACTACATAAGGGAAACAGCAACCCCAGAGTAACGTATCAACTCTGTGGTACTACACTGACAGTGGTAGAGAATGAAAAGTGCCAGGGGGTAACTGTGCAGGCAGATATGAAGTTTTCTGAGCAGTGCTCACGGGCTGCAAAGGTAACTCATGGTGTCTTGTCAGTGATATACAGGAATTTTTCTAGCAGGGATAAGGAGGTAATTAGCCCTTGTATAAGGCAATGGTTTGGCCACACCTTGAGTACTGTATACAGGTCTGGAGGCCTGATTTCAAGAAGGATGTAAAGCTGTTGGAACAAGTACAGAGAAGGGCAACAAGATTAGTGAATGAAACAAAGGGTTGCTCTTAAGAAGAAAGGCTTAAGTTTTGCAAATTGCAGTGTCTGGAGACTAGGCACCTGCGAGGTGATCTAACTGAGGTGTATAAAGCCTTGAATGGTTTGAGCATGCTCAATGCTGATGGGATTCTGCCTTTTGCTCAGAATAATTGCCTGAGAGGGCATAAATTCAAATTGAGGAAGGACAGTTGTAGGATGGATGTGCGAAAGTTTGCCTTTAGCAAGCAGGTGGTTGAATTGATGGAACAAACTTTCATCTGTCATTGTAGAAGTTGGCAGCTTAAATAGATTGAATGCAGAACTAGATTAACATTTGAAGTGAGTGGATGGGTGAAATGATGGGGGGGGGGGGAGTTTGGCTGATGCTACATAAGCTTGCTTTCTTGCATCATGTGCCCTTGCTAATTTTTTTTTTTTTTTTTTTTTTTATGTAAACCCCAAACACAAGTATTAGAACCTATAGTACTTAGTACTGTGCTTGGGTTGGAGGTTGAGAAGACGAAAGAAGATATTTGTTGACATGGGACTTGAACTTCTGTAGACTAATTTTCAGGAAATACGTATGAAAGAAGGTTGTTTCAGAAAACGGCAGTTGAATGAATAAACAAGGAAGATGAAAAGTTCGGCCTGTGAATTTGAAGTTGGACAGTAAATGGATGTTGGCTGGTGGCGGCACGTGTTCGGACTGTTTTGAAAGAGAGAGCGGGAATAATAGAAGTCAATTCAGAAGTGCCCATGGAAGTATCTGTAGAAGAGGCATGCAACAGAAACAGTACATCTATGAGACAGCAAGTGTTAGAGACTCTGTTAGAGATGAATCATTAATTAACTTAACTGCCCTCTTCTGAATGGAATTAAGAAGCCTGAGAGAGAGAGGTTTTGGGGGCACCACTCCAGAAGTGGGAACAATATTTCATGGCAAAAAAAAAAAAAAAAAAAAGTTTCCCACACTGGTGTCTGTAGACCAGTTCCAGGGGATTAATGAAATGGACCCTCTGAAACTGGTCAAAATATTCGTTCTATGTATAGCAACAAAGAAATTTAGAAAAGGCCTTTTCTAAATATCTATAAAAAGGCCATAATTTAGAAAACGCTTTTTTATTTTCTGTTTATCTATCTTAACATATTTGTTTGAAGGGTCTGCAAACCTTTTTTTTTTTATTTCTGAAGGGATCCATAAATATCAGTAGTTATTAGTTTTAGGTTTGTTGAAAAAATTCAAAGATGTATGCAATAAATTCAATACATAAGTATGCAATACTTAACTATGCAATAAATTCTCTTCTAATAAACGTGTGTGTTCTTAATAAATAATATATTGCACTAATATATTTAATTACAAATTCCCATTAATAAATTTATAATAACCTAAATGAAAACATGTATATAATTTCCCTTTCAAAATCATTTCTGTTGTTGAGTTTACTGTTGCCAAGTTGACTGTGCCTGCCTTCAGATGCCTGGGTTCAAGACAAGCAGGTTCCATCACTTTGTGAGGTTTTCACCACACTCACTGCCTACCATCAGTGCAAAACAAAGTGTTTTGTGATTCGTCTGACCACACAACTTTCTTTCACTGTCCAATCACAATGTTCTCAGCACACTGCAAGCAGATTTCTGTTTTTCTCTGAAACAAGTGGCTTTCAAATAGGCATTATTATTATTATCCTCCATTTATTAACCACAAGAAACTGTGGGTCATCCCGGGATGGCATTGTGCCAGCAGGGTGAGAGATTTACATATTGTGGTCTGAGGAACCACATGTACAATGTACAAGAGTACATACATGCATGTTTGACCCAAGATATTTACATAATTGAACTTACATACGCTTCAAATAAAACAAAGTTTATAGCAATAGACATCAGAATTTAAAAAAAATAAATAAAAAAAATGCAGCAGGCAAAAAGTCCAGGTGTAGGTGATCGTCACAGGTTCAATAGTTGGTAACAGTTCTTGAGGCATTCTTTTCTGTAGAGCTTGTCCTCACAGAACTTATCAGGGTTCATTGTTGGGTCCATTAATGCCTGGTTCATTGTAGATTTGGTGGCAGTTGGCCAGAAACGTGCCCCTAAGGGAATCAATGTTTGTAAGTGTAAACTGAGACGGTGGCAGGAGTCGCGGCGTTCACTTCTTGTCTTCTTTGGGTCAGAGATCAACGGGGATACAAATGGAGCATCTATTCGGCCTGTGATAAGCCGAGCTAGCATGGGTACATTTCTTGTTGTAATGAGGTCTCCAGGGAGTGGTCCCTAGATTAGCTTGGAGGATGGATCTGAAGATAGTAAAAGGGTAATCCACCACCCTGTTCATCCATCTGAGCAACCAATATTCCAGACTGAGGTACTTTTTTAGGTGGGAGGCAGGAGCAGATGACCAAATTTCAGATGCATAGAGAGGGATAGGGGTAATACACCTCAGAATGTACCGACAAAGCAGTGCTAGCTGATGCACACCAACGAGTTTTTGCCGCACTGCCCAAAGTGTCGCATACGTCTTCTGTCTCATCCTGACAAAGTGAGGCTGGAAGGTTAGTCCAACATCCCAGGTGAGGCCTAGGTCTATGTGGGAGGTTACCCTTTTCACCCTTTCCCTGCCAACGAAGATTTGAACATCATTTTTAACTCTTTTTTTTTTTTTTTTTTTTTTTGGTCATCGGTAGTTGAGCAGATTTGGAAGGGTTCGGGTGCAACCCAATTATGGCTAGATAGTTTTTCAGTTTCATTATCTGTGTAGAGGGTCTGATCATAACTATCCTGATCATATCCAGGATCTGATCAGGATGGTTTGAACTCACGTAGAACTTCAGATCATCGGCATAAGAGACAAAGTTAGAATTACATGATAGGAAAGGTTCCAAAACTGCTGTGAAGAGAATTGTGGAAAGCACACTCCCTTGTGGGATGCCTCTTGTGACGTTGAAAGTTACCTGGAAATCGTTGACAGCAACATACAGATGTCTGAGAAGTAGGATGGACTTCAAGATTTGTAGCAAGGTATCTGCCAGACTGAAGTAGTGCTTCAGAATAGTAAAGAGAGCTGGTAGGTATATTCTGTTGTACCTACCAGCTCTCTTTACTAGGAAGATGATGTCAATCTGGAATTTGTTATTAATGGCCTGTTAGATTCTGAAGAAGGTATCTAGAAGATTTGTAGTTGTTGATCTCTTGTGTGCAGAACGGTATGAAAGTACTCGGGCCTGTGACCAAAGCAGTGCTGGCTGAATCGCTTTTTCAAAGATTTTGCGACTGCCAATACCCAATTTCTTCAATTCTCTGTGCATGGCATGGGTTGAAATAGGGCAGTTCTGGCTTGGTTCAATTACTTGTTTGCAATGATTGTAAATCAATCATTGCAAATAAATCAAAGCAAACAAGTAATTGCCAGTTGCACAGCCCTCAAAGTAGCAGAAAAGGTTCAGTCACAAGAAAATAATACAAGTCTAAGCCTTTTCTTTTAGTCCTGTATGTGGAGGTGGGTGGGAGAGAGAGGAGTGTCATCTTCAGCTGGTAGTATATCCTGTGCAATATTTTGTTCCTGATTATTAATTTTTCCCCTCTCCTTATTTTATATTTTTAATGAAATGTCACCAAAGCAATTTTGTAAAGGACTGTTTCGATAGCTTCACGGTGCTAGGTTTTTCATTTACAAATTTTGATTAATAGTCAAAGGGATAACAGAATAAGAATAAAATAACACAGTTAATAATTTAATTTAAACTTAAATTAAAATTAAATGAATTTTAAATTAAAATTATTTAAATTATGTTAATCAGCTAGAAAAATTATTAAAAAAGTAGATGCCATGCAGCCATTCCCTATCCCTTTATCTGCGCTTGAATTTTGAAAATTTTGTGATTGGTTGTCCAACACCAGTAAGATCAAAAAAAACTAGAAAATCTCTAGGTTACTGAATTTCAGATGTTGCACCTATATTTAACAGACTGCACATTTTGAGAGTGACTGTAAATCAGAATGCTTTGTTCGCCCTCTTTGAATGATTGCCACTCTCAAATGTTTGTATTGAAGTTTTACTATAAAACTTCTATCTTCAGAAACCGTCCAGTGCCCTGTTTTAACCTACAGAAGCTCTCTACCTTTAAGTGGCACTTTCCGAACAGCATCATCGGCGCGCAAACATTGATATGGATGTGTGGTCCAGAGATTCTGCCTACAGAGCAGAAAAGGGCAAATCCATAGTCAAGTGCAGTCAGCATTCCTGCAATTATATTTTCTGTTTATACTCTGGGATGACCAAATAGTCAGAGGAGTTCACAAGATAGACAGAATACAAGAAACAGCATCGTATTCAGCAGTCACAGGCTTGAACCCTGGTCACTCAAGGCACGTGTACTTATGCACCCACGCGCCTGACCACTAGGCTACGGCGGCCAATTGTCAGCGGAACTAGTCATAACTCCCAGTGAAAATTTCCAGACTGTCTCAATGTGTTGTAGCATGTATATAATAATGATAAAAGCTATATAATGCAATATAAGTTCTGTATAATCTATTATAATAACTATAAAATCTATATAATGCAATATAAGCTCTGTATAATCTATTAGCACTTTCTATGTATTTTATGTATTTGCTGTGTACCCACAGTTTTCTATGTACCGAATAATTGTTAGATTCATCTGGTTGCCTGTAGCGGGAATCGTGCCGTACATTTCTATGAATAAAGAATTTTATTATTATTATCTTGGGTTATTTCCCTGATGCATATTACATTTTTCAAGATATATTATTTTAAATGTGCAATCTAACTTTTGGCACATCCTGTATAAGAATTTAACACCAACATTACACATCTTTAATTTTCCAACAGCCAGTTATGTAGCCATTAATCTAGCATGGGAAAATGTTGATCACAAGAAGAGGCCCTTATTTTCTAGATTCGCAAATCTACAAAAACATACCTGTTGCTTAAAGTATCGCCTCTCTTCTTCATCTACTAATACAAGATTCAAATAATATCGAACTGAAAACTTCTTATTAATATCTTTCATTGTAGGAGTAAGTTCATAACCAGCTAGAAACAATCTGATTGGAATAGACTCCCCTGGAAAAAAACAAGGTATACCATAAGGAAAGAAATAAGCAATTTAATTCAATTCAACGTATATTTAAATTTATGTTCATACTCATGGATGACCACACAAGATCAGAAGAATTATAAATAGTAATTTTATAGTATTTTACCACATTTTGTGGCATAAGTGCATAAAGGAACTTTTTCTTCTGCTGAAATGGCAGAAGAAAAAGGTAATAAATGTGGTCTCTTAGAATTCTGTGCTGGAGCACAATTCTGGAGCTAAGCTAAAGCCAATGCTGCATTTTAATTTTCATTAATGATATTAATTAATGATGAATTTGAGGTATTGCTCAAAACATCGAAGGCAGATATTGTTGGGATATCAGAGACGTGGTGTCACACAGATATAAGGGATGCAGAACTGCAATTTGGGGAGTACAACGTCTACAGAAAGGATAGACAGGATAGGAAGGGGGGAGGGGTTATGCTATTAGTTAAGAAACACATAAAAACCAAGGAAGTGAAGCCAGTCGACATCGCTGGACAGTGCAGTGTGGAGTCAGTTTGGTGTGACATAAACATTGGGAGATCAAAATTGAGAGTAGGAGTGTGCACTGGACTCGGGGATGATTCCGTTGGATTGGAAAAGTGCCAGTGTATCTCCAGTACATAAGGGAGGTTCGAAGAGTGTAGTAGGAAATTACCGACCAGTTAGTCTAACTTCGGTAGTAGAGAAAATCATGGAGACTATGATTCAGGATCACTTAGATAGAAATTGAATTCTGAAGTATACTCAGCATGGGTTTGTAAAGAGAAAATCATGTTTAACTAATCTGGTTAGCTATTTTGACAGGGTCACTCAAGAGCTGGACTTAGGGAATAATTTCAACATTGTTTATTTGGATTTCAGCAAAGCTTTTGACTCATTCTCACATGAACAGTTACTTTATAAGCTGACACAGGTTGGAATCACTGGGAAAATCCTTAAATGGATAGAAGGATGGCTTCAGGGCAGGAGGCAGAGGGTTGTGATAAATGGCTATTCCTCAGATTGGGTTGATGTAAGAAGTAGGGTTCCCCAAGGATCAGTATTAGGACAATTGTTGTTTTTGATTTTCATAAATGACATTGATGAAAGCGAGAGGGCATGATGTCTAAATTTGCAGATGATGTAAAGATTGGTAGAGTAGTTAATGATTGCTGCCAAGAAGAGCTTCTTCAGAATGACCTAGATAGACTTCAGGGATGGTCAGAAAAATGGCAGCTATGCTTTAATTCAGCAAAGTGTAAGGTATTGCACCTGAGGAACAGTAACCCCAAAATAACTTATGCACTTGGTGAACTAAAGCAGGTAGTGGAGGAAAGGGACTTGGGTATTATGATACAGTCAGATATGAAGTTCCCCGAGCATTGTAGACTGGTTGCAAGGAGGGCCAGGCCCATGGTGTCCTATTGATGATTTATCGAACAATCACTAGTAGAGATAAGGATATCATAATCCCATTATATAAGGCTATCGTTAGACCACACTTGAAATACTGTGTTCAAGTATGGAGACCGCACCTAAAGAAAGATATTGCTTCTTGAAATGGTCCAAAGACGGGTAACTTGTCCAGTGAGATTGGCAAAAGAGCGTCCATATGAGGAAAGACATTGAATATGTGGATTGCAGAGCTTGGAATCTAGGCACCTTAGAAGAGACTTGATTGAGGTGTTTAAGGCTCTGAGAGGCATAAGCAAAATGAATAAGGACGAAATTTTCACGGTTATAAATGATTCTAGAAATAGGGGCCATAATTTCAAGTTATGGGTCTGGGGGTATTAGAGTGATACACAAGCAAAGGCTTCAGCATAAAATCCAAGAGGCATTGGTACCCAACAGGAGAGTGAGCCTATCTTTCATAGGCTAACTCTCATGTTTACTTATTTCCAAGTAAATTAGCCTCATCCCACCGGATATCATCTTTTAAGGGCACAAAAAAAGGTGATATAGTTGTACACGTTGGCACTAATGATATCAAGAGTAGGAGACTGGCAGAATTACTTAACAAGTACAGATCACTGTTGAAAAAAATCCGTGAATTAGGGTTGAATTTGAAAGTGTCTGCAGTTCTGCCCAGACACGATAGGAGGGAGTATATGATGAGAGCCTTGTCGATCAATTCGGCCCTGGAAAGATTGTGCAAGGCTCAAGGGGTAGAATTTTTTTCAGCATGGACTGTACTTGTTCACAGGAGGGACTTCTTCTACAGGGATGGGATACACTTAAATAGAAAGGGTGCAAGAATATTTGCTGATGCTATCGAGGCAGTGTTACGTGGGTCGGAAAACTGCTAGATTGGGGGGGATACAAAAACTAATAGTAGCCACTGGCAGAGGTGAAAATGATTCTATCACTGCTTCTATTGGAATGAGCAGAAGCCTGAAAAACAAGATGCAGGATATTTCAGAGACTGCTGGTAGTCATTGCGGTACAAGTAAACACATGGGTTGTATTAGGGTAGCTAAGAATAGAAACAGGTGCATGTATACTTGCATGTACACCAGTGCTAGGAGTTTGGTAAATAAATTTGATGAATTTGAGGTATTGCTCAAAGTATCAAAGGCGGATATTGTTGGGATATCAGAGACGTGGTGTCACACAGATATAAGGAATGCAGAACTGAATTTGGGGAGTACAACGTCTACAGAAAGGATAGACAGGATAGGAAGGGAGGAGGGATTATGCTATTAGTTAAGAAACACATAAAATCCAAGGAAGTGAAGCCAGTCGACATTGCTGGACAGTGCAGAGTCGAGTCAGTTTGGTGTGACATTGGGAGATCAAAATTGAGAGTAGGAGTGTGCTATAGGCCTAATGACTCTAATGTGTATAATAAGAAACTGTACAGGGAAATAGTGGGCCAGTACATCAGAGAGTCTCATAATGGGGGATTTTAATTTCCCAGATATTGACTGGAATTTGTGGGTTGGTCACTCACACACTAGCAAGGCTTTTGTGGATTTATTGGATGATTGTTTTCTACATCAGCATGTTCGGGAGGCAACTAGAGGGAGTAATACTCTGATTTGATTATCAGTAGTGATTCTTCATGCATTAAGAATCTGCAGATAAAGGAACCACTAGGTGGCTGTGATCACAGTGTGCTTTAGTGGGATTTACTCAAAGAGTTAACTACCATCAGGGGTAAAGGGAAGGGTTATTGCTTTCGTAAAGGCTACTACGATGGTCTGAGACAGTATTTAAATTCTATACAGTGGGACCAACTGAAGATGTTACCAACAGCAAATTCAAAATGGAAAGCATTCAAAGGACTTATCTTGGAAGCTACTAGGCTTTTCATACCAACTACGAAATATTGTTCAAGGTTTAGGCCTAAATGGATGTCAGATGAACTAATGAGACATATGACAGAGAAGAAAAATGCATGGGATACATATAAATTAACAAGTGACACAGAAGCCTAAGATAGATACAAGTTGATCTGTAAAAAAAAAGTGCAGCCATTATCAACCCACTGCAGGATGGAAGCCTCCTCAACAATTCATGCTGAGGGAAATGGACCATAATCTACCACGCTGGTCCAGTGCGAGTTGGCAGATCGATCGTATTCAGCTGTCAGGGGCTTGAACCCCGGTCTACTCAAAGAGCGTGTGCACTCTCGCTCCTGACCACTCGGCTATGGGGGAGGTTAGGCAGGCAAAGGCAGATTGCGAAAAATCTTTGGCAAGGGATGCAAAGAAAAACAGCAAAGAATTCTTTACTTATGTAAACTCTAGAAGGAAGGGGATGAATCAGATTGGTCCACTTGATATCGATGGGTCAACTGCTGATGATCCTGCTCAGGTAGCAAACAAACTAAATGAATATTTTGTATTGACATTCACACATGAGGAGTTATTCAGTGAGGGTAATGCCAGAGGTGTATTCAACTCTGGCAATAAGCTAGATAATCTTGTAATAACTGAGAGTAAAGTTGAGGAGAAATTGTTGAAGATAAACACAAGAAAGGCACCTGGAGTGGATGGGATCTATCCAGTTATATTGAAGGAGGCAGCGAAGGAAGTAAGCAAACCCTTAGCCATAATTATGAGAGATTCCTTGACTCGGGGGAGGTACCCACAGACTGGAGATGTGCAAATGTGACCCCAATTCACAAAGGAGGTTCAAAGGCCAACACAAGTAATTATAGACCTGTGAGTTTAACTTCTGTTCCAGGAAAATTAATGGAGGCACTGGTTAAAGAAGCACTGCAGGATCACCTAGACAAGACTTTAGTTATAGCTCGGACACAGCATGGTTTTGTTAAGAGGAAGTCTTGCCTGACCAATTTGATTAGATACTATGATGCAGTCACAAAAGAACTGGATGCATGGAATAACTTTGATATTATATACTTGGATCTTAGAAAGGCTTTTGATACTGTTGCACATGGAAGACTGCTGCACAAATTGGAGCAGTGTGGCATTGGAGGCAAATTGCTGCTATGGATAAAGGGGTGGTTGAGGGGGAGAAGACAGAGAGTGGTAATCAATGAACACTGCTCATCGTGGACTAATGTTATTAGTGTAGTCCCTCAGGGTTCAGTGTTGGGTCCATTATTGTTTTTTGTATTTATAAATGATATTGATGATGGTATATCAAGCTTAATGTCCAAGTTTGCAGACGATACAAAGGTTGACAGGGTTGTCAAGGACACTACTGACACTATGCTGCTGCAACAGGATCTGGAAAGGTTGAGCAGATGGGCTGAGAGGTGGCAAATGAAGTTTAACCTTGACAAATGTAAAGTACTACATATGGGAAACAGCAACCCCAGAGCAACGTATCAACTCTGTGGTACTACATTGACAGTGGTAGAGAATGAAAAGGACCTGGGGGTAATTGTGCAGGCAGATATGAAGTTCTCTGAGCAGTGCAGATGGGCTGCAAGAGTAGCTCATTGTGTCTTGTCAATGATATACAGGAATTTTTCTAGCAGGGATAAGGAGGTGATTATTCCCTTGTATAAGGCAGTGGTCAGGCCACACCTTGAGTACACTGTATACAGGTCTGGAGGCCTCATTTCAAGAAGGATGTAGAGCTGCTGGAATGAGTACAGAGAAGGGCAACAAGATTAGTGAATGGAACAAAGGGGTACTCTTACGAAGAAAGGCTTAAGTTTTGCAAATTACAGTGTCTGGAGTCTAGGCACCAGCGAGGTGATCTGATAGAGGTGTATAAAGCCTTGAATGGTTTGAGCATGCTCAATGCTGATGGGATTCTTCCTCTTGCTCAGAATAATTACCTGAGAGGGCAAAAATTCAAATTGAGAAAAGACAGATGTAGGATAGATGTGCGGAAATTTGCCTTTAGCCAGTGGGTAGTTTGTTGGTGGAACAGACTTCCATCCCTTGTCGTGGAAGTTGATAGCCTAAATAAATTTAAGGCTCAGCTAGACAGGTATTTCGAACGAACGGAGGGGTGAAGTGGAAGTGGGTTTTTTTTTTTTTTTTTGGCTGATGCTGCATAAGCTTGCTTTCTTGCATATATGTTTCTACTAATGCTAATCCTCAATGATATACATTCTCCTGGACATTCACTTTCAAAAGAGGCTGGTTTCGTCAATGTTAAAAACCTTTTGAAGCACTCAAACCAGCCTCTGCTGGTTTGAATGCTTCAAAAGTCTTCAAAGCGCACAGCACTGCCACTGGTTGATGGAGCTTTAAGTTTCAGATCGTCATAGATCTGAAAAAATCGTAAGAGTGGATGTTCTGCGCACCACACATTGAACAATAACTTTGATGAACAATAAAAAAGATGCTAATTGGTTGAGAATAATCGTACAAGTGATGTTCCATGTGGCACACATCTGAAAATTTCCACCCATGTATTATTCCAGCTATATCGGAAAGCTATTGGTACCTGCAAATATCATTGGTTCTTAAAATAAACGATCATGTAGAAGGTATATCGGTTCCTGAGAATATCAGATGTCGATGTCATCGTAAGTCGAGGCCCCACTGTACTATAAATCCTTGATTAAATTGACATTTAAAGAATGGTTCATCATTACTCTAGAAAGCATAGACTCTGAAAAATCTCAAATTAAACAAAAAACCTGAATAATGGTTATATAGTTTAAAATTAAATAGAAAAGAAGTTTGTGTTGTTCTGAATCGTGTGTGTGTGTGTGTGTGTGTGTGTGTGTGTGTGTGTAAGTTACAGCTACCTTCTCACAAAGGATAACTCTTCACAGTGGAAAAATTTTCAAACCCAACTGACAGTTTGTCATTTAATAATAAACTATCAAAGAGGGCAAAAGTCAGTCTTTACCTCTTAGGAGAGGCAGGGCAGAACTATTTACAGGTTATAAACAGTAAATATCATGATATTCACTCCAGTTCATCAGTAAACTAAGAACAACAACCACATTGCTACTTACAGAATTTCAGTCTTTCTTTAAGATTGTATCTTGGCATCCACACCTTGGCCTTTGTGCCCTTTGAAGCAAGTCAAGATCTTTCCCGAATGAATCTTTCAGACTTGTATCCAGCATTCAAAATGTGGTGCAGTCATTGATTTCTATGATAGGGTAATTACCTCTTTATTCTCTTGGCAAAATTGTAGTATATGCCTAAAATTACCTCACACATGTTTATCTCATTTTATCTTTAATTGTGTTAAGTGCGCTGCCACCTGAAGTTTAAATTTAATGAGATTACTGTAAACAGGTGCAGAGCCTTGCATTGTATAAATTTATGCATCTTTTTTATAGCAACATTCCTTGGTTCTCATCTTTAACAGTCCTTTCCACATTAGCATTAGCATTAGTAGAGGCATTTGATGCAAGAAAGCAAGCTTATGCAGCATCAGCCAAAAAAAAAAAAAAAAAAAACCACTTCCACTTCACCCCTCTGTTCGTTCAAAATACCTGTCCAGCTGAGCCTTAAACTTATTTAGGCTATCAACCTCCACCACAAGGGATGGAAGTCTGTTCCACCAACCAACCACCCGCTGGCTAAAGGCAAATTTCCGCACGTCTATCCTACATCTGTCTTTCCTCAATTTGAATTTATGCCCTCTCAGGTGATTTTTCTGAGCTAGACGAAGAATCCCATCAGCATTGAGCATGCTTAAACCATTCAAGGCTTTATACACCTCTATCAGATCACCTCGCTGGTGCCTAGTCTCCAGACACTGTAATTTGCAAAACTTAAGCCTTTCTTCGTAAGAGCACCCCTTTGTTCCATTCACTAATCTTGTTGCCCTCCTCTGTACTCGTTCCAGCAGCTCTACCTCCTTCTTGAAATGAGGCCTCCAGACCTGTATACAGTACTCTAGGTGTGGCCTGACCATCGCCTTATACAATGGAATAATCACCTCCTTATCCCTGCTGGAAAAATTCCTGTATATCATTGACAATACTCCATGAGCTACCCTTGCAGCCTGTCTGCACTGCTCAGAGAACTACATATCTGCCTGCACAACCACCCCCAAGTCCCTTTCATTCTCTACCACTGTCAGTGTAGTACCACAGAGTTGATACGTTGCTCTGGGGTTGCTGATTCCCATGTGTAGTACTTTACATTTGTCAATGTTAAACTTCATTTGCCACCTCTCAGCCCATCTGCTCAACCTTTCCAGATTCTGTTGCAGCAGCATAGTGTCAGTAGTGTCCTTGACAACCCTGCCAACCTTTGTATCGTCTGCAAACTTGGACATTAAGCCTGATATACCATCATCAATATCATTTATAAATACAGAAAACAATAATGGACCCAACACTGAGCTCTGAGGGACTCCACTAATAACATCAGTCCACGATGAGCAGTGTCCATTGATTACCACTCTCTGTCTTCTCTCCCTCAACCACCCCTTTATCCATAGCAGCAATTTGCCTCCAATGTCACACTGCTCCAATTTGTGTAGCAGTCTTCCATGTGCAACAGTATCAAAAGCCTTTCTAAGATCCAAGTATATAATATCAAAGTTATTCCCTGCATCCAGTTCTTTTGTGACTGCATCATAGTATCCAATCAAGTTGGTCAGGCAAGACTTCCCCTTAACAAAACCATGCTGTGTCTGAGCTATAACTGAAGTCTTGTCTAAATGATCATGCAGTGCTTCTTTAACCAGTGCCTCCATTAATTTTCCTGGAACAGAAGTTAAGCTCACAGGTCTATAATTACTTGTGTCAGCCTTTGATCCTCCTTTGTGAATTGGGGTCACATTTGCACATTTCCAGTCTATGGGTACCTCCCCTGAGTCCAAGGAAGCTCTCATAATTATGGCTAAGGGTTTGCTTACTTCCTTTGCTGCCTCCTTTAATATAACTGGATAGATCCCATCCCCCCCGGGTGCCTTTCTTGTGTTTATCTTCAACAGTTTCTCCTCCACTTTACTCCCAGTTATTTCAAGATTCTGTAGCTTACTGCTAGAGTTGAATACACCTCTGGCATTCCCCTCGCTGAATAACTCCTCATGTGTGAATGTCGATGCAAAATATTCATTTTGTTTGTTAGCTACCTGAGCAGGATCATCAACACTTGACCCATCAATATCAAGTGGACCAATCTGATTCATCCCCTTCCTTCTAGAGTTTACATAAGTAAAGAACTCTTTGCTGTTTTTCTTTGCATCCCTTGCCAAGGATTTCTCGTAATCTGCCTTCGCCTGCCTAACCTCCTTTGTAACTTGGTTGCATATCAACTTGTATCTATCATAGGCTTCTGTGTCATGTGTTAATTTGTAAGTATCCCATGCATTTTTCTTCTCTGCCATATGCCTCATTAGTTCTTCTGACATCCATTTTGGCCTAAACCTTGAACAATATTTCTTAGTTGGTATGTAAAGCCTAGTAGCTTCCAAGATAAGTTCTTTGAATGCTTCCCATTTTGAATTTGCTGTTGGTAACATCATCAGTTGGTCCCACTGTATAGAATTTAAATACTGTCTCAGTCCATTGTAGTCGCCTTTACGGAAGCAATAACCCTTCCCTTTACCCCTAATGGTAGTTACCTCTTTGAGTAAATCCCACTTCAGCACACTGTGATCACTGCCACCTAGTGGTTCATTTATCTGCAGATTCTTAATGCATGAAGAATCACTGCTGATAATCAAATCGAGAGTATTACTCCCTCTAGTTGCCTCCCGAACATGCTGATGTAGAAAACAATCATCCAATAAATCCACAAAAGCCCTGCTAGTGTGTGAGTAACCAGCCCCCAAATTCCAGTCAATATCTGGGAAATTAAAATCTCCCATTATAAGACACTCTGATTTACTGGCCCACTCTATTTCCCTGTACAGTTCCTTATTATACTCATCAGAGTCATTAGTCATTAGGCTCTCATAATTAGCCTCAACGGTTCAATGCACTCACTTGCTGATTCCCTTAAGATTATTGGGTAAATGCTATCAACCCCCCCTAGGCTTGAAAGTTTTTTCAGTCGAAAGTAGTCAAGTGTATGGAATCTTAAAGAGTGGCAAAATCAGATCATCAGCATTTTTGGCATTATAATCAGTGCATTCACTTACTGGGATTTTTCTATGACTAGAGATCCAGCAAAATCTGATTAGTTGATTATAGTAGCTGTATTAATAAGGTTTGAATTTTCTGCAAAAACAAATGAACAACAGTATGGCACTGAAGAATGCTTCCAGGCCATGGACTGGAAGAGTATGCACATCAAAGAGTACAGACAGCACTGAAAGAGTCCATGTATATAATGGTTTTTTGAAGTGAGAGTTCTTAATGATCAGCAAGGCTAGAAATAGGATGTACAATTATAAAATGTACACTATGCATTCCAATGTGGGTTGTTGGTTAATGTATATCACTGAAAAATCCCACAAAAATATTTGTCAAACCATTCCAAATTTTATTAAAATCTGACAAATAGAAACTGACCAATTTTTTTTCTCCATAAAATTTGCATGTAAAAAAGAAATTCATAGACTAAACATATTTTCAATGTTTTTTATACAGTCTGTGCATGCTTCTGATGTATTAACATTAGTTGAGGCATATGATGCAAGGAAACAAGCTTATAGAGTGTCAGCCAGAAAAAAAAAAAAAAAAACCTTTCCATTTCACCCATCCGCAGTCACTCCAAATGTTTGTCTAGTTCAGCCTTAAATTTATTTAAGCTATCAACTTCCACAACAACAGGTGGAACTCTGTTCCAGCAATCAACTACCCACTGGCTAAAAGCAAACTTCAGGCATCTATTCTACAACTGTCTTTCCTCAATTTAAATCTATGCCCCTGCAGGTTCTTAATCTCAGCAAGTGGAAGTATCCCATCAGCATTGAGCCTGCTCAAACCATTCAAGGCTTTGTACACCTCAATCAGATCACCTCGCAGGTGCCTAGTCTCCAGATGCTGCAACTGACAGAATTTAATCCGCTCCTGGTAAGAGAAACCTCTTTGTTCCTCTCACTAATCTTGCTGCCTTTCTCTGTACTTGTTCTAGCAACTCTACATCCTTCCTAAAATGAGGCCTCCAGACCTGTACGCAGTACTCAAGGTGTGGCCTCACCATTGTCTTATACAAAGGTATAATCACCTCCTGGTCTCTGCGAGCAACATTCCTATATATCATTGACAAAACTCCGTGACCTGCTCTGGACTGCTCACAGAACTTCATATCCAACTGCACAATTAACCCCGGGTCTTTTTCATTCTCCACAGCTGGTATATTTCTCTTGGGTTACTGCTACCCATATGGAGCACTTTGCATTTGCCAACATTAAACTTCAGTTGCCACTTCTCAGCTCATCTACTAATTTTCTAGATCCTGTTGCAGTAACATACTGTCTTTACTACCATTAACAACCTTTCTATCATCTGTAAACTTGGACATTAAGCCTGATATACCTTCATCAATATGACTAATAAATACACAAAACAACAATGGACTCAGAACCAAACCCTGAGGGACTCCACTAATAACATTAGTTGACATAGAGCAGTGTCCATTTATTACCATTCTCTGTCATCTCCCACTCAACCATCCCTTTATCCATTGCAGTAACTTGCCCTTAATGGCATACCACTCTAGTTTGTACAGCAGTCTTCCATGTATCTGCAAGGTGATCTGACTAAGGTGTATAAAGCCCTTGCCAACATTAAACATATACAACATTAAACAAAATACTCATTCAGTTTGTCAGTTATCTGAGCAGGCTCATCAACTGTCAAACCACCAACATCAAGTGGACCAATCTGATTCATCCCGCTCCTAGAGTTTACATAAGTAAACTCTAGAAGTCCACAAACACATTTACAAGTCTTATGGAAGATTTGTAAATGTGGTGTTGCTTGAAGATAGATACATGTATGTACAAGAGAGCACTAATGAGAATAATAAATACTATACATTTATAATTAAACTGAATAATTCATAATAATGTTTGTAATCTGCCTCAGCTTGCCTAACCACATTTGTAAACTGATTGAATGCTAGTTTATATCAACTGTAGGTGTCCGTATCATCTGATAATTTATAAGCATCTCACATATTTTTCTTCTCTACCGAAAAATCTCATCAGTCCATTTGACATCCATTTAGGTTGAAGCTGTGACCACTATTTCTTGGTATGAAAAGACTAGTAGCTTGTATGATTACTACCATGAATGCTTCTCACTTTGAATTCACTACTGGTAACATGATAAAGTTGGCCCAAATGCACAGAATTAAAAACTGTCTGAGACCACTGTAGCTTAACAAAGCAAACAAAGAGCTTATGTCTACATAAAGCTGTAGGCATAAGCTGTAGATGAAAAAAAAAAGTAAAGTATTTCCAACATCAATACAATGTGATCACTTTCACCTCGCAGTTCTATCTGTAGATTCTTAATACAAAAAGAGTCGCTGCTGACAATCAATTGTAACATGCTGGTCACAGTAGTTACATCTTTCAGGAAATCTGCTCTTAATCCCCACCAAAGAAAGCAAAGTTGATTCCTTCTGCTGGTAAGGTGATGGCACCAGTTTTTTTTAGGATGCAGATGGAGTGTTGCTAGTGGATTACTTTTGGAAAGGAAACGACAGACAGTCACAGGGGGATATTACATAGACTACGTGAGGTGCCTGCATGAAAACATCAAAGACAAATACTGAGAAAAACTCAGCAAACGAGCTTTGTTCCACCAGGACAATTCACCTGTTCACAAGTCCGTAATTGATATGGCTGCGCTGTATGAGTGTGTTTTGAAATCTTGGACCATCTCCCATATTTACAAGATCCTGCACCATCGAACATTTACCTATTTCCTAATTTGAAAAAAAAAAAAAAAAAAAAAAAAAAAAAATACCTAGCTGGTATCCATTTTCTCATCAATAGTGGCATCACTGCTGCAGTAGATGTATTCCTGCACTGGTGGCAATAGTGCTCGACTCCAAGGGGGACTATATGAAAAGTAACAAACCCTTCGTACTCAGGCCATGAACATCCTTTGTATAATATAAAATACTATAATATAAGATTTCATATATATGAGTATATACACTGGTGTTCAAAGAAAGTGCATCACCTAGGAATTTCACATTTCTAACCCTTTTTTGTGATGGTAAAAAAAAAAAGTAAAGTGCAGCCATTATCAACCCACTACAGGATGGAAGCCTCCTCAACAATTCAGGCTGAGGGAAATGGACCACAATCTGCCACGCTGGTCCAATGTGGGTTGGCAGATCGACCGTATTCAGCAGTCAGGGTCTTGAACCCCGGTCTACTCAAACAGCGTGTGCTACTGCACTGCCGCTCCTGACCACTCGGCTACGGAGGCCTTCATGATGGTATGTTACATTAATGACTAGCATCACAAATTAGAATTAGCAAAGGCACATGATGCAAGAAAGCAAGCTTATATAGCTTCAGCCAAAAAAAAAAAAAAAAACCTTATTTCACCCATCCGCTCCAAATGTTCTATTTAAGCTATCAACTTCTATGACAGATGGAAGTTTGTTCCAGCAATCAACCACCCGCTGGCTAAAGGCAAACTTCCGCACATCTATCCTACAACCGTCTTTCCTCAATTTGAATTTATGCCCTCTCAGGTGATTATTCTGAGCAAGAGGAAGAATCCCATCAGCATTGAGCATGCTCAAGCCATTCAAAGCCTTATACACCTCTATCAGATCACCTCGCCAATGCCTAGTCTCCAGACACTGTAATTTGCAAAACTTAAGCCTTTCTTCGTAAGAGCAATCCTTTGTTCCATTCACTAATCTTGTTACCCTTCTCTGTACTCGTTCCAACAGCTCTACATCATTCTTAAAATGAGGTCTCCAGATCTGTATACAGTACTCAAGGTGTGGTCTGACCACTGCCTTACACAAGGGGATAATCACCTCCTTATCCCTGCTAGAAAAATTCCTGTATATCATTGACAAAGCACCATGAGCTACTCTTGCAGACTGTCTGCACTGCTCAGGAAACTTCATATCTGCCTGCACAATTACTCCAGGTCCTTTTCATTCTCTACCACTGTCAGTGTGATACCACAGAATTGATAAGTTATTCTGGGATTACTGCTTCCTATATGTAGTACTTTACATTTGTCAATGTTAAACTTCATTTGCCATCTCTCAGCCCATCTGCTCAACTTTTCTAGATCCTGTTGCAGCAGTGTACTGTCATTAGTGTCATTAACAACTCTGTCAACCTTCATATCGTCTGCAAACTTGGACATTAAACCTGATATACCATCATCAATATCATTTATAAATACATTCGTCGGGCCTTGCTGAACAAGTTACATTCAAGGAGTATAGGTTTCACTGTAAGGGGTTGTGAGCAGTGTGCATACTGCGGGGGATCATTTCCTGTAAGCAGATAGATGCGTGAGGTGAGTGTGACCTATACGAGTTCTGGCTAAGATTACGTCTTCTTTTCTATTTTTACAAAGGCTAGAAGTCCATAATTGTAGTTCAGACTCTGCTAGATGTGTTGCCATTGTTCAAGACATTTATTTATAAAGTACTTGTAGTCAGATACAAATGTAGTACAGGACTGGTCTGTAGGATCAGTTGCAGCTTTGACAGCTAAGTCGGCATGTTTGTTTGCAGCAATTCCAGCCTGACTAGGGATCTAACAAAAGAGAACTTGTTTTTTCTTCCCATTTAACTTAGAGTATTCCAGATCTCTCTAAGTAAGGGGTTATCATTCTTTGTATAACTTGGATAGCACTAACAGGTGGTAGATGACTTTCATCAACTGGTGAAATACCACCACTTTGCTTATTGGAGGCTTGAAGTGGTTAAACCCATGTTTAGTCTCTAGAGCAAAGTTTCCGGCATCTCCTCCCCCCATACTTCTCCTTCAACCCATGCATGGTACTAAGTACTATAGGTTTTGGTACCTTTCGTGTTTGGGGTTTTCATAAAAAAAAAAAATATATATATATATAAAACACTGTGCAATATGGTTGAGAGAGAGAGTGTAATTTAAGGCTATGCGGATAGCACAGAGTTCTGCAGTATAGTTGCAGCATTCAGTAGGGAGTTTCTTGGATAGGGATGATAAGTATGAATTTAGATAATTTAATATTACTAAAAATGCAAATTAAATATAACAATCATTATGTAATAAAACAATTATTTAAAAATATTTATATTTATCATGTAATCAAATGATAACAGGTTTGGAAGCCTCATCATAACAACACAGATCTCTTGGGAAGGTTGCAGAGAAGAGCAACTAGCTGGGGACACAAGAGGTATTCTTACAGAAAGATTTGGGTTCTGTAAATTGCAATTTCTGAAACTAAACATCTGTACGAAGTGACTTAATTGAAGTATATAAAGCTTTAAAAGGGTTAAGTAAACTAAACGGAATCTTTACCCTTTCTAAACATAACAAACATGCATAAATTCATATTTGGCTAAAGTTTAATCAATCGTTGGAATAAACTTCCATTAATTTTGTAGTTTGAATTATATTTAAAGAAGTTTTGACTAAATTACTGGAAGAAACAGGGAAATGCCCCCCCCCCCCCCCATTGTTGTATGAGCTTTGCTATTACGTGACCAATACTGTATTAATTATTTGAGCAGTTTGCAAAAAAAAAAAAAAGCCTGCTGTTTTTTGTTTTTTCCTTTTTTTTTTTTCTTTTGTTATTTTTATATCAGGAAACACATTTTGGAATAATGCACCTGCATGATTAGAGTTCAGAGGAAGCTGAAGTTCTAGGATAATTTTATTACATGTGACACTACCAGAGCTGCTTTAGTGTGTGTGTGTGGGGGAGGGGGGGGTTGTTTTGTTTATAACAAACCAAAGCCACTGTTTTATTATTTTCATAAATGATACTGAGAAGAAATGTTTTAAGAGGACTAGCAGGAGAAGAATGCCTTCTATTTATGTGGTGGCATTTTTTATTATTAACTCTATTTTTGATAAAATTAGCAAGCAATTACCTTTACCTTTCACAACAATTAATAAAAGACATGTGAAACACAACTATTATAGTTATTGTCTTTAACTGAAAATAACAATCAACTTTGTTATCTGCAATTCAAATATTTTGAACTAGTGAATAAGAAATTAGTGTAGATACCTCTAACAGGAGCACCATCCATAATTTCATATTTAGCAATAGTCTCATTTTCATTGAAAGTATTTGGTCCAGAGCCTGTTGTTTCTCGCTTTATGATAGCAATCTCCATGTGCTTTATTTTTATACGAACCAAAAGAAAATAAATTTTACCAACTATAGCATCTTTAAGGTGATATCTGGGAAAAATAAAAACAAAATTATATACATACATATATGTATATTTTTTTACATATTATGGTATTTTACATAATATTATTTTAAATTTACATAGCTTTACTTCTTATCTTGAACTTGTTCAAATGTTGTTTTAACACACACACACACACACACACACACACTGGTGTTATATATATATACACACTAATAGGCAGGTAGAAAGTGAGGAATGGGATTGGGGCAAGCTAACAAACTGGAAATTGAAACTACGGAAAACCCAAAAGGTACATGAAAAATAAAAAAAATAAAAAATGGGAGATAAAAAATAATGCTGAAGATCCCATGATTTCAACGTCTTCATCAAGGGTAAACCATTGAAACTACAGATAATACAGCAAGAAGTAAGGCCTCTGTTTCTGATATGAAATATATGTAGCATGTGGTGGAAATGGTGAAGCAATACTGAATTGTGAATTAAGTGGAAGCAGAAGTAAGTTCCAAAAGTAGTTATACGAAAGGGGATGGCTAACGTAAATTTCATGACTGAACCTGCAGAGAAGAGAGACAGCAAAATAAAAATAAAAAACAAAAGAAATAAAATAAAATAACTTACTAAATACCAAAGTGTAGTTGAGTTAGTATACGGACGGTAGAGAGAGAGATGCTCTTCATTGCATGAGCTTATGCTTTGAGGTATGAGGTCAAAGGGTAACTAGTAGTCAATTCAAAGTATTTATAGTTTGTCACAGCGACCCTAAGTGTTAGAAAAAGGAGACATGAAGTCAGACAAGATTAAAATTGCGGGGGTGTATTGGGAGATCAGCATTAAGCAAATGAAGTAGTATATCCCAAGATTAGCATTAGTAGATGCATACGATGCAAGAAAGCAAGCTTATACAGCATCAGCCAAAAAAAAAATCCCTTCACTTTTACTGATTCATTCATTCCAAAACATTTGTCTAGTTTTGCCTTGAATTTATTTAAGCTATCAACTTGAACAACAACAGATGGAAGTTTGTTTCAGCAAAAAACTACCTGCTAGCTAAAGGCAAATTCCTGCACATCTATTTTACAACTGTCTTTCCTCAGTTTGAATCTATGCCCCCTCGGTTTGTAATCTCAGCAAGAGGAAGAATCCCATCAGCATTGAGCCTGCTCAATCCATTCAAGGTCTTTATACACCTCAATTAGATCATCTTGCAGGTATAGTCTCAAGAAGCTGCAATTTGAAGAACTTAAGCTGTTCTTCATAATTTTTTTTTTTTTTTTTTTGGTAGTTGTTGGCACATTGGCTTCTGTGGCCATAGTGCACCTCCCAAGGTTTTTGAAGTACTTTGATCCAAGCCCGAGGCGGGATTCGAAACCGCGACCTTTGGGTTGCCAGGCAGGCACTTTACCCACCTGGCTAGCTCGGTTGGCACTGTTCTTCATAAGAGCACCCCTTTGTTCCTCTCACCAGTCTTGTTGCCCTTCTCTGCACTCATTCTAGCAACTCTACATCCTTCCTAAAATGAGGTTTCCGGACCTGTGTGCAGTACTCAGGGTGTGGCCTGATCACTGTCTTATACAAGGGGATAATCACCTCCTTATCCCTGCTCGCAAAGTTCCTGTACATCATTGACAAATCCCCATGACCTACTCTGGTAGCATGTCTGCACTGCTCAGAAAACTTCATATCTGAGTGCACAATTACCCCCAGGTCTCTTTCATTCTCCACTACACCCTGAGTGTAACACCACCCAATTGATACATTTCTCCGGGGTTATACTACCCATATAAAGTACTTTTCATCTGTCAATGTCAACTCCAGTTGCCACTTCTCAGCACATCTGCCCAACTTTTCCAGATCCAGTTGCAGCAGCATACTGTTATTATTGTTATTAACAACCCTGCCAACCTTCGTATCATCTGCAAACTTTGACATTAAGCTTGATATACCTTCATCAATATCACTGATAAATATATACACCCAACCCTGAGGGACATCACTAATAACATTAAAACACCACTTAGAGCAGTATCCATTGATCAACCACCCTTTTATTAATTGTAGCAACTTGCCCTTAATGCCATACTGCTCCAATATTTTGCAGTAGTCTTCCATGTGCAACAGATTCAAAAGCTTTCCTGAAATCCACGTATATGATATCAAAATAAAATTTTTGCAACCAGTTCTTTCGTGACCACATCATAGTATCCAATCAAATTGGTCAGACAAACTCATGCTGTGCCTGAATTATTACTGCTGTCTTGTCTAGATGATCCTGCAATGCTTATTTAACCAGTAACTCCATTATTTTCCCCAGAACAGAAGTCAAACTAACATGTGTGTAATTACTGGTGTCACCCTTTGATCCCCCTTTGTGAATTGGATGAAGATACATTTGCACGTCTTCAGTCCATGGGGACTTCCACTGAGTCTATCTCGGATACTCTCATAATTATGGCTAAGGGTTTGTTTACTTCATTTGCAATCTCCTTTAATATAACTGGATAGATTCCACTACCCCAGGTGCCTTTCTTACATTTAACTTCAATAACTCTCTTCCAGTTTGCTGTTATTACAAAATCATTTAACTTCCTGTTAGAGTTTGATAAACATCTGGCTCTCTCATCCTTGAATAACTCGTGTGAATGTACTCATTTAGTTTGGCAGCTATCTGAGAATGATCATCTACAGTCAAACCACAGATATCAAGTGGACCAATAGTGCCTCCGTAGCCAGGTGGGCAGGAGCAGCAATGCGTAGCACACACTTCTTGATTAGACCGGGGTTCGAGCCCATGACCACTAAATACAGTGGTCACGGGCTCGAATGCGGAAAGGTTAGTAATGACCCTCGCATATCCCCGGAGCAATATGGCCTTAGTTGCTAATGCTCCTAAAAACCAAATAACAACAACAAGTGGACCAATCTGATTCATCCCCTTCCTTTTAGAGTTCATATAAGTAAAGAAGTCTTTGCTGCTTTTATTTGCATCCTTTGCCAAAGATTTCTCATAATCTGCCTTTGCTTATCTAACCTCTTTTGTGACTTAATTACAGATTAGCTTGTATCTGCCATTCGCTTCTGTGTCGTCTGACAATTTGTGCATCCCATACACTTTTCTTCTCTGCCACACGTCTCATTAGATAATCTAACATTCATTGTTAGATGAGCCTAAACGTAGAACCCAGGATAGAAGAGAAATGATAAGCTTTTAAAGTAGCAGTGAATTGTCACTAAACTTTGTGTAATGTGAGAAAAGTATGTCATAGTAGAAAAATAGCATCTCGATATTGCATTCGGTAAACTAATGGCTCACGAGAAATAAAAATGTAATGTAGTAGGACAGTGAAGGTTTGGAAGAAGAGGGGAAAATAGGTGAGCTCGGGCAGTCCAGAGGTGCATTTCGTGTTCCTATAGTAGGACTCTGAACATAGTTCAGGATCCTACACGAAGTATACTAGGAGTATGCTTCAAGTCATATATGTTGAAATTAAAAATAAAATAAAATAAAATTAATTAAAACTAAATAAAAAGTATATATAAATACTCCCCTTGGTAGCCAATCAGTGGGTACAAGTTTTTTATACTGTGAGATACCAAAGAAGCTGGGGTTATATCTGTACAATATGTACAAGTCTGTAAGTAGTAGGATATCAGGTAGCTATTATATTATGAATATCGGTTTGGTGATTCAACATCTTTTTTATGCTTTATGATATGGTGTTTTTATTGAAATGGTAATAAAGGTAGGCTGGAGGAAACCTGTTGTCCAAGAACTTATTGTTGAGTTTCTAATGTTATGAATTATAAAACTGTTGCTATTGCATATGGTTGCTATCCTGATGCATTTTGAAAGAATGTCAGAATGTACCTTTTTTGAAATGTTAGCGTGCCAGTGGGTGAAGTTAACTACATTAAAGCTGAAGGCATCGCAATTATTGAAAATATTGGTCGTAATATGTGTGCTATTAATATCAATGTTCAGATCTAAGTAATTGGCAGTAAAGTTATTACAGTTGGTTCTTTCCAGTGTGGGCTCTGGAGGATTAATATTAGCAAAATCTTGTAGGAAATTGGGACAGTGTATAACAAATATATAGTCAGTGTATCTAAACATGCAGAGCTCAGTTGGTAAGAAGTTTCTGATCAGTATAGATAGAGGTTGGCTAAGACACAGCTAGCAGGATTGTCCACAGGAGTTCCCAGCAGATAAACTGTATTACAAATCAAAGATGAAATTATTGGAAATACACGGGTCGATTAAATTATTCCAATATCCCAGTTTGCAGTTTATTATGTTTATATTTATTGTAAAGTTTGTTTAAAACTGAATTTTAAAGTTAGATCAATGCTGGTGAAAAGATTATTGAAATCAAATATTTGCATGTGTGAAATACTGCTATTTTTCAGGACTTCTAATACTGGTAAATTGTTGGTGATAATTCTACAGCCAGGTAGGATATTGAGAATGAGTTTGAGTAACTGTTCCAGAGACTTACCAGGTTCATGTGCATAGCTGTTCTTACAAAAAGCAATAAATCTGAAACCAATTGGATTCTTATGAAACTTGGGCATGAAACATATGTAAGGAAATCTGTAATTACTAATGTTAAGCTTTATTTTTTTGTTGAAAGATATTAACTTCTTTTAAAATTAAAAATAACTAAATGCAACAAGGCATAATGGGTTAAGAGTAAGAGTATAATATCTATATAATATCAGTGTAGATACACCATAGATAACTCATAAGGAACTACGATGGTAGTGTGGGAGGCATCATTTGCTCTGTATCTCATACTGTGCTCTTCCTTCACAACGAGTTGCCATGGTATTGCATTAGTCACTTTGACCCAGCTGGTTGAAATGCTGAGGCTTTTGCAATTACTAATGACCTTGCACAGATTGTTCATTTACCTACAAGAATACTGGACAATCCTAATCATACAGCCAATACGCTTGACATTTTTCTCACAAACAACCCTTCTAAGTACACGGTTGAAGTGAGAGGTCCTTTAGGCACTTCAGATCACAACTTGGTGATTGTCTCTTCTCCAATGGAACCTTTATCTCATGGATACTCTGAACCTCGTGTTGTTCGGCATTACAAGAATGCAAAATGGGATGACCTGTGAGACTTCTTTTCTTCTTTTTCTTGGTTGGATTACGGTTTCAAAACTTCTGATGTCAACGTTTGCTCAGATTGTGTCAGTGAAATTATTCTTGCAGGAATGGAATCCTTTATCCCACACTCCACTTTAAAATCTCGTCCTTTAACTAAACCTTGGTTTTCCAATAAATATGCTAAGGCTATTCAAGAGAAGAATGTTGCATATCGTAATTGGCTTGTTTCTAATTCTTAAGTTTCATTTTCTGCCTACACCAAAGCTCGCAACAATTGTAAAGCAGTTATTAATCAGTCCAAATTAGAGTTTGAACAGGCTAAGGGTAGAAAACTTTCTTCTTGCCCCAATGGTAGCCAAGCATTCTGGTCTCTTGCCAAAGCTATTGGTTGCAACTTTTGCCCACTTCTGTCCAAACCAGATGGTTCTGTTATCACTTCAGCCAAGGATAAAGCTGAACTGCTAGCATCCCATTTTTCTTCCAACTCATGTATTAATGATCTTGGTAAAACACCTCCCACCACTCTCCATTCAATGCCTCCTGTGGTCTTCCATCAAAAGGATGTCAGAAGGATTTTGACGAATCTTGATGTTAAGAAAGCTCCAGGTCCCAATGGTATTTCTCCATGTGTTCTCAAAACCTGTGCTCCTGAACTTACTCCTATTCTATGCCGCCTTTTTTCACTTTCTTATTCCAAAGGAGTTTTTCTTTCTGCTTGGAAATTTGCTCATATCCGGCCAGTTCCTAAAAAGGGTGACAAATCCTTCTTATCCAATTATCGTCCCATTGCAATTACTTCTACTCTTTCTAAAGTAATGGAGAAATCAATTAACTGCCAACTCTTAAACTACCTAGAAACCTTCCGTCTGATCAGCGATTGCCAGTATGGATTCAGTGTCGATCCACTGGTGATATTCTGGCTTATGAAACGTAAGCCAGAATATCACCAGTATATTTATGGACTAATTAAATGGAAAGGTTCGTTGAAACACAAGTAGTTGCTCTTGACATCTCAAAGGCTTTCAATCGTGTTTGGCATAAAGGCCTTCTAAAAAAGCTTCCATCTTATGGTTTGCCAACTGTTTTTAGTAATTGGTTATCCAGTTTTCTCTCTGATCGCTCACTGAGGGTGATGGTAGATGGCTCTCTGTGTTCTAACCTCTCCACTAATGTCGATGTCCCCCAAGGTTCAGTTCATTCCCCCACTCTTTTCCTCTTATATATTAATAACCTCCTTCCATTGACTGGAAATCCTAAAAATAGTTTTGCCGATGATAGCACATTGCATTCCACTTTCCATTTTGAGAAACTTTGTCCTTCTCAATCAGCTTAAACTTCTCGAAAATCTGCTACCAATTCCTTAAATGCCGATATTCAGGTAATTCTCCAGTGGGGCAAAGACAACTTAGTTGATTTCAACCCTTCAAAGACTCAGTCTTGTCTTACATCTCGCAAAAAGGATTCTTCTGTTCCTATGCTTATCTTTAGTGACACTCCGATTTCTAGGCAAAATGATATATCTCTTTTGGGGATTACCCTGACTTCTAATCTCTCTTGGCACAAGCACATTACAAATATTGCTTCCTCTGCATCTAAAAAACTTGGTTTTCTCTTTCCCTTTCGGCGTTACTTTTCTTCCCAACAGCTGCTCACTCTGTATAAATTGGAAATCTGTCCTGCCATGGAATATTGTTTCCACATCTGGGGTGGTGCCCCCAAAACCTCTCTAAGGCTTCTTGATTCCATTCAGAAGAGAGCACTTAGGTTAATTAATGATTCATCTCTAACAGAGTCTCTCCACTTGCTGTCTCATAAACGTTATTACTGTTTCTGCAGCATGCCTCTTCTATAGATAGTTCCATGGGCACTGTTCTGAATGGCTTCTATAATTCCCGCTCTCTCTCTCTTTCAAAACAGTCCGAACAGATGCCGCTGCTGGCCAACATCCATTTACTGTCCAACTTCAAACTCAAAGAACCAATTTTTCATCTTCCTCGTTTATTCATTCAACTGCCGTTTTCTGGAACAACCTTGCTTCATATGTATTTCCTGAAAATTACAGTCTACAGAAGTTCAAGTCCAATGTCAACAAATATCTTCTTTCGTCTTCTCAACCTCCAACCCAAGCACGGTACTAAGTACTATAGGTTCTAATACCTCTTGTGTTTGGGGTTACATTAAAAAAAAAAAAAAAAAAACACACCTCGATTTTTAAATATTATCATATAAACATTCTGCCATCTCTCATATTGTGTGATTATCTTCACAACTGGGTTGTCATGTCTGCAATACCAGGGTACCTGCCCACCCACTGATGATAGGCCAACAGTTTTGAAATGGTGATTCTGGGATACCTCTAGCTGGAGGATTCGCCCTACTGCCCTTAGGGCTAATCCCGAGCTCTACACATGTTCAGCATGACTCCATCTCTCAGACAGTTTCGTCCCTCTGCAGATGCTCAAGCAAACCCAGGCACTTGACAAATTGAACAAATTGGATGTTGACCGGACATACCGAAAAACATTATGACTAGCAAGACTAATCAGCAATGACAGATGTGTACCTTGCATCTGCTCCTGTCTGATTGAGCTGGTGCTCTTATCTCGATGTTAAGCCAGCTTGATCAGACCTAACTCTCATGAGGAGTTCTCTCCTTAGTATAAAAATATGTTTCCATTTGTATAATTACATTTTTTTTTTGTAAATAATTGTTTGATTATCCCGGAAGTATTGGGAGGCTGTAAACCCTGGCTTTATGGCCGTGAGGGGAAATAAAGATTATCTCTCCCTCTCTCTCTGATATCGATGGTTCAACTGTTGATGATCCTGCTTAAGTAGCTAACAAACTAAATGAATATTTTGCATCTGCATTCACACACGAGCAGTTATTCAGGGAGGGGAATGCCAGAGGTGTATTAAGCTGTGGCAGTAAGCTAGATAATCTTGTAATAACTGGGAGTAAAGTGGAGGATAAATTGTTGAAGATAAGAAAGGCACCTGGGGTAGATGGAATCTATCCAGTTAAATTAAAGGAGGCAGTGAAGGAAGTAAGCAAACTCTTAGCCATAATTATGAGAGCTTCCTTGGACTCAGGGGAGATACCCATGAACTGGAGATGTGCAGTGACCCCAATCCACAGAGGAGGATCAAAGGGGGAGACAGGTAATTTTTTTTTTTTTTTTTTTATGAAAACCCCAAACACGAGAGGTATTGGAACCTATAGTACTTAGTGCCATGCTTGGTTTGGATGTTGAGATAATGAAAGAAGATATTTGTTGACATTAGACTCTAATTACAGACCTGTTAGTTTAACTTCTGTTCCAGTGAAATTAATGGAGGCACTGATTAAAGCATTGCATCTAGACAACACTTCAGTTATAGCTCGGACACAGCATCGGTTTGTTAAGGGAAAGTCTTATCTAACCAGTTTGATTGGATACTATGATGTAGTCATAAAGGAACTGGATGCAAAGAATAATTTTGATATCATATATTTGGATCTTAGAAAGGCTTTTGATACTGTTGCATATGGAAGACTGCTGCACAAATTGGAGCAGTGTGGCACTGGAAGAAAATTGCTGCTATGGATAAAGGGATGGTTGAGTGGGAGAAGACAGAGAGTGGTAATCAATGGACACTGCACTTCGTGGACTAATGTTATTAGTGGAAGTAATAACTGGGGGAAGTGTGTGTGTGTGTGTGTGTGTGTGTGTGTGTGTGTGTGTGTGTGTGTGTGTGTGTGTGTGTGTGTGGTATGGTTGTTTATTGGCGCATTAGCTGCTATGGCTATAGTGCGCCTATTCGTAGTTATATCAGAAAATAATAAAGAACGTAACAATTTAAATTCATTTCAGTTCTGAGAGCTATTCATAAAAGATTATACACTCTAATTTGTTTCAGAAAGCAGAAAAGTTCCTTAATATTGGCCTCCTCTCCTATGATATGATGTAGTGCCAGCGGTTCTTGAAGATTAGCCAGATTTTGAAGTGTTGAAGTACGATGTGGTTGATAGTGTGGACAGTCAATCAAAATATGTTTGACTGTTAGATGTTCAGAGCAGTGTGAACACTGAGGAGGATCATTGCCGGTGAGTAAATGGAGGTGAGTCAGATGGGTATGCCTTATTCTTATCCGTGCGAGTACCACTTCTTCTCGCCGAACTGTCTGAGTGCATGAGTGCCATAATTTTGGGTCCTGTTTCAATTGAAAAAGTTTGTTATTTGTTTCTTTATTCCATAGCTCTGTCCACTGTGCATGGTATGCCGTTTGAATTATGATATTATAATCAGATGCTGGAATGAAGGCAGAGGTTAAGTCTATGGTTGATGGATTTTTAGCAGATATATCAGCTAGTTCATTTCCTTTTATGCCTGAATGTGCCGGAATCCAGCAAAACTTCACTAGTTGTTGACAGTGTTCAATTTGCAATAGCAAACTCCTGATTTTCATTAAAATATGGTGATTCATTTGAGAGGGATTCTGCATTGCTCTAATTGAGCTGAGAGAGTCAGTGTAAACTATATATTTTGCAGATGGGTGTAGAGTCAAATTTTCTAGAGCTAATTGTATTGCATACAGTTCTGCTGAAAAGTTACTATACTCAGGTGGAAGAGAAGCTGATATGATAGCTGAGGGAAACACTGCTGCTGCTCCAACAGTTGAAGGAGATTTGGAACCATCAGTATATACCGGCAAGAAGTCAGCACAGCTTTGAAGATGGCTAGCATGGAGTTGTTGCACATTCAGGGTCGGTAGGCGATTCTTTCCCCATTGTAGAAAATAAGTATCCCAAGTCAGTTGAGGAAAGGGGGTCCACGGAGGATGAGAGTAATACTTTATCTGTTGCCTATTGTGGAGAGGAACATTCCAGTTCTGTGATATTTCAAGGAGCCGTAGGCCAGCTGGTCGGATTTTACTTGGTTTATTTCTATAGAGATTAACTAGTGGTTGATTAAAAAGGTATGACTGAATAGGATGCAAAGAGCAAGTCTGTATTTTGGCTGCGTATTTAAGTAACAGCATTTTTCTGCGGAGATGCAGTGGGGGCTCATGAGCTTCAATGTATAGACTATGAGTTGGAGATGTCCTATAAGCACCAATTGCAATCTGCAGTGCATTATGTTGAATAGGATCCAGCCAGCGTAATACACTCCTTCGGGCAGAATCATAAACTGGAGCACCAGAGTCTAAACAGGATCTGATCAAGGCTCTATATAAGAACAGCAAAGTTGAACGGTCTGCTCCCCAAGAATGGACAGATAAAGCTCTTAGCATGTTGATCTTTTTGAGACAGGCAGTACGTAATAATTTAACATGCTCAAAGAAGTTCAGCTTACTGTCCAGGATTAGTTCCAAGAATCTGATGTTGCTGGCAATCGGAATGGTGATATTTGATATCCGAAGTTCAGGATCCGTATGCAGTTTGCGTTGATTGCAAAAGTGGATCGCAACTGTTTTCTGTTGGGAAAGATGACATCCATTGAGCTCAGCCCACTTTTGTACTTTATTGAGAGACATCTGCAATTGCCTTTCAATAGATCTCATATTCTGTGAATGGCAAGAAAGAGAGAGATCGTCAGCGTAAAGGTATGCCTCTACAGTATTTGGGAGTTCTTTTGTGATAGAATCAATTCTGAGGGCAAACAGGGTTGCACTCAAAACTGACCCTTGTGGTACTCCTTCTTCTTGCAAGAATGTAGTAGAAAGGGAATTTTGATATCGCACCTGGAAAGATCTGCTCTTGAGGAAGTTCCTAATAAATATAGGCAGGTTGCCACAGAGACCATGATTATGCAGGTCACGGAGAATTCCATAACGCCAGGTTGTATCGAATGCCTTCTCTATATCTATGGAGACCATAACTAGGTGTTGTTTTTAACAAAGGCATTGCAAATTTCGGATTCAGCCTTGATCATCAGATCAAAGGAGGACCTGTTTTGGCAAAAGCCATGCTGACAATTATTTAGTAGATGTTCGCTTTCAATGATCCAAGTGAGTCGACTGTGGATCATTTTTTCAAGAATTTTACCGAGGCAACTGGATAGAGATATTGGCCTGTAACTATTAGGATTGCAGGGGTCTTTTCCAGGTTTCAAAAAGGTCAGAACTGTAGCATGGTGCCAAGAAGTGGGATAAACATTTCCCAGGAAGATTCGGTTAAAGAAGGCTAGTAGCATTTGTAAGTTTTTCTCATCAAGGTGCTGTAACGTAACATAATATATCCCATCTGGCCCAGCGGCACTGTTGTGTGTTGTTCTGATGGCTTGCATAAGTTCACTGCATTGGAGCGGCTGGTTATATGGAAGTAGCAGTGAAGTTCGAAAGTTGATGTGTCTCTGTTCTGTGGTGGTCTTAGTTTTCTGAAATTCCGGCATGTAGGTGGAAACAGCTGAGACGTGAGCAAAAGTTTTGCCTAAGGCATTTGCTATATCCAGAGGAGCAGAGACGTCTAGGCCATTGCAGGAGAGAATTGGGGAAGGAACAGTTGGAAACTTCCCAGAAAGCTGCCTAATTTTCTTCCATATTAATCGTGGGTTCGTGTTTCTATTGATAGTCGATGCAAACCGAGTCCAAGAATCTTTCTTGGCTTGTCTTTGAATGCGACGAGCTTTAGCCTTTAGTTTCTTGTATTTAATAAGATTAACTGTAGTTGGAGTTCGACGAAATAAATTCCATGATTTATTTTGTTCTTTCTTCGCTTTTGTGCATTCCTCATTCCACCAACAGTTGAAATGGCGTCGAGACTTGGAATTTGATATTGGAATTGAGCTTTTAGCTGCAAATAAAAGGCAGGAAGTGATATAATTGGTAACTTCATCTATGGGATGCAGTTGTATAATTTTTTTGTCCAGTGTGATTGCTGACTGAAATTTGTCCCAATTAGCTTTAGAGAATTTCCATTTTCTGCAGGGTTCATCTAATGGTGGTTGTGTATTCATCAGATTACAAACAATTGGAAAATGATCGCTGCCCATGGGATTATCCAGAGCAGACCACTGCATGATTGAAAACAGTATCGGGGAGCAAATCGATAGGTCAATGGCAGAAGTCTGTCCATTAGGTAACTGTATATGGGTGTGCGAACCACTGTTAAGGTGAGGTTTTGTTTTTCCAGTAAAGTTTCGATCAGTCGGCTGCATCTGTCTAATTTAGATGATCCCCATAAAGGGTGGTGGCCATTGAAATCCCCTAGCAGGCAGATAGGGGAGGGTAGCTGTAATAAAAGTTCCTTAAGATCATTATAAGAGTAAGTATGATTTGGTGGGAGATAAACTGAGACTAGAGTTAAAGCAGTCTGAGTAATCAGACGCACAGCAACAGCTTCGATTTGGGTTTGGAGGATGATTTGCATAGCTGGAATCCTTGTGTTAATTAAAATAGCTACACCACCACAAGCAGAATTGGATGTATTCCGATCTAGTCGATAGATTGAGTAGTTTTTTATGGAAATGGAAATTTGCGGAGTTAAATAGGTTTCTTGCAGGCAGAAACTATCTGGAGAGTAGCGGTTAATTAAGTAATGAATGTCGTCAATGTTGCCACGAAAACCTCTGCAATTCCATTGCAAGATGTTAGGCATTATTTGAATTTAGAAGAAGAAGCTGTACCTGACGTGGCTGTCTTATGGCGTTCTGGCTTTGGTTTGTCTCTTTTTGGAAATGTAGGGCGACCTGTGTCCATATCTTCTTCTTCTACAAATATTTCCAGAATCGGATTTTCCTATTTGGATGAATACTCTGGATGCATTGATGTGTCCTGAATAATCGTTTTTGAAGATGAACTAGGATTATTTGAAATAGTAGCAATCACTGGTGGGGGAGGAGATTTTACTGGAATCTTAAGAGGCGTATTACTTGCTTGGTCTGAGTGCTTCAGGGTATTGGACTCATGCAGAGAGAGTACAGCTCGAGCCCAGTCGGAAATTGATATGTTATATGGAATGGTAACTTCAGTTTGCGTGGCTATTGTCTGATATTTTTTTGCGATACTGGCATAAGTACGGTTATGTGTATTGGGTGCAATTAATTTTCTTGCTTCCTGATAACTAACTTTATTTTCAACTTTATATTGCACAATTTTTTTCTCTGTTTTCCATCTCTCACATGTCTTAGAATAGGCCGGATGGTTGCCTTTGCAGTTGGGACAGATCATTTCTTTCACCAAACAATCACTTTGAATGTGATCGGAGGATCCACAGTTGGGACAAACTGGGTTGCTTCTGCATGTCGTTTGAGAGTGGCCATACTTTTGGCATTTGTAACATCTCAATGGATTGGGTATGAAAGGACGAGTGCGGCAAAGAAGATATCCTGCTTTTACTGATGATGGCAGATTTGGACTGTTAAATGTGAGAATGATATTTCTGGTAGGTATGAGTATATTGTCGCTTTTCACCATAATTCTTTTTACAGCGATTACATTTTGTTCATGAAGCTCTTCCTTAATTTCTTCCTCCATCACATTCATCAGGTCCCAACTAGATATTACACCCTTTGATGTATTTAGGGTTGCATGTGGAGTTACGTTAACTGGAATACCAGCAAAATTTGTAATTTTTAGTAGTTTTTCAGAATGCCTGTGGTTTAGAGTTTCAACAAGTAAGTCCCCTGATTGCAGTCTCTTAACCGTCTTGGGAGACCCTGCAATACTTTCCAGATGTTTTTGGATTAGAAAAGGGGGATAGCTTACTGAGAGGCTGTTCTGATAGTGAGTGCATTATTAAAAATGCTGGTAAGTCTGTCACCGAGGGATTGATTTTCAACCTCTTTGCTTGTGATGAATCATGTTCATGTCCGGTATCTGGCCGACAGCTTGTCGACTCTATGGATGGAAACATATTTTTTTCCATGTTGGCTCCTCTTAGCCCCTGGCAGATGGACTTTTCTGCCAAGGGACTTTTCTACCGGCCCCGGCACGGGGAGGCAGGAGCAGTGCCTGGTGTGACCAAGCGAAAGACTGAAACTGGAAATCATTCCCCCACCCAACTCGACATTATAAAAGAAAACACTGAATATGACAATGCCAATATTGAACCTCTGTTCACTATACAAGACTTAGAAATAGCACTATCTAAAACCAAAAACAATAAATGCCCAGGTTTTGACCTCTTAGAGGTTGAGATTATCAAAAAATTAGCAGAAATAGCACCAGATAAATTAATAGCACTATATAATAACTGTATGACAGAAGGTATATTCCCAAAAATATGGAAACAAGCTGTGTTAAGGTTAATCCTGAAAAACCCTGAAAAACTCCCTACTGATCCCAAATCATATAGACCAATAGCCCTACTCCCTGTACTAGGGAAAATATACGAAAGATTAATATACAGCAGATTAGCTCAATATTACACAGAAGCAGGCTTGCATTCCAACAATCAGTATGGTTTTAAGCAGGGCAATTCTACGGAGGATGCCATGCACCACCTACTGACAACAGTTAAAAACACAGAGGAGAAATATATGCTGGCAATCTCCATTGACTTTGCTGGGGCATTTGACTCACTGTGGTGGACTAGTGTCCTTAGGAGACTTTGCCAGGCAAATGCCCCACAAAACCTCTATAAGGTAATAAACAGCTACCTTACAGACAGAAGTGTCTCAGTACACACAAGGTTCCAGGAATTGACACGCCCTGTGAATAAAGGCTGCCCGCAGGGATCAATCCTTGGCCCTTTCTTTTGGAACATTGTTCTGGATGAATTTCTGGCCTTGGATCTGGGCCCCGTGGAAAGCCTGGCCTTTGCAGATGACATGATTTTCCTTGTAAAAGGCAACTCACGAGTAGTTGTAGAGCAAAGATCAAATGCCACTCTCTTGCAGCTGCAGGAGTGGGCACAAATGCACATGCTCAATGCTAATGCTAATGCTAAAAAACCAAACAAATACTTCTAAAAGGTAATCTGGACATAAGAAGACATCCACAAATCAAAATTAACACAATCACTATAAAAATGATAACAGAACTAAAATATCTTGGAGTGGTCTTTGATTCAAAATTAACTTTTTACCCCCATTTGATCTACTTGGCGAAGAAAGTGCGAAATTATGCAGGTATGATTGCCAGGATCAGTCGAGCAGACTGGGGACTCAAAAGAAAGACCTTGGCAATCATATATCGTGCAATGTTCCTACCTGTTATCACCTATGGAGCCGGTGCGTGGTTCATACGCTCGGCCATAGTAAGAAATAGGAATAAATTAGAATCGATACAAAGGACAATACTACTCACTATTACCAGAGCATGTCGCACAGTAAGCACACCTGCACTACAGTTGCTGGCCGGAACTCTCCCACTTTACCTGGAAGTAGCCAAAAGAGGCTTATATTATAGATTTAAAAAGGGCATACCCACAGAATTTCTGGGGATAGCCCTTGATACAACCAATACCTTCAATGATGAAAGAAAAAGAATAGCCACAAAGCTCCACGAGCTATGGCAAACAAAGTGGGAGCAGGAAACCAGAGGTCTGGTCACCAAACGGTTTCTGCCACTGGTGTCAATGGTCAGCCCAAAGCCACCTAAGTGGTATGCCCCTGGACTTTTTACATCATTTATATTGACAGGGCACGGCTCCCTAAAGGCGAAACTAACCTCCTTAGGCCTGACCGATGACCCAAACTGCACCTGTGGCGAAAGTGAAGACTGGGCACACATTCTCTATGAATGTATAATATATGACATCCCCAGAACAGAGCTAATAGCACAGATTGGTCCCCTTCCCAGGGGAGAAGAACATCTCTTCATCATAGAAGAGCAAAATTATAAAGCTTTTACATCTTTCACACAGAAAGTTCTCGAAATGCGCAGAGCAATGCAAAGAATGGCAATTCAGCCCCCCAGCAATTAAACAATAATCAATAGTAAAATTGCCCAAGTTTCCCACCACGCCCAGATGATGACTTAGAAACTGTTAGGGTAGCAGAATTCTGCACCCTGACAGAAACTTGACATAACAAAACTCCCCATGACTACCATGCCATGTGTAGGGGCCCCAAACCAGTGTAGGGGAGGGGGATGGGAATGCATGCAGAGAAAGTGAATGGGAATGAGCAGAAGAGCAAATGTAATTGGCCAAAAGAATACAAAGTTAAAAATAACTTACATTACTTTATATATATTGTACCAACAAACATTTACAAACCACATAAACACTATCACTGCATTCTCCCCTGGCCTGCAAAAAAAAAAAAAAAAAAACACCTTGCAGCTAGGCCTGCACCACAACTGAAGAATAACAGTAAGTTGCGGTGCCCAGAGAGTGCAGTGCAGAAAGAAAGAGTCGAATAAATGAGATGAGAGCTAGAAGAATGAATAAAAGTGCAAGCGTGAGAGAAAAGAACACAAACCACAAATGCTAAGTTAAGTACACACTAACCCTGGTTTTAATTAGTATTTAAATTTACGCTACCCATCATTGCATCCCCTCCTGGTGTGTGAGAAAAAGATGAATGAGTTGAGTGAAATAATAAAAAAAAAAAAAAAATAAATAAATAAATAAATAAATAAAAAAAAAAAAAATAAAAAAAATATATATATATAAAAAAAAAAAAAAATTATAAAATAAGAAAAAAGTATAAAATAAAAAAAAAATAAATAAATAAAATAAAAAATAAAAAAAAATAAAAAAATTATAAAATAAGAAAAAAGTATTAAAAAAAAAAAAAAATTATAAAATAAGAAAAAAGTATTAAAAAAAAAAAAAAAAAAAGAATGCAAGTAGAGTGAGAATGCACATTACGAATGAAGTAAATGTGTGTGCCCCCCCCCCCCCCCTTCACCTGGTAGGTTCCCCACTGCCAGCTAACATATCCCACCCCCAGAGCGGGATGGGCAGCTGGACCTTCATACCGGATTCGACACTCCTTGGACATGACACCGACGAAGACATTCTGCGGCTTTGCTGCCAACACGCCATTGGCGATCCGAACTGGGTACTCTAACCTGGTTCCCTTTAAAACCCCATCCCCAGGCAGGGAATGGAGGAGACGGATCTCTGTCTCCTCTCCTCCCTGCCTACCCCCCATATTTCGCCTGGTGGGGCTCGTCTCCACTGACCTCTTTGGGGATGCCTACTCTATCCGTCCCTATTCTTCTATCTGTTTCCTCCCCAGTCTTCAATCTCCCCCCCCTCTCTCTCTCTCTCACTAAATCGACCTAGTACACCCCTTAACAATGCCGCCAAATTATAACCAACGTCTAAATTCTACCGGTTTTGTGCAAATCTCTAAGATATCTAACACTATCAGCTTTTATCTAGCGTTACATGTCTAAATTTAATAACATCAAAATTTTGCCCGACCTATTTGGCCTTTAACATATCTCTTTAGTGTTCAACCCTAACCAGCGATTTCCTAACAGCAATCCCATTAAGCATTAATGTCAAATGCATAAAATTTTTTTTTTTTTTTTTTTAAATAGGCCCTAGCCACTGAAATCCCAGGAAACTAGGTGGCAGGACCTGCCAGAGCAAATTGTTGTGATACTGGATACACCCGGCTAGCCTCCACGTGGCAGGGTATGGGCAATGTCGGGCCCCACTAGGGGCCTGGTGGCCAATTAGCCGGATAAACAATGGGCACAACATATCACACTGCACAGACACGACCCACACACTTTCAAGTCTCTGGCTTGACAGTGTACTGTCCTCGATACAGTGAAACACACGCGGAGATGGGAGAAATCCCAGGTGCCGTCTGACACGAACATACCTGTGACCAAGCGAAGTTAGGAGTTAGTCTATTAAATATGAAAAAAAGAAAGGTTACTTTCCTTTCTTGCTCTCGATCAGTACTTTTGAAAAAAAGAGCTGCTATTAAATAAAAGGATTTATTAAGGAGAAGAACGTAAAAGAGAACTAGAATTCACCTTTTGAGAATCGCAGTGAAAGCACAGAGAAATCGCTCAGTCACAATCACTTGGCACCCGAGGCCACTGGGGGGAAGTAATGTTGTTACTTCCCCCAGGGTTCAGCGTTGGGTCCATTGTTGTTTTCTTTATTCATTAATGGTATTGATGATGGTATATCAGGCTTAATGTCCAAGTTTGCAGATGATACAAAAGTCAGCAGGGTTGTTAATGACAGTACACTGCTGCAACAGGATCTAGAAAAGTTGAGCAGGGCTGAGAGGTGGCAACTGAAGTTTAACATTGACAAATGTAAAGCAGTAACCCCAGAGTAACGTATCAACTGTGTGGTACTACAGTAGACAATGAAAAGGGTTAATTGTGTAGGCAGATATGAAGTTTTCTGAGCAGTGCAGATGGTCTGCAAGAGTAGCTCATGGTGTCTTGTCAATGATATACAGGAATTTTTCTAGCAGGGATAAGGATGTGATTATCCCCTTATATAAGGCAATTGGTCAGGCCACACCTTGACATACAGGTCTGAAGGACTCATTTTAAGAAGGATGTAGAGCTGTTGGAATGAGTACAGAGAAGAGCAACAAGAAGTGAATGGAACAAAGGATTGCTCTTACGAAGAAAGGGTTTTGCAAATTACAGTGTCTGGAGACTAGGCACCTCCGAGGTGATCCGACTGAAGTGTATAAAGCCTTGAATGGTTTGGTTTCAGCATGCTCAATGCTGATGGGATCCTTCCTCTTTCTCAGAATAATCACATGAAAGGGCATAAATTCAAATTGAGGAAAGACAGTTGTAGGATAGATGTGCAGAAGTTTGCCTTTAGCAGCGGTTTGTTTGTTTGTTTTGGGATTTATTGAGCGCCATACATATGGTAACTATGTATGCGATTTCTTCTCAAATAGAGAAAATGTAAAAAAGAAACCAGAAAGTAATTGTTTAACTCACTAAAGGGGGTGATATACTTTAATCATCTTGAGAAAGTTATAAATGCTTGAGACACTTGTTTCATTGTTTAAAGGTGAGATAAGTGTAGGATCTTTTGTTGTGGCTGAAGTGCAAAGATTCTGGCATTCTCTTGTATATTTTGTGCATTCAATCAGAAAGTGTTTCACTGAGAGCATTGTTTTACAGTGATGACATTGAGGGGGTATCTTTCCTCTTAAAAGATAACCATGAGTGATATTTGTGTGACCTATATGCAGACGAGCCAATATTACCTCCTGATGTCGGATTGAACTAAAGCTGGAAGGCCATCGCTCAAGGTTTGGCTTGATACTTCGAAGCTTATTATTAGATTGATTTTCCCATGATAACTGCAACTGGCACATGCATTTTTCCTGGATTATTGGTTGATAGTCTTGATGAGGCACTTTCCACTTGTTCTAGGGTGGTAGGTGAGCTAATTTGGCAGCATTGTCCGCTAGTTCATTTCCAGGAATTGCGTATGTCCTGGGACCCAGCAGAAGTGTATGTTTTCCCCAATTTCTGATAAGGTATGTAAAGAGCTGACTATTCTTTTCACAACTGGGTGGGTGATGTTCATGGTGTTTTTTAGTGCTTGAAGTGCACTTAAAGAATCTGTGACAATTATGCTGTTGTTAATATCAGAAGACTCAATATGATTCAGTGCAACCTGAATTGCTATCAGTTCGGCAGAAAATATACTGAATTCACGTGACAACTGATAAGCTAATGTGATGTTTGGAAAAACTGCTGCGATTCCAACGTGGGCATCATTCTTTGATCCATCAGTATGTACTACGGAAAAGCTGGGAAACTGGTCCACTACTGCATGGTATAGTTGCAAGAAGTTTTCTCTATGCAATGTAGATCTATTCCATTCATGCAGATGTAAGTCACATGAGGGTGGAATTATATTCCAAGGAGCAAGAGAGGCTATGTGCCACATTGTCTATGGTTAAATTTAGTTCTTCTAAGAGGTGTTTTATTCTCATACCCAAAGGACGATTAGCATTAGGGCGGTTTTGGTATAACCTGCTGTGCTGTGCTGTGAAACGTATCTGCCAATTTGGGTGTTCTGGCATAGATCTAATTTTATAGGCATAACGTAGTATCAGTTGTTGTCGCCTGATCGAGAGAGGAGGTTCGTGTGCTTCAGCATATAAGCAATGTATTGGAGATGTGCGATATGCTCCTAAAGCAACGTGTATTCCACTATGATGGATAGGGTCAAGCCAGCAAAGGGCACTAGGTCTTGCTGAACTATAGACTGGTGCTCCGTAGTCAAGTTTCGATCTTATTAATGCTCTATATAACCGTAATAAAGTAAGGTGATTAGATCCCCAATTAGTTGCAGAGAGAACCCGGATTATATTTAGTTTTTGTTGACATGATGTTCTTAGTCTTTTTATATGCTCAACGAAAGTGAGTTTATGGTCTAAAGTGATTCCTAAGAACCATATGCTGGGATGAACTGCTATTGGTTGGTGATTCAGTTGTAGCTCCGGATTGGGATGGAGTTTTCGTTGGCGGCAAAAATGGATGCAAAATGTTTTTTCTGGACAAAGTTGAAATCCATTAGTCTGAGCCCACAAACAGATCTTAGTTATTGCCCCTTGCAACTGTCTCTCAATAGTATTCATGTTTTTCGCATGACACCAAATACTAAGGTCGTCTACAAACAGTGCTTTATCAATAATTTGTCCGGTTTGGAATTTGTCTGGCAATGGTGTTTATTGCAATTATAAAAAGTGCTGAGTACAGAGCCTTAAGGAACTCCTTCTTCTTGTGAAAATACTTGGGACAGAGAGGTTTTAAATAGAACCTGGAATATACGCTTGCATAGGGAATTCTGTATGAAAATCAGGAGGTGACCCGGAAGTCCATGGCGATGTAATTCACAGAGTATTCCATACTTCCACGTGAAATCATAGGCCTTACTGATATCAAAGCAGACTAACACATGATGTTCCGATTTAAGGAATGCATTCTGAATGGAATTCTCTAGTCTGACTAGTATATCTAGTGTAGATCTGTTTTGTCGAACACCGAATTGTGTAGAATGTAGCAGATTGAAATTTTCAAGGTACCAGATCAGTCGGCGGTTCACCATCTTTTCGAGAATTTTGCAAATGCAACTGGTCAAGGTGATTGGTCTATAATGAGTGGGATTTGTAGGGTCTTTACCTGGTTTAGGGAAGGCAAGGACCGTGGCATGATGCCATTGATTAGGGAATTTATCTTCCAGGAAGAGACTAATGAATAGATGAAGAAGTGACTGTAATGATTCGGTACTTAGTTTCTGCATCATGGAATAATGAATATTATCTGGTCCTACAGCACTGCATCTAGATGTTGACTAAGCTCTATGTAATTGGTGGATGGTAAAAGGTAAGTTGTATTGTTCGTCTCCTTTTGAAGAGAAGTTTAACTTTTGTTTTTCTAAACTTGTTTTTAATCTTCTGAAGGTTGGTGTATAACTTTCTATTGCTGATGTTTTTGCAAAGGTTTCACCTAGTATATTGGCAATTCCAGCAGGATCATTTACATTCTGCCCTCTCCATTCCATGATGGGTAGAGGTATCGTTTTATATTTGTCACTCATTTTTCTGATTGCTTTCTAGATTTTATGTGTAGGAGTTGCTTGATTGATAGTCGAAGTGAAGCGGATCCAAGCAGCCTTTTTATTGCAGCGTCTAACATATCTCGCTCTTGCTCTAGCTTCTTCTTCTTCTTCTTTGGTCCTTAGCTGGCAGCTGGGGGAGGCGGTTGGCCACGCAACCAGTATGCTGCTGTAGGTGCCGCAGGGTTTCGGACTTGCTCTGTGATGTTCTTCCATACCTTACGATCCATGGCTTCAGTCCTGGCCTGGTTAAGGTCGAGACGTCAGCTCTTCAAGTCATCTCCACTTGCTTGGCCCACGTTTTCCTAGGCGCGGTCCATTGGATGCTCCATTGGGTGGGTCGTTGTCTCCAAAGGAGTGTGGATGGTATTCTGTTCGTGCCCATTCTACATACGTGGCCAAACCATCTGAGCCTTCGCTTCTGGATTTGGTCGGCAATGGTTGGTTGCTGTTGGCATCTGGCGCGGATGGTATCATTAGTGATGCGGTCGCGAAGAGAGATGCCCAAGATCTGCCACAGGCATCGCATTTGGAATACCTCAAGTTTGTTCAAATCTAACTTGAGACAAATCCATGTTTCCGATCCGTAAAGAAGAATGGGCAGGATCAAAGTCCGGAAGAGTCGGATTTTAGTCTTTGTGGAAATGTTGGTCCTCTTCCACAGACACCATTTGAGCGAGGCGAACGCAGTGGCCGCCTGTCCAATTCTGCTGTGGATTTCCATGGTGGATGCAACTTTCTTCTCCTGGACCAGCGACCCAAGGTATTTAAAGTCCTGCACTTGCTCGATCTGGATGCCTTCGAGATAGATGGTGGCTTGCGACCCATCTGTTGTCAGGGCCTTTGTCTTACCAGCATTGATCTTCAAACCGTATGGCCGGGCAATGCGGGCAATGTCGTAGAGGATGTCCGTGGCTTCAGCGTCGTTACCGGCAAGGATAGCACTATCATCAGCAAACATCAGGTCAGTCACATAGTGATCCATGTCATATTGTATGCCCTGTCTGTTTCTGAATGCTTGCCTCATAATGGCGTCGACCACGATGTTGAAAAGCAACGGGGAGGCTACATCCCCTTGGCGGACTCCAGTTTGGATGGTAAATTCCTCAGATAAATCGTTCTGGATGCGCACCTGGCTGGTTAAACCGTTGTATGCAGTTTGGAGGAGTGTGATGACTTTTCGAGGTACATGTTCAACCTCTAGTAGTTTCCATAAGGCAGGCCGGTGGACACAGTCGAAAGCAGACTTAAAGTCAATGAAAACAATGACGGTTCGCTGTCCACACCGGATCCTCTCCTCCATCAGCTGACGAATGGCAAAGATTTGATCACAGCATCCTCACCCGGGTCTAAATCCTGCCTGTTCTTCTCGACTGGTTTGCTCGAGATGTTTTTGCAGTCTTGACTGGATGATCTTCATAAAGACCTTTCCGATGATGGAAAGGAGGCTGATGCCACGGTAGTTCTTGCAGTCCCGGTTATCACCTTTCTTGTGGATCGGTACGATAATGGCTTTCCTCCATGTTAACGGAATTTGTTCAGTGCACCAGATGGTTTTGAGGAGTGAGTGTAGTCGGCGAAGCAGTACATCTCCCCCGGCTTTGATCGCTTCTCGCATTTAATACAAGCAAGCTCTAGCTTGCTTGTATTAAATGAGATTGGTTGTAGATGGACTCTGGCGAAAAGAATTCCAGGCTTTGCTTTGCTCTGCTCTTTTTTAGCCACAAGGCATTCATCACTCCACCAGGTTTTTGGATGAATCAGTAATTTTGAAGAGGATTTCGGCACGGTTTTTTCTGCTGTATGTAATATCGTTTTTGTGACATAGTCAACTGCTTCATCAGTTGTGGAATTTTGGATTATTTCGGGATCAAGCTTGGTTAATTTTTTATAGGACTCCCAATCTGCTTTATCAGTGAGCCAATGTAGAATTTTAGTAGGATGATGAGAGGGTTTATTAAGTAATTCAATTATTATGGGGAAATGATCGCTATGTAGTGGATCGTTGTTTATTGTCCACTTTAGAGTAGGATATAAGGTTGCTGAACAGATAGACAAGTCTATTGCAGTACTTGTTCCTGAAGGAAGGTGAACGTATGTAGGTGAACCGTCATTTAGAAGAAGGAGGTTGTTACTGTCTAGACACTGTTCAATTAGTTTTCCTTTTTTGATCTTTGATTGATGTTGTTGTTACCCCATAGAGGGTGATGACCATATAAGTCTCCCAGAATGAGGAAAGGTGTTGGGAGTTGAGCTATAAGATTGTTGAGATCATTTTGTTGGAAGGTATAGCTTGGTGGGATGTATAAGGAGCAGATTGTCATATGGATGTCAGCAGCTACACGGACTGCTATTGCCTCGGGGGGGGGGGGAGTTCAGTAAGACCTGTTTGGTAGGAATATGTGGGTTTGTTAAAATAGCTACACCACCATGTGCAATATTCTGATTGGTTCTGTCTTTTATAATAATGTTATAACAAGACAGTTTTGGTGTATTTTGGGGTTTTAAATAAGTCTCTTGAAGGCAGAGACATATTGGTGAGTATTTACAGGAAAGATCGTATAGGTCATCGATATTGGCACGGAATCCACGACAATTCCACTGTATTATTCTGTTCATTATTTATCTCTTGTTACACTTTCCGAGCGTTTTCGGGTTGCTGAGGTTTTCTGTTTTTCACTTTTGTTTTTTATCTTTTTTTGGGAAGGAAGGCCTTTCGGTGTCCATGCCTTCTTCAACAAAAATTTGAAGGACAGGGTCATCTGCTGATTTTTCTTTAGTGTACATTTGTTGTTGGTGACTAGAAGTTAGGATATGTTTTCCTTTGAATCCTTGATCTGGAGTGTGGAGGTTTTCTTGTGATATGGAAACTGGTGTATTGACTGCTTGGGTTTGAGTTGCACTGTACAAAGATTTTACGTAATTCGAGAAAGACTCTTTTGGGGGGACTGTTAGTTCAGTTTGCGATGCGGTTGATTGGAATTTTTTGGTGGCTTGGGCATACATAGGTCTGTTTGCATGAGTTGGTGGTGAGATGATTCTTTTTGCTTCTTGGTAAGAAACATTATGCTCGGTTTTATATTTCTGGATAAGTTTCTCACTTTTCCAGCACTCACATGTTCTAGCATAAGCGGGATGATCTTTTTTGCAGTTTGGACATACTGACTGAGGAGCATTACAGTTTTCGCAATCGTGTTCAACTGAACCACACTTTGCGCAAGTAGGGGTTCCCCGGCAAGCTGTCTGGGAATGTCCGTACTTCTGACATCGGAAACACCGTAGCGGATTTGGGACATATGGTCTGACATTACATACCAGATATCTGGCCTTAATGGATGGTGGATGATTCGGTGTATTAAAGGTCAAGATCAGATTGCCATCTTTTCTGGTGGAGATTCTCTTGATATGAATAACTCCTTGTTCTTTCAGTTCTTCTAGCATTTCTTCTTCAGATACATCTAGTAAGTCCCAGTCTGAGATCACTCCTTTAGAGGCGTTCAGTGATCTGTGCGGCGTTACAGTTACTGGGAGTCCTGCAAAGAAATTAGTTTTCAGAAGTCGCTCAGAATGTTTGGCATTAGATGTCTCAATGAGAATATCTCCTGATCTGAGTCTTTTTACCGATTTCGGAGATCCTGCTCTACTTTCCAATTCCTTTTGAACTCTAAATGGAGAAAGTTTGCCAACTGCATTCTCACCGGTTGAATGGATGACCAGATAGGTTGGAATTGGATAGGTCTCTGGCTCAGTTTTTTGGCACTTTGCAGTTCCTCTGTGGAACTATCTTTCTTTTTTGATATCTGGGTTGCGTCTGGCAGCCCAGATAAGTCTGAGTCTGACTTACTCATGATATGCTCTTTTCTCCCAGGTTACCAGCCCCGCCACGTGGAGGCAAGAGTGGTGCCACCTAGTGACCCAAGCGAAGAAAAGGGTTAGTAACTAAAAATAAAACTGGGATTAAAGAAAGGTGGCTTTCCTTTCTAGGTTATAGTATTTGAATATATCTATTTAATTATAATATTCAGGAGTTATCGGACTTTCGAAACTCAGGAGAAACGTATTTACAGTTAAGCGTACTAGATAATCACTCTGGAAAGGCACTGTGGTCACTAATATCGCTTGGCACTCGGGGTCTTAGCCAGCGGGTGGTTGACTGTTGGAACAAAGTTCCATCTGTCATTGTAGAAGTTGACAGTTTAAACAGATTCAAGGCAGAACTGGACAAACATTTGGAACAAGTGAACGGCTGAAATGAGAAGGGGATGGGGGTGTTTTTTTGGCTGATGCTATATAAACTTGCTTTCTTGCATCGTAAGCCCTTGCTAATGCTAATAATATCCCATTCTGTAATAGTTTGTTCAAAGTTACCTAATTTGTGATTGTAGGGTTTCTTGCTATTCTTAAGTTTCCACTACTTGTTGGACCTAGGTTTGCTAATATCTTTGACAATTTGAAATTTATCATAAATACATATATTTGCTATACTGTTGTTAATAATTTTATTGTTAAACTTCTTGTTGAGACCATTAAGATAAACGGTCTTCGATTTTTGCATAAATAATTCTTCCTGTCTTGTTCTTATGCATGGATCAGGTATATGTGCTAGAATAGAGATGTTGATATTAGTAAAGCACCAAACATGGAAATGTTTGTATTCATTTCCTGTTCATAGTTGGTATGGCTATTGTAGTTATTAATATCTGATCTATGGAAATTAAGTATTAGATGTAACTTATTTGTTTGGCCAACATATTTCATGTTAAGGTAAGGCATGTTAAAAGGTAAACCACACTGCTACATTTGCAAAAGATGGGGTTCAGTAGTATTGCCAGTAATATGCTGAGGGTGAATGTAGGGGCACAGAAGACAAGACAAAGTCTATTATTGCATTTATTGAATTTTAGGTAAGACTGGAAATGATTGGAATGGGAGGCTATTATCTCAAAGCTGACCAAGGCTGGACACATTTGATGCTGTTTTGCTCTGGGTATGAAAACAAAAACTGAAGTACAGTATGTGTAATTTGAGTATGTTAAGTATTTGATGTATCTGTCGACGAACTATACAGAACATAAGCCCCCCATGGTCAAATTTATACTACTCTGCCATGTAGTACATTTCACCATGTGCTATGTACATTTCATGTCAGAAACAGAGGATTTATTTCTTGCTGTATTTCCTGTGGTTTTGACGGTTGACCCATGACGAAGATGTTGAAACCATGGGATCTACAGCATTAAGTACTTTTTATCTCCTAATTTTTATTATTTTTATTTTTCATGTATCTTCTGGGTTTTCCATAGTTTTGATTTCCGGTTTTGTTAGCTCGTTCCAATTCTCTTCCTATATTAAATTACAGCCGTTGGGTTCTTTCTGCTATAAATAGCAGTGTCCCTGGTCCATAAATCATCTAACTAATATATAACTTGTGAGTTATGTATGTATATATATATATATATATATATATATATATATATATATACAGGCATACCTCGAATAATGAATAGGATGCGTTCCACGAAATTACTTCGTTAAGCGAAACTTCGTTTTCAGAGGTAAAAATACTATGGCCAGAATAGGGATACATTCCTACGTAAAGAAAATGAAAAGCTTTTTTTTCGAACAAAGAAAAGTTTTATTAAATAAACAGTCAACTTACATACAAAGTGAAATCACATTTTAAAATACGAGTCTAAAGTTGATTGCTTATGCTTTTTTTCTCTTTCATTTAACAATTGCCTATACGGAGTTATTGCATTTAACACTGATCGCTTAACAATAAAACTTCTTCCTAAATCAGGATCATTTTCACTAAAAAAATTTAAAACATTTTCAATGTCATTTAAGCACCTTTTTAAATCTTTGGTTGTTAACACTTTTTCAGCAGGAACTTCTTTAACTTCGTCTTTATTATCTTTGTCTTCGTTGCTAAAAGGTTTTCTAAATCTTCCACTGAAAAACCATCATCTTCTGAATTCAATAAATTTCTAACATCCTCTTCATCGACATTTTCGAAACCTATTGATTGAGCCATCTGGATAACTTCATTTCTAATTTCTTGGATGTTATTTTCTTCTTCTAGTACAACTTCTGGCCATATTTTGCACCAAACTCCATGTAAGTATTTCTTAGTGACTTCTTTCCAAGAACTATCAATGTTTTCAATTGCGTTTTTAATGGTGTAGTTTTTCCAAAAAGTTTTAACTGTCATTTCCTCTTTATCCTCTAGTTCAGTTAAACTGCTTAATGTTCGACGCAGATAATAAGCTTTAAATGATGCTATTACTCCCTTATTCAATGGTTGAATCAGGGAAGTTGTGTTTGCTGGAAGAAACAACTTTGACAGGAATGCATGTGTCCAACGTGTTAAGATCAGTAGGATGTCCTGGAGCATTATCTAACAACAAAAGAGCTTTTTCTTCAAAGTTGTTTTTTTGACAATACCGTTTTACTTCAGGACAAAAGTGGTTAACAAACCAATCAGTAAATAACTCCTTGGTAACCCACGCTTTTCTATTTGCTTTCCATATTACAGGTAAATTCATTTTTATGTTACCTTTTAACGCCCTCGGATTTTCTGAATAGTAAACTAATAACAATTTTAATTTATAATCGCCAGAGGCATTTGATCCAAAGAGTAACGTTAAACAGTCTTTGGCTGCTTTGAACCCAGCAGCTGATTTTTCTTCAATAGAAATAAAGCTTTTTGTTGGTAGCCGTTTCCAGAACAAACCGCTTTTGTCAACATTGAACACCAAATTTGGAAATTTTTCACGTTCAATTATTTCCTTTAGTTTTTCTGGAAACTTCTCCTGTTAATTTTACACTATGAATCCTGGCCCGTTTTCTAAATTTCTCGAACCAACCACGAGAAGCCCCATTTCCGTAATTTCTTCAGTTTGTTTAGATTTCAGGTGATTAAACTGGAATATTTTTTATGTTAAATGGGGCTTGAAATTGCGGACTTCGTTATATCGAAGCTTCGTTATCAGAGGTAACGTTAACCGAGGTATGCCTGTATATATATATATAAACAACTCACAATATAGATAAAGAAGAAATACGTAAAGGTAAACTGTAAGGAAAAATATGATACACATAGCAGAATCAAACTTGCACAAAGCAGACCAATATGCCTAGAATATATAATGAGAAAAGAAAAATATTACCAAAATAACCGTAATGGGGAAATAACATGGGGGGTAATTGTGCAGGCAGATATGAAGTTTTCTGAGCAGTACAGACGGTCTGCAAGAGTAGCTCATGGTGTCTTTTCAATGATATACAGAAATTTTCTTTCTAGCAGGGATAACGAGGTGATTATTCCCTTGTATAAGACAATGGTCAGGCCACACCTTGTATACAGGTCTACAGGCCTCATTTTAAGAAGGATGTAGAGAGTACTGCTGGAAAGAGTACAGAGAAGGGCAAGATTAGTAAATGGAACAAAGGGTTGCTAATATGAAGAAAGGCTTAAGTTTTGCAGATTACAGTGTCTGGAGACTAGGCACCTGCGAGGTGATCTCATTGAGGTGAATAAAACCTTGAATGGTTTGAGCATGCTCAACGCTGATGGCATTCTTCCTCTTGCTCAGAATAATCACCTGAGAGGGCATAAATTCAAATTGAAGAGAGACATCTGTAGGATGCGTAAGATTGCCTTTAGCCAGCGGGTAGTTGATCGGTGGAACAGACTTCCATCTTTTGTTGTGGAAGTTGATAGCCTAAATAAATTTAAGGCTGAGCTGGACAGGTATTTGGAACGAACGGAGGGGTGAAATGGGAGCGTTTTTTTTTTTTTGGCTGATGCTGCTTAAGCTTCCTTTCTTGCATCGTATGCCTCTACTAATGCTAATAATATAAAACAGAAGTATACAAAAACCATGAAATAATAAAATTGGCAATTGGTATTAGTAGTGACAACAATAAAAAAATAAGATTTTGGAATTCAAAAGTACATCACCAAGGGTGTCAACTACTACTCAGGATTTCTAAATGTACAAGAGGTTATAATGATTTATAACACCAACATAGAGCCATGATTATGAAGATTACACCAAAATTAGTCCTCTAGATGAGCAGAAAAACTGACTACACTATCATTATGGGAGACTTCAATGCTAAGGTTGGAAAGAGACAAAACAGTGCAGAAGGGTTCCGGAACTATAGGACATTTCGGAACTGGTGAAAGAGGTGAAAGTCTTGTGGAATTTGCAGAATCGCGAGGATTGTCAGTAATGAACACTTTTTTCAAGAAAAGAGTGAACAGAAAGTGGACATGGAAGAGCCCAAATGGATTAACAACTAATGAAATCGACTTCATCCTCACTAACAGAAGATATATCGTGAATGATGTTACTATCCTGAACAAGGTACATGTTGGAAGTGATCACAGAATGGTAAGATGTACGCTAGCATTGGCAAAGGCACATGATGCAAGGAAGCAAGCGTATATAGCATCAGCAAAAAAAACCCCCTTATTTCACCCATCCACTCGCTCCAAATGTTTGTCAAGTTCTACCTTGACAATCTATTTAAGCTATCAACTTCTACAACGACAGATGGAAGTTTGTTCCAGCAATCAACCACCCGCACATCTATCCTACAACTGTCTTTCCTCAATTTGAATTTATGCCTCTCAGGCGATTATTCTGAACAAGAGGAAGAATCCCATCAGCATTAAGCATGCATAAACCATTCAAGGCTTTATACACCTCAATCAGATCACCTTGCAGGTGCCTAGTCTCCAGACACTGTAATTTGCAAAACTTAGGCCTTTCTTTGCAAGAGCAACCCTTTGTTCCATTCACTAATCTTGTTGCCCTTCTCTGTATTTGTTCCAACAGCTCTACATCCTTCTTAAAATGAGGCCTCCAGACCTGTATACAGTACTCAAGGTGTGGTCTGACCATTGCTTTATACAAGGGGATAATTAGCTCCTTATCCCTGATAGAAAAATTTCTGTATATCACTGACAAGACACCATGAGCTACTCTTGCAGACCATCTGCACTGCTCAGAAAACTTCATATCTGCCTGCACAATTACCCCCAGGTCTTTTTCTTTCTCTACCACTGTCAGTGTGGTACCACAGAGTTGATACGTTACTCTGGGATTACTACTTCCCATATGTAGTGCAGTCAGTCCTCGTATAACACGTGTTTACACTACACGTATTTAATCATACATGATTTATAAATAGGGGAACGATATCGTATATAACATGAACCGAATTCGATTATGCACAATTCGCCTTTGTATTGTCAAGAAATGGCAGTCGAACGCGGAATCACCTCTGAACACAACACGATAGGAATGAAGAGAAGATTCTGAAAATGTATTTATGTTTTTTATATCAGTGAAGGGGAAACACATTTCACCATAATAAAGTAAAAACCCACACAATCCAGTTATCGGTATTATCGCAAATGACATTAGATCGAGTTTACTACCAGTTTATAACAGATTCCACTAGCAGAAATGCAACTGGAAATTGTTTTTATTGTTTTATGGTAGTAACCCCCAGATATGGGCGTTACTACAATAAACACCTCACATTTTACTAAATGTAAAATGTGAGGTGCTAATAGTGTATCTCTGCCTTTACAGTGTTGTTTATTCAGTTGCTACACACGCGCAGCTTTGTTTATGCGTATCAAGCATGCCTCCTCATTTTGTAATTGTGCTTTATTCCCTAAAAATGAGTGAAATACTTAAAAGGTATGAAAAAGAAGCATCCTGGCGAAGACACTACAGATTCAGAGAGAAAAAGAAAAGTAATATCGATAAACAGAGGCGGACTGGGTCAAAAATTCTTACCCGGGAAAATTTGTAGTGGTTTATGGCCAAAATCACACTGGCCTCCAGCCCACCAGGGTTTCCCCTGGTACGGCTTATGGCCAGTCCGCCACTGTCAATATAGAAAAAAATATGAAATTGTGAAACGCTTTGAGCGAAATGAAAGACCATGTGATATTGCACGTGCTACAGGCCTAAATGAGGCAACGCCAAGAATTAGAAAGAATGCAGAGAAAATAAAAACTTTCATAGCAGGAACAACTCAAAGTGTAATTAAAATCCATTAGATCAAGATACAAAGAGTTGGAAGGGATGGAACGACTGTCATCTGTTTGGATAGAAAATCAAACAAAAAACAAGTTTGCTTATGATAGAAGCAAAAGCATTAGCAATATTTTATTACATAATAGTCGTAATAAAATACTTATGTATTTTGTTATGATTATTTATTGTGTTTGGTAATGTTTTAGTTACAAATGTGTGTTCAATCTTGGGTGGTTGGCACATAACCCTACTTTTCCCATAGGGAAAAGTAGGGTTATGTGCCAACCACCCAATTAGTTGTTGTTTATATTGCACAATTTTGCATTGCACGAGGGTTTATAGGAACACAACTATCGTGCTATACGAGGACTGACTGTACTTATGTGCCAACCACCCAATTAGTTGTTGTTTATATTGCACAATTTTGCATTGCACGAGGGTTTATAGGAACACAACTATCGTGCTATACGAGGACTGACTGTACTTTACTTTTGTCAATGTTAAACTTCATTTGCCACCTCTCAGCCCATCTGCTCAACTTTTCTAGATCCTCTTGCAGCAGTGTACTGTCATTAGTGTCATTAACAACCCTGCCAACCTTCGTATCGTCTGCAAACTTGGCCATTAAGCCTGATATACCATCATCAATATCACTTATAAATACAGAAAACAACAATGGACCCAACACTGAACCCTGAGAGACTCCACTAATAACATTAGTCCAGGAAGATCAGTGTCCATTGATTACCACTCTCTGTCTTCTCCCACTCAACCATTCCTTTATCCATAGCAGCAATTTGCCTCCAATGCCACACTGCTCAAATTTGTGCAGCAGTCTTCCATGTGCAACAGTATCAAAAGCCTTTCTACGATCCAAGTATATAATATCAAAGTTATTCCCTGCATCCAGTTCTTTTGTGACTGCATCATAGTATCCAATCAAATTGGTCAGGCAAGACTTCCCCTTAACAAAACCATGCTGAGCTGTGTCTGAGCTATAACTGAAGTCTTGTCTAGATGATCCTGCAGTGCTTCTTTAACCAGTGCCTCCATTAATTTTCCTGGAACAGAAGTTAAACTCACAGGTCTGTAATTACTTGTGTAGGCCTTTGATCTTCCTTTGTGAATTGGGTCACATTTGCACATCTCCAGTCTGCGGGTACCTCCCCTGAGTCCAAGGAAGCTCTCATAATTATGGCTAAGGGTTTTCTTACTTCCTTTGCTGCCTTCTTTAATATAACTGGATAGATCCATCCATCCCAGGTGCCTTTCTTGTGTTTATCTTCAACAATTTCTCCTCCACTTTCCTCTCAGGTATTACAAAATCACCTAGCTCACTGCCAGAGTTGAATACACCTCTGGCATTACCCTCACTGAATAACTCCTCATGTGTGAATGTAGATGCAAAATACTCGTTTAGTTTGTTAGCCACCTGAGCAGGATCATCAACAGTTGACCCATCGATATCAAGTGGACCAATCTGATTCATCCCCTTCCTTCTAGAGTTTACATAAGTAAAGAACTCTTTGCTGTTTTTCTTTGCATCCCTTGCCAAAGATTTCTTGTAATCTGCCTTTGCCTACCTAACCTCTTTTGTAACTTGTTAAAAGGAGGTTAGGTAGGCAAAGGTAAATAATTGTCTAGATGATCCTGCAGGGCTTCTGTGTCACGTGTTAATTTATATGTCCTATGCATTTTTCTTCTCTGTAATATGTCTCATTAGTTCATCTGACATCCATTTAGGCCTAAACCTTGAACAGTATTTCTTAGTTGGTATGTAAAGCCTAGTAGCTTCCAAGGTAAGTTCTTTGAATGCTTCTCATTTTGAATTTGCTGTTGGTAACATCCTCAGTTGGTCCCACTGTATAGAATTTAAATTTAGAATTATTATTATTATATTTTTGGCTAGTGCTGCAAAAATTCTATGGCTTCCTTATACTATATGGCCAGTACAAACCAGGAGATTTTCAAATTGTAATCTTCAATATTTGCAGGATCAGACATATTGTCAAGATGTTACTGAAATAAAGAATGGAGACACTTTATTAGTGGATGGCCTATTAGCACATGGAGTATTAGAAAAAGAGAAGTGGGTCTTTTACTTTTTTTTCTTTCTGTCTCTTTTCATTAGATGCATTTATTCATCTTATTTTTCTTGTTTTGCCAGATCTGAATCAAAAATCTATTAGTCAATTCTACTTATTGTTGCCCATTATTGATCCTTTTAGCTCTGAGAGAGTGACTTTCTACTACCAAGTTTACAGTTCCCCCCCCCCACCACACACAGGAAAGCAGAAGTGACCAAACAGCGAATAGATAGATATTTAGTAAGGTTAGTAAATAAGTACTAAGAAAAGAAAGATGGATTTGCTTTCTTTTGGGTTCTTATTCATAGCTTTTCAATACAGAAGTGTTTTAAATAAACTGGAAAGAGCCCCTTAGAACAACATATAAACTATGTACAAGGAATCAATTTCACTCAGCCAAAAGTCAGCTTCTTAATAACTGATTAACTATCAAAATATACCAATTATATGATATCTTTATTAATGTGAGTAGTGGTAGGATAGAAAATACAGGTCGACCATCACTAACCCAGCCACCGGTAATCTGGTTCCACCGCTAATTCGGACATAATTTCCACGAACGTAATTTTAAATTTCCTGGGTCGGTGCCCCGGCCTGCCACTACTGTTTTGGTGGCGTTGGTTGCAGCATCAGCTGTTCATAAACACCGGCAAGCCATTCCCATTTGTTTTTCTGCATTTATTATTATAACCTGTTCACATTTAGCCCCAGCCATGGTTCCAATGCATACAGGAAGTGCTTCTTGTGGTGTAAAGCGCAAACACCATACATTGTCCATAACAGATAAAGTTGCACTTCTGAAAAAACTCAACAGCGGTGTGTCTGTGAGAAGTGTAACTCTGCTTATTTGTAAATTCCAGCAAATTTTCTCAGTTCCTCTTATTTTAGTAATTTTCTTTTAGCCATTCCTTTTTAGATTTTTTTTTTTTTTTTTTTTACAACACACGTGTACAAACTTGTGGAAAAGCACAACACAATACGATGGATAATACAGCGCGCTAACGAACTTGTATCTCTAACAATATTGACAAACTTATTGTGATGTTTGAGAGTTTATTTTATCGCAATTAGCTTTCTTGCTGCGGTTGCTGCGTGTGCAATAGACTAATCACAAATGACCTTCATATGTATGCTGTAATAGCGTCACATGTACAAAGGGTACTAGGAAAGTTTTGCAATACAGCTTTGTTTATTTAATTTTTTCAAAGTAATTTCCTCTACATTCAATACACCTCTCCATCCTCCGAAGCCAATCTTTAAACCAGTTCTGCCAAGTTTCACTAGGGAGTAAAGCACACTCGTTGTCCCAAGCCCGTAGAAGGTCCTCATCACTGGAAAACCGCCTCCCTTTTAGCTTCATTTTCACATGCGGGAACAGTGCAAAGTCGCAGGGAGCAAGGTCTGGTCTGTAGGGAGGGTGCTCGAGAAGTTTCAGTCCTGTCGTGGTCAAATATTCGGTGCAGGCTTTGGCGCGGTGAGCTGCAGCATTATCGTGATGGAGGTACCAGGTGTCCATTCTTGACTTTGGCCGCAGGTTCTTCATAGATCCAATGACTTTAGGCAGGCATTATTCAGTATACCACTTAGCTGTGACTGTCTTCTGCGTGTCCAAAACGACACGTTCCACAATTCCACTCGATTTGAAAAATACAGCTATCATTTTCTTCTTTACAGATCGGGATTTTCTGACAATTACGGGTGTGTCGTCATCATCAAAGACCCAAACTTTGTTTTGAACCTTGGTCGGCAGATCGTAATAGTACAGCCAAGTCTCGTCACCTGTCACGATGTTGTTCACATACCGAGATTGTCCCTTATCAAACTTTTTTAACATCTCCCGGCACCAAGTCACACGTCGTGTCATCTGCTCTTCAGTCAGTTGATGCGGCACCCAGAGAGAACAAAGTTTCTTCACATGCAAATGATCTTGCAGAATCGAACGAATTGCTGGTGCATTTAGGCCCAAAGTATCCTCTATCTGTTGGTAGGTCACTCGCCTGTTTTCGTCAAGCATTTTCCTCACAGCAGTAACGTTTTCCTCCGTAACTGACGTTCGTGGCCTTCCCGGCCTCTCAGAATCCTCCAGAGTGAAATTTCCCCTTTGGAATTCTCTATACCACCTGAATATCGTTGTACGATGTGGACAATCATCATCTAGTGCAAGAGTCATTTCTTCTAAGCACTGGTCTATGGTTAAACCACGCACGAAATTATACCGCAAAACTGTCCTTATCTCATTTCGTGACCACGATGCCATCGCAAGCACTTTACACTCTCATTACTAATGAATAACTGAGCCCATCGACTTGGCGCGGCAGCTACTATGCACGTATGAACATGTCTCAACATGCAGCAACAAGCAGCTTCCTGTGATTCATTGTTGCGTTATATTGCAAAACTTTCCTAGTACCCTTTGTATGTCGCCGACAAGGCTTCTCAAGAAATAAAGCAACCTACTGGGTCACATATATGGGACATAAAAAAAACTTTTTTTATATATTTTAAGCAAAAAAACAACAACACTGACATTACAATATTTATATCAGAATTACTAATCAAATTATTTGCTAAATATTTTTTGGCCCCTGGGGAATTTTTTTCTTAACTAGCATGGCAGTTAACGTGTTAAAGGTAGGATGAGGTGGTTAGCTGTTGGATAAACTGCATATGCTAAAATAATCACTGGTGATCCACAAACTCACTAATCTGGCACCCCACAGGTCCCAACGCTGCTGGATTAGTGATGGTTGACCTGTAATTTATTTTGAAGTTTTATTATAAGTTGCTCACGTGTATCATTTTATTCATATAACTTAAATGAATAAAATGATTAAGATGTTTGATAAATACATTTTATGGACTTTTCAGTGTAATTTTCCCCAAATATAATATGGGTCACTTCGAGTTTAGTTTTTATGGCCAGTGGACAAACACATCAGGGTGACAATCAGTACGAATTAACTCATCCAAATACAACTTCAAAATAAAGACAGTTATTTAATATGCAATTTTGAAAGAGCCAGTAGACTTTTAATGAATTAGATATGATATTTATGAAGCTTAATTCTGGTCACAAAATACTTGTAGTAATAAAAAAATAAAAATAAAAAAATTATTTTGTCTTCCCTTGTATACACCTACAATTTACTTGACTTTGTGTCATCAACAGAAAACAAAACATACTACACATCATAGATGAGTCTTTACCAATTCTGCCTTTTGTAAATCAAAAATTCAAATACACAAAAATTCAAAATAAAATATGCAATTTTTTAAATTTTGGTTTAGAAAACACCTTGCATATGCTTATCTGTCAATGCCATTCATCCATTGTGACAGAATTATGTTTATTATATTTACCCATAATGATAAAAATAGCAAATGAGAAAGTATTTTAATTTTAAAACATTAGTAGTTTTTCAATACTATAAAAAGAATTTCCTTCACCAATTCATTCCAACTTGCTATTAGTTTTGGTGATGGCAATAATCAAGAATTCAAAAGTTCAAATTCGGGAATCAAAATTATCAGTTATGGCATTTTCATGATCGATTATATGCAAATTAGATTATAACAAAATTGACAAGGAAATTAAAAAAAAAAAAAAAAAAAAAGAGGTATTCGATCCAATGTTATTAAAATTAAAGATCAAGTGTTCTTACTACTTGACTAATAGTTCTGTTCAATGATTACACAGTGGGAAGTCCACTGCCAAACACATCATTGACAACCAATAGGGATTACTCATCCAAATACAACTTCAAAACGAAGATACTGTTTAATATAACCAGTACTCTGAAATTCATATAGATACAATCCTTGACATAATTTTTGACCCCACATTACTAGTGAACTGCGACCTACATAATTTACTTATGGTTCAGTTCCACTAATGTCATTAGTGGAACCAATCTCCATGAATTGTTTATACAGGTCTACACCAGCGGAGGTGATCTGACAGAGGTGTATAAAGACACCGGCGAGGCGATCTGAACCATAGAGGTGTATAAAGCTTTGAATGGTTTGAGCATGCTCAATGTTGATGGGATTCTTCCTCTTGCTCAGAATAATCATCTGAGAGGGCATAAATTCAAATTGAGGAAAGACAGATGTAGTATAGATGTGCGGAAATTTGCCTTTAGCCAGCGGGTAGTTGGTTGGTGGAACAGACTTCCATCCCTTGTTGTGGAAGTTGATAGCCTAAATAAATTTAAGGCTCAGCTGGACAGGTATTTCGAACGAACGGAGGGGTGAAGTGGATTTTTTTTTTTTTTTTTTTTTGGCTGATGCTGCATAAGCTTGCTTTCTTGCATCATATGCCTCTACTAATGCTAATGCTACAACTGGTATAACAATTCATTGAGATTGGTTGTCATTGTAAAGGAAAAGACAATGGTCATCCATTGCCAAAGGCATCAGAAACTACAGCAGAAACATGTTGCATGTTAGAGAAATGGCTATTTCCAGTCATAGGAAGACTTTCCGTGAAAGTTTTTCTAAACAAGGTGAGCTTCTGATCTATTGGTTATTTGATCTGTATCATGGATGAATGTGCCTCGCTAATGGTTCGACTGTGTGTGTGTGTCTGCACGTCGTGTGGTGTAGGGGACTGCAGGTACAATTGCTCAGCACCAAGATTGCCCGATTTAATCCCAGCTTGACTTTTTTCTGTGCAGTTGTATTAAGGTTAATGTATATGTGCCACTTTCTCCTTCCTCTGCCATTTATTCTGTAAGTGAAGGAACAAATCATACCAGCTGTGCAACTTGTTGACAGCAATTAACTCCATACCACACACAAATTCAACCAGCATTTGGATGCATGTTGAATCTCAGAGTGAAAAGGGAAAAAAAAAAAAAAAAAATCAGTTTTGGGATGATTTGTACTTTGCTACTTTCTACTCTAATGACGGTTAGTGCATGACTTTTATATTGTCCAAAATATCAGACAAGACCCTGTATTTCATCTTTAAAATGAATGATAAAAATTAATGTAACAGAAGGGCCACCATTATGTCAGAAGCAATCGAAACAGATTATGATTGTCATAATCTATTATACAAGGCAATAAAGTTTCTGGACTAGTGCTGTTGCAGTCATGTTCGATGAGTTTGAGATGGAAGTGGTATATTGTAGTTCAAACTACCTCCAATAGATGGTACTGAGATTGTCCATAAAGTTAACAGGCTGCAAGTAACAAACCAGTTTTGTTAGTGGCATTAAAGTTCCATGTCTTGATTTTGCAATGGAGCAACAAACGAATATCAAAATTTGCTTTAAACTGGGAAAAGCTGCAACAGAAACAAACCAATGTCTGAATTGTATAAAGGGTTCAGAGATGGTTGTGAGGATGTCTGTGATGACTCAAGAAGTGAGCAACCTCTCGAAATGAGGACAGAGTTGCACGAGTTTGGAAAATTGTGGTAAGAGAGTGTCATTTGACTCTCAAAATGAATATGAATAAGAAGATAATTCGTCATATTATGCATGAAGATTTAGGGAAAAAGGAAGGTGTTTGCAAAATTCGTGCTCATCTGCACAGCTTCACAGATGAGCAGAAGCAACATAGAGTGCCATCATATGAAGACTTCATTCAGACTTGTCAAGACAATCCTAATTTTCTCGACTGTACTGTCAGTGGAGATGAATGTTGGATGTTTCAGTACAACCCAGAGATGAAGTCAGAGCATGCAGTGGATGCTGCATTCTACATACAGGTGCTTCAAAGACTATTCAAGTGCATTTCTTGTGCGAGGCCACATTTTGAATGTGACAATGCCCCCACCCATTTCACACTTGTGAAGACATTTCTGACGAAACATGGCATTGTAATAATCACCATCTATTTCCTCAATCTAGCACCAGTCGAATTCTTCCTCTTTCCCAAGGTGAAAACTGCCCCAAAAATAAAGATTTCAGGATGTTGAAGACAAAGAAAAATATAACTGTTGAACTGAACATCATCATCTCTTTGGATGCCTTTGCTGACTCTTTTCAGAAACTTTTAGAATGATGTAATAATGCCTTCGACCAGGTAGTGATTACTTTGATGAAAAATAAAAATCATTTTTGAGCTCCTTCACTTTTGTGTTCTTTTTATTGCACCAGTCCATGAACTTTATGGCCGCACCTTGTATATTTTACACATAACAGTAACTGATTCAATATGCTAGTTATATCCATATCTATAAAAAAGTTGCATGATAAAACACAAATTGCATCCTTTGATATGCAACTTGTGTTTACATCTTCTATTGTATCATTATTTCTAGGGAAAAACTGATTTTTCTAATAATGTAGCTAAGTCTGAGGAGCAGATGCAGTTTTCATAATAGAGCTTCTGATAATATCAGTACAAGTTAATGAAGATGATTTCATTACAAAATGTGTGAGATTAGTGATAATTACATTTTATCACTTTTACAATTTAAACTTAATATACTTTATACACAATTAAAATAATGCATTACACTACTGTAAAAAAGATATGTATAATATAAAAATGTCCAATTGATTTCCTTTAGTAAACTTTATCCAGAATTTTTCAGTACAACATCCAGTTGTAGCTTGCCAACATAGATTCATTCCAGAAACCTTGGAAGCAATTTTCCATTGACTTAATGTCTTGATGGAATAGTTCACCCCTGTTTTGTCAAGTTTTTGGGAAAGAAATGCCAATGGAAGAAAAAGTTTCAGTGACAGATGACAACCTATTTTTTTATATGGATCAAGCAGTTTCTTAACTCTTTATGCAGAAGACGTGTTGTCTCACATTAAGTTCATAGTTCTCTCGGAAAAATTTTGTTAGAACTGTCTGAAAGCCTGTCACAGTTCGTTCTAATACATTGAAGCATTTTTCAAAGCTGCCATCCTGCCACAGTCTCTGATTTGATTTGTGGCACTGATGTTTGGAAATTTCTCATTAGGCCAAGTGAAGCAAAAATCTTGCTTTACCTTTAGAGGGGGGCTAGATCTCTAACAAGGCCATTTAACTCATCTTAATTTAATCTTAAGTAAAGTCAGATCTATGTATTCATTGGGGTTATGTGTTCTTTTTTATGCGCCAATACTTCCTGCGAAAACATGAAATTCTGCAAAATTTTGTACTCTTGCCCAAATAGCCCCAAATGTTTTCTACATATGGCTAAACACTTACATTTAAAATTAATAGAAAAATTTTTAAATGTGTTTAAAAGTTTTTAATTGTGTTTTACAATGAATAACATTAATGAGAAAAATGAGTATCAATTTTGGTACTTCTGTTATCTCAAATCTCTCCTCTTCTGTTATCTCAAAGACCTTTGTATTATTTACTCGAGTCAGTTTTTTCCTTTATTTTCTTACATCTCTATCAAGTATGCATCTTACCATTCTGTATTCACTTCGAACATTTACCTTGTTCAGGACAGTAACATCATTCACAATATATATTCTGTTAATGAGGATGAAGTCGAATTCTTTAGTTTTAATCCATTTGGGCTCTTCCATGTATCTGTTCACCCTTTTCTTAAAAAAAAAAAAAAGTGTTCATTACTGACATTCCTCGAGATTCTGCAAATTTCGCAAGTCTTTCACCTCTATCATTTCTTTCACTAATTCCAAAATTTCCTATAGTTCCCCTTTCTGCACTGTTTTCTCTCTTTCCAACCTTAGCATTGAAGTCCCCCATAATAATGGTGTAGTGAGTTTTCTGTTCTTCTAGAAGTCTCTCAATTTCGGTGCACATTTCTTCAACCTCTTTATCATCATGGCTCGATGTTGGTGCATAAATCAATATAACCTTTAGCTTGTCCCTCTTAGAAATCCTGAGTAGTAGTCTTGACACCCTTGGTGTTGAACTTTTGAATTCCAAAATGTTTTTTATATACCGATGAGCCAAAACATTATGACCAGCAAGTTGTTATGCAAATCAAAGCAACTGCAGGTAAACTATTTTGCATGCGTAGGTCGGGACATGGTATAAAAAACACGTGATACTGAGCTCCATTAATCAGTGTTACTCTTGTTCTTCAGATGGGAAAGGCAGCGGACTTAAGCGAGTTCGACAAATGCCAAATTGTAATGGCTAGATGACTGGGGTCAGAGCATATCCAAAATGGCAAGGCTAGTGGGGTGCTCATGGTCAGCTGTGATTAGTACCTACTGAAAATGGTCCGAGGAGGGGAAACCCACAAACCACCAGCGAGGTGTTGGGCGCCCACAGCAAAGGCTCTCCTGGGTGGTACGTGGCAACAGAAGGGTGACTGTGGTGCAACTCGATGGTAATTGGAGTGCTGGTGACAGGAGTAATGTGTCACAACACAGTACGTGGAACCCTGCTGAAAATGGGACTGCGTAGCTGTAGGCCACTCCAAGTGCCGATGCTAACCACGGTTCACGGGTGAAAGCGCCTACAATGGGCACGCATGCATGTAAACTGGACCATGAGTGACTGGAAGACAGTCGCTGGTTTGATGAATCACATTTCCTATTACACCATGTGGATGGAAGGGTACGTGTGCATCGTTTACCCGGGGAAGTGATGGTGCCTGGATGCACCGTGGGATGAAAACAAGCCGTTGCTGCTAGTGTAATGCTTTGGTGGGATATCCTGGGTCCAGTCATCCATGTACCGGGCACTCTGATGTCTACCACCTACCTAAACATTATTGCTGACCAAGTACACCCTTTCATGGTAGCGGTCTTCCCCTCTGGCAGTGCTGTCTTTCCTTTCAGCAGGATAATGCACCATGCCACACCACCCGGATTGTTTGAGACTGGTTCACAGAACACAAGGAAGACTTCCAGGTATTGCCTTGGCCGTAAAATTCCCCAGACATCCATCAATCCCATCCAGCATCTGTGGTTTGTGTTGGAACAGCAACTCCGATCTGCAGCATTTCAACCACGGACCTTACGGGAGTTAAAGGATCTGCTGGTTACATGTTGGTACCAGATACCACAAGACACATCTAGAAATCTTGTAGTGTCGATGCCTCGCTGGGTACGAGCTGTTTTGGCTACACGTGGAGGACCAACGTCATATTAGGTAAGTGGTCATAATGTTTTGGCTCATCGGTGTATCTTTATGGATCAGAAAGCCAACTCCACCTTTGCTCTTTTCACTGTTTCCATTGGTGTAGAGAAGATTTCCACTTCATAAATTTATAAATGATTCATTTGTTCTTCTTGTTTCAGCCAAACTGATGACATTCCAATTCATTTTCTAATTCCTTTTTCAGCTCTAATATCCTATCTTCACCAATGAGCGACCTTATGTTGGAACAGGCCAAGTCCAGTTTCCGTGCATGGCAGCCTGGTCATACCCAGAGATTCTTAGCACCCTCTGCTTCCACTCTGATCCTTTCTCTGCCATAAGAGGGGGAGTGAAGCTGCTGGGGACTGAGGGCCATTTGTTTCAGTTGTGTTGTCGTGCTGGAGGGTTTGGTCTTTTTCTCTTCACGCTGACTAGGTGTCTTGAAGAGAACCACTCTACACGTTCATTGCCACCAGTGACATAACAGGGCTTACCGTCAAGAAGGTGTGCACAAGTGGATTTTAGGGAGATAGGACAACCAGACTTCTCCTAAATCTTCTAAAATAGACAGATATTGGATCCATCAGTATTTTAGAGTTAGTGTCTGAGAGAATGCCCAATCCCCTTTAAGTCCTTATAATCAGTTACATCACAACTAGATGTACCAGAAGAAGACTGAAAATAGATTTGGAATCTGTGTCCACAGATCCATCAGAGTGTTTTTTTCCACCCTGATGACCTGGCATTTCTACAATGGAATTTTCATATGCTATGTTGTCACTTAAGGAAATTACGTTTTTTTATGTTAAAAAGCAAAATATAGAACTTACTTTGATTTATTATATTCAAATTCTATATGAAGACAGTCTTCAATTCCCACTTCCATTTTGATTGATGTGTTCATATCTGGATAGGAAGAGAGAGTGTGCACAATGATATCTACTTCCCTAATAACATCTGACAGTCTTCTAACAACAGTTACCCGAAGAAAATACCTGGAAATTCAATCAGGTTATCTTACTAATAGGTAAAAAACCATTACAAAGTATGCCCAATTCTGAAAATATTTCATATCTGGCTCACCATATTTATTTTTAATAATCAAGAAAAAAAATCAGTAAGTCATCATTACACAAAATACTAATACGAGGTATGGCTATTAAATAATGAGAAACAAGGCAAAGCATTTGACCTGGAACCTTTCCTTAGTTCCCACATGCTTGTTCACTTTGCAGTAAGACAGATTTTCATGCCTTGTGTTTTTGCCAGAAAAATGACAACCTGACCTCTGCCGGTTTCTGGCCAAAAAACAAATCCCTGTGTGTGAACATGCACCCTACTTGCTAGACCAAGCCCCTTGTGATCCCCATTCCCTAAAGTGAAAAGTGTACTTAAGGGAACCCATTTTCAGTCCACTGAAAACATTCAGAAAATAATGACCACTGTTGAAAGGACTTGCAGAAGATGACTTCCAAAAATGTTTGTGTGCTTGGGGAGAAATGTATGGAACAGTGTATGAAGGGATAAGTTGTAAGGTGCAAAATACTTCACTATATTTATTTTATTGTAACAGCCTTGTTATTTAATAGCCACACCTTGTAATTACAATTTCTATGTGACAAAGTGTTAATCATATTATTTTTTTAAAATTAAATCAGCAAAATGTAGTTATCAAATAGGAATTTTTTTTTTCTTTTACTGATAATTATCACTTTATTTCTTAGAAATGTAAAAAAGCTTACCCCTAACTTAATGCACTAATTCCTGTTGGACATCAGATTTTACACCCTGCTTATAAAAGCCTTTTTTTTTTTGCTATTTGCACCGTCTTGTGAAGTTAAAAGATGATATCTGCACAATGTCATCAACTTTTGCTTCTGGTCACAATATTTCGGTGAGTGTGTTGCTGAATAATAAAGACATACCATAGTCCTGTTCCACCAATCCTTTTTACACAATATATTTCTCGTTTCCCTGACAATAGAGTCACCGACCATAACTAGTTCCTGTGGGACCAGCACATTTTATTTTGCCTTAAAGATTGCCACCATGTTGCCTGATGCACAGAAGTGAGTTCTGGCATTGAGTTGGGCAGATAAGAGCTTAATGGGCTCCCCCCCCCCCCATTTTAATGTCTTCGAGAGCATCTCCCCTACTCTTCAAGCTCTCATAGACTTCTATCAGAATGCTGAGTTGGCACCTAATTTCTTCACACTCCCTGCACCTAGAACACACAAAGACCTCCTGGCTAGATTATGCCCTGTTCCAGAAAGATCTGCAAACATTTCACAAGTTACACATTTTTTTTTAGGCTGTGATAAATATATTGGAGAATCACCCCCTTCGGTTCTCCCCTGAGCCACAGCACTCCCACCACATTGTGCTCATTTCTTTGTTGCTCTAGTCTGGGGGCAAATTTCCATTTAAATACAATTTAATTGATTACAATGAAAATTAATAAGATTAATAAATTTAAATGATTAAATGACAATACCACACTAAGCTAATAGAATCCTTAATGCAGTGATATGCAGGCGCCTCCGTAGGCGCCACCTAGCACACGGTTCTTGATTAGACCGGGGTTCGAGCCCGTCACCACCAAATACGGAGGATGCGGAAAAGTCAGGGAATGACCACCGCATATCCCAGAGCAATATGGCCTTAGTTGCTAATGCTCCTAAAAACCAAAAATAAGAAAAAAAAAAAAAAAAAAAATAGCAGTGATATGCATCACTCTTATCTAGTTTTACATTATACTTTGCGCTACTGAGTTCGAGATTATGCTACACTGTAACGATTACAATGTTAAATTAGTTATATCCTTAGCTAAACACAAAAAGATATATGTGTTTAGCTAAGGATATAACTTAGAACAATTAAAACCCTACTATTCACACCTAAACTCTGATACAATAGCAGTATGAGTATTGAGTCGTAACTTAACTAAACTTGCCCTACCTGCAACTCACTATAACAAGTATAACAATGGCAGCAAGATTTTAACAATACAAAGGTTCAACATGTATTAAGTAACAATGCATACAATCTCTAGCTAAAATTAAAAATAAACTAACGAGTATTGCTAGGACTCTAAAGCTACTTATAGAGTACAATTTTATAATGACAATAATGTCAATAAATCCATGACGTCTAGTTGTGGAATTCTTTATAGAAGAAAATTTTACATGCATTTATTTTATTAATCCTTCTCGGAGCCTTATAGAACTAACTTGGTTTCAAAACTCTGTAGCTCACATAATTGAAGTATTTTCTTGTATGGTCAATGTTTTGTCAATCTAACCATGCAGATTGCCCATCTTTTGCCTTTCTCTTTTTTAGATGAGGTCTCCATACTTGGACAGAGGATTCCAAGTGCAGTTTTACAATTGCCTTACACAGTGGGATTATGACCTCCCTATCTTTACAGGCTATTATCTGTTAAATCACTGATAGGATAGCATGGGTTTTCCTGGCAGCCTGTTTTCCTTTACACTGCTTTGAGAACTTCATATCCACCTGTATCATAACTTCACGATCTTTAATTTCAGTACAGTCGTGAAGACTAAATATTCTTCTAGTTTACTATTTTGATATATTTAGGCTTATTTCCTGAACTCCAGCTTCTTGCTCATCTGAAATGCTGCCACTCTGAGAACATCTTGCCAATATCTGCTGTTGCAGCAAAAAACAAGATCTCAATGATACTGGTAAAAGCCCTTGCACCCTCTTTGTTCAAATGAATAAATAAAAAATAAATAAATTAATAAATTTTCTGTTTATACTCCGGCACAACAACCAAGTCAGTAGAGTTAATACTGTCTCTACAAAACAGATTACTTTTACCTACGGCACCTCCGTAGCCAGGTGGGAAGGAGCAGCAGTGCGTAGCACACGCTTCTTGATTAGACCGGGGTTCGAGCCCGTCACCACAAAATACGGAGGATGCGGAAAGGTCAGGGAATGACTACCGCATATCCCCAGAGCAATATGGCCTTAGTTGCTAATGCTCCTAAAAACCAAATAACAACAACTTTTACCTACAAGTGTGGGCCACATGGATAAAAAATTTTCGTCCAAGAGCCTTTCAGAGTTCAAGTCTTGAGTTAATCCAAGCAGCTTTCAGCATTAAGTATACGTGATCTGATGATTTCTTAAACAAATATAGCGCCATGCTTAAGAAATACCACAAGTTAGTATCTGTGTATCTGCAATTCTGCCCAAGCACAAGAGGAAGGATTATATGCTGAAGGACTCTGCAAGGATTTTGTAGGGAAATTTCTATCAGCTTGGCCTGCACTTGTAGGTAGAAGGAATCTAATATGGTTAGGGAAGGAAGTTATGTGGTTTCTATCCATTTAAATTACGCCTAATTACTACTTTTATACCACATGGATTTTTTAGGTATCTTGCTGATACCTGACATGTTAATCAATGTATATCAGTTAAGGTAATAACTAAATAAAATATATTAAAAAACTCCACGTGGTATCAGAGCGGTAATTAGACATATTATAATTTACATAGAAGGAATCTGTTTTGTAGAGATAAGATACATTTAAACACAGGTGGTGCAAGAGTTTTGCCAGAATTATTAAGGATACCTTAAAGGTTCAAGGAAACTGCTAGTTTTGGGGGAAAAGGGCAATATAGATACGCGTTTATCTGATAATATTGGTCTAAGTAACACTTGCACATACCTCAAGAGTTCTTGTTTGTTATCACAACAGAACATATTAGCAAGATGTTCTGAGGGCAGAAGCGTTTCAAATAAGCAAGCAGTTAATGCCAGGGAAGCAAGCTTAAATAGTTTTAAGGGGTATATCAGGGAAGTTAACTATACAAGAACACCAAGTTTTAATTGTTTATACAGTAATATCAGAAGTGTCATCGATAAAATGAGTGAATTCAAACTGTTGGTTAGGACAAGTAACGTTGACATAATAGGGCTTACAGAAACTTTTTTTTTTTTTTTTATGTGAACTCCAAACACGAGAGGTATTAGAACCTATAGTACTTAGTACCGTGCTTGGGTTGGAGGTTGAGAAGATGAAAAAAGATATTTATTGACATTGGACTTGAACTTCTGTAGATTGTAATTTTCAGGAAATACGTATGAAGGAAGGTTGTTCCAGAAAACGGCAGTTGAATGAATAAATGAGGAAGATGAAAAGTTGGTTCTGTGAGTTTGAAGTTGGACAGTATATGGATGTTGGCTGGTGGCGGCACGTGTTCTGACTGTTCTGAAAGAGAGAGCGGGAATTATAAAAGCCAATTCAGAAGAACAGTGCCCATGGAAGTATCCGTAAAAGAGGCATGCAGCAGAAACAGTACATCTATGATACAGCGATTGGAGAGACTCTGTTAGAGATGAATCATTAATTAACCTAACTGCCCTCTTCTGAATGGAATCAAGAAGCCTGAGAGAGGTTTTTTTGGGGGCACCACCCCAGATGTGGGAACAATATTCCATGGCAGGGCGGATTTGCAATTTATACAGAGTGAGCAGCTGTTTGGAAGAAAAGTGACGCCGAGAGCGAAAGAGAAAACCAAGTTTTTTAGACGCAGAGGAAGCAATATTTGTAATGTGCTTGTGTCAAGCGAGATTAGAAGTCAGGGTAATCCGCAAAAGAGATATATCATTTTGTCTAGAAATCGGAGTGTCACTAAAGATAAGCATAGGAGCAGAAGAATCCTTTTTGCGAGATATAAGACAAGACTGAGTTTTAGAAGGGTTGAAATCAACTAAGTTGTCTTTGCCCCACTGGAGAATTACCTGAATATCGGCATTTAAGGAATTGGTAGCAGATTTTTGAGAAGTTGAAGCTTATTGAGCAGGACAAGGTTTCTCAAAATGTAAAGTGGAATGCAGTGTGCTATCATCGGCAAAACTATGGATAGGATTTCCAGTCAATGGAAGAAGGTCATTAATATACAAGAATAAAAGAGTGGGGGAAAGAACTGAACCTTGGGGGACACCGGCATTAGTGGAGAAGTTAGAAGACAGAGAGCCATCTACCATCACCCTCAGTGAGCGATCAGTGAGAAAACTGGATAACCAATTACTAAAAACAGTTGGCAAACCATAAGATGGAAGCTTGTTTAGAAGACCTTTATGCCAAACACGATCAAAAGCCTTTGAGATGTCCAGAGCAACTACTTGTGTTTCACCGAACCTTTCGATTGAATTAGTCCATAAATGGGTAACATAAGCCAGAATATCACCAATGGATCGACACTGACGGAATCCATACTGGCAATCGTTGATCAGACGGAAGGTTTCTAGGTAATTTAAGAGTTGGCGGTTAATTGATTTCTCTATTACTTTAGAAAGAGTAGAAGTAATTGCAATGGGACGATAATTGGATCGGAGGGATTTGTCACCCTTTTTAGGAACTGGCTGGATATGAGCAAATTTCCAAGCAGAAGGAAAAACCCCTTTGGAATTGAAAAAAAGATGGAAAAGAATAGGAGTAAGTTCAGGAGCACAGGTTTTGAGAACAAGTGGAGAAATACCATCGGGACCTGGAGCTTTCTTAGCATCAAGATTCGTCAAAATCCTTCTGACATCCTTTTGACGGAAGACCACAGGAGGCATTGAATGGAGCGTGTTGGGAATGGTGGGAGGTGTTTTACCAAGATCATTAATACTTGAGTTTGAAGAAAAATGGGATGCTAGCAGGTCAGCTTTATCCTTGGCTGAAGTGGCAACAGAACCATCTGGTTCGGACAGAGGTGGGAGCAGAGATGGGCAAAAGTTGCGGCCAATAGCTTTGGCAAGAGACCAGAATGCTCGGCTACCATTAGGGCAAGAAGCAAGTTTTCTACTCTTGGCCTGTTCAAACTCTAGTTTGGACTGATTAATAACTGCTTTACAATTGTTGCGAGCTTTGGTGTAGGCAGAAAATGGAACTGGAGAATTAGAAACAAGCCAATTACGATATGCAACATTCTTCTCTTGTAAAGCCTTAGTACATTTATTGGGAAACCAAGGTTTAGATAAAGGACGAGATTTTAAAGTGGAGTGTGGGATAAAGGATTCCATTCCTGCAAGAATAATTTCACTGACATGATCTGAGCAAACGTTGACATCAGAAGTTTTGAAACAGTAATCCGACCAAGGAAAAGAAGTCTCGCAGGTCATCCCATTTTGCATTCTTGTAATGCCAAACAACAAGAGGTTGGGAATAACCATGAGATAAAGGTTCCATGGGAGAAGAGACAATCAACAAGTTGTCATCTGAAGTGCCTAATGGACCTCTCACTTCGACTGTGTGCTTAGAAGAGTTGTTTGTGAGAAAAAGATCAAGCGTTGGCTGTATGATTAGGATTATCCGGTATTCTTGTAGGTAAATGACGGCATTCTTGTAGGTAAATGAACAATCTGTGCAAATTCATTAGTAATTGCAAAAGCCTCAGCATCTTGACCAGCTGGGTCGGTGTGACTAGAAAACGGAAGTCAGCTGGAGTTGTGAACATTAAAATCACCAAGGAAAATTACCTCACTGTTAGGAAAGTTGGACTGCAGAAAGTCAAGTTGCAAAGAGAGGAAGTCAAAGAGCTCCAAGTGATTAGTGGAATTGGGAGAACGGTAGAGACAACAGATGAATTTGACGCAATGAGGTAGAGAGATTTTAAGCCAGAGGAGATCAAAGAGAGGAGATTCCAAATTGCCAAGTCTCTGACAGGGAATATCAGAATGGACATATGCACAAGTACCACCTTTGAGGCGAAAGGAATCATACAGCAAATAATTTGGGCATCTGAGATGAGCAGTAGTTGAATCAACTGATAACTGAGTTTCTGTCAGAAAAAGTACATGGGGTTTGGAAGACTGCAAGTGGAAATGGACATTGCTGAGATTAGAATTGAGACCACGTATATTTTTGAATGAATTAGGAAGTGCTTGGAAGGTTTAGATCTTTTCGCAGATAAGCTTGCTCTATTAGTTTGACAATTCATGGTGTATTCAATAGTAAGAAAAAGTGGATCGGACATGCTGTATGAAGTAATGAAATTTTTGGATATGGCATACATAGGGTAAGAATATACCCAAATCCTTGACATAACGTGGCCTCGACAATGCTCCCCGCATACACACTACTCAGACTCCCTCCAGTCACTATCTGGCAGAGTAGAGGTAACAAGATTATACACTAGCTGATCCGGAAGCCTTCTAGAGAGTTACCAATAGGTTCGGTCCAGTGTAGTAACTAGCGGTCGGCCTGTGAACACCGTTTTAGAGCTGTACCCTTGAAATGTAAGGAATATTGGATCTCGCCACGATGTTCATCATAACCTCAAAAGTCATCAATCATACTGCATAATGGAAGAGATAGGGAATGGTTGACCAGAACTTAGCTCTAGAGACTAAACATGGGTTCCACCACTTCAAGCCTCCAATAAGCAAAGTGGTGGTATTGCACCGGTTGATGAGAGTCATCTACCACCTTGTACTGCCTGGTAACATAGTGGGGCGGTGTTCCTCCATGTGGTGTGGGTGCCACACCGCGACCTCGACCTCTGCTTATGTTGGTTCACACCTGGGTGGTCACTCATCATGTACTTGTGCATGGAAGTTATACCCAGGATTACTAACAGTCCCACCATCGTGAAGGTGCAAGCAAAGGATTTGGCTGTCACAGATCGTCCAGACTTCGCCGAAATCGGGTCCACCTCACTTGAGCGTCACCCGAATATCAGTTCCATCAGCGTTTTAGACTCCCAGGTAGCAAGTATAGCTTGTCTGGCAAATCTGAGAGAATGTCTGTGACAACCTCAAGGACCAAGCTATATGGTGCAAGGAAACCTGAGGCTTGTGCTGTGCCAGCCAAAAAAAAAAAAAAAAAAAAAAAAATCCATTATCATATTCTTTGGGATATGTTAAATAATAACTGTATATAGATTAATCATACGAAGCTTCCTATTAAAGAAATTTTTCACTTAAACTCTAAGTTGAAGCCAACTATATCACCTTTCGAGACAAAGTATACAAACAAATTTTGGTTTGCCAATGGGACTGAGTCTAAGCAACTTAATATTGGACGGTCTATCTCTCAACGATTGGCATATACATTTGACACCTTTTTATTCTGTATCACATAGTATGGGAGGTATTTAGACAATGTTCTTGTTATTACTGATAGTAGCACTATTCAAGACATTTTACATTCATTTAATAATATTCATCCTAGACTCGATTTTACACTCGAAACGTAAAATACGGATAAAAAACCATTAAATTTTCTAAATTTCATGCTTACTCAGGATGCGAATAAAATCCAATTTAACATTTATCGTAAACCATCAAACATCGGTATGCTTCGGCATTATAACAGCTATCACCCGCTCACCTACAAAAGGTCTTTTATCTTTAATCAATTTCTCAATGGCAATAGATATTCAACGACGAAATCTACTTTAGACTCAGAAATATAGATATTAACCAGCAGATTCTTAAACAGGGGTTACCCTCCCTTGTTACAATAAACCTAATTAGGGTACAAGCTAAGAATAGGATACAAAAAATTATACCAACCAACAAAAGTAACACCAAAAAATACTTTATATCTGTCCTGTATGTTGAACAATGGCACAAACAGCTTAACGTATTCTTTAAAGATACCAAAATTTAAGACTGTGGCCAGTCCAATACGGAAATTACACACCTATACTGAACTAGGCTCGGCCCTTTCCTCTTTCAAAACAGAAATAAATCACCTGGTATACATTTCTTGCAGTGATTGTGACTCATCTTACCAAGGATCGACGCAATATCTGCTGAAATTTTGAGTTAAACAGCACGTATCCTCAGTTCATGCTCCTTGTTCAGCAGCGTCAGAAGTAGCCTTTCATGCCGTTAATGAAAAACATACATTTTGATTCAACGAGGCCAAAATGCTTAGTGTCCAACGCAATTATACAAGACTATTAACTGTTGAAATTAAATTACATGAGAATTCTATTAATGTTAAAATTCATGCATGCATGAAGACAAATAATCTCTATTTAAGATCCATGCTCACACATACTCCATAATTTCCATTCCTGTGATCATGACATACGGTCGAAAAGCTGTCAGCTTCAGGAAGGAAAATCATGTTTCAAAATTTGTGTTTAAACTTTTAAAATTTTTTTAATTGTGTTCAATTGATTTTTTAATTGTTTTGAATTTATTTTTTACTGTAATCATTTTGCATTAATGTTATATTCGTTTTAATTTCTGGAGAGTGGCATATGGAAGTGTTCTATGTATCATATTGAGGTAAATTTTTCTTATTCCTCTACAAATGATATCTCAACAGGTAGTGATGGGATTTTCATCACTACCTGTTGAGTACAACTTCCTTAACTTTTGTACAGGTGAATTTAAGCAGTTGGTACCTCTTCAGAAAATGGATGTACAGTTGTTTTTGTTGTCATTTAGGATTTTTTGGTGAAAGAGCTCTGCCTATACAGAGTCTTTTTACATTTGCACTATGATATGCTACTATTACAAAATTTTAAAATTTAAATGCTGTATTATATTTGGCAATATAATTTTATTGGTTTTTAAGTTAGTCAACAGTTTATCAGAACTTGCATCATCTCAAAGAATAACCATTAGACATTGTAAGCTTGGTATTTTGAAAGGTGGTTTTGATTTCTTTGTGTTTAATGAAGTGGTTAGTCCAACAGTATCTCAAAGAATATCCATTAGACATTGTAAGCTTGATATTTTGAAAGGTGGTTTTGATTTCTTTGTGTTTAATAAAGTGGTTAGTCTAACAGATGTTGTAAGCTGAGGTGAACTTGTCAGTGGCTCTTTTTTTCATAAGTAAATATACATGTATGAAATGTGTATGCATTCAAGACTGCATATTGTAAGAAGTTATTTTTACAATATGCAGTCTTGTAAGAATAACTTTGTGTCTGCTTTTCTGGAAACTTGATTTCCCACGTTAGGGGCGCTTGTTTTATTTGCAATAATTTGTTACCCATTTGACATTTACAGAAATGTGACCATCTTTCATTACTGGCTTTTTTAATGATAGAATTATTATTGCAATTTGGGAACTGATGTTGTGATGCTGACCTTGAATGCTGAATTTTTTTGTCATTTGATCTTCTCATTCATTGTTTAAAATCCCTGCATGTCCAGGTATTCAACATAGCTTCACTTTTAGTTTCTTTCTCCTGGATGTGCTAACCAGGTACAGATTTGACTTATCTATGGATGGTTGATAGTATCTAAGAACTGAATTCCACAGTTTGCACTTAGAGAGTCCATCTGTAAAGCTAATGCTTTTCATGAAGGAGTGCTGTACAATATATTCCACAATGCTTTTTGAATTGCAACCGGCTTTGCCTTTTCGGTATACACACTAGATCTGATTGGAAACTCTTGGAAAATAACAGAGTTGAAATTAATTACTGCCATGCCTACGAGTGTCTGATCTTGATTCACCAGTATAATCTGTGACAATAATCTGCAGAGTTTCTATATAAGCAGCTATAACTGTTGGATGTTCTGATTTGAGAAGGTATTTTTTCCCCATTTCTGAAACATTTCTCACAATTTGGAAGGCCAGAGGTCCGTAGGGGGATGTGGTGCTTGGCTACCTTTTGCAACATTGACCAGATTACTCTGCCATTTTACAAGGAGGTTTTACAAACATACCTGCTAGTTTATGACCATACAAATTTCCCCACTTTGGTTCATGAAGACAAATATCTTCATGAATGGGAATTTTCCCATTCTGGATGACTGATGCGACTACATATTTTTATGGCATAATTCAATAAAAGTCTTTGCCTACATACTATATCTGCACTGCTGTATGGGATCCAGGCATACCAACACACTTTTTCGTGCAGAATCATAAACTGGTACCCCAAAAATCAGACTCAATCATATCATAACCTGATATAAATTTAGCAGAGTGTAACAATCTGCTCCCTTCATCACTGCAGATATTACTCAGAGGATGTTTAAGGCTTTTAAGTAGGTGGTATGTAAGCTTTTAATATGTTATAGAAGTTTAACTTGGTATCAAGTATTAGACCAAGAAATCATATTGCAGCAAGTGGTATAGGTTGTGATTCCATTTTTATTTCTGAGTCTGTGTGCATTTTGTATTTTCTATAAAAATCAATTGCATTTTTTTTGTTTTTTTTTTTAAATTTGAGATGTATCCATTTTTCTCTGCATTTTCGAGTATTTTAGTTAAATTTCATAGTTGCATTTCAACCGGATGCATATTTTGGGAGCTGTATGATATAGTTAGATTGTCTGGATATGATCTAACTATATCATACAGCTGTCTCTCTCTCTCTCTCTCTCTGCAGAGTCTGGTATTTAGTAGTAGTAGCAGTGGCATGTTATGCAAGAAAGCAAGTGTATGAGCTTATGCAGCATCAGCCAAAAAAAAAAAAAAAAAAAAAATCACACCATTCCCTCCAAATGCCTGTCCAGTTCCTCCTTAAATTTATTTAACCTATCAACTTCCACGACAGATGGAAGTTTGTTTCAGCAATTAACCACCCGCTGACTAAAGGCAAATTTCCGCACATCTATTTTACATCTGTCTTTTCTTAATTGGAATTTATGCCCCCTTAGGTTCGTAATCTGAACAAGTGGAAGGATCCCATCAGAATTCAGCATGCTCAACCCATTCAAGGCCTTATACACCTCAATCAGATCACCGCACAGGTGCTTAGTCTCCAGCCACTGCAATTTGCAGAACTTAAGCCTCTCTTGGTAAGAGGATCCCTTCATTCCCCTCACCAATCTTGTTGCCCTTCTCTGTACACGCTCAAGCAAATCTACATCCTTCCTAAAATGAGGCCTCCAGACCTGTACACAGTACTCAAGGCGTGGCCTGACCATTGCCTTATACAGAGGGACAATCACCTCCTTTTCCCTGCTAGCAAAATTCCTATATATCATTGACAAAACCCCATGACCTGCCCTGGCAGCCTGTCTGCATTGCTCAGAAAACTTCATATCTGACTGCACAATTACTCACAGGTCTTTTTCATTTTCTATCACCTTAAGTGTAGTACCACACAGTTGGTACATTTCTCTGGGGTTACTTCTACCCATATGCAGTACTTTGCATTTGTCAAGGTTAAACCTTCAGTTGCCACTACTTAGCCTATCTGCCCAAATTATCTAGATCCTGTTGCAGTAGCACACTGCCATTACTGTCATTAACAACCCTGCCAACCTTTGTATCATCTGCAAACTTCAAGTGTTATGTGGGTTACTCTGCAAATAAGATGGGACTAAGTACTGAGCCCTGTGGATCTCCATCTTGATGTATATAAATGCAGAATAGGACATGATTATAACGTACCTGGAAAGTTCGCTGATATAAAAATTGCTGTATGAATTTCGGTAGACAGCTTCAAAGCCCCAAATCATATATGTCATGTAAGATCCGTATACTTCCAAGTCATGTCAAAGGTCTTTTCAATGTCCAAGCATATAAAAACTTTCACTCCTTAAAAAGGCATTATGAAATTTAGATTCTGCTTTTTGAGATAAGTGTTGATCTCTCTTTCCTGAAACCATGCTGATCTGGATTAAGGGAAAAATTAAGAAGTCTGTATTAAGAAGTTTTCAGGTTTCTAAAAACCATATTAGACAACCAGGTATTATCTGTTCTAAAATTTTGGCCAGACAACTGGTAAGAGCGATTGGAAAGTAGTTAACTGGATTTGAATAGTCCTTTCCTGGTTTTGGAAAAGTCAGTATTATAGAGTGTTTCTAGCTTGTGGGATAGATTCCTTTCAAAAACATTTTATTATAAAACGTTATTAGAGTGAGCAGTGACTCTTCGGTGGCTAAGCTGCTATTTTATTTAATGGTAGCAAAACCAAGTGCTGTATGGTTTTATGTTGTGCTCTATGCAGCCTGGTTATGCTGAGAGGCTGATTATGTTGACTTTTCTGAGTAGAATGGAAATTTCTTTTTATCTTCAGCTTGCCATTTATGAAACAAGAAGGATGAAGAATATGGAGCCATGGCATTTCCACCTGATATTGCAAGCCTTTGTGCTTGCTTTTTATATTTGATGATGTTTTCAGTTGTGGGGAAACTTGCAAAAGCAATTCATGCTTCATATTTTTATTGTTTTGCTATATGGCAGACACCAGGTTTTTTTTACTTTTGTCCTTGGAATAGCTTCCTTTGCTGCACTGGTAGTTTTGTGTGTTATGTATGCAGCCACTTCATCTATATTCAAGGATATGATCTTAGTTTCTTCTAAAATGGCACATCATCATCTTCAGCCACTGTCAATCCTCTGCAGGATGAAGGCCTCTTCAAAATGTTTCCACCAACTGCAGTATTGTACTTTCTGTTGCCACTGTACATTAGCAAATTCCACAATTTCATTGATCCACCTCATCTTTGATCTTTTTCTTGGTGTTTAGAGTCAAGCGTTCCGTTCCATTTAGAGTCATCCATTCCAAAATTCTTTTGGTCCACCTATCATCAGTTCTTGATATGACCTGCCCATTTCCAATTTAAGTTCTTTGTTCTTTCAATGCACAAACATTGGTTTGGTGGTGACTCCAATCAGGTTTTTCAGCTTCTTAAAATGGTACATGTTTTATATTTCTTCCCAGTTTGCTGCTTTAAATTTCCAATTTTCCTTTTGTGTGGATATTGGTCACACCCTATAATCAACTTACATTTTGATAATTATCACTATCACAAGGATCACTTGTGGTTGACCATTCTACAGTGAGTTGTAATGTCGGTGAGCAGACAATGAGATTAATTTCTGAACTTTTCAATTTCTGAACTTACTCCTGAGGGTATGTGAGAATTAGGTTATATTTATCAATGTTTTTCTATCATTTCCTTCTTCTATTCCCACTTTCAGATCCCCATAAAGTGTGATGTCCATTAAAATCTTCCATAATACAATATGGAGGAGGAAGTTAGATTAAAAGATCTTCCATATATCATATTGTGACCAATATTGTGCTTATTCACCAAATTGTGAATAAGAACAATTTGGTGGTAGAATGACACTTTAGCTAGGGTGATTGCCATTACAATTTCACTGCAACACCTCCAAGGAAGTCTGTATCTGTACAGAATGTTGGAATTCACTAAAATTGCTATCCGACCAGGGACAGTTGATGAAATCATCCAATCCAATCCTGTTGATTAAATCATCCAATTATACTTTGTATAAAAAAATTATACAAAGTATAATTTTTTTACTTGAAGAGTGAGATAAGTTTCCTGCAGATAGATGCTTGCTGGGTTATATGTGGCCAAAATATCTTTAATGACCAAGCAGCTGGAAGCTAATGGGTTAGTGATTAATCTTCTTAATGAACAAAAAGAATTAACAGAAGGTAATTTTTCTTCTAAGTCTTTGGCTGCCTTCCCTTAGACTTTATTAAAGAAAGATTTAGTTTTAATGTCTCTTTGCCATTATATTATTGCATTTATATGGAGTTCACTATAAACTGCAGTAGAAATTGTTTGGCATCCAGGCCTGGATGTGCAGTACAATTAAACAAAATGTAAGTATTTACTATAGTCTGTGGTAAAGTAAGAAGATAAGTTCAAATCAGAAATAAGGTTTTATGAATTATGGTATGATAATAATGTATGATTTTGTTGATTCTTTGATATAGCAACTACTTTGATGATAATAAAGGGTCTGAGGAGGGTTTCCTGTTTATATTCCTATTCACGGTACTTAAAGTTAAAATAACTTAGATAGAGATTTTGTAGGTATTACTTAGTATCGGAAAGGGTATCAAATCCACGTGTTTACCGTTCGAAAATTAATCAGTAAAATCTATTAATCTTGTCGAACTTCACTGGCAATTAAATTGTACTTTTAACTATACATATAATTAGTAAAAATAAATAATTAATACATAACTTGATACGGAAGTTATATAAAGGGATTTCGTAGATAACACTCGTTACTGAAACGCGATACAGCATATCCGGAATTCGATAGCATTAGCTTTGTATAGTATAGTGCATAATATAATATTGTCAATTAATCAGTACATCTATTAATCTTGTTAAACTTCATTGTCAATTAAATTGTACTTTTAACTATATATATATAACGACTTAGAGTACAAACGTAACAAATAATTAATACATACTTGATTAGCATTAGCATTAGCATTAGTAGAGGCATTTGATGCAAGAAAGAAAGCTTATGCAGCATCAGCCAAAAAAAAAAAAAAAAAAAAAAACCACTCCCACTTCACCCCTCTGTTCGTTCAAAATACCTGTCCAGCTGAGCCTTAAACTTATTTAGGCTATCAACTTCCACGACAAGGGATGGAAGTCTGTTCCACCAACCAACCACTCGCTGGCTAAAGGCAAATTTCCGCACGTCTATCCTACATCTGTCTTTCCTCAATTTGAATTTATGCCCTCTCAGGTGATTATTCTGAGCGAGAGGAAGAATCCCATCAGCATTGAGCATGCTCAAACCATTCAATGCTTTATACACCTCTATCAGATCACCTCGCTGGTGCCTAGTCTCCAGACACAGTAATTTGCAAATCTTAAGCCTTTCTTCGTAAGAGCACCCCTTTGTTCCATTCACTAATCTTGTTGCCCTTCTCTGTACTCGTTCCAGCAGCTCTACATCCTTCTTGAAATGAGGCCTCCAGGCCTGTATACAGTACTGTAGGTGTGGCCTGACCATTGCCTTATACAAGGGAATATTCACCTCCTTATCCCTGCTAGAAAAATTCCTATATATCATTGACAATACACCATGAGCTACTCTTGCAGCCCATCTGCACTGCTCAGAGAACTTCATATCTGCCTGCACAACCACCCCCAGGTCCCTTTCATTCTCTACCACTGTCAGTGCAATACCACAGAGTTGATACGTTGCTCTGGGGTTGCTGTTTCCCATGTGTAGTACTTTACATTTGTCAATGTTAAACTTCATTTGCCACCTCTCAGCCCATCTGCTCAACCTTTCCAGATCCTGTTGCAGCAGCATAGTGTCAGTAGTGTCCTTGACAACCCTGCCTACCTTTGTATCGTCTGCAAACTTCAACATTAAGCTTGATATACCATCATCAATATCATTTATGAATACAGAAAACAATAATGGACCCAACACTGAGCCCTGAGGGACTCCACTAATAACATTAGTCCACGACGAGCAGTGTCCATTGATTACCACTCTCTGTCTTCTCCCCCTCAGCCACCCCTTTACCCACAGCAGCAATTTGCCTCCAATGTTACACTGCTCCAATTTGTGCAGCAGTCTTCCATGTGCAACAGTATCAAAAGTCTTTCTAAGATCCAAGTATATAATATCAAAGTTATTCCCTGCATCCAGTTCCTTTGTGACTGCATCATAGTATCCAATCAAATTGGTCAGGCAAGACTTCCCCTTAACAAAACCATACTGTGTCCGAGTTATAACTGAAGTCTTGTCTAAATGATCCTGCAGTGCTTCTTTAACTAGTGCCTCCATTAATTTTCCTGGAACAGAAGTTAAACTCACAGGTCTATAATTGCTTGTGTCAGCTTTTGATCCTCCTTTGTGAATTGGGGTCACATTTGCACATATGGAAGTTATATAAAGGGAACGGATACGGAAGTTATATAAAGGGAACTCGTAGATAACACTCGATACTGAAAAATAAATATAGCATTATAACTGTGTTAAGATACAAGTTTAAGGTTTTAATTTTGTTCTGAAATTGTAATTTTATTGACATTTAAATCGAAATCATGACTCTGACCAGAGCAGCAAACCAAAAGGCTCAAGCTAATGGGAGTGCTGTGACTCAGGGGAGAACTGAGGGGGGGCGGTTGCCCTCTGAATCACAGCCTTTTAAGATGCACTGTTTGCTTGATGTTTGCGGAGCAATCGGGTACGGGACATGATACTGCCATGGGGGATGTCTTTGTGTGTGCACGATGCAAGGAGTGCAAGAAAATTAGGCGACAACTCGGCGTTGTTATGGGCCTATATGAGACCTTGAAGGACAGGGTGGATGCCCTCGAAGGAAATAAATTGAGGGGCCCATCAAATTCTCAGCTGCCCACATCAACGCCAGAGCTTGGACTTGGTCATCTTGCAATACAGAGGCAGCCCCCAAGGCAGAATGCGCTGGTCCAACAGCGACTAGTAGTTGTTGGTGACTCAATTGTCAGGGAAACGGGGAACATGCTTTGTAAAAAGGATAGGTGGAACAGGACCAGGGTATGTCTGCCAGGGGCAAAGGTTGATGACGTTGTAGAGCAGATATCATCTTTTAAGGGCACAAAAGGTGATATAGTTGTACACGTTGGCACTAATGATATTAAGAGTAGGAGACCAGCGGAATTACTTAACAAGTACAGGTCACTGTTGAAAAAAGCCATGAAGTAGGGTTGAATTTGAAAGTGTCTGCAATTCTGCCCAGACACGATAGGAGGGAGTATATGATGAGAGCCTTGTCGATCAAATCGGCCCTGGAAAGTTGTGCAAGGCTCAAGGGGTAGAATTTTTTTCAGCATGGAATGTACTTGTTAACAGGAGAGATTGCTTCTACAGGGATGGGATACACTTAAATAGAAAGGGTGCAAGAATATTTGCTGATGCTATCGAGGCAGTGTTAGGTGGGTCGGAAAACTGCTAGCTTGGGGGGAGACAAAGACTAATGGATTAACAGTAGCCACTGGCAGAGGTGAAAGAGATTCTTGCACTGCTTCTATTGGAATGAGCAGAAACCTGAAAAACAAGATGCAGGATATTTCAGAGACTGCTGGAAGTCATTGCGGTACAAGTAAACACATGGGTTGTGTTAGGGTAGCTAAGAATAGAAACAGGTGCATGTATACTTGCGCATACACCAGTGCTAGGAGTTTAGTAAATAAATTTGATGAATTTGAGGTATTACTCAAAACATCAAAGGCAGATATTGTTGGGATATCAGAGACGTGGTGTCACACAGATATAAGGAATGCAGAACTGGAATTTGGGGAGTACAACGTCTACAGAAAGGATAGACAGGATAGGAAGGGAGGGAGGAGGGGTTATGCTATTAGTTAAAAAACACATAAAATCCAAGGAAGTGAAGCCAGTCGACATCGATGGACAGGGCAGTGTCGAGTCAGTTTGGTGTGACATAAGCATAGGTAAATCAAAATTGAGAGTAGGAGTGTGCTATAGGCCTAATGACTCTGATGAGTATAATAAGATACTGTACAGGGAAATAGAATGGGCCAGTAAATCAGAGTGTCTTATAATGGGGGATTTTAATTTCAGAGATATTGACTGGAATTTGTGGGTTGGTCACTCACACACTAGCAAGGCTTTTGTGGATTTATTGGATGATTGTTTTCTACACCAGCATGTTCGGGAGGCAACTAGAGGGAGTAATACTCTTGATCTGATTATCAGTAGTGATTCTTCATGCATTAGGAATCTGCAGATAAAGGAACCACTGGGTGGCAGTGATCACAGTGTGCTGAAGTGGGATTTACTCAAGGAGGTAACTACCATCAGAGGTAAAGGGAAGGGTTTTTGCTTTCTAAAGGCGACTATGATGGTCTGAGACAGTATTTAAATTCTATACAGTGGGACCAACTGATGATGTTACCAACAGCAAATTCAAAATGGGAAGCATTCAAGGAACTAATCTTGGAAGCTACCAGGCTTTACATACCAATCAAGAAATGTTGTTCAAGGTTCAGGCCTAAATGGTTGTCAGATGAACTAATGAGACATATGGCAGAGAAGAAAAATGCATGGGATACATACAAATTAATGGGTGACATGGAAGCCTATGATAGATATAAGTTGGTCTGTAACCAAGTCACAAAGGAGATTAGGCAGGCAAAGGCAGATTATGAGAAATCCTTGGCAAAGGATGCAAAGAAAAACAGAAAAGAGTTCTTTACCTATTTAAACTCAAGAAGGAAAGGGATGAATCAGATTGGTCCACTGGATGTTGATGGTTCAACAGTTGAGGATCCAGCTCAGGTGGCTAACAATCTAAACGGGTATTTTGCATCTACATTCAACATGAGGAGTTATTCAGGAAGGGGAATGTCGTAGGTGAAGTAAACATTGGCAGTGAGCTAGATGATTTTCTAATAACTGAGAGGAAAGTGGAGGAGAAATTGTTGAGGATAAACATAAAAAAAGGCACCCAGGGTGGATGGGATCTATCCAGTTATATTAAAGGAGGCAGCAAAGGAAGTAAGCAAACCCCTAGCCATAATTATGAGAGCTTCTTTGGACTCAGGGGAGGTACCCATGGACTGGAGATGTGCAAATGTAACCCCAATTCACAAAGGAGGATCAAAGGCTGACACAAGTAATTATAGACCTTAGTTTAACTTCGGTTCCAGGAAAATTAATGGAGGCACTGGTTAAAGAAGCACTGCAGGATCATCTGGACAAGAATTCAGTTATAGCTCAGACACAGCATGGGTTTGTTAAGGGCAGGTCTTGTCTGACCAATTGGATTGGATACTATGATGTAGTCACAAAAGAACTGGATGCAGGGAATAACTTTGATATTATATATTTGGATCTTAGAAAGGCTTTTGATACTGTTGCGCATGGAAGACTGCTGCACAAATTGGAGAAGTGTGGCATTGGAGGCAAATTGCTGCTATGGATAAAGGGATGGTTGAGTGGCAGAAGACAGAGAGTGGTAATCAATGGACACTGCTCAACGTGGACTAATGTTATTAGTGGAGTTCCTCAGGGTTCAGTGTTGGGTCCATTGTTGTTTTCTGTATTCATAAATGATATTGATGATGGTGTATCAGGCTTAATGTCCAAGTTTGCAGATGATACAAAGGTTGGCAGGGTTGTTAAGGACACTACTGATACTATGCTGCTGCAACAGGATCTGGAAAGGTTGAGCAGATGGGCTGAGAGGTGGCAAATGAAGTTTAACATTGACAAATGTAAAGTACTACATTTGTCAATGTAGTACTTTACATAATGGGAAACAGTAACCCCAGATCAACGTATCAACTCTGTGGTACTATGCTGACAGTGGTAGAGAATGAAAAGGACCTGGGGGTAATTGTGCAGGCAGATATGAAGTTCTCTGAGCAGTGCAGACGAGCTGCAAGAGTAGCTCATGGTGTCTTGTCAATGATATACAGGAATTTTTCTAGCAGGGACAGGGATGTGATTATTCCCTTGTATAAGGCATTGGTCAGGCCACACCTTGAGTACTGTATACAGGTCTGGAGGCCTCATTTCAAGAAGGATGTAGAGCTGCTGGAACGAGTACAGAGAAGGGCAACAAGATTAGTGAATGGAACAAAGGGTTGCTCTTACGAAGAAAGGCTTAAGTTTTGCAAATTACAGAGCCTGGAGACTAGGCATCGGCGAGGTGATCTGATAGAGGTGTATAAGGCTTTGAATGGCTTGAGCATGCTCAATGCCGATGGGATTCTTCCTCTTGCTCAGAATAATCACCTGAGAGGGCATAAATTCAAATTGAGGAAGGACGGATGTCGGATAGATGTGCGGAAATTTGCCTTTAGCCAGCGGGTAGTTGGTTTGTGGAATAGACTTCCATCGCTTGTTGTTGAAGTTGATAGCCTAAACAAATTTAAGGCTCAGCTGGACAGGTATTTCGAACGAATGGAGGGGTGAAATGGGAGTAGTGGTTGTTTTTTTTTTTTGGCTGATGCTGAATAAGCTTGCTTTCTTGCATCATATGCCTCTACTAATGCTAATGCACCAGTTCATACAATATTAGATCTCGTCTTTTGCAGTGTATTATACCTGCAACAATGGCCAGTCTGCATGCTGTCTGATTGAAAAACAGAATAATTCATGAGGGGAGAGCTATTCCTATTCCAGGCTTCAAACAAGTGAAAATTAGTGAGCCCACTATACTGCCACTGAAAACAGCAATAATGCAAATATCAAAATGCTTAATTGTTTTAATTATTTTATGCATGTTAACAATTCAGTCAACAGCATCAATTCCACTATACTCCAATATATACACATGGGAAAATTTAAATAAACATGTTAATCATGTGAAACCATCTGAAATATATATATTTTTTAATACACATTCTATACCACCACTCACCTTAACCTGACATTGGATCCTGTATATGATTCATAGGGCTTTTCAACATTTACAAATTCAAAATCATAGCTAGAATTTTGAAGTAAATCACCAGGCCTTGCAAGTTCTTTGACTAAGGAAGTAAATTCGTGATGATTTCCCCTGTCATAGTATAGTTCTGAAATATTTTAAAAAGCCTTTCCTATGTACTCAGAAAAATAAAAAATTGTAAAAAAATAACAAAAAACAAACAAACTCAACTTTAAAAAGCAAATTCAGTTAATTTAATCAAACATCACAAGTTTAATAAGACAAAGCTCTAAGCAGGCAATGAAGGTTTAAGCAAATAATAATGTAATTCTTCAGTACATCTGACCAATTATTCAGTATCTCTTACTGAAAAGATGTGGCAGTTGAAATCACATCTGATCAATTTTTAAGAAAGAGCAATCAAAATTTATATAGATTGGCCATTTTGAAAAGAACTCTGGGGAATGGCTTCCATAAAGGGAATTGCCCAAGTAGATATGTTAGAAACAAGTGATGTGAAAATGTTTATTTACTTTTGGGTTGGATTTTGTTGTGTAAATGAGTATAAGTTTTTGTCTGCAATGTAATGTCTACTGAAAAGGCTGGAACATTATTAAAAAAAAAAAAAAGTTTCATTACGAGGACAGGTACACAAAATTCTGTTTAACATAGAAAATATATTAAGAAAAGATGAAATGAATCTGGAAAAAATAAAATTTTACTGAACAGTGTAGTGTGCCATGTAGTGTCTATGGCAAGAGTAAAATGAGCATTGTAAGAAGGTAAGAGTTCAAGATGTATTGATGAGCTATCATCAATAAGCAAATGGGGGGAAGGAAAAGTGGTAAACAGAGTTTGACAGTGCACCCTTTGTATAAAAATTTGTCAATCATCAAGAAACTTCTCCCTATTTTGAAACAAGATTTCATGTTCAAAACTTGGATTTTGAATGAGTTTCTTCTTAAGATTTTTTGTGGAAAAAATGCCAAATGGCTAATTTTGTTTGAAAGGCAGAAAACAGCAAGTTGGAGAAAGTTATCTTATTGTGTCATCCTGTAGAACAGTCATCAATAGTCATCAAAGATACACAATAGTGTAGCTTGATGAATTTTTACATTCATTCGTCAAATGTAAAAAAAAAAAAAACTTTTTGCTGAAAGTTGTCTGATGAGCACAGAATTGAAATGGTAGCCCATGACTGATTCAAGTGTCCAGGTATTCTCCAGGCAATTTTCTCTCACTATCAGGCACCAGTCATGGAAGGGGGGGGGGGTTATGACAAGAGTATGTGATTAGGGTTTACCTTCCCTCACCCATCCTCTCGTCATGGTTATTCTTCAAACCAAACCTTTGAGAATTTGAGAATACTCAAACCTTTGAGAATTTGAAGCCTGTGAATCCTTCCAGAGCTCCATGGTTTCAAATTGGCAGATGAGCACTGAAGTCAACCAACGGGCTATCATCCTCAAGACACTGGAACTTGCATTAGAAAAAAATATTTTACTAAACATGCAATAAACCGTTCCTTTCAATAGTTAATAAAGTTGTTACTATGTACATTGCCATTCACCTATAAATTATCAGGAAGTTGGTATACAAAACATATCTTCATTGTTTAAAAATAGCAAATTAAGCAACATTCACAGATAAAAAAAAAAACAGCAAGAAAAACTAAATTAAATCCAAATCAATAAAGGGAAAAAAGCTTATAAAAGTGCAAAGACTTGAAATGGACAGAAAGTTCTAAATTTTTTTCAAGTCATAATCTGTACTATACAGGCACTCTGTATACGCAATATTCAACTTACATAAATTTGACTTTACATCAAGTTTTTGCCAGCTGGTGAAAATAAAAAAAATTGTGGAAACGTATTTTGTATCCAGTAGGAATAAATGGAGGTATTATGAAAATATCATAATGTGAACCAAAAAACACATTGTTTTTTTGGTAATTCCTTCGAAGACCTCGGAAGTTAAAATTTTTGCTATATAACTGAGCTATTTATCTCTCTAAAAGGTCATTTTTATAATGGAAATTGCACTACATTTTCATTGTTATATTTTCCTAAAGCACATTTCTGGAGGTCACGACCATAAAACAATAAAAACAATTTACACTTTCCAGTTTATTGGGCTTTTCTGTTATTGCAATCTATTATAAATTGGTAGTAAACTCAATCTTACTGCATTTGCGATAATACCGATAACTGGAATTGTGTGGGTTTTATGTTATTATGGTAAAATGTGTTTCCCCTTCGCTGAAATCTTCAATCATATAAAAAACATAAATTTTCAGAATCTTCTCTTCATTCCTATTTACTTATTACAATGATGAAGGGAAAGTGACCAATGGAAAGTGCAAATGGTGGCAGTGCTAGGAAACAAAACAAAATTGATTTAGAAATGAAGATGAAAATAATTAAGTACAAAGCAGGGCTAAGTTTGTTATCTACTGCACAGGAATCAGGTCTCGCTGCTTCAACAATAAATACTATTTTAAAGGACAACGCACATAAAATAACATGTTCAAGGATCAAAAGCGATCACAAAGCAGCATTCAGGTGCTATATCAGAGACTGCAAAGCTATTAATAATAAGGATGGAAAATCAGATTCAGAAGAGAGTGTCCCTGAAGTGTTTGTACTGGCACTTGTCTTAATCTTTTTATTGTACATTTTGAAGCAAACTTTTTCAATTTTTCCTGCATGTGAGATAAAAAAATTGATTAAATAATTCTATTTACAAGTTCGTCGAACATTTCTTTTTTGCTTCAATCAAATTCAGTGCGCATAGTTACGAGTGAGGCACAAGCATTTAGGGAAATTCCGTCTTACATAGAGTTCCATGGAACGCAACCTTTACGTAAGTCGGGAGTGACTATATCTTTCACCACTTTATTTCATCATCCAGCATAATTAAAACAAATCCTTAAAAGTTTTCAAAAAATGGCCAGGATAAAGCTGAGTTATACTGAAACACCATTTTCTAGTTTGTACTACATCTTTTCCCTCTCTAATTTCAAAGTTTTCAAAAAATGGCAAGGATAAACTGGTAAAACTATCAATTTTAGAAGGAAAACTGAGGACAAGGGAGGAATACTGAGGTCTTCCAATAAACATTATGGCTTGGAGGGTGCACAGAAAAGTCATTTCTCATATTCCATACTGTTTTAACTCCAGGGGCTCACATCTGGTGAGTATGGACTTTGGACTTGGGCACACTCAGGGTCCTGAGCTGAATATCATCATTCTTTTTCTTGGTGATCCCCTTCTACTTCTTTCTCTCTCTCTCTCTCAGGGTAATTCAGAAAAAATTTTTTTTTTGGCTGGTGCAGCATAAGCCTCAGGCTTCCTTGCACCATTGGCTAATAATAATAATTAGCCAATGTTAATTTAAAATTGGTTAATTTTAAATTAACTATATTACACACACACCACACAAAATCCCTATTTAAAAGTCCTATTTTTTATTTATTATAATTTTTGGGAAATCCATGTGAAGGAGGTTTGTTCCAGAGAACAGAAATAGAAGGGATAAATGAGGAAGGAAAAATGTTTGGTTCTGGGAGTTTGCAGTTGGACAGTGGATGGATGTTGACTGTTTGAAGTATGTGTTCAGACTGGTTTGAAGGAGAGTGGTGGTGGGGTAGTCAATTACAGATGCCAATTCAGAACAGTACCATCTATAGAAAATGCATACAGCAAAAACTGAATGTCTATAAAACAGAGTGGAGAAACTTTGTAAGAGACATGTCTTAATTAACTTGCTTTAAATAGTCTAGAAGTTTGAGACAGGTTTTGGGAACAACTCCACAGTTCATGGTAAGGAAGATTAAGGATTTGTACAGAACAAGTAAGCATTTTGCAAAAAGGTACTGCAGAGAACAAAAAAAGAAAACCCAGTTTTCCTTTTTATGTAGAGGAAGCAATATTTATATGTGCTTAGGCCAAGTGAGAGAAGTCAGGGTAATCCCCTAATAGAGATATGAGATCTTGTCTACAAATCTAAGTGTCACTGAAAATGATCACAGAAGCAGTAAACTTTTTTTTTTTTTTTTTTTTTGCAAGAAAGACACGGTTCAAAAGGATTGAAGTTAACTAAGTTTTCTTCACCCACCATTGGAGAATTGCCTCTGAATGTTCAAGAAGTTGAGGCAGTTTGTACAGGGCTTGGTTTCTCAAACTGGAAGGTGGATGCACTGTGCTATCGCTCGCATTAGTAGAGAGACGTTAGAAGACAGTGAGGTGTTTACCATCACTTGTAGTGAGTGGTCAGAGAAAAAACTGGATACCTAATTGCTGGTTGTACTTCTAATGGAAAAATCCATCAGAGGTAAAGGCAAGTGCAATGGGACAATAACTGGAAAGAAAAGATTTGTCATCCATATTAGGAACTGCCTGGATATGGGAAAAGCAGAAGGGAAAAACCCCAGCGGAAAAGACAACCACAGAAGAAAGCTCAGGAGTATAGCTTTTGAGAATAAGTAGAGAAATGCCATTAGGACCTGAAGTTTGTTTTCTTGACATCAGAATATCATGTGAGACATGGTAGGGGATGATTTTCCAAGGTCATCAACACAAGAGTTAGAAGAAAACTAGGATGCTATTGAGACAGCTTTATCTTCAGCTGAAGAAGCAATAGAAACATCAGGTTGTAACAGAGGTGGGAGTACAGATGGATAGAAGTTGCCGCCAATAGTCTGGGTAAGAGGTCAGAATGCTTGACTATCACTTGGACAAAAAGCAAGTTTTTAATTTTAAGTGTTCAAAAGAGAGATTCATTAACCACTGTTTTACAGTTATTGCATCCTTTACTGCAGAGAGAAAATAAAGCTGGGGGAGTTGGACATAAGTCAAATGCAATATAGTACATTCATATCCTGAAAACTCTATGCACATTTCTTGGAAAAACCTAGGTTTAGATAAAGGACAAAGTTTTAGAGCAGAATGTGAGATAAAGGATTTCAGTCTAATAAGAATAATTTCACTACCACAATCTAAGCAAGAGCAAAATTTGGTATTGCAAAATTTAAAACAGTAATCCAATCATGAAAAAGAGGAATAGAAATTGTTCAGATCATCCCATTTTGTATTATTATAATGTCAAATGATATAATGGCCATGAGAGAGAGAGAGAGAGACTGCATTGGAGAAGAGGCCATTATGCAGATGTGATCTGAGGTACTAGAGGACCAGTAATATTGAACTTGTACTTTGAAGGGTTGGTGGTGATGAAAAGATCAGGAGTGTTTGCTGTGCGGTTAGGACTCTGTTATCCTGGTAGGTAAAAGAACAAACTTTATAAGGTTATTAATAATGGCAAAAGCCTTTGCATCTCGATTGGCTGAATATGATTAAGAATAATTAGAATATGAGCCTTAGTGAGTCACTAACATTAAAATCGTGAAGAAAAATTACCTTATTTGTTATTTGGTTTTTAGGAGCATTAGCAACTAAGGCCATATTGCTCCGGGATATGTGGTGGTCATTCCCTGAACTTTCCGCATCCTCCGTATTTGGTGGTGACGGGCTCAAACCCCGGTCTAATCAAGAAGCGTGTGCTACGCACTGCTGCTCCTTCCCACCTGGCTATGGAGGCGCCGCGAAAAATTACCTTACTGTTAGAAAAGTCAGACTGGAGAAAATTGAGTTTTAAAGAAAGGAAGTCAGGGGTTCTGAGTGTTTAATAGAATGATAGAGGTAACAGACGAATTTGATAGAATGGAATAAAAAGATTTTAAGCCAGAGGAGATCCCAAATTAGAAAGTCTCTGGAAAGGAATATCACAGCAGAAACATGTACAATATCCCTTTAAAGCAAAAGGAATCATAGAGCAAATTATTAGGACAACTAAGATGAATAGTATTGAGCTAACAGATAATTGAGACTCTGCCAGAAAAGATGTGGGGATTTGGCAGATTTTAGATGGAAATAGATTTGTGAAATGAATGAGAAAGTTTTAGTTACAGGAACTTTACATATAAGGCTAATACATTTATATAACTTTAAAAAGGCACGGAAAAATAATTTAAATAAATTAATGTGGGATATATCAGTTAAAATTAGATTTTTAAGCTTTTTTTAATATTAATATAAGCTATGATTCATTGCACCATTTTTATAATAGTGATATTAAGTCCAGTATTTCAAATTTATGAAAATGAGATCTGAAAGGTTTTAAAAGGAAAATGTATTGCAAACAATTTTATCTTTTAAATAAAACTTTATAAGTTTTAAAAATCCTTATACTTACCAATTTGACCAATAAATTCTATTTTAATTCCTTGGTGTTCTAACTTTGTACCAGGCTTCTTCATTGTGATATTTACCTGCATGGTAATTGTAACTGCTGATTATTTTATCTATTAATATATCATAACTGTATATGAACTAAATTTGCATTGCTTTTCAATATAAAGAAACTTGTATGAACTTCTATAAACACTGCTTTGAAAGTAAAAATTTTTGACTTGCTTAGTAAGACTGAACCACCCAATGAGCACTTAAAATTCTTCATGCTTCAGGGAGATATTCTTGTGGTTCATGCGAGGTTTGGGTGAGGATTTTAGTAGCATAATACTTTGTTTTTGAATAATTTCATTAATATCTTGTATATTTAATTTCTGTAATTTTGTGAAATTATTTTTCGAAATATTTTGGGAAATCATGACTTGGAAATAGCTGAGGGTGATACTCCTGTGACCAATAAGTTCACTGTACAGAATATGGAATATATTCAAATGCTCATCTAATAGACTGATTACTAGCATATTTTATTTAAATTAACAAATATTACATATTCTACTGCAACACCATTACATTGAAATTTTTTTCCAACAATCAACTACCAATACAGCACTCCAACTGCTTATTCCACTAAGTCTTCACACAATGGACTTGCAACCAAGCCACTCCAAGTGCTGTTATAAAATCTACTAATGAATACATCTAATAAATATATATATATATATATATACAGTATGGGACCATTTATCTGGGTACCCAGTATCCAGAAGTTCCGGAAACCAATAAAGTGAAATATTTAAAAAACTTATATTATTGGTATTTTTAATAACTTTTATATTAACTTATTCACGTATACATATACTGTACAGCCACTCCCCGATTAACGTAAGGGTTGCATTCTGCAGAACACTATGCAAGTTGAATTTTATGTAAGTCAGAATTTCCCTAAATAAGCATTTAAGCAAATTCCGCACTCACAACTATGCATGATGAATTTGATAGAAGCAAAAAATAAATTTTTGACGAACGTGTAAATAAAATTATTCAATTTTTTTATCTCATGTGCAGGAAAAATTACAAAAGTTTACAAAATTACAAATATTTCAAAATTATAAAAAGACAGAGGAGACAGGCATAATTGTCAGCTGGTTTTACCTTTCGAGCATCGTTGCCAGAATTGATTCTCCAGCTGATAAGTACACCAATAAGGAAGTTGAGGGCTGCAGATTTAGAAGGGCTTTTTCCCAACACATCACAAAATTTCTCTACAGCTGCAGAATTGGCACTGGTGACTTCACCGCATACTTTAATGTTTTGGAAACCAGCTTGATGCCTGAACCTATTAAACCACCTGTTGCTTGCCATGAACTTGGCTTGGGGTTTGCCATAGTTATTCGTTAACCCCAGGGGATCACATCTGGTGAGTATGGGCTTGGCACACCCAGGGTCCTGAGCTGGATATCATCATTCTTCTCTTCCTTGGTGATTCCCATCTACTTCTTACTCTTGTTTGTTTGTTTTCTTTCTTTCTTTCTCTCTCTCTCTCTCTCTCTCTGAGGGTAACTCAAATGGTTTTTTTTTTTGGCTGGTGCAGCAAAAGCCTCAGCCTTCTTTGCACCACATGACTAATGATAATAATAAATACTTCTAGCTTGAATGGCTGTTAGATTCAGGGGCACTACCTTCTGAACCTGATTTTCCATCCATATTATTAATAGCTTTTCCATCTTCGATATAGCACCTGAATCTTTGTGATCACTGTTGGGGCGGACTGGCCCTGGTGTGAAATACATTGATCTTTTAACATGTTTTTTTATATGCGCACTGTCCCTTAAAATAGTATTCACTGCTGAAGTAGTTGCTGCTATTTGGTTTTTAGAAGCATTAGCAACTAAGGCCATATTGCTCCGGGGAAATGTGGTGGTCATTCCCTGAACTTTCCGCATACTCCGTATTTGGTGGTCACGGGCTTGAACCCCGGTCTAATCAAGAAGCGTGTGCTACGCACTGCCGCTCCTGCCCACCTGGCTATGGAGGCACCATGTTGTTGAAGCAGTGAGACCAAATTCCGTGCAATAGATGACAGACTTTGTCCTGCTTCGTACTTCTTAATTAATAATAATTTCTAAATCAATTTTGTTTCGTTTCCTTTCCTAGCACTGCTAGCACTTGCATTTTCCATTGGTTGCTTTCCCTTCATCATTGTAACATGTAAATAGGAATGAAGAGAAGATTCTATAATTTATTTATGTTGTTTATATGACTGAAGAACACATTTCATCATAATAACGTAAATTATGGTTGCTATTTGGTTTTTAGGAGCATTAGCAACTAAGGCCATAATGCTCCAGGGATATGGGGTAGCCATTCCCTGACCTTGCCGCATCCTCCGTATTTGGTGGTCATGGGTTCGAACCCCGGTCTAATCAAGAGGCGCATGCTACGCACTGCCGCTCCTGCCCACCTGGCTATAGAGGCGCACGTAAATTATGGTGAAATTCCAGTTATCAGTACTATAGCAAATGCAATAAGATAGAGTTTATTACCCGTTTATGATTAGATACACTAACAGAAAAGCCCAATAAACCGGAAAGTGCAAATTGTTTTTATTGTTTGATGGTAGTTACCTCCATTGAGTATTACAGCTCTGATTCATACTATCTAGGTAGTTACCTCCAGAAATGAATTTTAGAAAAATATCACATCACAAAGGCATTCAAAATTGATTCTTATAACAGAATATATTAGCATTAGTAGAGGCATATGATGCAGGAAAGCAAGCTTATGCAGCTTCATCCAAAAAACCCGCTCCCATTTCACCCCACCGTTTGTTTCAAATACCTGTCCAGCTCAGCCTTAAATTTATTTAGGCTATCAACTTCCACAACAAAGGATGGAAGTCTGTTCCACCAATCAATTACCCGCTGGCAAAAGGCAAACTTCCGCGCATCTATCCTACATCTGCCTTTCCTCAATTTCAATTTATGCCCTTTCAGGTGATTATTCTGAGCAAGAGGAAGAATCCCATCAGCACTGACCATGCTCAAACCATTCAAGGCTTTATACACCTTAATCAGATCACCTGGTGCCTAGTCTCCAGACATTGTAATTTGCAAAATTTAAGCCTTTCTTTGTAAGAGTAACCCTTTGTTCCTTCACTAATCTTGTTGCCCTTCTCTGTACTCGTTCCAACAGCTCTACATTCTTCTTAAAATGAGGCCTCCAGACCTGTATACAGTACTCAAGGTGTGGCCTGACCATTGCCTTATACAAGGGAATAATCACCTCCTTATCCCTGCTGGAAAAATTCCTGTATATCATTGACAAGACACTATGAGCTACTCTTGCAGCCCATCTGCACAGCTCAGTAAACTTCATATCTGCCTGCACAATTACCCCCAGGTCCTTTTTGTTCAATACCACTGTCAGTGTAGTACCACAGAATTGATACGTCACTATGGGGTTACTGGTTCCCATATGTAGTACTTTACATTTGTCAATGTTAAACTTCATTTGCCACCTCTCAGCCCATCTGCTCAACTTTTCTAGATCCTTTTGCAGCAGCGTACTGTCATTAGTGTCCTTAACAACCCTGCCAATCTTCGTATCGTCTGTAAACTTGGACATTAAGCTTGATATACCATCATCAATATCATTTATAAATACAGAAAACAACAATGGACCCAACATTGAACCCTGAGGGACTGCACTAATAAGATTAGTCCACGATGAGCAGTGTCCATTGATTACCACTCTCTGTCTTCTCCCACTCAACCATCCCCTTTATCCATAGCAGCAATTTTCCTCCAATGCCACACTGCTCCAATTTGTTCACAGTCTTCCATACGCTACAGTATCAAAAGCCTTTCTAAGATCTAAATATATGATATCAAAGTTATTCCCTGCATCTAATTCCTTTGTGACCACATCATAGTATCCAATCAGATTGGTCAGGCAAGACTTTCCCTTAACAAAACCATACTGTGTCCGAGCTATAACTGAAGTCTTGTCTAGATGATCCTGCAGTGCCTTCTTTAACCAGTGCCTCCATTAATTTTCCTGGAACAGAAGTTAAACTAACAAGTCTATAATTATTTGTATCGCCCTTTGTTCCTCCTTTGTGAATTGGGGTCACATTTGCACATCAGTCCATGGGTACCTCCCCTGAATCCAAGGAAGCTCTCATAATTATGGCTAAGGGTTTGCTTACTTCCTTTGCTGCCTCCTTTAATATAACTGGATAGATCCCAACCACCCCGGGTTCCTTTTTTAAGTTTATCTTCAACAATTTCTCCTCCACTTTCCTTTCAGTCATTACAAAATCATCTATCTCACTGCCAGAGGTTAATTCAGCTCTGGCATTCCCCTCCCTGAATAACTCCTCATGGGTGAATGTAGATGCAAAATACTTATTTAGTTTGTTAGCCACCTGAGCAGGATCATCAACAGTTGAACCATCAATATCCAGTGGACCAATCTGATTCATCCCTTTCCTTCTAGAGTTTACACAGGTAAAGTATGTCTTTGTGTTTTTCTTTGCATCCTTTGTCAAAGATTTCTCATAATCTGCCTTTGCCTGCCACCTGCCTAATCTCCTTTGTGACTTGGTTACAGACCAGCTTATAGCTATCATGGGCTTCCATGTCACCCATATATGTATCCCATACATTTTTCTTCTCTGCCATATGTCTCATTAGTTCATCTGACATCCATTTAGGCCTAAACCCTGAACAATATTTCTTAGTTGGTATGTAAAGCCTAGTAGCTTCCAAGATAAATTCTTTGAATGCTTCCCATTTTGAATTTGCTGTTGGTAACATCATCAGTTGGTCCCACTGTATAGAATTTAAATACTGCCTCAAACCACCGTAGTTGCCTTTACGAAAGCAAAAACCCTTCCCTTCACCCCTGATGGTAGTTACCTCTTGGAGTAAATCCCACTTCAGCACACTGTGATTACTGCCACCTAGTGGTTCCTTTACCTGCAGATTCTTAATGCATGAAGTATCACTACTGATAATCAGATCAAGAGTATTACTCCCTCTAGTTGCCTCCCGAACATGCTGATGTAGAAAACAATCATCCAATAAATCCAGAAAAGTCTTGCTAGTGTGTGAGTGATCAACCCACAAATTCCAGTCAATATCAGGGAAATTAAAATCCCCCCATTATAAGACTCTCTGATTTACTGGCCCACAATGTTGTTATGTTTGTTGTTTGTAGTAGTAGTGGCATGTGATGCAAGAAAGCAAGTGCATGAGCTTATGCAGCATCGTACAAAAAAAAAAAAAAAATCACACCATTTCCTCCAAATGCCTGTCCAGTTCCTCCTTAAATTTATTTAACCTATCAACTTCCACAACAGCATATGGAAGTTTGTTCCAGCAATTAACCACCCACTGGCTAAAGGCAAATTTCCGCACATCTATTCTACATCTGTCTTTTCTTAATTTGAATTTATGCCCCCTTAGGTTCGTAATCTGAACAATTTTTTTTTTTTTTTTTTTTGTAGTTGTTGACGCATCGGCTTCTGTGGCCATAGTGCACCTCCCAAGGATTTTGCAGTACTCTGATCCAAGCCCGAGGTGGGATTCGAACTCACGACCTTTGGGTTGCTAGGTAGGCACTTTACCCACCCGGCTAGTCTGGTCGACTCTGAACAAGTGGAAGGATTCCATCAGAATTCAGTGTCCTCAACCCATTCAAGTCCTTTTACACCTCAATCAGATCACAGCGCAGGTGCCTAGTCTCCAGCCTCTGCAATTTGTAGAACTTTGTTATTTGGTTTTTAGGAGCATTAGCAACTAAGGCCATATTGCTCCGGGGATATGCGGTGGTCATTCCCTGACCGTTCCGTATCCTCTGTATTTGGTGGTCATGGACTCGAATTCCAGTCTAATCAAGAAGCATGTGCTACACACTGCTGCTACTGCCCACCTGGCTACGGAGGTGCCACTGGCCCACTCTATTTATCTGTACAGTTTATTATATTCATCAGCGTCATTAGGCCTATAACCCACTCCTACTCTCAATTTTGATCTCCCAATGCTATGATATGATAACGATGAAAGTGTAGTGCAATTTACATTATAAAAATGACCTTTTAGAGAGATAAATAGCTTAGTTATATAGCTAAAATTTCAACTTCTGAAATCTTGGAACGAATTACCAAAAAAAAAAAAAATAATAATGTGTTATTGGGTTCACATTATGATATTTTCAGAATCCCTCCATTTATTCCTAAGGGATGCAAAATATGTTCCAACGATTTTTTTAAGCTTGCACTGGCTGGAAAAAACTTATGTAAAATCGAATTTCCGTAAGTCGGGGAGTGGCTGTATATACAGAGCCATAGTGAGGGCAAGGCAACCAGGGCACAACCTTGTAAGAGGGTGCTAAATGTAAATTTTACTATACACTATTTTATAGATAACTGAAAGAAAATTTGTTGCCTGTGAAGTTGAGTCTGAGAATTTGGAATTGCTTCCCATTTAATATGAACTAAAAATATTCATTTGCTATTAGGAAACAACCGACTGACTATGTATGCACCAGCAGTATCAAACATGATTGAAAGAAAAAGAAACTGCTGTAAAAGTCCTAAGAATTTTAATATAAAAGTTATTTTTAAAAAAATACTAAAACTATATAAATATTAATACTAATACTAAAAAGTTACTAAAACCTCTGGACAAAGGCGCATCAGTCAAGTTTTTGTGTGATGAGTATGGTACTTGGTTCATCTACAGTCTATGATTTGATGAAACAAAGAAAAACTGTTAAAAATTTTATGGTAATAGTGATCTACCTGAGTTAATGGAACTCAGGAAGACAATACACTAGACAAAGAATGTAGAAATAGACAGTTTTAATGGAATGTATCCGACAGCACCGAAGCAAAAAATACCCTCTCAATCGTTTTATTATTATGGCCCAGGCAAAACTTTTCCATGAGCATTTAGGCATAACAATACCCTGTGATTATACATCAGGCTGGTATGCAAAATTTAAGAAACGTAATGGCCTTTGTATATCGGCAGTGTGTGGTGAAAAAGCATCAGCTGATTATGATGCTGCAGAGGCATATTTGGGTGCGTTTGCAAAATTAATTGATGATAAGTTTACTGTAGAACAGGTGTATAATGCTGACAAGATGTCTTTATATTGGAGGTATACTCCTAGAAAAATTGTTGTTGCACCAAAGGAATCAGCACCCAGTGGGTTTAAAGACTCAAAAGAAAGGGTAACAGTTTTAGGTTTTGCAAATGCTGCAGGGTCACATAAAATGAAAATGCTTGTTATTGGTAAAACCAATAATCCAAGAGCTTTCAAAGGAGTAAGTGTCTTTCCAATTATTTACAAGGCAAACAAATGAGACCATGGATTACCAAAAAAAAAAAAAAAAAAATCTTTCTTGATTGGTTTGAAAACCATTTTGTACTAGAGGCTAAAGCACATTGTATGTCTGCAGGGCTTCCCAGTGACAGCGAGATAATGTTAATTCTTGACAATTGTGCGGCACATCCTGACACAGTTTCTTATCAAAGATAATGTGTTTGCCATATATCTGCCACCTGTCTGTGCGTCCTTGATCCAGCCAATGGATCAAGGGATACTGAGGTCATTCAAGGAAATCTATAAGAATGAATTTATGCATAGAATGTTCACAGAATGCAACAAGGGTGTTGGAATAAAGACATTTCAAAAAGATTTTAATATCAAGGATGCAATCTGGATTGCTGCAAAAGCATGGGACAGGGTTGATGAAGACACTTTAAAACACTTTTGGCATAATTTATGGAAAGAATCTGTCTTTGATGATGATCATGAACAAGAACATGATTTCACTGGACTTAGGGCATCAAGAGAGAAGAAAACTGTCGATGGCTTGATGAATTTTGTTAAAGGTTTCATGTCCTGAAGCCCACATGTCGGATTATAATGCAGTGGAAGAGTGCCTCCATATTGATGATGATGCTGTTGCTCCAGTTACCCTCAGACTAACAGACGGTGAACTCTGTGATATGGTAATGAATGAAAATGAAGATAACGAGAGTGATGATGAAGATATCATTCGAGAGGCCTGAGGAGTTTTAGGGGGCACTGCCCTAGAGATGGGAACGATAATTCATGGTAGGGCAAATTGCAATTTGTACAGAGTGAGCAGCTGTCTGGAAGAAAAGTAATGCTCAGAGCAAAAGAGAAACCCCAGTTTTTTAGATGCAGAGGAAAAAATATTTGTGATGTGCTTATGCTAAGATAGATCAGAAGCCAGAGTAATTGCTAAGAGAGAGATATGTGATCTTGTCTAGAAATCTGAGTGTCATTGAAGACAAGCATAGAAGCAGAAGAAACCTTTTTGTGAGATATAAGGCAGGAGTGAGTTTTAGAAGGTTGGTTCGTGGTTTGTTTGAATTTTTTTTGGTTGTTGGTATTGGGCTTAATGACACAGGGGAAATTTTTTTTTGTGTAAAAGCAACTTTGGCTATATTGTGCCTAACTATTAGTGTTATGTGACCATATTTCTTAATTATGATTTATATAATAGGACTGAAATGTCCTACTAATTTTAAATAAGTAAATATATTTTGAATTTTGGAGTTATCACCCATGATTTGTGATAAAGTCAGGGAATCCTGAATATTCACAGGGAGATGGAAGGCAGTTTGTCGTGCCACGTGGTAATGTGGACATTACATAAGGAAATGTTTCACAGCGAGTTGACAAGAGCAGTGGAGTTATTCTAGAGGATTTTCTTTTATCATTAAGTATAAGTGTGTGAGATGAGTATGTCCAATGCACAATCATGTTAGAATGACTTCTTTGTGCAGATTCTTAGGGAGACTCGAATTTCATGATGGAAGTTCCTGTTTTATTTGAAAAAGTTTATTTAGTTGATTTTACTAGATTTATGACCACTGAGTATTGATTGTCTGTCTGATGATAAGTCTGTAATCGGAATGTGGAACTTTATAAAATATTAGGTTTATATTTGTAGGATTCTTTGCTGTTCAATCAGCACTTTCATTTCCGTCAATGCCAGCATGTCCTGGGATCCAACAGAAATTTACTTACCTTCTTTTGCTTTTGAGCTTAGCAAAATAAGATTGTATCTGGAGAAGGATGGGATATCTGCTTTTGCAGGAGAGCATGTATGGACGGTGGATTTTTGGCTGCTGTAAAAGGGATAAGTATTTTTTAAATTTTTAACGTATTCTTCGTTATTTAAGTTGGTACATTGTGTTTTACAGAGATATTAAATAGGTTTAGTAGTGTTCGTTAGCTTCTTATTTTGAATTTAACCAGTGATTTTTGGAGTTACGACTTCCGGTGTTGGCGCCAATATTGTCGAACTAGCTGCCATATTGTAGTCGATAAGAAATAGCTTAAAGTACAGTAAACCCCCGCTATTCACAGTCGCTGATTTAACAAAAATGAAATCTAAAAAAATGTGAATTTTAAAGCGCCGTGAACATTTTCCGCAATAAAAAAACATGGGTGTGGCTAAAATTATCTTTCCTGGTCAAAAGAGCACTCAGTGGGTGGGTGGGGGGTGATAAAATCGTGAGCTTGAATGTTTCTCGCTAATCCTTGTTCAGTATGTGTTATGCGCTTGTCATGGAAGGTTTCGTCGTTTGCTTTTAATTTATATTCTTATAAATTGAATAAATTTATCAATTTATAAATTGATATGCTTACAAAAGTGATAAATCTACCGTTTTGCAGTGTAAAACAGACTTTTTCCGAGTGTGTTAACGGAAGAAAGTGACTTTATTGTGGACAAGTTCTTTCTAACCAGTACAAAAATATGGCTACGAATAACAAGGGAAATGTGAAAAGATCAAAGGTGATGACATTAGCGAATAAAATTGAGTTATTAGACAAAATTTCTAATGGTGAAAGTGTCTCCTCAGTGGCAAAACATTATAAAATCAATGAGTCAACGGTACGATCAATCAAAAAATCGGAAGAAAAAATCCGCTGTAGTGTCCGTGAAAACACGCTAATTGCTTCAAAAATTTACTCTGTAATTCGTGATGTTAAATTAGAAAAAATGGAAAAAGCTTTAAATCTGTGGATAGAAGACAGAACTCAAAATAAAATTCCCTTAAGTTCACTCATCATTCGTGAAAAGGCAAAACTCTTTTATCAACACTTTAGCAAAACTGGTGATCGCACTGGCGGGATAAGTTTTTTAGCTAGCAAAGGCGCTGGTTTGAAAGATTTGTTTGAAATTTCTAATAAATATTACATTTAATATTAAATTGTTTTTTATTTTAATTTCAATGCCTTATGCTTGCTTTCTAATGGTTATATTATGAAGGTACATATAATACATAAATAGACAAAATTTTGGACTAGTTTTACTTATATATTTCATACTTTGGAATGGAACCCCTTTATTACTATGGGTTCAGGGAATGACCACCACATATCCCGGAGCAATATGGCCTTAGTTGCTAATGCTCCTAAAAACCAAATAACAAATAAGGTAATTTTTCTTCACGATTTTAATGTTAGTGACTCACTAGGGCTCATATTCTAATTATTCTTAATCATATTCAGCTGATCGAGATGCAAAGGCTTTTGCCATTATTAATAACCTTTATTACTATGGCATTTCTCAGGAACGTAACCCCCGCGAATAGCGGGGATTTACTGTATATATATCTTGAACTGATAGCGAAGGTATAAAGTAAAATTAGATAGCGTAATACGAAGCACTGTATTGGGAACCTGTTAGCTTATTATAGTATTATCAATTAATCAAAAATATTATTAGCATTAGCATTAGTAGAGGCATTTGATGCAAGAAAGCAAGCTTATGCAGCATCAGCCAAAAAAAAAAAAAAAAAAAACCCACTTCCACTTCACCCCTCTGTTCGTTCAAAATACCTGTCCAGCTGAGCCTTAAACTTATTTAGGCTATCAACCTCCACCACAAGGGATGGAAGTCTGTTCCACCAACCAACCACGCGCTGGCAAAAGGCAAATTTCTGCACGTCTATCCTACATCTGTCTTTCCTCAATTTGAATTTATGCCCTCTCAGGTGATTTTTCTGAGCTAGAGGAAGAATCCCATCAGCATTGAGCATGCTTAAACCATTCAACGCTTTATGCACCTCTATCAGATCACCTCACTGGTGCCTAGTCTCCAGACACTGTAATTTGCAAAACTTAAGCCTTTCTTCGTAAGAGCACCCCTTTGTTCCATTCACTAATCTTGTTGCCCTTCTCTGTACTCGTTCCAGCAGCTCTACATCCTTCTTGAAATGAGGCCTCCAGACCTGTATACAGTACTCTAGGTGTGGCCTGACCATTGCCTTATACAATGGAATAATCACCTCCTTATCCCTGCTGGAAAAATTCCTGTATATCATTGACAATACTCCATGAGCTACTCTTGCAGCCCATCTGCACTGCTCAGAGAACTTCATATCTGCCTGCACAACCACCCCCAAGTCCCTTTCATTCTCTACCACTGTCAGTGTAGTACCACAGAGTTGATACGTTGCTCTGGGGTTGCTGTTTCCCATGTGTAGTACTTTACATTTGTCAATGTTAAACTTCATTTGCCACCTTTCAGCCCATCTGCTCAACCTTTCCAGATCCTGTTGCAGCAGCATAGTATCAGTAGTGTCCTTGACAACCCTGCCAACCTTTGTATCATCTGCAAACTTGGACATTAAGCTTGATATACCATCATCAATATCATTCATAAATACAGAAAACAATAATGGACCCAACACTGAGCCCTGAGGGACTCCACTAATAACATTAGTCCACGATGAGCAGTGTCCATTGATTACCACTCTCTGTCTTCTCCCCCTCAACCATCCCTTTATCCATAGCAGCAATTTGCCTCCAATGTCACACTGCTCCAATTTGTGTAGCAGTCTTCCATGTGCAACAGTATCAAAAGCCTTTCTAAGATCCAAGTATATAATATCAAAGCTATTCCCTGCATCCAGTTCTTTTGTGACTGCATCATAGTACCCAATCAAATTCGTCAGGCAAGACTTCCCCTTAACAAAACCATGCTGTGTCCGAGCTATAACCGAAGTCTTGTCTAAATGATCCTGCAGTGCTTCTTTAACCAGTGCCTCCATTAATTTTCCTGGAACAGAAGTTAAGCTCACAGGTCTATAATTACTTGTGTCAGCCTTTGATCCTCCTTTGTGAATTGGGGTCACATTTGCACATTTCCAGTCTATGGATACCTCCCCCGAGTCCAAGGAAGCTCTCATAATTATGGCTAAGGGTTTGCTTACTTCCTTTGCTGCCTCCTTTAATATAACTGGATAGATCCCATCCACCCCGGGTGCCTTTCTTGTGTTTATCTTCAACAGTTTCTCCTCCACTTTACTCCAAGTTATTTCAAGATTCTGTAGCTTACTGCTAGAGTTGAATACATCTCTGGCATTCCCCTTGCTGAATAACTCCTCATGTGTGAATGTTGATGCAAAATATTCATTTAGTTTGTTAGCTACCTGAGCAGGGTCATCAACAGTTGACCCATCAATATCAAGTGGACCAATCTGATTCATCCCCTTCCTTCTAGAGTTTACATAAGTAAAGAACTCTTTGCTGTTTTTCTTTGCATCCCTTGCCAAAGATTTCTCGTAATCTGCCTTCGCCTGCCTAACCTCCTTTGTAACTTGGTTGCATATCAACTTGTATCTATCATAGGCTTCTGTGTCATGTGTTAATTTGTAAGTATCCCATGCATTTTTCTTCTCTGCCATATGCCTCATTAGTTCATCTGACATCCATTTTGGCCTAAACCTTGAACAATATTTCTTAGTTGGTATGTAAAGCCTAATAGCTTCCAAGATAAGTTCTTTGAATGCTTCCCATTTTGAATTTGCTGTTGGTAACATCATCAGTTGGTCCCACTGTATAGAATTTAAATACTGTCTCAGTCCATCGTAGTCGCCTTTACGGAAGCAATAACCCTTCCCTTTACCCCTAATGGTAGTTACCTCTTTGAGTAAATCCCACTTCAGCACACTGTGATCACTGCCACCTAGTGGTTCATTTATCTGCAGATTCTTAATGCATGAAGAATCACTGCTGATAATCAAATCAAGAGTATTACTCCCTCTAGTTGCCTCCCGAACATGCTGATGTTGAAAACAATCATCCAATAAATCCACAAAAGCCCTGCTAGTGTGTGAGTAACCAGCCCCCAAATTCCAGTCAATATCTGGGAAATTAAAATCTCCCATTATAAGACTCTCTAATTTACTGGCCCACTCTATTTCCCTGTACAGTTTATTATTATACTCAACAGTCATTAGGCCTATAGCACACTCCTACTCTCAATTTTGATCTCCCAATGCTTATGTCACACCAAACTGACTCAACACTGCACTGTTCAGCGATGTTGACTGGCTTCACTTCCTTGGTTTTTATATGTTTCTTAACTAATAGCATAACCCCTCCCCCTTCCTATCCTGTCTATCCTTTCTGTAGACGTTGTACTCCCCAAATTGCAGTTCTGCATCCCTTATATCTGTGTGACACCACGTCTCTGATATCCCAACAATATCTGCCTTTGATGTTTTGAGCAATACCTCAAATTCATCAAATTTATTTACTAAACTCCTAGCATTGGTGTACACGCAAGTATACCTGCACCTGTTTCTATTCTTAGCTACCCTAACACAACCCATGTGTTTACTTGTACCGCAATGGCTCCCAGCAGTCTCTGAAATACCATGCATCTTGTTTTTCAGGCTTCTGCTCATTCTAATAGAAGCAGTGCAAGAATCTCTTTCACCTCTGCCAGTGGCTACTGTCAATCTACTGGTCTTTGTCTCCCCCCAAGCTAGCAGTTTTCCGACCCACCTAACACTGCCTCGATAGCATCAGCAAATATTCTTGCACCCTTTCTATTTAAATGTATCCCATCCCTGTAGAAGCAATCTCTCCTGTTAACAAGTACAGTCCAGGCTGAAAAAAATTCTACCCCTTGAGCCTTGCACAATCTTTCCAGGGCCGAAGGATGGAATTACATTATGGTCGTATTCTATATATTGCCACAGCAAATGGTACTAGTCCATAAACACAGTACACAAATATTAATTAAAAACAGTGTAATACAAATTTAACAGACTTATTAATTCTACCTCGCAAGCACACACATGCACACGCAAATTAATAAATTGTTATAGAATTATATATTTTAATATATTTTTTTTTATTATTTTGAATTATAATTATGAGTGTCTGTTATATACAGATATATACAGTTATACCCAGTTATTTATTAACAAATAACAGTACAAAACCAGTAGCTTTCGGAACGCGTGTCCCTTTATCAACTGATAAGTTAACATAAAAATTTGAATACATTACAAGCAAATGTGGCACGTTAATCATGCGTCATAGTTGTAACACGGACGTGTGCTGCTTTACGCCAGTGATCATCCATCAATAAAACGGTTGTTTCTAGGATGGGATGTAGACGCATGCCTTCCTAGAAACAACCGTTTTATTGATGGATGATCACTGGCGTAAAGCAGCACACGTCCGTGCTACAACAATGACGCATGATTAACGTGCCACATTTGCTTGTAATGTATTCAAATTTTTATGTTAACTTATCAGTTGATAAAGGGATACGCGTTCCGAAAGCTACTGGTTTTGTACTGTTATTTGTACTTTATTTGTTAATAAATAACTGGGTATAACTGTATATATCTGTATTTGAACTATGGACCCCAGTACTCCAGGCCCATTCGTTACTAGTGTCTGTTATACATTTTTAACATTCCTGTCTGAATGTAGTTTTTCTGTTTTACCCCATATTGATTGTTAAATATAAACCTTTGAAATCAAAGTCCATGTTTAAATAAATGTGCGACAACCAGCGAGCTTAAATAAAAATTCTTTTAAGCAAGCATGGGGATTAGTACAACCAGCACTAACCAATTCCGATACATTTTTGCGGACACCACTGTCTACGCATGACTTGGTGGAGAGGGGGGGGAGTGAATCACTTTTTACATTACTGGATTAATTTTGGATAATTATCAGTGATTTTTAGGTATAGAAATCAGCAGAAATCATTGTATGTATCAATAAAAATCATACAATGTATGATTTCTATCAATACATACAATATGTATTTTTCAAAATAATGAAGTTTCATTTAATGTTAAACTGTAGATGGAAAACCTAGATTAATTAGGAAGTAGGATATATGAAACCGATGGGTGTTAGAATCAGTCTTTTTTTAGGCCATGATTTAAAAATATAATGCATATGCAATTTTTATGTACCATACAGGCTGCTGTTGTTGTTGTTGTTATTTGGTTTTTAGGAGCATTAGCAACTAAGGCCATATTGCTCCAGGATATGCGGTGGTAATTTCCTGACCTTTCCGCATCCTCCGATTTGGTGGTGATAGGCTCGAACCCTGGTCTAATCAAGAAGCGTGTGCTACGCACTGCTGCTCCTTCCCACCTGGCTAAGGAGGCACCTCCGTACAGGCTGCAATGTGTTGTACAAAGCAAAACGGTAAGAAACCTTTTTAAAAAAAAAGATATTTATTTATAAAAAATCAATGATAATAAAAAAAAAAAAAAATCACATGGAATGTGATTTTTTTAGAAACAATAAGTATAAATCTAAAAACTGAAGTAATAAAAAGTTAATTTCTTCGCTGTCATACTGATTAAATTTTTGCTCTTTTTTTTTTCCTTCAAGATTTGAAAACAATAAGGAACTGATGGCTAAGTTTTCTGAGCAGTGCAGACGGGCTGCAAGAGTAGCTCATGGTGTATTGCGATGATATATAGGAATTTTTCTAGCAGGGATAAGGAGGTGATTATTCCCTTGTATAAGGCAATGGTCAGGCCACACCTAGAGTACTGTATACAGGTCTGGAGGCCTCATTTCAAGAAGGATGTAGAGCTGCTGGAACGAGTACAGAGAAGGGCAACAAGATTAGTGAATGGAACAAAGGGGTGCTCTTACGAAGAAAGGCTTAAGTTTTGCAAATTACAGTGTCTGGAGACTAGGCACCAGCGAGGTGATCTGATAGAGGTGTATAAAGCGTTGAATGGTTTAAGCATGCTCAATGCTGATGGGATTCTTCCTCTAGCTCAGAAAAATCACCTGAGAGGGCATAAATTCAAATTGAGGAAAGACAGATGTAGGATAGACGTGCGAAAATTTGCCTTTAGCCAGCGGGTGGTTGGTTGGTGGAACAGACTCCCATCCCTTGTGGTGGAGGTTGATAGCCTAAAGGCTCAGCTGGACAGGTATTTTGAACGAACAGAGGGGTGAAGTGGAAGTGGGGTTTTTTTTTTTTTTGGCTGATGCTGCATAAGCTTGCTTTCTTGCATCGAATGCCTCTACTAATGCTAATGCTAATACCCAATCCCCGTACATTACAGTAGACAAAATTCTGAATATCGTAATTTATGTAACGAACTGGATGGTTATAAAGGGCAATTTTTAAATATATCAGAACGAATCAAAAAACATTGTTTCAAATTTGAATAATAAATGGTATTAATATTTTTTTTTCTTGCTAAAATTTTTCCATGGTATTCTTTTTTATATACAGCGCATACCCAGTTAGTTGACACTTTTGTTCCATATTGCGCATTTTACATAAATGCACAATTTTTATTTCTAAACCTGTAATCCAGAAGTTTTATTTTTTTTATGTAAATTTATGTAAAACTTCTGGATTACAGGTTTTGGTTACGTCACCACGAATTCTTGCGTTTTACAGCAACAGTGGTACTAATAATTGCCTAAAGGCCAGAGGTGTGAGCAACATATACCCAGTTGAGTGATATCTGTGCTTCCTGGGAATCAGCAAGCTTAATTTGTTGAGGTAAGCTGGGGGATTAACACAAGAAGCAATGCCGCTGTCCACACGCTGTTATTGTATGCACTCTCATTGACTTACATTGTTCATTTAGGCTACCTGTAGCTGCTGGTCCCAAGTAAGCAATGCCACCTGCATTCTATGTGAGAGCACCCAAATATGGTAGGTTTGGTCTTGGCACTAGAAATGAGCGGGATGAAAGTTTAATTGAATTTTGTCATGTGAACAGTCTTGTCATATGCAACACCTGCTTTCAGCAGCACACGAGAAGGCTCTACACATGGAAATCTCCTGATCATAAAACAAGGAATCAGATTGATTATATCCTTATGCAGCAAAGGTAGCTTTCCAGTGTAATCACAGCAAAAACACTTCCTAGAGCAGATTGTGGCAGTGATCATCAGCTACTCCACATCATTCTCAAGTTGAAGCTGAAAAAGATCATGAATAAGGTTTTCCCTAGATGATTGGACATAGAAAATATTCCAAACGATTATATTATTGGCACTAATATAGTGCCAATATATTATTAGGCACTAATAATATATTGGCACTAATATAATATATATAGTTGGCACTAATGATATTAAAAGTAGGAGACCGGCGGAATTACTTAGCAAGTACAGGTCACTGTTGAAAAAAAGCCGTGAATTAGGGTTGAATTTGAAAGTGTCTGCAATTCTGCCCAGACACGATAGGAGGGAGTATATGATGAGAGCCTTGTCGATCAATTCGGCCCTGGAGGGATTGTGCAAGGCTCAAGGGGTAGAATTTTTTTCAGCCTGGACTGTACTTGTTAACAGGAGAGATTGCTTCTACAGGGATGGGATACACTTAAATAGAAAGGGTGCAAGAATTTTTGCTGATGCTGTCGAGGCAGTGTTAGGTGGGTCGGAAAACTGCTAGTTGGGGGGGATACAAGGACTAATAGATTAACAGTAGCCACTGGCAGAGGTGGAAGTGATTCTTGCACTGCTTCTATTGAAATGAGCAGAAGCCTGAAAAACAAGATTCAGGATATTTCAGAGACTGCTGGGAGTCATTGCGGTACAAGTAAACACATGGGTTGTGTTAGGGTAGCTAAGAATAGAAACAGGTGCATGTATACCTGCGTGTACACCAATGCTAGGAGTTTGGTAAATAAATTTGATGAATTTGAGGTATTGCTCAAAACATCAAAGGCAGATATTGTTGGGATATCGGAGACGTGGTGTCACACAGATATAAATAATGCGGAACTGGAATTTGGGGAATACAATGTGTATAGAAAGGATAGACAGGACAGGAGGGGAGGAGGGGTTATGCTATTAGTTAAGAAACACATAAAGTCCAAGGAAGTGAAGCCAGTCGACATCGATGGACAGGGCAGTGTCGAGTCAGTTTGGTGTGACATAAGCATAGGGAAATCAAAATTGAGAGTAGGAGTGTGCTATAGGCCTAATGACTCTGATGAGTATAATAAGATATTGTACAGGGAAATAGAGTGGGCCAGTAAATCAGAGAGTCTTATAATGGGGGATTTTAATTTCCCAGATATTGACTGGAATTTGTGGGTTGGTCACTCGCACACTAGCAAGGCTTTTGTGGATTTATTGGATGATTGTTTTCTACATCAGCATGTTCGTGAGGCAACAAGAGGGAGCAATACTCTTGATCTGATTATCAGTAGCGATTCTTCATGCATTAAGAATCTGCAGATAAATGAACCACTAGGTGGCAGTGATCACAGTGTGTTGAAGTGGGATTTACTCAAGGAGGTAACTACCATCAGAGGTAAAGGGAAGGGTTTTTGTTTTCGTAAAGGCGACTATGATGGGCTGAGACAGTATTTAAATTCTATACAGTGGGACCAACTGATGATGTTACCAACAGCAAACCCAAAATGGGAAGCATTCAAGGAACTAATCTTGGAGGCTACCAGGCTTTACATACCAACTAAGAAATATTGTTCAAGGTTTAGGCCTAAATGGTTGTCAGATGAACTAATGAGACAGGTGGCAGAGAAGAAAAATGCATGGGATATATACAAATTAATGGGTGACATGGAAGCCTATGATAGATATAAGTTGGTCTGTAACCAAGTCACAAAGGAGATTAGGCAGGCAAAGGCAGACTACGAAAAATCCTTGGCAAAGGATGCAAAGAAAAACAGAAAAGAGTTCTTTACATATTTAAACTCAAGAAGGAAAGGGATGAATCAGATTGGTCCACTGGATATTGATGGTTCAACAGTTGAGGATCCTGCTCAGGTGGCTAACAATCTAAACGAGTATTTTGCATCTACATTCACACATGAGGAGTTATTCAGGAAGGAGAATGATGTAGGTAAAGTAAACATTGGCAGTGAGCTGGATGATTTTGTAATAACTGAGAAGAAAGTGGAGGAGAGATTGTTGAGGATAAACATAAAAAAGGCACCTGGGGTGGATGGGATCTATCCAGTTATATTAAAGGAGGCAGCAAAGGAAGTAAGCAAACCCCTAGCCATAATTATGAGAGCTTCTTTGGACTCAGGGGAGGTACCCATAGACTGGAGATGTGCAAATGTAACCCCAATTCACAAAGGAGGATCAAAGGCTGACACAAGTAATTATAGACCTGTTAGTTTAACTTCTGTTCCAGGTAAATTAATGGAGGCACTGGTTAAAGAAGCACTGCAGGATCATCTAGACAAGAATTCAGTTATAGCTCAGACGCAGCATGGTTTTGTTAAGGGCAGGTCTTGCCTGACCAATTTGATTGGATACTATGATGTAGTCACAAAAGAACTGGATGCAGGGAATAACTTTGATATTATATATTTGGATCTTAGAAAGGCTTTTGATACTGTTGCACATGGAAGACTGCTGCACAAATTGGAGCAGTGTGGCATTGGAGGCAAATTGCTGCTATGGATAAGGGGATGGTTGAGTGGCAGAAGACAGAGAGTGGTAATCAATGGACACTGCTCAACGTGGACTAATGTTATTAGTGGAGTTCCTCAGGGTTCAGTGTTGGGTCCGTTGTTGTTTTCGGTGTTTATGAATGATATTGATGATGGGATATCAAGTTTAATGTCCAAGTTTGCAGATGATACAAAGGTTGGCAGGGTTGTTAAGGACACTACTGACGCTATGCTGCTGCAACAGGATCTGGAAAGGTTGAACAGATGGGCTGAGAGGTGGCAAATGAAGTTTAACATTGACAAATGTAAAGTACTACATATGGAAAACAGTAACCCCAGAGCAACGTATCAACTCTGCGATACTACACTGACAGTGGTGGAGAATGAAAAGGACCTGGGGGTAATTGGGCAGGCAGATATGAAGTTCTCTGAGCAGTGCAGACGAGCTGCAAGGGTAGCTCATGGTGTCTTGTCAATGATATACAGGAATTTTTCTAGCAGGGATAAGGAGGTGATTATTCCCTTGTATAAGGCAATGGTTAGGCCACATCTTGAGTACTGTATACAGGTTTGGAGGCCTCATTTCAAGAAGGATGTAGAGCTGCTGGAACGGGTACAGAGAAGGCAACAAGATTAGTGAATGGAACAAAGGGTTGCTCTTACGAAGAAAGGCTTAAGTTTTGCAAATTACAGAGTCTGGAAACTAGGCACCGGCGAGGTGATCTGATAGAGGTGTATAAGGCTTTGAATGGTTTGAGCATGCTCAATGCCAATGGGATTCTTCATCTTGCTCAGAATAATCACCTCAGAGGGCATAAATTCAAATTGAGGAAGGACGGATGTCGGATAGATGTGCGGAAATTTGCCTTTGGCCAGCGGGTGGTTGGTTGGTGGAACCGACTTCCATCACTTGTTGTTGAAGTTGATAGCCTAAACAAATTTAAAGCTCAACTGGACAGGTATTTCGAACGAACGGAGGGGTGAAATGGGAGTGGTGTTTTTTTTTTTTTTTTGGCTGATGCTGAATAAGCTTGCTTTCTTGCATCATATGCCTCTACTAATGCTAATGCTAATGCTATGCTTGAAACAGGCATTCATTTTCAAGCTCTATTAGAACTAGATGACGATATGCTGCCTGAGGAAATGTGGGAAAATACAAAAAGCATTATTAAGGATTCAGCAAATAGACACATTAGAGAAAGGTCAAAGATCAGGAAGCCTTGGATTACAGAAGCCACTTTTAAACTTATTGAACCGAGAAGGACTGCAAAAGCCCAGGGTGTACAAGGAAATGAAGAGTATCAGGAACTAAGCAAAGTCATCAAGCACTGTACTGTTTAAGCCAGGACAAACAGGATTATATCAAAAGTGTAAAGAAATTGAATACCACAACAAACGAAACAACACTAAAAAGATGTATGATGTAATTAAGTCCTTAAGGCAAAAGTTCCAACCAAAACTTAATATAATTAAGGACTGACTCCAAAGGGGAAGTTTTAACAGAGGAGAACACAATCAAAGGAAGGTGGAAAGAAAACTATGAGCAGCTCTTCCAAGTGCCTGCTGGCACTAATGATCTGCCACCCCCTTTTCAAGAGTGTAATCATGAACCAGTTCCACTGAAGGAAGAAGTCGAAAAGGTCATCAGAGAACTAACATGTGGCAAGTCACCTGGAATTAATGAAATCCCAGTGGAATTGATTAAAGCTACAGGTGCGAAGGGTGCCGAGTTTTTTCATAAAATGATTGTAAAAATTTGGGAAATGGGATGGAAGAAATCAATTTGAATTGGAAGAAATCAATTTTCATCCCCTTACCAAAAAAAGCAGATCTGAAATTGCTCAAATTACAGGACTATTAGCCTAATTTCTCACGCTAGCAAAATTCTTCTTAAAATCATATTAAACAGAATCTCAAGAAAACTTGAAGAAGTGCCAGACTAGCAAGCAGGTTTCAGAAGGGGTAGGAACCAGAGATCACATCTTAAGTCTATAACTGATTATTGAAAAATGCAAAGAATTCGATATTCCAGTCGTTTTGTGTTTTATAAATTATGCAAAAGCATTTGATTGTGTTCAACATGAGAAACTATGGGAAACAACGACTATTATGGCAAAGCCCACCAAAATAAATTGGGTTTCCCAATCCATATAATTCAGCTGATTAAGTTACTGTACCAGGAACAGGAGAAACTGTAAGAATAAACATGGGAAACAGAGACGTTTCCACAACAGGTAACAGTGTCAGGCAGGGCTGTATTTTGTCACCTCACTTTTTTAATCTTTATGCCAAAGATATCATGCGTGAAGCTTTGGAAGATTTAAAGACTGGCATCAAAATTGGAGGACTGAAAATAAACAACCCTCATTATGCAGATGATACTGTGCTAATTTGCACAGTGTTAAGCAAGTAAGAAAAAGAGGATTGTTTCTGAATGTGTGTAAAACTAAAATTATGGTGTTGGTGATAATCTCGATTCCAGTAAAGTGAAGGTTAATGGGCAAGATATCGAAGAAGTTGATGAATTTGATTACTTAGATTCAAGAATAAATAAAAATAGTGACTGCTCAAACGATATAAAGAGACAATAGGCAATTGCTAAAACGTAGGTCGCTGACCTGATAAAATTATGGAGAGAACACGATCTGCCCCTAAAGACGAAACTGAGAATCATTGATTCATTAATTTTTCCAGTTGCCACTTATGGATGTGAAGGATGGAATCTGAAAAGAGTTGACAGGAAGCAAACTGAGGCATTTGAAATGTGGTGTTACGGGAGAATACTGCGTATTTTTTACTTGGATCGAAGAACAAATGAGTGGGTATTGAATAAAATTGGCAGGCCTAAAATTCTTCATAGCATCAACAAAAGAAAACAAACTCGAGTTTTTTGATCATATAGTAAGATGGGAAAACTTTCTGTTGAAGAATATAATGGAAGGAAAAACCGAGGGGAAGAGGTGCAGAGGAAGACCTGCAACTACGTGGACGGATGGGATCAGTGAACTTCTGGGCATGACACTTTGCGATGCTGCTCGTATAGCACACTATCGATGCAGTTGGAGGAATTTGTTGGTAGCCACAACAACTCCTCAGGGAGCTATGTGACTGGAAGAAGATTATTTAGATAAAGAAAATTGATATGATTTAGCTTATAATATTGGTTTGCTTCCCCTCTCCTTCAACTTCCGGCTAAATGCATATGAATGTCATATTAGATCACTACATTGCTACTTTTTCTTAAATGTCATTATCTCTACACATACTTCTCTATGCAAAGCCCACCAAAATAAAGTGTTCCATGGCCTATTTGATTATTAGTCTATGGCAGTATATTAGTAACCTAAAAAAAAAATAAAGTTAAAAATTATAATGATACAAAAGTGGTGTACACTAAAAATATGCAAAATTTATCAATTTTTATTTTATTTTTTTAATTATTAATTACAATTTTTCACGGAACACTTGTTCACATTTCACGGAAAATGTTTTTCCATGGAACACTGTATACAGTTGGTATACAGGTCTGGAGTCTTATTTTAGGAAGAATGTAGGTCTGCTGGAATGGGTGCAGAGCAGGGCAACCAGAATGGTGAAGGGAACAAAATGGTGCAAAATGGTGCTCTTACCTAGAAAGGCTTTAGGACTGCAAATTGAAGCTACTGGTAACGAGGCACCTTAGGGGGTAATCTAATTGATGTGTTAAAGGCTTTGAATGGATTGAGGAAGCTGAATGAGAATGACATTCTTCCTCTTGCTAAGACTACACACGAGTGGGCATAAATTTAAGTTGAGGAAGGATGGTTACAGAATCAATGTACGGAAGTTTGCCTTCAGCCAGCAGGTGGTTGATTGTTGGAACAGGCTTCCATCTGTTGTTGTTGTGGAAGTGGATGGTTTGAATAAATTCAGGGAAGAACTAGACAAATTCTTAGAGGGTATGGATGGGAGAAGTGTGTATTTTTTTTTTTTTTTTTTTTTTTAGCTGATGCTATATAAGCTTGCTTTCTTGCATCATTTGACACTACTACTACTATTACATTCTGTCATATATAGGAACTTGGTAAAAATATTCACAACTCTAGGACTGGTGAAACGCTGGTGTTAGACAGTCTGGGAACCCAACAAGAGGAACCGAGATGATGTTCACAATAAATCAACCAAAGCAGTAGACTACCTCTCACCCCCAGAGACCAACAACCTTAAACCAGAAAGAATGTGAATGTGAATTAAAGGTGCTGGCTTTTTTGAGTTACTGGACATGTATTTTAATAATCTCATGATCCTATTAAATGATAAGTACATGTGTATTATTCAAAAAAGATCCCATCAAACATGTTATTTTCTAAAAGATTACTCCTGGAGAAAAAAACTGACCAGCCTTTAAAAGAATAAACCCCATAATTCAGAAGCCATCTCCCACTTATTTGCCAACATTAAGGCCCACAAAGCTAATCTCCCAAAGAGATCTGTCAGTGGATAGCCTCTGGCCAAGTGGTTAGTAAGTTTCTGTTACCACATTCTCTGCTAATTTATTAATTTATTATTAATTAAAAAATAAGTAATATTTGAAATCCTGTTAACTATCTTTACTATCCCTAGATGGAACAGGAAGACAATTAATATTCATTTAACAGGATATTGCCAAAAAGCATAATATAGTTGCAAGGTTCACTGACAGCAAGAACTTTAACAAACACCTTTGTTCATCGAATCCTCCTTCCCCAAAGATGCTGATCACTTGAACTGTAAATGCAGGAAGTGTGTAAACCAAACCAGCTACAAAAGAGATACACAAGCATATGCACTAAACCACAGAAGTAATATTTTTAAAAATGATACTGAAAATCCATTCTATCAATGACAACCACACATTTAAGACAAAACATTGCAAAATAAATACAATACATAACAAAAAACAACATGACTTAATGGAAGTCTTTCATATAAAATAAAATAACACCATCAACAGGAATACTGGCAAGGTAACCATGCTTCCTATATGTTTGAAATCAGAGGGAACTATACAACAGTTTTCTAACTCACCAACAGACCTGGTTAGAATTTACAAGAACAAATGATTAATCTCAAATAAACAATAATAAGAGTAATAAACAATAATAATAACAACTTGATACTGATGGGTCAACTGTTGATGATCCTGCTCAGGTAGCTAACAAACTAAATGAATATTTTGCATCGACATTCACACATGAGGAGTTATTCAGCGAGGGGAATGCCAGAGGTGTATTCAACTCTAGCAGTAAGCTACAGAATCTTGAAATAACTGGGAATAAAGTGGAGGAGAAACTGTTGAAGATAAACACAAGAAAGGCACCCGGGGTGGATGGGATCTATCCAGTTATATTAAAGGAGGCAGCAAAGGAAGTAAGCAAACCCTTAGCCATAATTATGAGAGCTTCCTTGGACTCAGGGGAGGTACCCATAGACTGGAGATGTGCAAATGTGACCCCAATTCACAAAGGAGGATCAAAGGCTGACACAAGTAATTATAGACCTGTGAGCTTAACTTCTGTTCCAGGAAAATTAATGGAGGCACTGGTTAAAGAAGCACTGCAGGATCATTTAGACAAGACTTCAGTTATAGCTCGGACACAGCATGGTTTTGTTAAGGGGAAGTCTTGCCTGACCAATTTGATTGGGTACTATGATGCAGTCACAAAAGAACTGGATGCAGGGAATAGCTTTGATATTATATACTTGGATCTTAGAAAGGCTTTTGATACTGTTGCACATGGAAGACTGCTACACAAATTGGAGCAGTGTGACATTGGAGGCAAGTTGCTGCTATGGATAAAGGAGTGGTTGAGGGGGAGAAGACAGAGAGTGGTAATCAATGGACACTGCTCATTGTGGACTAATGTTATTAGTGGAGTACCTCAGGGCTCAGTGTTGGGTCCATTATTGTTTTCTGTATTTATAAATGATATTGATGATGGTATATCAAGCTTAATGTCCAAGTTTGCAGACGATACAAAGGTTGGCAGGGTTGTCAAGGACACTACTGACACTATGCTGCTGCAACAGGATCTGGAAAGGTTGAGCAGATGGGCTGAGAGGTGGCAAATGAAGTTTAACATTGACAAATGTAAAGTACTACACATGGGAAACAGCAACCCCAGAGCAACGTATCAACTCTGTGGTACTACACTGACAGTGGTAGAGAATGAAAGGGACTTGAGGGTGGTTGTGCAAGCAGATATGAAGTTCTCTGAGCAGTGCAGACGGGCTGCAAGAGTAGCTCATGGAGTATTGTCAATGATATACAGGAATTTTTCCAGCAGTGATAAGGAGGTGATTATTCCCTTGTATAAGGCAATGGTCAGGCCACACCTAGAGTACTGTATACAGGTCTGGAGGCCTCATTTCAAGAAGGATGTAGAGCTGCTGGAACGAGTATGGAGAAGGGCAACAAGATTAGTGAATGGAACAAAGGGGTGCTCTTACGAAGAAAGGCTTAAGTTTTGCAAATTATAGTGTCTGGAGACTAGGCACCAGCGAGGTGATCTGATAGAGGTGTATAAAGTCTTGAATGGTTTGAGCATGCTCAATGCTGATGGGATTCTTCCTCTAGCTCAGAATAATCACCTGAGAGGGCATAAATTCAAATTGAGGAAAGACAGATGTAGGATAGACGTGCGGAAATTTGCCTTTAGCCAGCGGGTGGTTGGTTGGTGGAACAGACTTCCATCCCTTGTAGTGGAAGTTGATAGCCTAAATAAGTTTAAGGCTGAGCTGGACAAGTATTTTGAACGAACAGAGGGATGAAGTGGAAGTGGGTTTTTTTTTTTTTTTTTTTTGGCTGATGCTGCATAAGCTTGCTTTCTTGCATCAAATGCCTCTACTAAAAAAAAAAAAAAAAAAGAGTGTTCATGTATCTATCAATTAGGAGCAACTGGAAGGGATAATGTCCTCCCTCCCTATCAAACATTTAACGAGGATTGCAGCAAAGCAAGCACTTCCTCTCACTGACTTTCAAGTACCAACAGAATATCCAATCACTCCATTACATGACAGGTCCCACAGGATCCTCCTTCAACCTTCTTACTGTGTTCTCTATGTTCAGTGGAAGAAGATGTAGTATTATCTCACATGGAAACATTAATTTTTATTCTTAAATTTTATTTATTTTTACCATGAAAGAAGGATTGCAAATATTTCTAAAATGTATGGCTGCTTAATGTATAGTTAAATTAAATTTATTAAATTAATCTAAATTATAGTAAAGCAGTGTAATATGTTTATCACACTGCTTATCCCTAAATTTGCCACTATATTCTTTGCCTTTATTTCACATTCATTAGTCTTGCTACACAGAGAAATGAACAAGCTCAGACACTTTGTAAAAAGGTGATCTCTTACCAGTAAATTATCTCTGTAGGGGTACATTCAGGAGAAATTTGACACCTTGTTGTTGAAAATTTAAATTGCATTCCTGATGGTAATATGGCTTCAGATGAAGAATGTATGGTTGGGACCTGTACCAAAATAAAACTGAAGAATTGGAAACAAGCTAATTACGATATGCAATATTCTTCTCTTGAACAGCCTTAGCACATTTATTGGAAAACCAAGGTTTAGATAAAGGACAAGATTTTAAAGTGAAGTGTGGAATAAAGGATTCCATTCCTACAAGAATAATTTCACTGACACAATCTGAGCAAATGTTGACATCAGAAGTTTTGAAACAGTAATTCAACCAAGTAAAATAAGAAAATAATCTCACAGTTCACCCTATTTTGCATTCTTGTAATGCCAAACAACACGAGGTTGGGAATAGCCATGAGATAAAGGCTCCATTTGAGAAGAGACAATCGCCAAGTTGTGATCTGAGGTACCTAAAGGACCACTCACTTTGTCTTAGTACACCCTTCTAAGTACACTCACATGTACTTAGAAGGGTTGTTTCTGAGAAAAATATCAAGTGTGTTGGTTGTATGGTTAGGATTGTCTGGTATTCTAGTAGGTAAATGAACAATCCGTGCGAGGTCATTAGTAATTCAAAAGCCTCAGCATCTCGACCAGCTGGGTCTGGTTGACTAGAGAATGGAAGCCAGCTGGAGTTGAGAACATTAAAATCACCAAGGAAAATTACCTCACTGTCAGGAAAGTTGGACTGGAGAAAGTCAAGTTGCAAAGAGAGGAAGTCAAAGAGCTCCAAGTGATTAGTGGAGTTAGGAGAATGGTATAGATAATAGATGAATTTGACAGAATGAGGTACAGAGATTTTAAGCCAGAGAAGATTGAAAAGAGGAGATTCCAAATTACCAAGTCTCTGACAGGGAATATCGGAATAGACATATACACAAGTACCACCTTTGAAGCGAAAGGAATCATACAGTGAATAATTTTGGCAACTGTGATGAGCAATAGTTGAATCAACTGATAACTGAGATTCTGTCAGAAAAAGTACATGGGGTTTGGCAGACCAAGTAGAAATGGACATCGTTGAGATTAGAACTGAGACCACGTTTATTTGTGAAATGAACTAGGAAGTTCATTTCCTGATAAATTATGAGGCAATGAAATTTTGGATATGGCATACACAAAATAAGAATATACGCACTACTTGGACTCCCTCCAGTCACTATCTGGCAGAGTAGAGGTAGCAAGATTATAAACTAGCTGATCTGAAAGCTTCCTAGAGAGTTACCAATAGGTTCAGTCCGGTGTACTAACTAGCAGCCGGACTGCAAACATCGTTTTAGAGCTGTACCCTCGAAATGTAAGGAAGTTTGGATCTAACCATGATGTCCATCATAACCTCAAAAGACATCAGTCATACTGCATGATGGAAGAGATGGGAAGGTGTTGACCGGAACTTAGCTCTGGAGACTAAACATGGGTTCCACCACTTCAAGCCTCCAGAGAAGATTGAAAAGAGGAGATTCCAAATTACCAAGTCTCTGACAGGGAATATCGGAACAGACATATACACAAGTACCACCTTTGAAGCGAAAGGAATCATACAGTGAATAATTTTGGCAACTGCGATGAGCAACAGTTAAATCAACTGATAACTGAGATTCTCTCAGAAAAAGTACATGGGGTGTGGCAGACTGCAAGTAGAAATGGACATCGTTGAGATTAGAACTGAGACCATGTTTATTTGTGAAATGAACTAGGAAGTGTTGATAAACTATGAGGCAATGAAATTTTTGGATACGGCATACACACGATAAGAATATACCCAGATCCTCGACAATTTCCCCCACCCCCCGCATACACTACTTGGACTCCCTCCAGTCACTATCTGGCAGATTATAGGTAGCAAGATTATACACTAGCTGATCCGAGAGCTTCCTACAGAGTTACCGATAGGTTCGTTCCGGTGTACTAACTAGCAGCCGGACTGCAAACACCGTTTTAGAGCTGTACCCTCGAAATGTAAGGAAGTTTGGATCTCACCATGATGTCCATCATAATCTCAAAAGACATCAGTCGTACTGCATGATGGAAGAGATGGGAAAGGTTTGACCAGAACTTAGCTCTGGAGACTAAACATGGGTTCCACCACTTCAAGCCTCCAATAAGCAAAGTGGTGGTATTGCACCAGTTGTTACTTTTTATTATTATTTTTTCTTGTCTTGTATCAGTCTCATTTTCCAATTGACACACTGTGTAGCTCTTAATTTTAGGAGTCACCTAAGAAGTTAGTTTAGTTTCTTGTAAGATCATATCTTGGAGTTTAGAGCAACAACGATGTCATAGATGCCATCCGTGTCAATGAATAATCCTTTTCAATTTGATTGTTTACAATATTTTGTTTCAAGAAAGATGAGTCAGTCTGTTTTTTAAGAGCAGGTTTACTCGTGCCGATCAAGCTTTTTTTCTGTTTTTTGGATACTTGGGCTGTCCAGATTCATTTCCTGACTGTGCTCTTGGTTAAATCTAAAGAACATTCAGTTCCCATGTCATCTGCAGGAAGATCTAACACAGTTTCATCTTGGTTGCTACTGTCTGTGCTCATACTGATTTGGTGTGACTGGTGTACCTCAACAGTATCTAGATTATATTATTCTGCTGGTACTTTATGACATGAATAAATATCTGCTGGTACTGTGACTGGGGTGTTGCTGCTTTGCTCTACTAAACCTGGCTTGGATGAATAGATGGGTTGAACACTGACTGAGCCTATTCTACTTGTTTTGGCAAGGTCAGCTTCATTTGCTTTTGTGCCTCTTGGTATGTCAATTTCCTTTCAATTTTATATTTGCATATGTTTTTCCATAGCTTCCATAAGTCACATGCTTTAGAAAAAGCTGGATGATAACCCTTGCAATTAGGGCAGAGTGGAGATGATGCAGTGTAATGTTTATTTGGATGTAACTTTGATTCACAGATTGGGCATGTGGCATCACATCGGCCTATAATTTGAGAGTAGCCAAGTTTTTGACATTTATAATGGGATTTGGAATGTAGGGTAATCTGCTTTTAATTGACTTTGAAGTTGGCAAATTTTGTGTACTGAAAGTCATGACGTTATGCAATGGAACTAGATCACTGTCTTTTCAAATCATAATTCTTCTGGCTTGCATTATTTTTTGCTGGTGCAACTCTTGGACTATCTCTTTTGAAATATTTAACAGGTGCTATTCAATTATAACTCCTTTGGAAGTTAAAAGTGGCACATGGAGTAGAGTGACTGATTAGGATTCCACTTATGGAATTAGCTTTAATAGCTACAATGTCCAGGTTGCATTGTCTCTATTAGTAGATCTCCCAACTGGAATTATTTGACCATTTTGGGTGACCTGCTGCATTTTCAAGGCACTTTTGAATAATGAACAGGGGCTTGCTCACAGGCTTAGATGAGAATGACTGCATGATCAAGAAAGCTGGAAGTCCTTGATCAATTGTTCTTTTTTAATCTCTTCATGTGATAGAGGTCATGCAATTTGGTGTTCGTCATTTTGTTGAGAGCTCAATGGCTCTAGTGGTAGATAGTACATTATGTCCATTTTGTGCTCCTATCAGCCCTGGGGGTTAGAGCTTTACCACCCAGTTTTCTGGCCCCACCATGGTAAGGCAGGAGCAGTGGCCAAGTGGTATTCAGTTAGTAATAAAAGATAGGAAAAAGAAAGGTAGCTTTCCTTTGTTAAATTAGGTGAATGTAAGAAAAAACTTCTGAAACTAAACTTCTGCAATTGAACTGTAGTTTTGAGAAATTGCTTTTTTGAATTGTGCAGTTGCTTGATCACTATAATGATTGTCAGCTTTTGGAGAAGATGCTTTGTATTGTTTAAAGATTTTTAATAATAAGTTTCCAAAGCTTAAAGAGGGCTGCTTGTCCACTGACGGTCTTCACTCCGGCTGCCCTTAAACTATGGGGGGGGAAAAAAACTATGATTAAGCTAATAGTAATCTGATCAGGACTGTTCAGTGTTTAACTATCCATGAAGTTGCTACTGGAATTAGTATTTCTTATGAGACATGTTCAATCAATCTTAACACAAGTTTTGGGAATGCAATGCATTTTAGCCAAGACAGAGCCAAGCATCTTCCCTGATGATCACAGAGTAGGAGTTCTCATATGTCATGATCTTTGTCAGCCTGCTGCTGCTTCTAACCCACACTTTATTTCTTCCATCATTACTAGTAATGAATTATGAGTATATGGCTATTATGTGGAAACAAATGTGCAATCTTCTCCAAGGCAAAAAAAAAAAAAAAACCACGATGATATTGATCAAATGTGAAGACCATCTTATCATATTTTTGACTCAGAGTGATATTACATTATGAATTCGCCTCACATGATGAAGCCAGGAGTAGTACTATGGAACAGTTCAGTAATTGTACAATGCAGAGTAAACAGCCAGAAAAGTGGGAATTTGTGCTTACATTATAAACAACATCCCTGAACATTTGGCATTTTATATTCGAGAATTTCTTATGGGACACTCCATCACTGTGGTTCCACAATTGCCATTTCATAAAATTTAGATTGCTGTGATTTGTTTTGTTTCCCAAGCTTAAAGCTCTATTTGTACAATATGAGATTAGCAATGACTGAAGAAATTATTTAGAACACAGACATCACTACTGCCAAAAGTTGTATAAAGCACTGTGCCAAGTTGATTAGTTCAAAGGAGATTCATATGAATAGACAGTGAGCATCATTTCCCTAATATCAGTTATCTCTGACCTTATTTTTGTTATAATACCTTGCATAATTATATTTATTTTTTTTTTAGCAACTAGAATCACTTCATTACATTCTTCATATTTGGTTTTAAATTTATATTTAAAATTAATACATAAAATAAATGTCAGTCAGCATCTACTGGGCTTTCTCTGTTTCACAGGAACTATTACATGAAATGAAGCTGTGCAATAATCTTCAGCATTTGTCGTTGTTTGTTTGTTATTTGGATTTTTAGGAGCATTAGCAACTAAGGCCATATTGCTCCGGGATATGCGGTGGTCATTCCCTGACCCGTCCGCATCCTCCGTATTTGGTGGTGACGGGCTCGAACCCCGGTCTAATCAAGAAGCGTGTGCTACACACTGCTGCTCCTTCCCACCTGGCTACGGAGGCACCTCTTCAGCATTTCTTTACTGTTAAAATGCACATCATTTTCATTAGGGAACAACAGATAATGCAATTGATGAGAGAGCAGATAACCTAATTTCTCTAATTATTTTTGATTTGTTCCTCATTTTACCATTAAGAAAGTTTTGAAAGTAAATGTAACATTACATTTGGTGTTTCAATTAACTAATCAGACAGACTGCCTTCCTCCCATACACAAATGCAAAAAGATCTGTGTACATGTAACACAAGCTATAACTTGGATGCCTCAAAATCTAGATGCCATCAGAAAACCATTATTATAATACAAGTGAGATCCCCATCCCATTAATACAAAACTAGAATATTTAAACTCCATTCCTTAAACAAATGATAATTTCATAAACTTTTCTGAAGTGCAAGGTGTGCTCAATAATACTTAGGCTTTGCCATATTATTAGCAATAACACTTAAAATACTTGAACAAAGAAACCTACCCTCATCTAATCTTCTTCCAAAGAACAAAATTGAAGAAACTGAGATGATAATTCACCATGATGAAGGAATACTGGATGATGCTGAAAATGTGAAAGGAGAGTAGAGCATGTTTAAAAATTTAAATCAGTGTCAATTATATCAGAAATTAATCTTCTAAAGAAATGAAATTAATGTAATGAGATAACCATATCACAAGGATATATAATACAACATATTCAAACTGCTGATGTACTAAGAAATTACTCAGGTGAACAGTGAGTCTTGTCAAAGTTACAAAAAAAAAAAAAAAAAAGTAATAATAATAATAATTAAACAGATTAAAAAAACAGCAGAGAAATAAGTTAAATGGCAAGCCTGCTGGCAAATCATTTGGAATTTATGTCGAATAGCATCCCTAAACAAGATACTTCCTTTTAACAGACACTTCAGAAATGTAAGAAGTAAAATATGGAAATTAACAAACGTTGCCCATGACAAAAAATGTACATATCTATGCACACTTATGATGAAAATCAATGCTTTCCAATTATAAAAAATACTGTAATTATATGGAACTTCATGCATTTACAATTTTGTTTCTCAAAATTAGCTTGTTTCTTGAATCTACCAAGAAGCTAACTAAAAGTGATAAGATGATATACACATGAAAGTGAAGTTTTTAAAGTAAAAAAAATGTTACAAATATGCATGTGTGCATACATGGCTTGCGCTATACCATCTGAGGAGTTAAAAGATGTTTTACATCATCTTAATATCAGTAATGCTTTTTCACAACATATTTGCATTTAAATTTGTGCAGAAGTCATCCTATGAAGAAGTATTGAGATAAACTCTATTTTTGTCAATACCTAAAAATAAGTATTGACAAAACATAGGATATATTGAGCTGTAGTAGCTCTTAGTTTCATAGTATATCTACTCAGAGATATCAGTAGTCTTTCAGATCCCACATCTATATCACTCACACTGTTCTTTCCAAATCTCAACTAAAAAAACATTTCATGTACTAGGTTCTCTGTATGTCAGAGTTTACAAAAAAAAAAAAAAAAAAAATACACACACAAAGATTCATGTTTATTCACTTTTTATGGGGGGAAAATAAATTCAGTGGATATTCAGTCTATCACAGATGACTGTCAAGTATAAACTAATAAGAAAAGAGTTAAGAAATATTTTAAATAATAAAAATTGATAACTTTCATTATTTACTTTATTATTATTTTATTTTTCATTTTTTGCAAGTGCAACAAAAGCTGGTGGTTTCCTTACATTACATTGCTAATAATAAAAGTTTTCCACAGAACTGAAAGGCACTGTTAGTGAACTTTGTCATTTGACTAATTGGCAAAGGGCTGTTCACAATTACGCAATTTGATGATTTCTAAACTTTCTGAATCCTTAACACCTTTGATTTCCCCTCCATTATTATATAAACAAACACTCAGATCAAAATCAGATTTTTTTTTCAAGAAAAAACCTATTATGTAACATTTATACAACCTCTACCTGTAATGTAACAAAATATTTACTTGACTTCCCCCACGCTTTTGTGTTACATGAACAGTCCCCAATCCAACAAATACAACAATGCTTATCTTGCTAGCTATGGCTGCACAATAATATCATGTATTGAGAATCTCTGCTTCCAACCAGAGCCAACATAGTCCTATATTCACTTTATGTTTACTGTCTGGTTTTAGTCACATCACCTTATGTAAGTGCAGCTGGGGTATTAAAATGCAGATACAGTAATAAAAATGTATATGAATTTTTGTTTGTACAATAAAATTCATATTTTTATGCACGTGCTAAAAGATAGACATGCTATGTACATGCTAAAAGATATGCTTTACAAATAAACAATATGGCATGGATAAAGTAAAAAAAAGTAAAGTGCAGCCATTATCAACCCACTGCAGGATGGAAGCCTCCTCAACAATTCATGCTGAGGGAAAATGGACCATAATCTGCCACGCTGGTCCAGTGCGGGTTGGCAGATCGACCGTATTCAGCAGTCAGGGGCTTGAACCCCGGTCTACTCAAAGAGCGTGTGCTACTGCACTCCCGCTCCTGCCCACTCAGCTACGGAGGTGCCTTTATGGCATGGATACCACGCACAACCAGAGGAAAATCTAGGAAGTCTGATATTTGATTGCTGGATAACAAAGGATCTATAGTAGATCCTTGGTTATCCAGCAAGTAAGTTCCTTTCTTCTTCAAAACAAGTTGGAAGAAGAAAGGAACTCACTGCCATGTGTATGGATTTATTCAATTAAAAGAGCACTGTTTTGTTTTTAGACAACCTAAGTATCACTATACGTTTGATCCTGAGAGAGGCTTGGAAACAAAAAAATGGCAAAAATGTCCAAACAATTAGGCAAATAACTTATTTTTAAACTAGTTAACTAACAGATGTTGCACAGAATCAAGAGGGCATGCTCCACTTCGTTGGTATCAAAAACAAATTAAAAAAAATCACATGTGTGTGTGTGTGTGTGTGTCACTACAGATTAGACTATGAAGAACTTTAAAACAGTGACACACAACATCCACTGGATAATTAACATTATTAATGATAAGCTGATAAAAGTTCAGTGGTTATGACTGGTCACACTTGTCATAGCAGCCCTGAACTCAAAGAGTCAGACTCAATCAGTATAAAATTACAGTAAAAACATAGGATTAAGTGAATCCACATCAAGCAGGGGAGATTTATCCATAGGAAATAACATAAATAATTTTATTTGGTTTGCAAGACTAGTGTTTCTGGCTGATTTTAAGTTACCATTTCTCTTTATAACAGAAACATTTAAATCTTTAAAAATAAACTTTAAATGCCAGAAATTATGCAAGAAAACTTATACCTTAAAATTAGAGAAGCCTATATGTATATTCCATATACCTTACTTACAAAAACAGCCAAGTAATACTGTAAACTAACAATTTTCGGATTGCCCAAAACCACTAACTTTAGTGTAAATCAAAGGCTTAGTTAGTTAGTTAGTTATTTGAAAGCTATTGGCGCAAGAGCAGCTTAGGCTATAATGCGCCTAGCCTAGGTAGGAGAGTTTCATATATAAATCAAAGGCTGACACAAGTAATTATAGACCTGTGAGTTGAACTTCTGGGAAGTCTTGCCTGACCAATTTGATTGGATACTATGATGCAGTCACAAAAGAACTGGATGCAGGGAATAACTTTGATATTATATATTTGGATCTTAGAAAGGCTTTTGATACTGTTGCACATGGAAGACTGCTGCACAAATTGGAGCAGTGTGGCATTGGAGGAAATTGTTGCTATGGATAAAGGGATGGTTGAGGGGGAGAAGACAGAGTGGTAATCAATGGACACTGCTCATCGTGTTATTAGAACCCTGAGGGACTGCACTAATGTTATTAGTGCAGTCCCTCAGGGTTCAGTGTTGGATCCATTATTGTTTTCTGTATTTATAAATGATATTGATGATGGTATATCAAGCTTAATGTCCAAGTTTGCAGATGATACAAAGGTTGGCAGGGTTGTTAAGGACACTACTGATGCTATGCTGCTGCAACAGGATCTGGAAAGGTTGAGCAGATGGGCTGAGAGGTGGCAAATGAAGTTTAACATTGACAAATGTAAAGTACTACATATGGGAAACAGCAAACTCTGTAGTACTACACTGACAGTGGTAGAGAATGAAAAGGACCTGGGGGTAATTGTGCAGGCAGATATGAAGTTCTCTGAGCAGTGCAGACGGGCTGCAAGAGTAGCTCATGGTGTCTTGTCAATGATATACAAGAATTTTTCTAGCAGGGATAAGGAGGTGATTATTCCCTTGTATAAGGCAATGGTCAGGCGACACCTTGAGTAAGTACTGTATACAGGTCTGGAGGCCTCATTTCAAGAAGGATGTAGAGCTACTGGAACGAGTGCAGAGAAGGGCAACAAGATTAGTGAATGGAACAAATGGGTACACTTACGAAGAAAGGCTTAAGTTTTGCAAATTACAGTGTCTGGAGACTAGGCACCGGCGAGGTGATCTGATAGAGGTGTATAAAGCCTTGAATGGTTTTATCATGCTCAATGCCGATGGGATTGAGAGGGCATAAATCCAGATTGAGAAAAAACAGATGTAGGATAGATGTGCAGAAATTTGCCTTTAGCCAGCGGGTAGTTGGTTGGTGGAACAGACTTCCATCCCTTGTTGTGGAAGTTGATAGCCTAAATAAATTTAAGGTTCAGCTGGACAGGTATTTCGAACGAACAGAGGGGTGAAATGGAAGTTTTTTTGTTTTTTTTTTGGCTGATGCTGCATAAACTTGCTTTCTTGCATCATATGCCTCTACTAATGCTAATGCTAAAATCCAATGCTCTCTGAATTCAGTCTTTTTAGAATGTCCAATTTAGTTTCCTATCAACTTTTTCTGATAGGTTTTAGCCTTCTTTGTATTATCAGCACTAACTAACAAACTTTATCACTTTGAGATAATTTTAAAAAAATGAAAAAGGTGAAAGTATCTGCAAAGTCTGCTACTACAAAGCACGCAGTAAAGTAACTCTAGTTCAAGAAATGACTGTTACTAAAGAGAAGTGTAATAAACAGCACTTCATTAATTTCAGTTAATCAGAACCCCTTTCCCATAACACTGCTAGGCACAGGAGGATATATAAAGTGTATATTTTTGTTATATGCAAGAAATGGTGCACACTGTCCATAGCATTTTCAACAATGGAAAGAAAACTTATGCTGATACAAACAACTATAGAAAATTAACACAGATATAAATTATTAACGGACATGAAAAATAACTTTTTGGGGCAATAAACAGACTCCAAATTTCTCCTTGTCATAAATTGGAAATGCTTTACAGCATTTCCAATTTGGCTAGCAATTTAGCAGTTTTTTTTTTTTTTATTATTAATTACAGTATTAGTTAAAAGTAAATTTTTAATAGAGAATTCAAAGAATATACTTTTGACAGCATGGACTGTTAATTATAGTCACACTGAAGGACATTAAAAAGTTTTTTTTTTCTTTTTTTTGATGGGGCCTCTGAAGAACCTAAACACCCACTAATGAGTAACTCCTCCAAAGGTGCTTGGGTGAACAGTTCTGTTCTAGGGGAACATAGTACAAGTCTGAGTGTATCAAAATATACAGAGCACCATACAGTTGTATATCCTCACTTCTTGAATGTAACTTTAGTGAATGTAATTACCATCTAAAATTTTCAAAATTGTTTAGTTGTAATTAATTAAATATCATATTAAATTTTTTTTAAGCATTGAAATTTTGTAAGCTAATCATATTACCACCAAACAATGGGTATTAGCTGACCAAACATTACTTGAAACTGAGGACAGTTCAATGAAAAATGATCATAATTTATTTTATTTTTTTGAAATACACCTTTATTATTAATAAAGTTTATTATTAATAAACGTTTCCCTCATAGCTTCTTTAACTTTGGAAATAAAAAAATAATCTCATGGTGCAAGGTCAGAGCTGTAGGCTGTAGATGAGGAACACATCTGACATTAATGCTGGCTAAGTATTTGATGACAGTATGGGCAATGTGAGGTCTCGCAGTATCATGATGCAGCATTCACCCAGCTGCATGCAGTTGTGGTAAATCATGTTCGTCATTTGCAATGAACATGATCCCACAAAATGTGCAGTACAGTTCTGTAGTAAGGTCTCGTAACAGTCATACAATGTGGCACAACATGCTGGTGAACCATTCCTTGAATGTCAAAAAAAAGAGATAACCATAACCTTTCCTGTAGAAGCCACAACTTTTGCTTTGTTCAGTGTTGGCAATGATGTAGCCCTCCAAACAGAGCTTTGTTGTTTACTGTGTCAAAATGAAGCCATGTCTCATCTGCCATTATTACCTTGTGCAGAACGGCATCATCTTCAGTAACCATCTATTGCAGCTCCTGACAAACCTCCATGCAAATTTGCTGTTGCTCAGGTGTGAGCAGTCTTGGAATCCACAAACACGTGTTATATGCAAATGGCACAGAGAATATCGTGTGTGCTTCCTATTGATATTCTCAACATCTCTGCATTGGCTTACTGTTAAACGATGATCTTCTCTCACGATTACAGAAGCAGTGTTTATGGTGACAGCAGTCACCATAAACACTGTTTCTGTGATTGAATTTTTGTAACAGAATTACATCCATCTTTAAACATTCTAAGCCACCTGTGAGCTTGCTATATGGAATTGTAGATTCACCATTAACCTTTTTTTAACATTTCATATGCTTCGCTGATATTTTATTGAAAAAAAGAAAATATCAGCAGAAAATATCAAAAAAAGGCATAAACTTGACCGGCCACCAAGGTCACAGTGTGCACACGAGTCAACTAAGCGATTGCCATGTGATGCAGCTTTCTTTGGTAATAAATTCCACAGCTCAACTAGAAATAGCAAGCAGCACTGTTGTTCAGGAAAAATTATGATCATTCTTTATTAAACAGCCCTTGCAAAATTCCATTATCAGATGAATTTTGTGGTTAAAAAACTGAAAGCGCTGTTAAGCAATTCTTTCATAGTAACACAAAAATCAGCTTTCCAAAGCAACATGCCACAAGATGGTTGAATTATTAGTAGTTTATAATTTTTCAGCAAACTATTCTTTCATATTGCAAGGTGAAGCTTAAGGATACCACTAAACAAATTTACAGTTTCACCATTCACCCTTTATAGCCATGGATAATAATAATATCAAAAAAAAAAAAAAAAAAACATGAATAATAATCTCAAAAACACCAATTTAGAAACATTATCTGTATAACTCAAGTGCAATATTGTAACCTAAAGGATTTCTTGAATTCAAAACTAAATTGCAAACATTAAAGTATCCTATTTTAATGATGAGTCAGCTATCCAATAAAAAACACAAATTGAGCTTTAGATAACCTTTGTTCACATGAACAGATTTTATCACAAAACAGAATTCAAAAATGCTGAAATAGAAGGTCATAAAAATTAACTGAAATTTAACTGTCTAGCAGGTCTGTGTAAAAAAGTATAATTAGCAATTTCAAAATGACACATGAATGTTTATTAGAGAAATTTAGGCAACTAATCAAAAATTTAAGAAAAGTTAGCCTAAAGGCAAGTAAGGCTCCTGTAGTTGATGGCACATACTTAGTAATTTTGAGGAAGGCAGCCAGAGAGTGTATTGACCCACTAAGCTTAATTATAAGGGCATTATTGGACTCAGGAGAGATTCCTTTGGATTAAAAAAGTGCCAATGTATCAGCAATACATAAAGCTGGATCTAAGACTGAAGTTGATAACTAGATCAGTTAGTCTAACTTCAGTAGTAGGGAAAATTTTGGTGGCAATCATTAAGAGTGAAATTTAGGCAGAAATGACATTTGGTAATCATAAAGGAGATACAATATGTTTTTATTAAAGGAAAATCATGTTTTTTATTAACCTAGTAAGTATTGCTAGTGAGGGACTGAGGCAGTTGACTCAGTCCCTCATGAGTGATTACTGTAAAAGATAGAACATGCTGGGATTACTGGAAGGATTCTAAGATGGATAGCAGGGTGGCTGCAGGGAGAAGGCAGAGGGTTAATAAATATTCTTCAGATTGGTGTAACATCAGAAGTGAGGTTCCCAAGGATCAGGTCTTATTTCATTCCTGTTTCTATTTTTCATAAATAACACTGACGAGGGGATATATGTGATATCAAAATTTTCAGTTGTAAACATTGGGATAGCCTATTGTATTTAAAATTCAACCAGATTTCCTCTCTTTGCAACTTGACTTTCTCCAGTCCAACTTTCCTAACAGAGGTAATTTTCATGGGTGATTTTAATGTTCACAAATCCAGCTGGCTTCCATTTTCTAGTCACACTGACCCAGCTGGTCGAGATGCTGAGGCTTTTGCAATTACTAATGACCTTGCACAGATTGTTCATTTACCTACAAGAATGCCGGACAATCCTAATCATACAGCCAACATGCTTGATCTGTTTCTCACAAACAACCATTCTAAGTACACGGTTGAAGTGAGAGGACCTTTAGGAACTTCAGATCACAACTTGGTGACTGTCTCTTCTCCAATGGAGCCTTTATCTCATGGCCATTCCCAACCTCATGTTGTTTGGCATTACAAGAATGCAAAATGGGATGACCTGCGAGATTTCTTTTCTTTTTCTTGGTCGGATTACTGTTTCAAAACTTCTGAAGTCAACGTTTGCTCAGATCGTGTCAGTGAAATTATTCTTGCAGGAATGGAATCCTTTATCCCAAACTCGACTTTAAAATCTCGTCCTTTATCTAAACATTGGTTTTCCAATAAATGTGCTAAGGCTGTTCAAGAGAAGAATGTTGCATATCGTAATTGGCTTGTTTCTAATTCTTCAGTTTCATTTTCTGCCTACACCAAAGCTCGCAACAATTGTAAAGCAGGTATTAATCAGTCCAAACTAGAGTTTGAACAGGCTAAGAGTAGAAAACTTGCTTCTTGCCCTAATGGTAGCCGAGTATTCTGGTCTATTGCCAAAGCTATTGGTCGCAACTTATGCCCATCTCTGCTCCAACCTCTGTCCAAACCAGTTGGTTCTGTTGTCACTTCAGCCAAGAATAAAGCTGACCTGCTAGTATCCCATTTTTCTTCCAACTCATGTATTAATGATCTTGGTAAAACACCTCCCACCATTCCCAACACGCTCCATTCATTGCCTCCTGTGGTCCTCCGTCAAAAGGATGTCAGAAGGATTTTGACGAATCTTGATGTTAAGAAAGCTCCAGGTCCCAATGGTATTTCTCCACTTGTTCTCAAAACCTGTGCTCCTGAACTTACAACTATTCTTTGCCGCCTTTTTTCACTTTCTTATTCCAAAGGTGTTTTTCCTTCTGCTTGGAAATTTGCTCATATACAGCCAGTTTCTAAAGAGGGTGACAAATCCCTCTCATCCAATTATCATCCCATTGCAATTACTTCTACTCTTTATAAAATAATGGAGAAATCAATTAACCGCCAACTCTTAAAACTACCTAGAAACCTTCCGTCTGATGAACGATCGCCAGTATGGATTCCGCCAGTGTCGATTCACTGGTGATATTCTGGCTTATGTTACCCATTTATGGACTAATTCAATGGAAGAGTTCGGTGAAACACAAGTAGTTGCTCTTGACATCTCAAAGGCTTTCGATTGTGTTTGGCATAAAGGGCTTCTAAACAAACTTCCAGCTTATGGGGCGCCTCTGTAGCCATTTGGGAAGGAGCAGCAGTGCGAAGCACACGCTTCTTGATTAGACCGGGGTTTGAGCCTGTCACCACCAAATACGGAGGATGCGGGAAGGTCAGGGAATGACCACCGCATATCCCGGAGCAATATGGCCTTAGTTGGTAATGCTCCTAAAAACCAAATAACAATCCATCTTATGGTTTGCCAACGGTTTTTTGTAATTGGTTATCCAGTTTTCTCTCTGATCGCTCACTGAGGGTGATGATAGATGGCTCTCCATCTTCTAACATCTCCACTAATGTTCAGTTTTTCCCCCCACTCTTTTCCTCTTGTATATTAATGACCTTCTTCCATTGACTGGAAATCCTATCCATAATTTTGCCGATGATAGCATACTGCATTCCACTTTACATTTTGAGAAACCTTGTCCTGCTCAATAAGCTTCAACTTCTCGAAAATCTGCTACCAATTACTTAAATGCTGATCTTCAGGTAATTCTCCAGTGGGGCAAAGACAACTTAGTTGATTTCAATCCTTCTAAATCTCAGTCTTGTTTATATCTCGCAAAAAGAATTCTTCTGCTCCTATGTTTTTCTTTGGTGACACTCCGATTTCTAGGCAAAATGATATATCTCTTTTCGAAATTACCCTGACTTCTGATCTCTCTTGGCGTAAGCACATTAGAAATATTGCTTCCTCTGCATCTAAAAAACTTAGTTTTCTCTTTCGCTCTCGGCGTTACTTTTCTTCGAAACAGTTGATCACTCTGTATAAATCACAAATCTACCCTACCATGAATATCGTTCCCACATTTGGGGTGGTGCCCTCAAAATCTCTCTCAAGCTTCTTGATTCCATTCAGAAGAGGGCAGTTAGATTAATTAATGATTCATCTCTAACAGAGTCTCTCCACTCGCTGTCTCATAGACGTACTGTTTTTGCTGCATGCTTCTTCTACAGATATTTCCATGGGCATTGTTCTTCTGAATTGGCTTCTATATTCAAGCTCTCTCCTTCAAAACAGTCCTAACACATGCAGCCACCAGCCAACATCCATTTACTGTCCAACTTCAAACTCACAGAACCAACTTTTCATCTTCCTCATTTATTCATTCAACTACTGTTTTCTGGAACAACTTTCCTTCATATGTATTTCCTGAAAATTACAGTCTACAGAAGTTCAAGTCCAATATTAACAAATATCTTCTTTCGTCTTCTCAACCCCCACCCCAAGCACGGTACTAAGTACTATAGGTTCTAATACCTCTCATGTTTGGGGTTTACATAAAAAAAAAAAAAAAAAAAAAATGCAAAATTTTCCATGCAGTTTAAACAAGTGGATAGGAAGGCACACGGTATCCTGTTTGTGATATATAAACTGAAACCATAAAAATATCACTTCAGACACTACTGCAGGAAAAATTTGACTATATTTAGAAAGGTAGAAAATCTTTTAGATTTTTAATCATCAATTAATAGTTAATGTAGAAACATTATTTCTGAGGGTCACCTGTAAGGTGCCTCTACCACTATGGTTGATGGATCAGAGCATGGGTTCATGCATTGGAAGCCTTGACTGTCTAATCTGGTTAATTATGATGATGATGATGCTATAAAACTTTATAAAACAAGAATATTTGCTGAGGCTATTGAGGCAGTGTTAGGTGGGTCAGAAAACTGCTAACTTGGGGGGGATACAAGGCCTAATAGATTAACAATAGCCACTGGCAGAGGTGAAAGTGATTCTTGCACTGCTTCTATTGGAATGTCTGGAAAACAAGTCTGGAAAACAAGATGCAGGATATTTCATTCCACTGGAATGAAATATCCTGCATCTTGTTTTCCACTGGAATGAAATATCCTGCACTGGGAGTCATTGCAGTACAAGTAAACACATGGGCTGAGTTAGGGGAGCTAAGAAAAAGAACAGGTGCATGTATACTTGCGCGTACACCAATGCTAGGAGTTTGGTAAATAAATTTGATGAATTTGAGGTATTGCTCAAAGCATCAAAGGCGGATATTGTTGGGATATCAGAGATGTGGTGTCACACAGATATAAGGAATGCAGAACTGGAATTTGGCGAACACAACATCTACAGAAAGGATAGACAGGATAGGAAGGGAGGGAGGAGCGGTTATGCTATTAGTTAAGAAACACACAAAATTCAAGGAAGTGAAGCCAGTCGACATCGCTGAACAGTGCAGGGTCGAGTCAGTTTGGTGTGCCATAAGCACTGGGAGATCAAAATTGAGAGTAGGAGTGTGCTATAGGCCTAATGACTCTGAGAAGTATAATAAGAAACTGTACAGGGAAACTGTAATGACTCTGATGAGCATAATAAGAAAAATAGAGTGGGCCAGTAAATCATAGTCTTATAATGGGGGACTTTAATCTACCAGATATTGACTGGAATTTGTGGGTTGGTCACTCACACACTAGCAAGGCTTTTGTGGATTTATTGGATGATTGTTTTCTACATCAGCATGTTCGGGAGGCAACTAGAGGGTGTAATACTTTTGATTTGATTATCAGTAGTGATTCTTCATGCATTAAGAATCTGCAGATAGAGGAACCACTAGGTAGCAGTGATCATAGTGTGATGAAGTGGGATTTACTCAAAGAGGTAACTACCATCAGGGGTAAAGGGAAGGATTATTGCTTTCGTAAAGGCGACTACGATGGTCTGAGACAGTATTTAAATTCTATACAGTGGGACCAACTGATGATGTTACCAACAGCAAATTCAAAATAGGAAGCATTCAAAGAACTTATCTTGGAAGCTACTAGGCTTTACATAAGTAATATTGTTCAAGGTTTAGGCCTAAATGGATGTCAGATGAACTAATGAGACATATGGCAGAGAAGAAAAATGCATGGGATACATATAAATTAACACATGACACAGAAGAATATGATAGATATCAGTTGATCTGTAACCAAGTTACAAAGGAGGTTAGGCAGGAGAAGGCAGATTATGAGAAATCTTTGGCAAGGGATGCAGAGAAAAACAGCAAAGAGTTCTTTACTTATGTAAACTCTAGAAGGAAGGGGATGAATCAGATTGGTCCACTTGGTATCGATGGTTCAACTGTTGATGATCCTGCTCAGGTAGCTAACAAACTAAATGAATATTTTGCATCGACATTCACACATGAGGAGTTATTCAGCAAGGGGAATGCCAGAGGTGTATTCAACTCTGGCAGTAAACTAGATAATCTTGTAACAACTGAGAGTAAAGTGGAGGAGAAATTGTTGAAGATAAACACAAGAAAGGCATCTGGGGTGGATGGGATCTATCCAGTTATATTAAAGGAGGCAGCAGAGGAAGTAAGCAAACCCTTAGCCATAATTATGAGAGCTTCCTTGGACTCAGGGGAGGTACCCATAGATTGGAGATTTTTTTTTTTTTTTTTTTAATGTGAACCCCAAACACGAGAGGTATTAGAACCTATACTACTTAGTACCATGCTTGGGGTTGGAGGTTGAGAAGACGAAAGAAGATATTTGTTGACTTTGGACTTGAACTTCTGTAGATTGTAATTTTCAGGAAATACGTATGAAGGAAGTTGTTCCAGAAAACGGCAGTTGAAAGAATAAATGAGGAAGATGAAAAGTTGGTTCTGTGCGTTTGAAGTTGGACAGTAAATGGATGTTGGCCGGTGGCATCACGTGTTCGGACTGTTTTGAAAGAGAGAGCAGGAATTATAGAAGCCAATTCAGAAGAACAGTGCCCGGGGAAGTATCTGTAGAAGAGGCATGCTGTTGTTGTTATTTGGTTTTTAGGAGCATTAGCAACTAAGGCCATATTGCTCCGGGATATGCGGTGGTCATTCCCTGACCTTTCCGCATCCTCCGTATTTGGTGGTGACAGGGCTCGAATCCCGGTCTAATCAAGAAGTGTGTGCTACGCATTGCTGCTCCTTCCCACCTGGAAGAGGCATGCAGCAGAAACAGTACGTCTATGAAAAAGCGAGTGGAGAGACTCTGTTAGAGATGAATCATTAATTAACCTAACTGCCCTCTTCTGAATGGAATCAAGAAGCCTGAGAGAGATTTTGGGGGCACCACCCCAGATGTGGGAATAATATATTCCATGGCAGGGTGGATTTGCGATTTATACAGAGTGAACAGCTCTTTGGAAGAAAAGTAACACCGAGAGCGAAAGAGAAAACCAAGTTTTTTTGATGCAGAGGAAGCAATATTTGTAATGTGCTTGTGCCAAGAGAAATTAGAAGTCAAGGTAATCCCCAAAAGAGATATATCATTTTGCCTAGAAATCGGAGTGTCACTAAAGATAAGCATAGGAGCAGAAGAACCTTTTTGCGAGATATAAGACAAGACTGAGTTTTAGAAGGGTTGAAATCAACTAAATTACCTGAAGATCAGCATTTAAGGAATTGGTAGCAGATTTTTGAGAAGTTGAAGCTGATTGAGCAGGACAAGGTTTCTCAAAATGGAAAGTTGAATGCAATGCGCTATCATTGGCAAAACTATGGATAGGATTTCCAGTCAATGGAAGAAGGTAATTGATAAACAAGAGGAAAAGAGTGGGGGAAAGAACTGAACCTTGGGGGACACCGGCATTAGTGGAGATATTAGAAGACAGAGAGCCATCTACCATCACCCTCAGTGAGCGATCAGTGAGAAAACTGGATAACCAATTACTAAAAACAGTTGCCAAACCATAAAATGGAAGCTTGTTTAGAAGACCTTTATGCCAAAAACGATCAAAAGCCTTTGAGATGTCAAGAGCAACTACTTGTGTTTCACCGAACCTTTCCATTGAATTAATCCATAAATGGGTAACATAAGCCAGAATATCAGCAGTGGATCGACACTGACGGAATCCATACTGGCGATCATTGATAAGACGGAAGGTTTCTAGGTAGTTTAAGAGTTGGCGGTTAATTGATTTCTCCATTACTTTAGAAAGAGTAGAAATAATTGCAATGGGACGATAATTGGATGGGAGGGATTTGTCACCCTTTTTAGGAACTGGCTGGATATGAGCAAATTTCCAAGCAGAAGGAAAAACACCTTTGGAATAAGAAAGTGAAAAACGGCGACAAAGAATAGGAGTAAGTTCAGGAGCACAGGTTTTGAGAACAAGTGGAGAAATACCATCAGGCCCTGGAGCTTTCTTAGCATCAAGATTCCTCAAAATCCTTCTGATATCCTTTTGACGGAAGACCACAGGAGGCATTGAATGGAGCGTGTTGGGAATGGTGGGAGGTGTTTTACCAAGATCATTAATACGTGAGTTGGAAGAAAAATGGGATGCTAGCAGGTCAGCTTTATCCTTGGCTGAAGTGACAACAGAACCATCTGGTTTGGACAGAGGTGGGAGCAGAGATGGGCAAAAGTTGCGGCCAAGAGCTTTGGCAAGAGACCAGAATGCTCGGCTACCATTAGGGCAAGAAGAAAGTTTTCTACTCTTAGCCTGTTCAAACTCTAGTTTGGACTGATTAATAACTGCTTTACAATTGTTGCGAGCTTTGGTGTAGTCAGAAAATGAAACTGAAGAATTTGAAACAAGCCAATTACGATATGCAACATTCTTCTCTTGAACAGCCTTAGCACATTTATTGGAAAACCAAGGTTTAGATAAAGGACGAGATTTTAAAGTGGAGTGTGGGATAAAGGATTCCATTCCTGCAAGAATAATTTCACTGACACGATCTGAGCAAACGTTGACATCAGAAGTTTTGAAAGAGTAATCCGACCAAGGAAAAGAAGAAAAGAAGTCTTGCAGGTCATCCCATTTTGCATTCTTGTAATGCCAAACAACACGAGGTTGGGAATAGCCATGAGATAAAGGTTCCATTGGAGAAGAGAATCACCAAGTTGTGATCTGAAGTGCCTAAAGGACCTCTCACTTCGACCGTGTACTTAGAAGGGTTGTTTGTTAGAAAAAGATCAAGCGTATTGGCTGTATGATTAGGATTATCCGGTATTCTTGTAGGTAAATGAACAATCTGTGCTAGGTCATTAGTAATTGCAAAAGCCTCAGCATCTCGACCTGCTGGGTCAGTGTGACTAGAAAATGGAAGCCAGCTGGAGTTGTGAACATTAAAATCACTAAGGAAAATTACCTCACTGTTAGCGAAGTTGGACTGGTGAAAGTCAAGTTGCAAAGAGAGGAAGTCAAAGAGCTCCAAGTGATTAGTGGAATTGGGAGAACGGTAGAAACAACAGATGAATTTGACACAATGAGGTAGAGAGATTTTAAGCCAGAGAAGATCAAAGAGATGTCCAAATGTGACTCCAATTCACAAAGGAGGATCAAAGGCTGACACAAGTAATTATAGACCTGTGAGTTTAATTTCTGTTCCAGGAAAATTAATGGAGGCACTGGTTAAAGAAGCACTGCAGGATCATCTAGACAAGACTTCAGAGCTCTGACACTGCATGGTTTTGTTAAGGGGAAGTCTTGCCTGACCAATTTGATTGGATACTATGATGCAGTCACAAAAGAACTGGATGGGGGGAATAACTTTGATATTATATACTTGGATCTTAGAAAGGCTTCTGATACTGTTGCACAAATTGGAGCAGTGTGGCATTGGAGGCAAATTGCTGCTATGGATAAAGGGATGGTTGAGTGGGAGAAGACAGAGTGTGGTAATCAATGGACACTGCTCATTGTGGCTTAATCTTATTAGTGGAGTCCCTCGGGGTTCAGTGTTGGGTCCATTGTTGTTTTCTGTATTTATAAATGATATTGATGATGGTATATCAAGCTTAATGTCCAAGTTTGCCTACGAAGATTGGCAGGGTTGTTAAGGACACTAAAGATAGTACGCTGCTGCAACAGGATCTAGAAAAGTTGAGCAGATGGGATGAGAGGTGGCAAATGAAGTTTAACATTGACAAATGTAAAGTACTACATATGGGAGCAGCAACCCCAGAGCAACATATCAACTCTGTGGTACTACACTGACAGTAGTAGTAGAGAATGAAAAGGACCAGTGGGTAATTGTGCAAGCAGATATGAAGTTCTCTGAGCAGTGCAGACGGGTTGCAAGAGTAGCTCATGGTGTTTTGTCAATGATATACAGGAATATTTCTAGCAGGGATAAGGAGGTGATTAATAATCCCCTTGTATAAGGCAATGGTCAGGCCACACCTTGAGTACTGTATACAGGTCTGGAGGCCTCATTTCAAGAAGGATGTAGAGCTGCTGGAACGAGTACAGAGAAGGGCAACAAGAATGGAACAAAGAATTGCTCTTATGAAGAAATGCTTAAGTTTTTCAAATCAAAGTGTCTGGAGACTAGGCACCGGTGAGGTGATCTGATAGAGTTGTATTAAGCCTTGAATGGTTTGAGAATGCTCAATGCTGATGGGATTCTGCCTCTTGCTCCAAATAATCACCTGAGAAAGCATAAATTCAAATTGAGGAAAGACAGATGTAGGATAGATGTGCAGAAATTTGCCTTTAGCCAGCAGGTAGTTTGTTGGTGGAACATACTTCCATCCCTTGTTGTGGAAGTTGACTGCTTAAATGAATTTAAGGCTCAGCTGGATAGGTATTTTGAACGAATGGAGGGGTGAAGTGGAAGCTTTTTTTTTTTTTTTTTTTGGCTGATGCTGCATAAGCTTGCTTTCTTGCATCATATGCCTCTACTAATGCTAAAAGAGCTGGATGCAAGGAACAACTTTACCTTGACTTTAGTAAAGCTGAAAATATAGTTTTTGATATGGTTTCCCCCACTAAATGTTATTAGATAAAGAGAGCAAACTGGAATTAATGGCAAGATGTTAGTGTTGGATCAAGGGTGGCTGAAAGGGAAAAGGCAATAATCATAAATGAATATATCTCAGAGTGGATCAGTGTAGCAAATGCAATCCTTTCAGGAGTCAGTGTTAGATCCACTTCTGTTTCTTATCTTTGGGTGCTCTCACGTAGAATGCAGGTGACTGCTTCCTTGGAACTAGCAGCGACATGCAGCTGAAGCTTCTCACTGGGTATGAACACATAGAAAGCAGTGACCAGTGCAATTTCTCACTATGCGATGGGGTAGGTTTTACGGGTGCCACTGTATTGCAGAATGTTAATCCCTTTAACTTTCAGGTAAACTGGACTGTAAAATTGCCGATCAACCCCGCAGTTCAGCTGGTGTCCCGTAATTTTCAGGTGAAACTTTTCAAAAGATAAATAATTAGCGGAAAGGAGAGGGAGTGAGTTGTTTACTAATGCCCATTGCAAGACATTTCAATAAAATATTCGCTGGAATGAGCACTGAAATAATTGAAAGAGGAAGAGAATAAAATTTTTGAAGACGAAAAATTTTAAATTTATCAACGAAAAAAAAAAAAAAAAAAAAAACCGTTAAAGTTGAAAAGAAGCTATATATAAATAAGCGTTATGTATTGACAGCAGTTGAGGAGAATGGGAAAGAAAATAAATTAGAAAACAGGAGGAAGCATAGTCACAAATTGAAAAAGTAAAAAACATAATAATAAAAGACAAAAAATAATACATTTTGAATGTAAGATATAATATACATAAGTATATTGTCCCATGCCGAACAAACCTGGCATCTCTTCCAGTGTCAACCACCAGAATTGTACAAAAAACAATAATCTTTCTTTTTAAAGACTAATCTCTGCCATATACATGGTTATCAGACTTCCTCGTTTCCGGGGATATGTCCTAGTTTTTAGGGCATCCTTGGACATCCCGCAGATTTTACACTTGTGTCCTAGTTTTTTTATAAATATTAAAAAAAAAAAAATCATCACATCGTAAAATTGAATTTTCATTAAATATTCTGTGCTTTAGCACCTTTGGTCAATACAACAGAATAAATAAAATTAATTAATAGGCCGATTCCATTAAGTGGACTGTATTACCTCAAAATTACAAAAGTCAAATTATGACTTCGCTACAACATCTCTCTTGAACTCAGTGACACTCGGACGAAATCAGAAACCTCTGCCGTGTCTCTCACTCTCTATCTCTCGAACTCAACATTTTATAATTACCTTGTAATCCAAACTTACTGAGAATTATTGGCAATAACAATAAATACCATATCGTAATTTTTAAGACAAAAAAAAAAAAAAAGGAAGAATAAGATGACTACACTTTCATTTTCCGCTTTTTTACATATATTTCTTAAATATATATATATATATAGGGAAAGACTTCCCATATATATATATATGACATATGCACCTGAGTGCGCAGAGCAGCAGAAAGGATATAAAAGTTTATATTTGAGGTAGAATTAATAAATTACACAAAATGCCAAAAGTAATAGGAGAAGGACAGCAGAAATCGGAGATGTTGAAGCCGCGAGAAGGAATGTGAATATCCTAATGAAATAATGAATTTAGCAAAAATTATAGGCTGAATTGAGTAGCCAATTAGGGAGAAGTGATTAAGTTAATATACTGAGTAATAGCCAGCATCAAATAAGGGTGGGCAATTTTGGTCCGAGAAAGGGGCAGAGAAATTATAATCTGATGTTAGCTAACATCAGATTATAATTTCTCTACCCCCTTCTGGGACCAAAATTGCCCACCCATATTTGATGCTGGCCATTACTCTGTATATTAATTTAATCAATTTTGCTTTACAGCTCCTTTCTCTCTAATTGGCTATTCAATTCAGCCTATAATTTCGCTTAATTCATTATTTCATTAGTATATTCACAGTTTCTCTTCCTCACACCTTCAACGTCTCCAATTTCTGCTATCCTTCTCCTATTAGTTTTGGCATTTTGTGTAATTTATATGCATCTAGCTTCACACTTTTAAACAGACTTATTAATTCTACCTCACATATATATATTTAATATAAAATAGATTTATATATAGATATATATATTTATGTAATGCACTGCGTACATAAATCGTTATAGAATTTTATATTGTTATGTTTTTCATTTTGAATTGTAATTGTGAGTTTCTGTTATAAATTTTTAACATTCCTGTTCGAATGTAGTTTTTCTGTTTTACCCCACATTGGTTGTCAAATCAAAGCTTCTATGTCCATGTTGAAATAAATGTGTGGCGTCGACAACCAGCGAGCTTAAATAATTTTTTTAAGCAAGCTGGGGGATTAGCACAACCAGCTAGTGCAATTCCGATACGTTTTTGCGGACACCTCTGTCTACGCATGACTTGGTGGAGAGGGGAGGGGATGAATTACTTTTTCCGTGGATTAATTTTGGATGATTACCAGTGATGTTTAGGTATAAAATAGTAATAGAATTCATACATTTTCTTTTAAGAAAGCAGGATAGAAATTGTAAAGCCTTTTATGATTTCTATTGCTAAATACGATATATATTTTTCGAAATAATTAAGTTTAATTTAATGTTAACTGCAAATGGAAAACCTAGATTAATTATGAGGTAGGATATATGAAATCGATGGGTATTAGAAGTCACTGTATTTTTTTAGGCCATGATTTAAAATATAATGCATATGCATATTTTACACACCGTGCAGGCTGCAATTTGTTGTACAAAGGAAAACAGTAAGAAACTTTAAAAAAAAGAAAAAAAGAGACATTTATTTAAAAATCAATGATAAAACATTCAATGTGATTTTTTTTTAGAAACAGAATAAGTATAAATCTAAAAAGTGAAGTAATGAAAAGTTTATTTTACATATTCCAAAACCATTTCTTCGTTGTCATACTGATTAATTTTTGCTTTTTTTTCCTTTCAAGATTTGAAAACAATAAGGAACTGATGGGTATACCCAATCCCTGTACATTATAGTAGACAAATTTTGAATATCATAATTTATGTAACGAACTGGATGATTATAAAGGGCAATTTTTAAATATATCAGAACAAATCAAGAAACATTATGTTTCAAATTCGAAAATAAATGGTATTAATTTTTTCTTGCTAACATTTCTCCATGGTATTCCTTTTTACAGACAAATGCATACCCAGTTGACACTTTTGTTCCATATTTCGCATTTTACATAAATCCATAAATGTTTGAAATCAAAATTTCAGTATCCATGCTTAAAACTTCTGGATTACAGGTTGGTTTTCTTTATGTCATCATGAATTCTTACATTTTACAGCAACAGTAGTGCTAACAATTGCCTAAGGGCCAGAGGTGCAAGCAATGCGTACCCATTTGAGTGATATCTGTACTTCCCTGGGAATCAGCAATTTGTTGAGGTAAGCTGGGGGACTAACACAAAAAGCGATGCCGCTGTCCACACGCTGTTATTGTATGCAATCCCATTGACTTACATCGTTCATTTAGGCTACCTGTAGCTGCTGGTCCCAAGTAAGCGGTCACCTGTGTTCTACGTGCGAGCACCCTTCCTTAAAAATGCAGTGCTAGTGTGGCACCTGTGAGGCGTGACTTGAAAATAACAAGCTCGTGTTAATTTGTGATTTTTCTATACCTTTGCAAATATAAAGAAATTTTTAATTGGTATACTTTTTGAATTTTTATATATTTTTTCAGAGTTATAGTATAACTATAACCTGTGACATTTGTTCTACTTTTAACTCTTAGTAATGCTAACATGGAAAACTGACTGCTACTGATGCTATGAAGCTTAAAATTGTGTTTATTTCTAGTTCAAGTTATTCATAAAACTCTCCTACATGATCTATTGTTTATTAAAAATTCTAACCATTTTAAACTATGTATTTTTTAAAGATAAATAGATGTCAGATGAACTAATGAGGCTTGTGGCAGAGAACAAAAATGCATGAGATGTATATAATTTATCAGGCAACACAGAAGCCTATGGCAGATTATAAGCTAGTCTGTAATCAAGTCACAAAGGAGGTTAGACAAGAGAAGGCAGATTATGAGAGATCTTTGGCAAAGGATGCAAAGAAAAATAACAAAGACTTCTTTAGTTATGTCGTTGTTATTTGGTTTTTAGGAGCATTGGCGACTAAGGCCATATTGCTCCGGGGATATGCGGTGGTCATTCCCTGACCTTTCCACATCCTCTGTATTCGGTGGTCACGGGCTTGAACCCCAGTCTAATCAAGCAGTGTGTGCTGCGCACTGCTGCTCCTGACCACAGAGGCGCCCACTTCATTAGTTATGTAAACTCTAGAAGGAAGGGGATGAATCAGATTAGTCCACTTGATATCGATGGTTTGACTGTTGATGATTCTGCTCAGGTAGCTGGAAAACTGAATGAGTATTTTGCATCTATATTCACAAGAGGAATTCTGTCGGGAAGTGGAGGGCAAGAGTTTACCAAACTAACAGGGAGAGAAATGATTTTGTAATAAATACACTGGTATGCAAAACTTAAGGACCAACACTATTTCTAAAGTGTTACAACCACAAAATCTTTACTTAAGGTACTCTTTACTGATGAAAGTAGATTCAGTCACAGCAGCGATTCTGGACGTCAGCCAAACTGGCGAGAGGTTGGCATACGGTATGACCCCGCAAACATCACTGAAAGGGATCGATATGGCGGTCGAGGTGTTCTCGTCTGGGGAGGCGTTATCTTGGATGGATGTACACAACTCCAGATACTGGAAAGCGGTACTGTAACTGGTGCACGCTACTGTACTAAGGTAATCCTTCCCCGTGTGCATCTGTTCTGAGGTGCCATTGGCCCCGAGTACTTGTTTATGGATGATAACGCCACACCCCCATCGCACTGCAGCTGTTGATATGCTTTTGGAAAGGGAGGACATTGTTCGTATGTATTGGCCTGTCCGTTCTGCTGATCTAAATCCCATCACACACATATGGGACGCTCTGGGGAGACAACCTAGCGGCACGTCCACACCCACCAGAAAATGTTCACCAGCTGAAAATGGCGCTGACAGAGGAATGGACGATGTTACCGCAAGAACTTATCAACAACATTGTTCTAAGTACGGACAGGCAGTGCAAAGCCTGCATCGACATTAGGGGTGGCCATATCTCCTACAGAGGACCACCTCTTCCCTTTGTTTCATCTTTGGCAGTGATACATCTGTATCATTACAGCCAGTGCTATGCTGCCATTTTTCAGGTACAGAAATGTTTCCTTCATCATTTCTGTACCTCACGAGATTCCTTTGGTATGCTTTCCCCATATCCAGGCCACTACTCCTATGAGAAGCTACAGGTTCCTATGAAAACCTGACTGGTCCTTAAATTTTGCATACCAGTGTAAGAGGAAATATTGAAGTTAAACATAAGAAAGGCAACTGGGGTGGTGGTGGTGGTGGTGGTGGTGGTGGTGGTGGTGTGTGTGTGTGTGTGTGTGTGTGTGTGTGTGTGTGTGTGTGTGTGTGTGTGTGTGTGTGTGTGTGTGTGTGTGTGTGTGTGTGTGTGTGTGTGTGTGTGTGTGTCCATTTCAATTTCATTTTAGAAAGCTATTCAGAATTGATGATATATTTCAATTTTTTTCAGAAAGCTAAAAAGTTCATTAATATTTGCCTGATCGCAAATAATATGCTCTAGTGATCTCGGTTGTTTGAAGATTTGTTAAAGAAAGCAGGACTGATGTTCTGTCCCGTTGACAGTGAGGACAGTCAATAAGAATATGTTTGACTGTTAGCTGTGCTGAGCAGTGTGGACACTGAGGAGGATCTTCACCTGTGAGTAGATGGATATGGGTCAGATGAGTATACCCTATTCTTGCCTGTGCAAGTACTACTTCTTCCTTTCTTGTTGTCTGGATGCTTGAGTGCCAAAATTTTGGTTCCTGTTTCAACTTATAAGTTCATTATTAGTCTGGGTGTATCATAGTTCTTTCCACTGTGCAAGGTATGCTGCTGCTATGACATTATAGTCAGAGGCTGGAATATGGACAGAGGTCAAATCTAAAGTTGATGGATTTTTTGCAAATATCTGCCAGCTCATTCCCTTTTATCCCTGAATGTGCTGGAATCCAACAAAAGTTCACTAATTGTTGACGGTGTTCAATTTTCAAGAGCAACCTCCTGATTTGGATTAAAATAGAGTGATTCGTATAGGAGGGATTTTGCATTGCTCTAATTGAACTGAGAGTCTGTGTAAATTAAATATTATGGAGATGGGTAAAGGTTCAAATTTACTACAGCTAATTTTATTCCACGTAGTTCTGCAGAAAAGTTGCTATACTCAGGTGGAAGGGAAGCTGAAATGATAGCAGATGGAAACACTGCAGCTGCTCCAACAGCTGATTGAGATTTGGACCCATTTGGTATATATTGGCAGGATATCAACATAGCTCTGAATGACTTGGAGTTGTTTCACGTTGAGCGTCAGTAGAAAATTCTTACCCCACTGAAGAAAATAAGCATCAAATTTCAGTTGAGGAGGGGGAATCCAAGTTGGATTAAAGCTCAATGTTGAAAAAAAGCCGTGAGTTAGGGTTGAATTTGAAAGTGTCTGCAATTCTGCCCAGACACGATAGGAGGGAGTATATGATGAGAGTCTTGTTGATCAATTCGGCCTGGAGAGATTGTACAAGGCTAAGGGTAAATTTTTCTCAGCCTGATCTGTGCTTTTTAACAGGAGAGACTGCTTCTACAGGGATGGAATACACTTAAATAGAAAGGGTGCAAAATATTTGCTGATGCTATCGAGGCAGTGTTAGGTGTGTCAGAAAACTGCTAGCTTGGGGAATATATGGACTGATAGATTAACAGTAACCACTGGCAGAGGTAAAAGTGATTCTTGCACTGCTTCTATTGGAACGAGTAGCAGCCTGGAAAACAAGGTGCAGGGGATTCCAGAGACTGCTGGGAGTCATTGAGGAACAAGTAAATACATGGGCTGTGTTGGGATAGCCAAGAATAGGAACAGGTGAATGTATACTTGTGTGTACACCAATGCTAGAAGTTTGGTAAATAAATTTGATGAATTTGAGGTGTTGGTCAAAACATCAAAGGCAGACATTGTTGGGATATCAGAGACATGGTGTCACACAAATATATAAGAAATGCAGAACTGGAATTTGTGGAGTACAATATGTCAGGAAGAATAGACAGGATAGGAAGGGAGAAGGGATTATGCTTTTAGTTAAGAAACACATAAATCCAAGGAAGTACACCAGTCGACATGGCTGGACAGTGCAGTGTCAAGTCAGTTTGGTGTGACATAAGCACTGGGAAATCAAAATTGAGAATAGTAGTGTGTTATATTATAGGCCTAATGACTCTGATGAGTATAATAAACAGCTATATGTTAGTGTATCTAAGAATTTATAATTGCAGGCTATGTGACCAAAAGGTTTAGAATATCTATACCCGGTTCTGATTTGGATATTATGGCAGCTAGTTGGAAGGAGATCAGCATATGAGTTAACACATTTGTTAATATTAATGCAGTCCATGTTAGCATTTTTTTTTCAGTATGGTGATAGATTGTTCCTATTTTTATTATCGTCAAAAGATTTTAGATTAAATTTGCAAATGTCATTTAATAGGTGAAATAGGTGTTTTGATTTGAATTCAAAACTATAGATGAATTTATATATGACTTTCAGACCTCTATGTTTTGTTTAGTTAGTTATTTGGTTTTTAGGAGCATTTGCAACTAAGGCCATATTGCTCCAGGATATGCGGTGGTCATTCCCCGACCTTTTCGCATCCTCCGTATTTGGTGGTGATGGGCTCGAACCCCAGTCTAATCAAGAAGCGTGTGCTATGTGCTGCTGCTCCTTCCCACCTGGCTGCGGAGGTGCCTCTATGTTTTGTACTGAATAGTAGGTCACAAACCTTTTGTACTTCTGTGTGATTCTTCATGCATTAAGAATCTGCAGATAACGCAACCACTAGGTGGCAGTGTTCACATTGTGCTGAAGTGGGATTTACTCAAAGCTAGCTGAGCAGGATCAGGAGTAATGGGAAGGGTTTTTGCTTTGGCAAAGGTGACTACGGTGGTCTGAGACAGTATTTAAATTCTATATGGTGAGACCAACAGATGATGTTACTAACAGCAAATTCAAATTGGGAAGCATTCAAAGAATTAATCTTGGAAGCTACTAGGTTTTTATACTAATTAAGAAATACTGTTCAAGGTTTAGGCCTAAATGGATGTCAGATGAGCTAATGAAACATGTGGCAGAGAAGAAAAATGCATTTAATACATATAAATTAACAGGTAACACGGAAACTTATGACAGATATAAGCTGGTCTGTAACCAAGTCACAAAGGAAGTTAGACAGGCAAAGGCAGATTACGAAAAATCTTTGGCAAAAGATGCAAAGAAAAACAGCAGAGTTCTTTACATATGTAAACTCTAGAAGGAAGGGGATGAATCAGATTGGTCCACTTGATATCGATGGTTCAACTGTTGATGATCCTGCTCAGCTAGCTAACAAACTAAATGAGTATTTTGCATCTACATCACACATGTTATTCAGGGAGGGGAATGCCAGAGGTGAATTAAACCCTGGCCGTGAGCTAGATGATTTTGTAATAACTGAGAACAAAGTGGAGGAAAAATTGTAGAAGATAAACATAAGAAAGGCATCTGGGGGGGATTTATCCAGTTATTTTAAGGAGGCAGCAAAGGCAGTAAGTAAACCCTTAGCCATAATTATGAGAGCTTCCTTGGATTCAGGGGAGGTACCCATGGACTGGAGAAGTGCAAATGCGACCCCAATTCACAAAGGAGGATCAAAGGGCGACACAAGTAATTACAGATCTCTTAGTTTGACTTCTGTTCCAGGGAAATTAATGGAGCCACTGGTTAAAGAAGCACTGCAGGATCATTTAGAAAAGATATCAGTTATGGCTCTGACAGCATGGGTTTGTTAAGGGGAAGTATTTTCTGACCAATTTGATTGGATACTATGATGTGGTCACAAAGGAACTTGGATGCAAAGAATAATTTTGATATCATATATTTGGATCTTAGAAAGGCTTTTGATACTGCTGCACAAATTGGAGCAGTGTGCCACTGGAGGCAAATTGCTGCTATGGAAAAAAGGAATGGTTGAGCTCTTCGTGGACTAATGTTATTAGTGGAGTCCCCCAGGATTCAGAGTTCGGTCCATAGTTGTTTTCTGTATTTATTAATGATATTGATGAAGGTATATCAGGGTTAATGTCTAAGTTTGCAGATGATACCAAGGTCGGCAGGGTTGTTAACAGTAATCGTGGCATGTGATGCAAGAAAGCAAGTGTATCATCAGGCAAAAAAAAAAAAAAAAAAAAAAATCATACAACCATTCCCTCTAAATGTTTGTCCAGTACCTCCTTAAATTTATTTAACCTATCAACTTACACAATGACAGATGGAAGTTTGTTCCAGCAATTGAACACCTGCTGGCTAAAGGCAAATTTCCGCACTTCTATCCTACACCTCTCTTTTCAATTTGAATTTATGCCCTCTCAGGTGATTATTCTGAGCAAGAGGAGGAATCCCATCAGCATTGAGCATGCTCAAACCATTCAAGGCTTTATACACCTCAATCAGATCACCTCGCATGTGCCTAGTCTCCAGACAATTTGCAAAACTTATACCTTTCTTTGTAAAAGCACCCCTTTGTTCCATTCACTAATCTCGTTGCCCTTCTCTATACTCGTTCCAACAGCTCTACATCCTTCTTAAAATGAGGCCTCCAGACCTGTATACAGTACCCAAGGTTTGGCCTGGCCATTGCCTTATACAAGGGGATAATTTTTTCAATAGTATTTGAAAGTGACTTGGTTCACTATCTTTCTGACCCACTCAATTTCCCAACTGCTCTGGTTAATCAGGAGTCCCCTATATAGTAGAATCCAAATTTTCTTTTAAATTTTTTCCATGTTCAGTGGTCTTCAACTCATTCATTCAGCATTTCTTCAAAGTACTGTACTCTACACTAACATATTTTTCTCTTCAGTTTTAACTTCACCCTTAATGTTTTTTTTTTTTAACAATAAATAAACACTACATATATTAAGTGTTTAATGATAATACAAGTTTAATGATAAAAGTAATGGAGAGAAAGGGAAATAGAAGAATGAAGAGAAATAAGAAAGGGAATAAAGAAATGGAATCAATCAAAGAAATGGAATCAATCTTTGATTGATTCGATACACAGGTTAGCAGGGTTCTTAATGACATTGACAGTATGCTACTGCAACAGGCTGTAGAAAGGTTGAGCAGATGGGCTGAGAGGTGGCAATTGAAGTTTAACATTGGCAGGTGTAAAGTAACCCTGCATATGGATAGCAGTAACTATATGCAGGGTTACTTTAAGTAACCAGATGCAGGGTAATTTATCAACTGTGTGCTACTATGATCAGGTATGACCTGTGGGAACAGTTTGTGCAGTCAGATATGAAGTTTTCTGAGCAATGCAAATGGTCTGCAAGAGTAGCTCTTGGTGTCTTGTCAATGATACAGGAATTCTTCTAGCAGGGATAAGGAGGTGATTTATTCACTTGTATAAAGCAATGGTCAGGCCACACCTTGAGTACTGTATACAGGACTGGAGGCCTCATTTTAGGAAGGATGTAGAGCTGCTGGAACGAGTACAGAGAAGGGCAATAAGATTAGTGAATGGAACAAAGGGTTGCTCTTATGAAAAAAAGACTTAAGTTTTGCAAATTACAGTGTCTGGAGACTAGGCACCTGCGAGGTGATCTGATTGAGGTGTATAAAGCCTTGAATGGTTTGAGCATGCTCAATGCTGATGGGATTCTTCCTACTGCTAGGAATAAAAGCCTGAGAGGGCATAAATTCAAATTGAGGAAAGACAGTTGTAGGATAGATGTGCGGAAGTTTGCCTTTACCCAGTGGGTGGTTGATTGCTGGAACAAAGTTCCATCTGTCGTTGTAGAAGTTGATAGCTTAAATAGATTTAAAGCAGAACTTGACAAACATTTGGAGCGAGTAGATGGGTGAAATAAGGGGTTTTTTTTTTTTTTGGATGATGCTAATATAAGCTTCCTTGCATCATGTGCCTTTGCTAATGCTAAAAGAAAGCTCCAGGTTCTGATGGTATTTCTCCACTTGTTCTCAAAATCTGCACTCCTGAACTTACTTCAGTTTTTTGTCGCCTTTTTTCACTTTCTTATTCCAAAGGTGGTTTTCCTTCTGCTTGGAAATTTGCTCATATCCAGGCAGTTATTAAAAAGGGTGACAAATCCCTCCCATCCAATTATTGTCCCATTGCAATTACTTCTACTCTTTCTAAAGTAATGGAGAAATCAATTAACCGCCAACACTTAAACTACCTAGAAATCTTCTGTCTGATCAACAATCGCCAGTATGGATTCCGCCAGTGTCGATCCACTGGTGATATTCTGGCTTATGTTACCCATTTATGGACTAATTCAATGGAAAAGTTCATTGAAACAAAAGCAGTTGCTATTGACATCTCAAAGGCTTTCGATCATGTTTGGCATAAAGGTCTTCTAAACAAGCTTCCATCTTATGGTTTGCCAACTGTTTTTTGTAATTGGTTATCCAGTTTTCTCTCTGATCGCTAATTGAGGGTGATGGTAGATGGCTCACTCTTCTAACTTCTCCACTAATGCCGGTGTCCCCCACAAGGTTGAGTTCTTTTCCCCACTCTTTTCCTCCTGTATATTAATGATCTTCTTCCATTGACTGGAAATCCTATCCATAGTTTTGCCGATGATAGCACATTGCATTCCACTTTCCTGCTCAATCAGCTTCAACTTCTTGAAAATCTGTAACCAATTCCTTAAATGCCGATCTCCAGGTAATTCTCCAGTGGGACAAAGACAACTTAGTTGATTTCAATCCTTCTAAAACTCAGTCTTGTCTTATATCTCACAAAAAGGATTCTTCTGCTCCTATACTTATCTGTGGTGACACTCCGATTTCTAGGCAAAATGATATATCCCTTTTGGGGATTACCCTGACTTCTAATCTCTCTTGGCACAAGCACATTAGAAATATTGCTTCCTCTGAATCTAAAAAACTTGGTTTTCACTTTCACTCTCGGCATTACTTTTCTTCCAAACAGCTGTTCACTCTTTAAAAATCTCAAATCCGCCCTACTGTGGAATATTGTTCCGACATCTGGGGTGGTGCCCCCAAAACCTCTCTCAGACTTCTTGATTCTGTTCAGAAGAGGGCAGTTAGGTTAATTAATGATTCATCTCTAACAGTGTCTCTCCACTCGCTGTCTCGTATTAGTATTATTAGTATTAGCACCACGGCCGCATGGTGCAAGAAAGCCTATGGCTTATGCTGCACCAGCCAAAAAAAAAAAAAAAAATCTGAACAAAACAATGATAAAAACAAAAAAAAAAAAAAATAATAAAATAAAAAACTAAATAATAATAATTAATAAAAAAAAAAAAAGGAAATTAAACCTATCATACTATGCGCTTCCCTTACCCGAAAGTACTATCCAGATGACCTTTGAATTTCCCCAAACTGTCAGCCTCTACCCCCCCATGAAGGCAACTTATTCCAGTAATTTATAACTCGCTGGCTAAAATAAAACTTCCTGCAGTCCAATCTAAACATTTCCCCCCCCCGTAACTTGAATTTATGTCCCCTAGTTCTAGCATCATTTATAATCTTGAAAATTTTGTTCTCATTCATTTTACTGATGCCTCTCAGAGCCTTAAACACCTCAATCAAATCTCCTCTAAGGTGTCTAGTTTCCAAACTCTGCAACCCACATATTCGAAGTCTTTCTTCATAAGGACGCCCTTTTGCCGATCTCACCAGGCGAGTTACCCTTCTTTGCACCCTTTCAAGAAGCTCGATGTCTTTCTTTAGGTGAGGTCTCCATACTTGAACACAGTATTCCAAGTGTGTTCTAACAAAAGCCTTATATAATGGGATTATCACGTCCCTATCTCTACTTGCAAAAGTTCGATAAATCATCGATAGGACACCATGGGCCTTCTTTGCAACCTGTTTACAATGCTCAGAGAATTTCATGTCTGACCGTATCGTAACACCCAAGTCCCTTTCCTCCAGTACTGGGTTTAGTTGAACTCCATCAAGTGAATAGGTTTTTTTGGGATTACTGTTTCCCAGGTGTAATACCTTACACTTTGTTGGATTAAAGCACAGCTGCCATTTTTCTAACCATTCCTGAAGTCTATCTAGGTCTCTCTGAAGAAGCTCAGCTTGACAATGATCATTAACTACTCTACCAATTTTAACATCATCTGCAAATTTAGATATCACGCCCTCTATCCCTTCATCAATGTCGTTTATGAAAATTAAAAATACAGTGGTCCTAATACTGATCCTTGGGGAACCCCACTTCTTACATCAACCCAATCTGAGGAATAGCCATTTATCACAACCCTCTGCCTCCTGCCCTGAAGCCATCCTTCTATTCATATAAGGATTTTCCCAGTGATTCCAACCTGTTCCAGCTTATAAAGCAACCGCTCATGTAGGACTGAGTCAAAAGCTTTGCTGAAATCTAAATAAACAATGTCGAAATTATTCCCTAAATCCAGCTCGTGAGTGACCCTTTCGAAATAGCGAACCAGATTTGTTAAACATGATTTTCCCTTTACAAAACCATGCTGAGTATCCTTGAGAATTTCAATTCGATCCAAATGATCCTGAATTCCACCCTTGATCATTGCCTCCATGATTTTCCCTACTACTGAAGTCAGACTGACAGGTCGATAATTTCCAACTTCACTTTTAGAGCCACCCTTATGTATGGGAGATACATTTGCACTTTTCCAATCCAAGGGAATCTCCCCAGAGTCTAGTGATGCTCGCATAATTAGCCTCAATGGTTCAATGCACTCGCTTGCCGCCTCTCTTAAGATTATAGGGTATATTCCATCAACTCCAGGAGCCTTACTAGTCTGTAGGCTCGAAAGTTTTTTCATTAAATAATCTTGCGAAATTTCAATATCATTAATTACATATTTTTTAACTTCGCTCCCACAATTTCCCATTGCCACAAAAGGCTTTTCATTTATAAATATCGATGAAAAATAACTGTTGAGTTCATCTGCAATGGCAGCTGGTGTATTTATTACTATCCCCTTTCCCTTACGTAAAGGTCCGATCTGGTTTGCCCTGATCTTCTTGGCATTTATATATGTGAAGAATTTTTTATCCCCTCCTCTTTGCTCTGTTTTCTAGTGATTTCTCATAAACTGCCTTTGCCTGTCGAACCTTTTCTGTGGCTCTATTACACATCACCTTGTAGCTGTTATAGGCTTCAGTACTTTTTATTGCTCTGTAACCTTTCCATGACACCTTTTTCTGATCAAGTAATGTGGCAACTTCACTATTCATCCAACTTGGAACCCTCCTCGTGGAGTATTTTTTTAATGGTATATATGCATTCAAGGCATCTGTGATTAATGTTTTAAAAGTGTACCACAGATCAATTGTATTCATTCTCTGCGCGATATCTACCCAGTTAATAGAGGCCATGTAGTAAGGTGATGTAGGATGATGATGATGAGAGGCCTCTCTCATCATCATCCACCGTATAACTCCGTGATCACTTCCTGCTACTGGTTCCTCTACTGTCAGCCCTGTTATGTCATCTGATTCATGTGTGATGATGAGGTCTAAGATATTCTTTTCTCTAGTACTTTCCCTGACATGTTGATACAAATACCAGTCATCTAGTTGATTTAAAAATTTTGTTCCCCATGTCGAGTTTCCTTCCCATTTACTCCAATCAATTAGAGGCAAATTGAAATTACCCATAATAAGGCATTGACGTTTACTTGCCCATTCCATTTGCATGTAGAGGCTTTTGTCATAATCTTCACAATCACCTGGTCTGTAGATTACTCCTACTCGCATTATACCTTTGTTTCCAACTATCTCACACCATACAGACTCTATACTAGCATGTGAAATGTCTGAATCCGGGAAAGCTATCGTCGCACTCAGGCTGCTTCTGATAAGAAGCATTACCCCACCACCCCTTCTGTCTAACCTATCCTTCCTAAATACATTATACAAGCCGTACTGAAACTCATCATCCCCAATTTCCGGGTGGCTCCACGTCTCTGTAAGCAGTATTATGTCCGCGTTACTTGTTTTAACCAGCAGTCGAATTCGCTCATTTTATTGACGACACTTCTAACGTTACTGTATAAACAATTAAGATTTACTGTTCTTGTATATTTAACAACCCTAACACAACCCTTGAAGTTTTTTAGGCTCTCTTCCCTGATATTAGCTACCCGCTCATGTGAATCGTCTTTGCCCCCAGAACATCTAGATAATACGTCCAGTTGGGGTAACAGATAAGAACTCTTAAGGTATATGCAAGAGTTACATTGACCAATATTATCAGATAAATGCATGTCAGTATTACCCACATCCCCCCCTAACTAGCAGTTTCCCTGAACCTTTAAGGTATCCTCAATAATACTGGTAAAAACTTTTGCACCACCTTTGTTTAAGTGTATCTCGTCTCTACAAAACAAATTCCTTCTACCTACAAGTGTGGGCCATGCTGATAGAAATTTACCCCCTAAAGCCTTGCAGATTCCTTCAAGTCTTGAGTTAATCCACAAGGCTCTTAACCTATAATCCTTCCTATCGTGTCTGGGCAGAATTGCAGACACATAGACATTATGGCCTAGCTCGCGACATTTCCTCAGCATGGTCCTGTATTTTTCCAACAAATCGTCAGATCGTGTACGTTTAATATCATTTGTCCTCACATGAATAATAATATTTTCTTTACCCCCTTTAAAATCTGACAATCTGTTGGTGACATCATTAATAGTTGCTCCCGGCAGACATACCCTGGTTCTGCTCCACCTATCCTTATTACAAAAAATATTTCCCGTTTCCCTGACAATGGAGTCTCCTAATAAAACAATGTCCTTTTTAACCAGAGTAGTTTGCACTTGGTTTTTCTGTTTTGAGGCTCGAATCGGGTGTACTGTTTCTGTTACGTAGACGTACTGTTTCTTCTGCATGCCTCTTCTACAGATATTTCCATGGGCACTGTTCTTCTGAATTGGCTTCTATAATTCCCGCTCTCTCTTTCAAAACAGTCCGAACACGTGCCGCCACCAGCCAACATCCATTTAATGTCCAACTTAAAACTCACAGGACCAACTTTTCATCTTCCTCGTTTATTCATTCTGGAACAACCTTCCTTCATACGTATTTTCTGAAAATTACAATCTACAGAAGTTCATGTCCAATGTCAACAAATATCTTCTTTCGTCTTCTCAACCTCCAACCCAAGCACGGTACTAAGTACTATAGGTTCTAATACCTCTCGTGTTTGGGGTTTACATAAAAAAAAAAAAAAAAAAAAAAAATTAGAATAGCATGGGGAGATACTTTAATTGGAATCCCAGCAAAATTTGAAAGTTGTAAGAGTTTCTCTGAATGTCTACGGTTTTCTGTTTCTAAAAGTAGGTCTCCAGATTGCAGCATCTTCACAATCTTAGGAGATCTTGGTGTGTTTCTGGATGAGGAAAGGAAAATTTGCTGAGAGGTTGTTCTGAAAGTGAATGAAAAATTAGAAATGCAGGAAACTATTGTTGTTGAATTTATTTTCAACCTTCTGTACTTAGCCAACTACTTGTTGGCTACGTAGAGAAATGATGCAATTGCACTAACTTGTACGCTAGTCAACACTCTATGTAATCTGAGGCTTTAGCCCCAAACTATTCTGTAATCTATATTACCCCACACCATCAGGCATCTCTCATATTGTGGTTGGTTGGTTGATATGTTGTTTAATGGCACAAGGGCTGCTAAGGCCATATTGTGCCTGATTCTATTAGGTAGTGCAATTATCAGTTAAATCAGTAAAATAATCCCGTGTGCTTTAAGAAATAAAAGAACTCTGCTAGATTTGCATTGTCTCCAATCAGATGGGGTAATGTCAAAGGTTCTTGCAGATGTGAAAGCGATTTGAAAATTTTGTTTCAATAATTATTATAACGATTGCAATTTGTTAGAATATGCCTCACCGTAAGTGTAGTCTGACAAAATGTACAAATAGGCGGATCTTTCCCCTTGAGTAGATAGATATGGGTTAGATACTCATATTGTGGAGTTATACTTCACAACTGGGTTGTCATCATTGCAACACCATGGTGTGTGTCCACCTGCTGATGAGGAGCCAATAAGCTCCGAAACGGTGCCGTATGAGTGATGGTATCCAGCGAGAATAAGTAACAATAGTCTTCTCCTATGATGAAGCGTTACTTATTCGAGGTAGTGCAATATCATGGCAACTCGTAGTGAAGGTATTCACAATATGAGATATACTTAATGATGCCAATTTATAACTACTTAAGTAGTTGGCTATGTACAGAAATGATGCAATTACACTAACTTGTACACTAGTCAACTCTCTACATAACCTGAGGCTTTAACCCTAAACTATTCTGTAATCAAAATTATCTATTTTGGCATTATAAACTGCCAAAACCTGGTGTCAATCAGAAAAAATTTCATACCACTTTATATTGTAAGCAAAGGGAAAAAAAAAAAAAAAAAACTGCAAGCTGGAAGAAAAGAGCTTTTTTTTTAAATGAATACTGTTATAACATCTTTATCTAATAATCAATTTTCTAGGAAAATTATCTATTAATGGCTTCATTATAGAAGTATAAGGATTAGTGCCAAATTGAAACTGGAAATCTTTATTATATAAAGTTCTCTAACAGTAAGAAAATAAATGAATACACTGAGAGAATTATAAATTCTACGCATCTACCTCATTTCAAACAGAAAGATAAAAACAAAATCAAACCCCAAAGAGATGAATACAAGAGTATGCTTGTGCCTCTAACACTTTACTAAAAATTCATTTAGAGCAATGGGCACACTGAAGGACTTCTTTGCCATGATTATATTTGTTTAACGACATATTTCACATATTTAGAAAATAATTCTACTACTATAATTAATGATGCTGATCAAAAATTCAAACCATACTGGAAGAACACTAAAATTTACACCAACTTAATTCTAATAGATATATTAAATTTAAGTTTTAATGTTTTTTTTTTTGTTGGAAATTTTACCACAAACATGTCCAGTAGAAAATTAAGGACAAGATGAATAAAGCTTTGCTACTTCAAGAATTGTTATGAAATTCTAATTGAGATAACTCGTTTGATTTGATTTGGTTTTTTATGGCGCATTGGCAGCTAAGGCCATAATGCACCAAGTCAAATTTTAAAACGCTACTAAACAGTTTGGTAGCCAAACCTACCATGTCAAGTAATAAATTATTGTCAAAAGATGAATAGTAAAAGTATAAAAAGTGTAAACCTTAGATTCTTTTATAAAAATTAATAGACTGTAAAAAATTAAAAACGTGAGACATATTGTCTCTGTCACCTATAATCTGACTGAGTGTAAATGGCTCAGTCACATTATTAAAAGCGGTAAAATACAAGCGTCGCACTTCTATAAAATCAGGACATTCTATTAAAATATGACTAATGGTTAAAATAACATTACATATCTCGCACATAGGTGGGTCATCCGCTGATGAGGCAAGTAGGAATGGGTTAGATGACTATGACCTATGCGGAGCCGAGCAAGAACAACTTCCTCTCTTCGGACCCTGCGTAGACTGGACTGCCATTGCGCAATTACAGGCTTAATGCGATGTAATTTATTTGTGGGCTGTCCTTGCCAAGAATCTTGCCATTGGGAGAGTAATTTAGAACGTATTATTTGCCTGTAGTCTGTATAGGGGACTGACAGGCAATGATTATCCAGGGAAATGGCTGATTTGGCAGCGGTATCAGCTAATTCATTTCCCCGGATCCCAATGTGGCTTGGGATCCAGCAAAAGCGAATATCAAATTCTAATTCCACAAGAGAAAAAAGAATCTTCCGGATCCTGGACAGGATCAGATGAGGGTTATACCTCACCGATACTAGAGCCTGTAATACGCTCAATGAATCACAATAAATCACATACCTCTGGTAGTCGCGATTTTTAATGTGATCTAGGGCTGATTGTATTGCATGCAACTCTGCAGTATAAATGCTAGTTTCTTGTGGGATCTTATAGGATAATGTTTTGTGAGGGAACACAACAGCAGATCCCACATGACATTCTAACTTTGAGCAATCTGTATAGACTGGCAAAAAGTCAGAATACTGCTGTCGATGTAATGCAAAGAGTTGCTGGTAGACAGATGGCAGTGTAGTAGCCTTCTCCCAGATCTTAAGGGAGAAGTCGCAATTTGGAAAATAAGCATGCCAGGGTGGAAAGAATTGTCTTGGTGACTGGGCAACGTTGTCTACCGTCAAGTTTAGTTCATTCAGCAGCCCTTGAATGCGAATACCAAAAGGTTTGTTGGCAGTCCGACGGGTGTTGTAGAGGTTTTCCCAGCACGGCTCAAAAACGAATGGCCACGTGGGATGATCGGGCAGGGATTTTAATTTGAAGGCGTACTGTAAGGACAACTGCTTACGTCGAAGAGACAGAGATGGTTCGTTTGCTTCAACGTAAAGGCTTTGGACAGGAGATGTGCGAAATGCTCCAGTGGCTGTCCGGATGGCTTGATGGTGGATTGGATCTAACCACCGAAGTGCACTGTCTCTAGCAGAACCATAGACCTGAGACCCATAGTCGAGTTTGGAACGGACAAGTGCCCGGTAGAGACGAAGAAGGGTAGCACGATCTGCGCCCCATGAGGTGTTGACGAAAGGGCATGAAGGATGTTAAGCCCTTTGACACATCTTGTCCTCAGCTGACGAATATGTTGTAAAAATGTCAGCTTTTTGTCGAAAATAAGTCCAAGGAATTTGAATTCTGCTACAACTGGGATGTTATTTTGCCCAAGCCTTAATTCTGGGTCAGGATGAAGATTACGTTTGCGACAGAAGTGTACACAAACAGTCTTCTGTGATGAAAATCTGAACCCATTAGCCAAAGACCAAGCTGTAAGATGGTCAATGGTTTTCTGCAGTTGCCTTTCAATGACCCTCATATTGCATGAATGACAAAATATAGCAAAGTCATCAACATAGAGGGCATTGTTTACAGTGGGTGGAAGTTGTTCTGCGATAGAGTTTATTTTGATTGCGAAAAGCGTGACACTTAGAACGGATCCTTGTGGGACTCCCTCTTCCTGAGAGAAAACTCGAGAGAGGGTGGATCCTAAACGGATTTGATACTGGCGATTCGAAAGAAAGTTTTTAATAAAAAGAGGAAGGTTACCTCTAAGACCAAAGTTATAGAGGTCTTTTAAAATCCCAAATCGCCAGGCTGTGTCGTACGCTTTTTCAATATCAAAGAAAACTGCTACCAATGCTCGGATTTAATAAAAGCATCACGAATGGACGTTTCCAATCGGATTAAATGATCCAGAGTGGATCTATTTCTTCGGAAGCTGCACTGTGTCCTGGAAAGCAGACCATTTGTTTCTAAATACCATACCAGGCGAGAATTTACCATTCTTTCCAGGATCTTGCACAAACAGCTTGTCAGAGCAATACGACGGTAGTTACTTGGATTTCTAGGATCCTTTCCTGGTTTTGGGAAGGGAAGAATGATTGCCTTCTGCCAGGAATCCGGAAATTGTTTATTAAGAAAAATTCTGTTAAACAGAATTAAAAGGTGATCCTTACATTGTGGTGTGAGGTGTTTTACCATTTCGTAGTGGATGTCATCGGGCCCTACAGCACTTGCGTGTGTGAGAAAGAGTGCAGCATTTAATTCCTCCTGTGAAAAGGGCTTGTTATATGATTCAAGCCCTTTTGAATAGTTCAGGGGGTTTTTCTCATTTTTCTCTTTCAGGGCCAAAAACTCTGCGGGAAAAGATGTTATTGCAGATATTTTTGCAAATGTTTCCCCTAGAGTATTTGCTACTGCAGTTCGACCTGCAATTGGACATCCGTTATGCTCGAGGATCACAGAAGAGCATGGTGGGTATTTTCCCTTCATTTTCTGGATCTTATCCCAGACTACTTTTGAGCTAGCGGCCTGAGTTATGGAAGATGTAAAACCCAAGATTTCCTTTGGCTCTGACGTCGTACATAACGTGCTTTTGCACGTGCACGTTTGAGTGATATTAAATTTTCAGTGGTGGGATATCGGCGGAATATCCCCCATGCTTTGTTTTGTGCTTTTTTTGCTGCCGTGCATTCTGAATTCCACCAAGGTTTGGGGAATAGTGGGAACCGGCTGGATGATTTTGGGATTGCAATTGCAGCTGCTTGGACAATCGTTTCTGTGACATACATGACTGCTTCATTGATTGGCTCCTGACTGACTGTAGTGATGTCAAAGTTTGCCAGATATTGAAAGGCATTCCAGTCAGCCTGATCGATCTTCCACCGCGGTAAACTAAATGGCAGACAGGGTCTACCATTAGTTAGGGTTGTTATCACGGGGAAGTGATCGCTTCCATATGGATTTTCTTCTACCTCCCAAGTAAGTGAAGGAAGGAGAGACGGGGAGCAGACAGAAAGATCAATAGCAGAGAATGTACGGGTAGGCATGTGGAAGAAGGTGTTTGTTCCCACATTTAGGAGGGAGAGATCATTGTCAGTGAGCATATGCTCTATGACTCGTCCCCTTCCATTGATGTCAGCACTACCCCACAGAGTGTTATGTCCATTGAAATCTCCAAGAATTAAACAAGGGGAAGGCAATTGCATGATAAGATCATCAAGGTCTTTCTGGGGGATGTCAATCCTAGGTGGCAAATAAACAGAGCAGACAGTTAATAAGAACCCCACTGTAAGGCGAATTGCTACAGCTTCAATGCTAGTTGTAAGCTGCAAAGCCTGAAATGGTATCTGGTTGCCGACGAGGATTGCGACTCCTCCGTGGGCAGAACCATCCACAATTCTATCCTTACGAATGATGGTAATGTTATGCATGGTGGGGTCATCATTTGCCTTTAAATAAGTCTCCTGTATGCAAAAGCAAACTGGTTTGTGCTTTTGCAGGAGTGCCTTGATGTCGTCAGTATTTTGCCGGAATCCACGACAATTCCACTGTAGGAATTTAGCCATTATTTGGACTTGGTGGGTCCATCAGGCGGCTTCCGAGGTGCTGAGGGCTTAATTTTGTCAGTCTTGGATTTATCTTTCCTGGGGAAGTATGGACGCTGTCCTGTGTCCATTTCTTCCTCAGCAAAGAGTTCCAAAACTGACTCATCATGTACCTCCTTCTGCTCGACATCCATGTTTTCCTGGGTCCATCAGGCGGCTTCCGAGGTGCTGAGGGCTTAATTTTGTCAGTCTTGGATTTATCTTTCCTGGGGAAGTATGGACGCTGTCCTGTGTCCATTTCTTCCTCAGCAAAGAGTTCCAAAACTGACTCATCATGTACCTCCTTCTGCTCGACATCCATGTTTTCCTGGGTACTAGGTGTTACTTCCCCTTTCTTATTCTTTTCTTTTGCTTTTGTTACTTGTGGAGCATTAGGAGGTATCGATATAGGAGTGGCAGCTGATTGGTCCTTCTGTGCAGGTTTTTGGGAGCTTAAAAGATAACGTGCAATGGGAGTAAATGATTCTTTTGGAGGGACGGACATGTCCGTCTGAGTCCCAATCGAACATCTCCCTGCTACCTTCTGGGCGTAGGTAGGTTTTTTGATGTTAAGAGGTTTCACTGCTTTTCTTGCCTCCTGGTACGATATGTTTAGCTCTGCCTTCAGCCGTTGAATTTCTTTTTCTTCTTTCCACCTCTGGCATGCCCTTGAATAGGCCGGATGTTCTTCCTCACAGTTAATGCAGGTGGGTTTGGTGGCTGAATATGCTGTTGTTTCGTGGTCCTTTGCACCGCACCGGGCGCATGCAAGGACTCCACGGCAGGCCATTTGAGAATGTCCATACTTCTGACATTTAAAACACCGTAAAGGGTTCGGAATGTATGGACATACTGGACAGTTGATGTATCCAGCTTTAATCTCATCAGGAGGTTTGGGAGAGTTAAAAGTCAGGATAACACTCCTGGTTTTAACAATTTTCCCATCCCTTCGCGCAGTGATTCTCTTAACGGCAGTAACTCCCCGTGGTTTTAGTTCGGAGCAGATTTCCTCCTCGGTGACGTCGAGAAGGTCCCACTCCGAAATGACACCTCTCGATGAAATTTAGTGTTCTGTGTGGTGTCACTGTTACGGGTATTCCTCCGATTGATGTTACTCGGAGTAGATGTTCAGACTGCCTGTCATTTTTTGTTTCAATCAAGAGGTCCCCAGAACGGAGCCTCTTAACTGACTTGGGTGTACCTGCTAACCCATCCAACCCTTTTTGTATAAAAAAGGGTGACATTTTACCAATCGGTGTTTCGTTGGTGGAATGCATTATTAAGAACCTTGGGACAGTTGGTAGTTCGGTTCGCTGCCTCTTTGTAGCAATAATGCTATCTGCCTCTCCGTCATTATTTTCAGATAGGGACCGGGTTGGGGCCCCTGAAGGAATATGTTTATCAGGATTCATGAAGATTTTTAAATTGTTCAGTGCCCAGGCTCCCCATCCACCACGGAGCCCAAAGGGACGCCCACTACCCGGCATGCAATAAATGCGCTCGGGAGTGGGACGCCAGGGCTACCCAGACACTATACCCGCACCGCCGCCAGCCTGAATCCTGTCCCTCGGACCATGAGGGTAGGGGCGTGGCATTGACACGGTTGACCCTCGCAGGCGAGCCTACTAGCCGATTGATCCTAGCCGGGCCTTCCAGGACCACCCGTCTTGTCGAAGCAGGGGCCAAAGTGGTGTATTGAAGCTGGGCCCCTCAACCACCAGGATCCCCCTTTCCGAATTTCCACGGGTCGCAGCGCACGGCAAACACGCCGGATTCCATTGATGTAAGCCTGGAACCTGGGCTGTGGGCGTTGGATCCCAGTGATGCTAGTCTGGAAGTCCAGCAGCGTCACTGGGAGGTCCCCTCACCACGTACAGATGCCCACGTCGAGGGGGAGATAACTCGTGCATATGTGTGTGCTCACATATGCAAAAATACACCTTTATTCCAGCAGGTAAAACAAAACAAAAAAAGAAAATGGAACTAAGGTATATTCTAATTCTATAGTGTGTTAAGTTGAATATATGTCAAACTAGGAAGACAATTGCTCTTTTATGAAAAAATTATTGTGCAAAGATAAATTATCTGTTCTCATGAGGTGACTATAACTTATAGTTTTTTACATCGATATGGACCACTCCCTTTTTCACATATCATAACTAGCTACACCTCCAAACCTAAGAAAGAATATGTCAACGGCAGTAATAAGAAAGTGTATGCCAACATTTGACTTCCAACAAAGGTTTTAAGACTGCATCATCAGAGAAGGAAATGGCAACTGTTTTCTAGGACTATCATGGCTTTCTTGTGCATTTTCCAGATAGAGCCTGGAGATACCATGCAATGCTGCATCACATTTGCACATTTCTTGAAGAGCCCATACAACCTAAGAGATCATTAATGATCTGGTGGGAACCTTCTGATCATCCTCCATACAGCCCTGACCTCATCTCTGGCAATTTCCATTTGTTTGGTTGACTTGAAATATAGCTTTGTTGTAAACATTTTTCAGATGACAGAAGTTGAAAATTATATATGTTACTGGTTAAGACAGTACCTAACATCTTTTTTGGCAGCAGTTTGCAGAATTTGATAAGGCAATAGGACAAGAGTATAAATGTTTTTGGCAATTATGTCAAAAAATAAATGCCACATTCAGGTCAGTTTCCTGTTTTTTTTTTTTTCGTCTTACCTTGTGACTTACTGACTCTCCCATGTATTTCTGACTGTTTTTGTCTGAGGTGTATTCCACTTTACTTTTAAATGGCTAAGATCCCATGGTTATGTGCTGGAGTTTGAAAAGTAACACGTAATTATTATTTATTTTTTTTTTTTTTCAAAATTTTAGGAGTAGTAATTATAAATTTAAAGTAAAATGTTACTTCAATGACCTTAAAAAAAATTCCTTCATTTTTACATTTTGATTATATAATCATATGGACCACATCAGAGCTTCAGATTGACACTAACTAAAAGCTATTATATTAATTAGAGTGAGAATGTAGATAAAATTATGAAATTTCAAGTGCAGTACACTTTTTTACAAATTCAAGGTCCTTTAAATACTGGACCTGTTTGAGCCAGGGAGCTATAATTTGGCATATGTACACAAGTCATGAAGCCTAACAATCTTATGTTTTAGCATTAGCAGAGGCATATGATGCAAGAAAGCAAGCTTATGCAGCATCAGCCAAAAAAAAAAAAAACTTCCACTTCACCCCTCTGTTCGTTCAAAATACCTGTCCAGCTGAGCCTTAAATTATTTAGGCTATCAACTTCCACAACAAGGGATGGAAGTCTGTTCCACCAACCAACTACCCGCTTTATGAAGGGTTTTAGGTTGTGTCTCTTGTTAAATTGACATGGAATTTCCCAATTATATTTTTCACTGAAGACACTATACAGATAATCACAGAGAACAATTGAATTAAGAAAATTGATCAACCATTTTAATATAGATGAAATACTGGCGTAATAAAGTGGTTACAAAATAAACACACCTTTCCTGAAACAGTTTCACCATCATAATACAAAAAGTGCTTTTCTTTCTTTCCTTCCTCTGTTTTGATTTCTGCAGTTTTTCTTGTTTCTGCTCCATCAAGGATGACATCTATATCTGCAGTCTGGCCAAACCCAAAAAAACTCTGAAAATGTATTAAAAGTAATTGATTAATTAAATTAAAAATTAACACATACAAATCTAAAAATGTATTAATCAGTTCACTTTTTAAAACAAGTATTTTGCAGGTATGGCAATATGAGAATTCTCATTCAGTAATAATTAATTATAAATACCTGATAAGGTATTAAGTGTTAATAATTCATGAATAAGAATATCTAAAAATTTGTAATAATGTATGGTTTTACTTTATCTTTTAATAATAATTTATTTAGTTTTACTTTATACATTTATCTTAAAATCTGCTGAATATTTCCATATTCAAGAGAAATTGAATGTAGAACCTTAAACTTGCATTTTCAAATTAAATGTTATTGAAATGCCTCACAACAACAGCTACACCATCATATAAGAAGATAGTGTTCCACATATATCCTCAATTTGATACATACTTTTGAGAAAACTAGGTTTGCCATAAAATGCATCAATTTCATATTGTGGAGGCACTTCACTAGCTGTATCAATACTGCACTATGAACTTTAAATAAAATGCGCAGCTCGGAGAGAAGAAATATATTTTTAGTTATTTAAAATATATACCATTACCCTACCATTTTTATGCACCACAAGAGAATGACCTGACAACTCAATGATGAGATATGTATATTCACAATAAGTGATATGCTCAATGGTACCGAATTTCTTGTAGCAGCACAAGGCTTTTGGCATAAATTTACTCAAGTTTTCGAATTTTATACCACTAGGTTTCTCATATATTATGGGTAATTCTCATTACTGGATTATCAGTTGTTCACTTACTTAAATGATGTGAAACCACCATCATGTGTTGTAACTACAATATTGATAATGGCCCACATTTTAAATAAATGGCAATATATTTTTTCTTTCATAGTACTGTTTTTTCTTTAACACATGTAGTGTAATGACAAGGAAAACAGTGAAGCCTTTTGTAGCAAACCTAGTTTGTACCCAGCTATGTACAAAACCAGGGCTACTGCTCTAACCTGTACAATAATGGTCACTTTCCTTGGTGATAGTAATCTGCACATGATGATAGAATTTAAATTTTTTTCAACTCTTAGAAATTAGAATCTGTAAAATCCACCTGCCTAAAGTAGCTAGTTCCTTTACTGGCAACGTGTCAGGCACATTCCATTTGACTAGTCTGATTTGATTTGATTGGCACATCAGCAATAGAGGCTATAATGCACTGAAAGTAGGTCATAAAAAATAAAAATAAAAAAAATAAAGAAAACAATATTTCAGCAGCCTACAAAAAACTGCCCACAACATCCAAAGGTATAAAATCGAATTTATAATAAATAGAAGTACAGTAAACCCTCGATTTAACAGACCGGACAAATAATAATACAGTAATTATTAATAATACATCATCATCATCATCAGCCATTTTCAATCCACTGCAGGATGAAGGCCTCTCCAGCAACTTTCCAGTTCCTTCTGTTTTGAGCACTGGCCATCCATTTACTACCCACAAACTCATGAATTTCATCTATCCATCTCCGCCTTTCTAGCTCCTCTTGGATACCATTCTGTTATTTTCTTAGTCCATCTGTCATCATGTCTTCGGGCTATGTGTCCTGCCCAAGACCATTTTAGTTCTTTAGTTTTGATAAGAATGTCCTTTACTTGAGTTTGCTGCCTAATCCAGGTATTTCTCTTCTTATCTAACAGTCTGATACCCAATATAATTCGTTCAATTTTTCGCTGTGTAGTTCTCGGCTTCTCTTCCATTCTTTTGGTGAGTGCCCAAGTTTCACTTCCATAAGTCATGGTGGGGAGTATGCATTGGTTCATTATTTTACGTTTCAGACAAACTGGGATATTGCTCTTCAGTATGCGACTATATTTCCTGAATGCTATCCATCCAAAATTTATTCTTCTCTTGACTTCCAGCCATTTATCATTATTACAGCTAATAACTTGTCCCAGATAAGTATATGACTCCACCTTTTCAATTACTGCTCCTTCAATCATTACTTCCCTTTCTGTGGCATACTTGTTCATCATTACTTTTGTTTTAGTCATATTCATCTTTAGTCCAAAATCCTTGCTAACTGTGCATAACTGATTAAGATTTTCCTCTAATTCTTTGGGATCGTGGCTTATGACCACAATGTCATCTGCAAATCGTAAATGGTTTAGGTACTCTCCGTTCACATTGACTCCTTTCTGCGACCAGTCTAATTTTCTGAAAGCTTCCTCAAGGGCAGAAGTAAACAGCTTCAGAGATATTGTGTCTCCATGTCGAACTCCTTTCTCGATTTTAAATTTCGTACTGTCTTTGTCTAGTCTAATAAAGGAGGTAGCACTCTCATATATTTTCTTCAAAATCATAATATATGGGGTATCTATGCCTTGTCTTTCTAATGCCCGAAACATTGCCTTATGCTGTATGGAGTCAAATGCCTTTTCATAATCCACAAATGCCAGGCATAATGGTGTTTTATATTCATTTGCTTTCTCCATTAGCTGTGATATTACGTGAAGGTGATCCATAGTTGAGAATCCTGTCCTAAAGCCAGCTTGCTCTTTCGGTTGATTCTCATCAAGTATTCTTTCTAATCTGTTAGTAATGACCCTTGTGAACAACTTGTAGATGTGGGATAACAAGCTAATTGGTCTATAATTTCCAATTCCGGATTTATCTCCTTTCTTATGCAGCAAAACTATGATTGCATTATTCCACTGCTTAGGCGTCACACCTTTTCTAAGGCACTTTATGAAGAGCCTTGCCAGTTTTTGTGTTATGTCTCTTCCTCCCAATTTTAACAACTCTACAGTAACTTCATCTTCCCCCGGGGCTTTCCGATTCTTCATTTTCTTCAATGCATGTTCTACCTCATCAGGAAGAATATCGGGTATGTCGTATGTGTTGCTACTTTGCAATCCATCTTCCCCACTGCTGGCATCATTCCCCTGCTCCTTGTATAATTCTCTATAGTAGTCTTCTGCTATTTGAATTATGCCTTCTCTGTTGTTTATAAGTACACCATCGCTATTCTTCAGTTTCAGTATCATTTGTCTTTCTGTATTACTGCTCATGGATGCTGATTTAAATCCTTTGTTTTCCCTTAATGCTTGTTCTACTTTTCTTGTGTTAAATCTTCTTATGTCCTCTCTGAGTCTCTTTCTAATGGCTTTGCATAACTCAGTATACTCAATTTTCTCCCTGTCAGTGCTTTTCTTGCTCTTCATTTGTCGTCTTCGGTTCATCATGACAAGTGTTTCTTGACTAATTTTTTCTTCTTTGGATTTCTTTTTCCCTATAGGTTTTTTGGGCTTTATCACTTTCAGAAAGTTGTAATATTCCTCGTCGATATCTTGGTCCTGAGCAGTCTGTAGAAGCTCAAACTTGTTCTTAAGTTCCAGTACATACTGCCTTTTCTCCTCTTCTGTTATCTCAAAGACCTTTGTATTATTTACTCGAGTCAGTTTTTTTTCCTTTCCTACATCTATATCAAGCGTACATCTTACCATTCTGTGATCACTTCCAACATTTACCTTATTCAGGACAGTAACATCATTCACAATATATCTTCTGTTAGTGAGGATGAAGTCGATTTCATTAGTAGTTAATCCATTTGGACTCTTCCATGTCCACTTTCTGTTCACCCTTTTCTTGAAAAAAGTGTTCATTACCGACAGTCCTTGAGATTCTGCAAATTCCACAAGTCTTTCACCTCTTTCATTTCTTTCACCAATTCCAAAATTTCCTATAGTTCCCCTTTCTGCGCTGTTTTGTCTTTTTCCAACCTTAGCATTGAAGTCCCCCATAATAATAGTGTAGTGGGTTTTCTGCTCATCTAGAAGACTCTCAATTTCGGTGTACATTTCTTCAACCTCTTCATCATCATGGCTCGATGTTGGTGAATAAATCATTATAATCTTTAGCTTGTACCTCTTAGAAATCTTGAGTATTAGTCTTGACACCCTTGGTGATGTACTTTTGAATTCCAAAATGTTGTTTTTAAAATCTTTATGGACCAGAAACCCAACTCCACCTTCACTCCTTTCACTGTTTCCATTGGTGTACAGCAGATTTCCACTTGATAAACTTATAAGTGATTCATTTCTTCTTCTTGTTTCAGCCAAACCGATGATATTCCAATTCACATTTTCTAATTCCTTTTCCAGCTCTAATATTCTGTCTTCACCGATGAGTGATCTTACGTTATAACAGGCCAAGTTCAGTTTCCGTGCATGGCAGCCTGGTCGTACCCAGAGATTCTTAGCACCCTCTGCTTCCACTCTGATCCTCTCGCTGCCGTAAGAGGGAGAGTGAAAGCTGCTGGGGACTGAGGGCCATTTGTTTTCTCGTGCTGTCATATGCTGGAGGGTTTGGTCTTTTCCTCTTCACGCTGACCAGGCATCTTGAAGAGAACCACTCTACACGTCCGTTGCCACCTGAGTGACATAACAGGGCTTACCATCGAGAAGGTGTGCATGAGTGGATTTTAGGGAGGCAGGCCAACTGGACTTCACCTAAATCTTCTGTAATAGAGAGATATTGGATCCATCAGTATTTTAGGCTGAGTGTCTGATAACACACAGGATACCTGTTCCCCTCTAAGCCCCTTTAATAATAATAATTAATAATAATAATAATTAATAATAATAATAATAAATAATACAGTACATATTAATCTCGAACATATTTTTTTAGGTTTTACAAAACTTCAGTTTTATTAATTAAAATTAATAATAATTACCTATTTCCATTATTGTTTTGATAATTACCTTCTTTTATTTTTATAATAAAATTCAGGAAATTGTTTTTTATTCTTTCTGAAAACGTGTTCAAATTGCTGTTTTCCCAGATTACAGATAACAGATAAGAGCAGGCGGTGACTTGCGAGCTGATCGTGACTCGGGGTACTAAACTGCAGGTCTGCTGACTCGCTTTGTTTTGGTCTCAGTCTGCTTCGAGCTATTGTGCGTTCAGGTTATATACAGAGTGTTTCTGTGATTTCTGAATTGTGACTTTCTGAATTTATTAAATAATTTTGCAATTTTGCAATCCTTACAATTTAAAATGGCATCAAGTGATAGAGGAGTTAAAAGAAAGTGTGTGAACTTAAATGTGGCACAGAAATTAGAGCTAATTGAGAAATTAGAATAAGGTGTCTCAGTAGCATGTGTTTGTGAAATTTACAGAATAAAAAAAAAAAAAAACTGTTTCTGATATTCGTAAATCAAAGGCCAAATGCAACCAACATAATTTTATATTGTACAGTACTGTATATTGTATTAAACCTTTTTTTTTACATTAAGAACAATAAAAAATGCCTCCCCCCCCCCCGGGTTACATTCGATTTAATGGACTTTCGGCATTAACAGACAGCTCTTCTCCCCTATTAATCCATTAAATCGAGGGTTTACTGTACAGTAGACCCTCACTAATCCAGTTACAGTTAATCTGGATGTCGGATAATCCGGATCAATTAAAAAAAATTCTGCTCACAGTTGAGTACTATACTTTGAAAGACACAGGATTTAGGAAGATAGATGAGTCACTCTGACTGCGCAGAGAGAGAGAGATGGAACGTACATCACATTGTCTTGCATGTTGTTCAATTTTGTTGTTGACTCCTAGTTAGATGGGTTATTGCTTATATTGCTTTGTGCACTTCTTTAAATGTATATATGTACGTGTAGAAGAATAAGAGGAGTTTACCACAATATGATACGTAGAACACTTCCGTATGATACTCTCCAGAAATTAAAACGAATAAAAGATTAACACAAAATGATTGCAGTAAAAAATCAATTGAAAACAATTAAAAAATAAATTAAAATTCAAAAAACAAACAAATTAAAGTTGAACGTAAATTTTGAAAAATGAATTTTCTTCCTTACTAATAAAAGATTAACACAAATTTACATTTAACTAATTAATTTTTTAATTAGTTTAATTGTTTTCAATTGATTTTTTATTTTGTAATCATTTTAATCTTTTATTCATTTTAATTTCATATGGAAGTGTTCTGTGTATCATATTGAGGTAAATTTATCTTATTCTTCTATGAATATTGATATCAACATAGAACATATTGAGCACCATAGCTCTGTCATATATTATCAAAGTATATATATACTTAAGTTACCGTATTTCCCCATTATAAGACACTCCCATGTATAAGATGCACCTTAATTTTGGGGCCCGAAATTTGAAAAAAATGTATTACATAAAGTTATTGAACTCAAGTTTTATTAATCATAAAATTCATACAACTCCTGATCACTGTCAAAACTCCCATCCATTAGCTTGTCCTCATTTGTGTCTGATGATGAATCACTGTCTTCATATATTGCCTCGTCCTCATTTCCATCTATGGCATTTGAAATGCCATACTTCTTAAATTACTTGACCTCAATCTTGATATTATCCCAGGATCTTTTCACCCAGGTACAAACTTCTCCTATAGTTGGTTTCTTCACTCTTCCTGCTGGTGTCAAATTGTCCCCAGAAGACATCCATTGGTTCCATTCGTCTCTCACGGCAGCTTGAAGGGTTTGTTAATGCTGACATCAAGTGGTTGGAGCTGGGATGTCAAGCCTTCAGGTATGACGGCAAGTTTTGTTTTTTGCTCTGCAGCAATCTTCTTTGTGTTTTTTGTTATGTGTGCCCTGAACTGATCAAGCACCAATAGGGCAGGTTTGCATAAGAGCCCACCTGGTCTCCTGCTCCAAACTTTCTCAAACCAGATCTTCATCAGCTGTTCTTGTAGAAATTACCCCACATTATATATATATATAATGTGTGTGTGGGGTAAAAGTTAGGCAAAAGTAATAAAAATAAATAAATATAAATATGAAGCTATCATTAGAGGCAGCAAATGCACATCCTCCACATGAAGCCTAATTATATCTGATAATTAAAATAAATATGATATTTAAAATAAAAACATCAGCCAGTAGTACGGCAAAAATGCAGAGCGAAACGAAACGTAAAATAATATAAAATAAACAAACAGGGAAGGTAAAGTAGAGATAATAAAAAGGTAGTCGATAATCCCCTATATAATTTAGTCATTAAACCCAATTAATAAAAACAATGTAAATTTAAAATAATGCCAATTATATATAATTTAGCGGTACCCCCCCTCGAAGGTACCAGTTCCAAAAGACGTGAAATATCACCAAAAAGGGGTTAAAGAAACTACAAAAACTAAAATATCAAAATGATAGACTGACCATTATGCCCCATATCGACAGAGGACCACGAGGCCAATAATGGTCATGGAATCGCTGCATTTCAATCGTCATACAAATCATCGCAAAGGCGGAAATATCGAAGAACCAAACCACCCTTCCATTCTCCGATAGATCAACCAATGCAGAGGATTTGCATGGCGGTGGTCCTTATGCAGCGAGAAATAATCGATAGAACAGACAGCACTCTTGATTAGAGCCACGCCACTGACATAATGCAAGCTTAACCAGCTTATATAATAGAAAGGAAAAGAAAAGAAATTTGGAACTGGTACCTTCGAGGGGGGTACCGCTAAATTATATATAATTGGCATTATTTTAAATTTACATTGTTTTTATTAATTGGGTTTAATGACTAAATTATATAGGGGATTATCGACTACCTTTTTATTATCTCTACTTTACCTTCCCTGTTTGTTTATTTTATATTATTTTACATTTCGTTTCGCTCTGCATTTTTGCCGTACTACTGGCTGATGTTTTTATTTTAAATATCATATTTATTTTAATTATCAGATATATATATATATATATGTGGGGTAATTTCTACAAGAACAGCTAATTTGTTGTTAGATTTATTGTACAACAGCAACTAAAGCTATAATGCATCTCCCACAGTCTTAGATGGTACAGATTTGTTGTATTAAATTTGTTGTATATTACATTAAATTAAATTAAATTCAGATGAGGTGGTATTTGTTTATCATTTTCAGAAAAATGAAGTATAAAGCCATAAATCACAAATTATACATATAGAGTAGGAAGAGATAGAATTAACACAGAAAGCAACAAATAATGTATTTTGAAAAGCTATTTTTAAAAATACAGATAAATATTAAACAGGTGCAATGCAGTGCAGTAAGCACTGCATTAAATAAAATATAATAATTAAACTCAAATATACAGTACTTGGGTCACTGAAGTTGTTGCAGATATGCCAGACAAGCTGTGCTTGCTACCTCGGAGTCTAAAATGCTGATGGAACTCGTATTCGGGTGACATTCAAATCAAGTGGACCCAATTTCAGCGAAATCGGGACATCTGTGACAGCCAAATCCTCTGCTTGCACCTTCACAGTGGTGGGACTGTTAGTAATCCTCGGTATAACCCCCTTGCGCAAGTACACTGTGGGCAACCACCCAGGTGTGAACCAACGTAAGCAGGGGGTCAATGTGTGGTGCCCACACCACACAGAGGAATGCCGCCCTTCTGAGTTACCAGGCAATACTAGGTGGTAGATGACTCTCACCAACCGGTGCAATACCACCAATTTGCTTGTTGGAGGCTTCAAGTGGTGGAACCTATGTTTAGTATCCAGTTAACTTCCACCCCCCCCCATTCTCTTCCTCATGCAATACGATTGATGTCTTTTGAGATTATGATGAACACCAAGGCAAAATTCAAACTTCCTTACATTTCGAGGGTACAGCTCTAAAACGGTGTTCGCAGTCTGGATGCTAGTTAATACACTGGACCAAAAAAAAAAAAAAAGTAAAGTGCAGCCATTACCAACCCACTGCAGGATGGAAGCCTCCTCAACAATTCATGCTGAGGGAAATGGACCATAATCTGCCACGCTGGTACAGTGCGGGTTGACAGATCAACCGTATTCAGCAGTCAGGGGCTTGAACCCCGGTCTACTCAAAGAGCGTGTGCTACTGCACTCCTGCTCCTGACCACTCGGCTACGTAACTCTCTAGGAAGCTTCCGGATCAGCTAGTGTAACTTCTTGCTACCTCTACTCTGCCAGATAGTGACTGGAGGGAGTCCAGGTAGTGCGTAAGTGGGGGGGGGGGGTGCATTGTCGAGGCACTTATATCAAGGATCTGAGTATATTCTTACCATGTTTACTTATGCAACACAGCAGCAAACCACAAGGCAGAATGCGCTGGTCCCAAAGGAACTAGTTGTTGCGGGTGACTCTATTGTCACGGAAACGGGGAACATATTGTGCAAAAAGGATAGATGGAACAAGAACAGGGTATGTCTCCCAGGGGCAAAGGTTGATGACGTAGAGCAGATATCATCTTTTAAGGGCACAAAGGGTGATATTGTTGTACATGTTGGCACTAATGATATTAAGAGTAGGAGACTGGTAGAATTACTTAACAAGTACAAGTCAATGCTGAAAAAAAAGCATGAGTTAGGGTTGAATTTGAAAGTGTCTGCAATTCTGCGAAGACACAATAGGAGGGAGTATATGATGAGAGCCTTGTCGATCAATTCGGCCCTGGAGAGACTATGAAAGGCTCAAGGGGTAGAATTTTTCTCAGCCTAGTCTGTGCTTGTTAACAGAAGAGACTGCTTCTACAGGGATGGGATACACTTAAATAGAAAGGGGGCAAGAATATTTGTTGATGCTACCGAGGCAGAGTTTGCTTTCGAGTTATGTGGGTCGGAAAACTGCTAGCTTGGGGGGATATACAGACTAATAGATTAACAGTAGCCGCTGGAAGAGGTAAAAGTGATTCTTGCACTACTATTGAAATGCAATTGAGCAGCAGCCTGGAAAGCAAGGCAATGGGGATTTCCAGGACTGCTTGGAGTCATAGTGGAACAAGTAAATACATGGGCTGTGTTAGGGTAACTAAGAGTAGAAACAGGTGCATGTATACTTGCATGTACACCAATGCTAGGAGTATAGTTAATAAATTCGATGAGCTTGAAGTGCTAGTGAAGACATCAAAGGCATATATTATTGGGATATCAGAGACATGGTGTTGACACAGTCATAAGCATTGCAGAACTGGAATTTGGGGGGTACAATGTGTACAGAAAGGATAGACAGGACAGAAAGGGAGGAGGGGTTATGCTGTTAGTTAAGAAACAAAATCTAAGGAAGTGCAATGTTGAGCCTGATTGGTGTGACATAAGCAGTGAGAAATGAAAAATGAGAGTAGGTGTGTGTTACAGGACAAATGAATCTGATGAGTATAATGAGCAATTGTGCAGAGAAATAGGGTGGGCCAATAAATCAGAGTGGATTTTAATTTCCCAGAGATTGACGGGAATTTGTGGATTGGTCACTCGCACACTAGCAAGGCTTTTGTGGATTTATTGGGTGATTGTTTTCTACAGCAGCATGTTCAGGAGGCAAATAGGGGGAGTAATACTCTTGATCTGATTATCAGTAGTGATTCTTCAAGAAGCTGCAAATAAAGGAACAACTAGGTGGCAGTGATCACAGTGCGATGAAGTGGGATTTACTCAAAGAGGTAACTACCATCAAGGGAAGGGTTTTTGCTTTTGTAAAGGTGACTACGGTGGTTTGAGACAGTATTTAAATTCTATACAGTGGGACCAATGATGATGTTACCAACAGCAAATTCAAAATGGGAAGCATTCAAAGAATTAATATTGGATTGGAAGCTACTAGGCTTTTCATACCAATAAAGAAATATTGTTCAAGATTTAGGCCTAAATGGATGTCAGATGAACTAATTAGATATGTGACAGAAGAAAAATGCATGGGATACATATAAATTAACATGTGACACAGAAGCCTATGATAGATATAAGCAGGGGGTTATATTAGGAACTGGCTAGATATGAGCAAATTTCCAAGCAGAAGGAAAAACACCTTTGGAATAAGAAAGTGAAAAAAGGTGGCAAAGAATAGGAGTAAGTTCAGGAGCACAGGTTTTGAGAACAAGTGGAGAAATACCATCGGGACCTGGAGCTTTCTTAGCATCAAGATTCGTAAAAATCCTTCTGACATCCTTTTGACGGAAGACCACAGGAGGCATTGAATGGAGCGTGATGGGAATGGTGGGAGGTGTTTTACCAAGATCATTAGTATATGAATTGGAAGAAAAATGGGATGCTAATAGGTCAGCTTTATCATTGGCTGAAGTGACAACAGAACCATCTGGTTTGGGCAGAGGTGGGAGCAGAGATGGGCAAAAGTTGCGGCCAATAGCTTTGGCAAGGGACCAGAATGCTCGGCTACCATTAGGGCAAGAAGCAAGTTTTCTACTCTTAGCCTGCTCAAACTCTAGTTTGGACTGACTAATAACTGCTTTACAATTGTTGCTTGCTTTGGTGTAGGCAGAAAATGAAACTGAAGAATTAGAAACATGCGAATTACGATATGCAACATTCTTCTCTTGAACAGCCTTAGCACATTTATTGGAAAACCAAGGTTTAGATAAAGGATGAGATTTTAAAGTTGTGTGTTGGATAAAGGATTCCATTTCTGCAAGAATAATTTCACTGACACGATCAGAGCAAACGTTGACATCAGAAGTTTTGAAACAGTAATCCGACCAAGGAAAAGAAGAAAAGAAATCTCGCAGGTCATCCCATTTTGCATTCTTGTAATGCCAAACAACACGAGGTTGGGAATAGCCATGAGATATAGGCTCCATTGGAGAAGAGACAATCTCCAAGTTGTGATCTGAAGTGCCTAAAGGACCTCTCACTTCGACCGTGTACTTAGAAGGGTTGTTTGTGAGAAAAAGATCAAGCATGTTGGCTGTATGATTAGGATTATCCAGTATTATTGTAGGTAAATGAACAATCTGTGCAAGGCCATTAGTAATTTCAAAAGCCTCAGCAACTCGACCAGCTGGGTCGGTGTGACTAGAAAACGGAAGCTAGCTGGAGTTGTGAACATTAAAATCACCAAGGAAAATTACCTCACTGATAAGAAAGTTGGACTGGAGAAAGTCAAGTTGCAAAGAGAGGAAGTCAAAGAGCTTAGTGGAGTTGGGAGAACGGTAGAGACAACAGATGGATTTTACACAATAAGGTAGGGAGATTTTAAGCCAGAGAAGATGAAAGAGAGTAGATACCAAATTGCCAAGTCTCTGACAGGGAATGTCAGAAGTCATATGCACAAGTACCACCTTTGAGGCGAAAGGAATCATACAGCGAATAATTTTAGCATCTGAGATGAGCAGTAGTTGAATCAACCGATAACTGAGATCCTGTCACAAAAAGTACATGGGGTTTGACAGACTGCAAGTGGAAATGGGCATTGTTAAGATTAGAATTGAGAGCACGTATATTTGTGAAATGAATTAGGAAGTGCTTGGGAGGTTTCGATCTTTTCACAGATAAGCTTGTTCTATTAGTTTGACAATTCATGGTGTATTTAATAGTGAGAAAACGTGGGTGGGACATGCTGTATGAAGTAATGAAATTTTTGGATTTGGCATACACGTGGTAAGAATATACCCAGATCCTTGACATAACGTGACCTCGACAATGCTCCCCGCATACACACTACTCGGACTCCCTCCAGTCACCATCTGGCAGAGTAGAGGTAGCAAGATTATACACTAGCTGATCCGGAAGCCTACTAGAGAGTTACCAATAGGTTCGGTCCGGTGTACTAACTAGTGGCTGGCCTGCGACCACCGTTTTAGAGCTGTACCCTCGAAATGTAAGGAATATTGGATCTCGCCATGATGTTCATCATAACCTCAAAAGTCATGAATCATACTGCATGATGGAAGAGATAGGGAAGTGTTGACCGGAACTTAGCTCTAGAGACTGAACATGGGTTCCACCACTTCAAGCCTCCAATAAGCAAAGTGGTGGTATTGCACCGGTTGACGAGAGTCATCTACCACCTAGTACTGCCTGGTAACATAGAGGGGCAGCATTCCTCCATGTGGTGTGGGCGCCCCACATCGACCCCTGCTTACATTGGTTCATACCTGGGTGGTCACCACCCTGTACTTGAGCATGGAGATTATATCCAGGATTACTAACTGTCCCACCATCGTGAAGGTGCAAGCAGAGGATTTGGCTGTCACAGACCATCCGGACTTCGCCGAAATTGGGTCCACTTGACTTGAGTGTCACCCAAATATCAGTTCCATCAGCGTTTTAGACTCTCAGGTAGCAAGTGCAGCTTGTCTGGCATATCTGAGAGAATGTCTGTGACAACCTCAAGGACCCAGGTGTTTTTCCTTCTGCTTGGAAATTTGCTCGTATTCAGCCAGTTACTAAAAAGGGTGACAATTCAATCCAATTATCGTCCCATTGCAATTACTGCTACTCTTTCTAAAGTAATGGAGAAATCAATGAACCGGCATCTCTTAAAACTACCTAGAAATTTTCCATCTGATAATTGATAGCCAGTATGGATTCTGTCAGTGTTGATCCACTGGTGATATTCTGGCTTATGTTAACTATTTATGGACAAATTCAATGGAAAATTTCGGTGAAACACAAGCAGTTGCACTTGACATCTCAAAGGCATTCGATCGTGTTTGGCATAAAGGTCTTCTAAACAAGTTTCCATCTTATAGTTTGCCAACTATCTTTTGTAACTGGTTATCCAGTTTTATCTCTGACCATTCACGGATGGTGAGGGTAGATGGCTCTGTGTTTTCTAACTTCTCCACTAATGCTGGTGTCCCCCCAAGGTTCATTTCTTTCCCCCCCCACTCTTTTCCTCTTGTATATTAATGACCTTCCATTGACCAGAAATCCTATCCATAGTTTTGTTGATGATAGCACATTGCATTCCACTTTCATTTGAGAAACCTTGCCCTGCTCAATCAGCTTCAACTTTTCAAATATCTGCTATCAATTCATTAAATGCCGATCTCCAGTGGGACAAAGACAACTTAGTTGATTTCAATTCTTCTAAAACTTAGTCCTGTCTTATATCTCGCAAAAAGGATTCATCTGCTCTTATGCTTCCAAAAAGAGCGCCACCAAAGTGGCACTCCGATTTCTAGGTAAGATGATATATCTCTTTTGGGGATTACCCACTTCTAACCTCTCTTGGCACAAGCACATTACAAATATTGCTTCCTCTGTATCTAAAAAACTTGGTTTTTTTCTTTCGCTCTGGGCATTACTTGTCTTCCAAACAGCTGTTACTCTGTAACAATTGCAAATCCGCCCTACCATGGAATACTGTTCCCACCTCTGGGGTGGTGCCCCCAAAACCTCTCTCAGACTTCTAGATTCCAATCCAGAAGAAGGCAGTTAGATTAATTAATGACTCATTTCTAACAGCATCTCTCCATTCTCTGTCTCATAGACGTACTGTTTCTGCTGCATGCAATTTCTACAGATACAGCAGAATGCCATTCATCCGGACCTCGATGATCTGGACTCAATTTTCAGTTGGGAAAAATTCTAATTATCGAAAAAAAAAAATTTCTGTTCACTGACATTTGGGAGGGGGTTTAAAGTTTAAAACAATAAAAATGATAAGTAATCAATAACAAATTTGTGCACACGCAAATTGCAACTAACATGATACACGCAAGTGAGAACGGAGTAACAAGTTACAAAACTTCAAAAATAGGAATGAAGAGAACATTCTAAAAATTTATTAATGTTTTTGATATGACTGATGAATTTATGGAAGGGGAAACACATTTCACCACAATAATGTAAAAATCCACAGAATTCCAGCTGTCGGTATTAATGCAAATTCAATCGGATCGTGTTTAATAACCATTTTATAATAGATTGCACTAACAGAAAAGCCTAATAAACAGGGGACTGCTAATTGTTTTTCTTTTATGGTTGTAACCTCCAGAAATCCGAATGGACCATGTGGTATGGTCAGAGACAATCACAAGGTAATCTCGAGTGTTGGCCAATTCAGTTGACAGCTGCAACGAGCATTGTCCATGTTTAAATTTTGAAATTGAGTTTCAAAATTAAAGCAAAAAAACATTGAGGCCTATTTCAAGTAAACTTCTCGAAAATAGTTATGTTTGGTTTGTTTAATTTTGTGTAATGTAACGTTCTACATTAAAACTTTATTGCTTTGTACAGCATTTTGTTTACTTACCCTGGGCTTTTACTTTTTCAATTTTCACTTTAAAATATTGTTTTATTAATTTAATATAAAGACCGATTTAGTTAAAATTTTGTCATTTAGTAACTTTAAATAAAAACTGGTATGTTAAAAATAGTTTCTGGTTAATCCAGACTTTCACTAATCTGGATCAAGTACGGTCCCGTCAAGTCCAGTTTAACAGGGTTCTACTGTACTTCCATGGGCACTGTTCTTCTGAATTGGCTTCTATAATTCCCGCTCTTCTTTGAAAACAGTGCGAACATCTGCCGCCAACAGCCATTTACTGCCCAACTTTAAACTCACAGAACCAACTTTTCATCTTCCTTGTTTATTCATTCCGTTTTCTGAAACAACCTTCCTTCATACGTATTTCTTGAAAATTACAGTCTACAGAAGTTCAAGTCTAATGTCAACAAATATCTTCTCAACCTCCAACCTAAGCAGAGTACTAAGTACTATACATTCTAATACCCTCAGTGTTTGGGTTAACATTAGCATAGGCATATGATGCAAGAAAACAAGCTTATGCAGCATCAGCCGAAAAAAAAACAAAAAAACTTCCACTTCACCCCTCTGTTCGTTCGAAATACCTGTCCAGCTGAGCCTTAAATTTATTTAGGCTATCAACTTCCACAACAAGGGATGGAAGTCTGTTCCACCAACCAACTAACCACTGGCTAAAGGCAAATTTCCACACATCTATTCTACATCTGTCTTTCCTCAATTTGAATTTATGCCCTCAGGTTCTGCCTCTCTGAGCAAGAGGCAGAATCCCATCAGCATTGAGCATGCTCAAACCATTCAAGGCTTTATACACCTCTATCAATCAACTCGCCGGTGCCTAGTCTCCAGACACTGTAATTTGCAAAACTTAAGACTTTCTTCGTAAGAGCAACCCTTTGTTCCATTCACTAATCTTGTTGCGCTCCTCTCTACTCGTTCCAGCAGCTCTACATCCTTCTTGAAATGAAGTCTCCATACAGCACTCAAGGTGTGACCTGACCATTGCCTTATACAAGGGAATAATCACCTCTTTATCCCTGCTACAAAAATTCCTGTATATCATTGATGAGACACCGTGAGCTACTCTTGCAGCCCATTTGCACTGCTCAGAGAACTTCATATCTGCCTACACAATTACCCCCAGGTCCTTTTCATTCTCTACCACTGTCAGTGTAGTATCACAGAGTTGATACGTTGCTCTGAGGTTGCTGTTTCCCATATGTAATACTTTACATTTGTCAATGTTAAACTTCATTTGCCACCTCTCAGCCCATCTGCTCAACCTTTCCAGATCCTGTTGCAGCAGCATAGCATCAGTAGTGTCCTGAACAACCATGCCAACTTTTGTATTGTCTGCAAACTTGGACATTAAGCTTGACATACCATCATCAATATTATTTAAAAATACAGAAAACAATAATGGACCCAACACTGAACCCTGAGGGACTCCACTAATAACATTAGTCCACGATGAGCAGTGTCCATTGATTACCACTCTCTGTCTTCTCCCCCTCAACCACCCCTTTATCCATAGCAGCAATTTGCCTCCAAGAGGCAGAATCCCATCCAATGCCACACTGCTCCAATTTGTGCAGCAGTCTTCCATGTGCAGCAGATCCAAGTATATAATATCTAAGTTATTCCCTGCATCCAGTTCTTTTATGACTGCATCATAGTATCCAATCAAATTGGTCAGGCAAGACTTCCCTTAACAAAACCATGCTGTGTCCGAGCTATAACTGAAGTCTTGTCTAGATGATCCTGCAGTGCTTCTTTAACCAGTGCCTCCATTAATTTTCCTGGAACAGAAATTAAACTCACAGGTCTATAATTACTTGTGTCAGCCTTTGATCCTCCTTTGTGAATTGGGGTCACATTTGCACATTTCCAGTCTATGGGTACCTCCCCTGAGTCCAAGGAAGCTCTCATAATTATGGCTAAGTGTTTGTGCTTACTTCCTTTGCTGCCTCCATTAATATAACTGGATATATCTCATCCACCCCAGGTGCATTTCTTGTGTTTATCTTCAACAATTTCTCCTCCACTTTACTCTTGGTTATTACAAGATTATCTAGCTTACTGCCAGAGTTGAATACGCCTCTGGCATTCCCCTCGCTGAATAACTCCTCATGGGTGAATATCGATGCAAAATATTCATTTAGTTTGTTAGCTACCTGAGCAGGATCATCAACTGTTGAACCATCGATATCAAGTGGACCAATCTGATTCATCCCGTTCCTTCTAGAGTTTACATAAGTAAAGAACTCTTTGCTATTTTTCTCTGCATCGCTTGCCAAAGATTTCTCGTAATCTGCCTTCGCCTGCCTAACCTGCTTTGTAACTTGGTTACAGATCAGCTTATATCTGTCATAGGCTTCTGTGTCACATGTTAATTTATATGTATCCCATGCATTTTTCTTCTCTGTCATATGTCTCATTAGTTCATCTGACATCCATTTAGGCCTAAATCATGAACAATATTTCTTAGTTGGTATGTAATGCCTAGTAGCTTCCAAGATAAGTTCTTTGAATGCTTCCCATTTTGAATTTGCTGTTGGTAAAATCATCAGTTGGTCCCACTGTATAGAATTTAAATACTGTCTCAGACCATCGTAGTCACCTTTATGAAAGCAAAAACCCTTCCCTTTACCCCTGATGGTAGTTACCTCTTTGAGTAAATCCCACTTCAGCACACTGTGATCACTGCCACCTAGTGGTTCCTTTATCTGCAGATTCTTAATGCATGAAGAATCATTACTGATAATCAAATCAAGAGTATTACTCCCTCTAGTTGCCTCCCAAACATGCTGATGTAGAAAACAATCATCCAATAAATCCACAAATGCCTTGCTAATGTGTGAGTGACCAACCTACAAATTCCAGTCAATATCTGGGAAATTAAAATCCTCCATTATAAGACTCTTTGATTTACTGGCCCACTCTATTTCCCTGTACAGTTTCTTATTATACTCATCAGAGTCATTAGGCCTATAGCACACTCCTGCTCTCAATTTTGATCTCCCAATGCTTATGTCACACCAAACTGACTCGACACTGCACTGTCCAGTGATGTTGACTGGCTTCACTTCCTTCGATTTTGTGTTTCTTAACTAATAGTATAACCCCTCCTCCCTTCTTATCCTTTCTGTACACATTGTACTCCCCAAATTCCAGTTCTGCATTCCTTATATCTGTGTGACATCACGTCTCTGATATCCCAACAGTATCTGTCTCTGATGTTTTGAGCAATACCTCAAATTCATCAAATTTATTTACCAAACTCCTAGCATTGGTGTACATGCACCTGTTCCTGTTCTTAGCTACCCTAACAGAACCTATGTGTTAACCTTACCCCAATGACTCCCAGCAGTCTCTGAAATATCCTGCATCTTGTTTTCCAGGCTGCTGCTCATTCCAATAGAAGCAGTGCAAGAATCACTTTCACCTCTGCCAGTGGCTACTGTTAATCTATTAGTCTTTGTATTCCCACCCCCAAGCTAGTAGTTTTCCGACCCACCTAACATTGCCTCAATAGCATCAGAAAATATTCTTGCACCTTTTCTATTTAAGTGTATCCCAATCCTGTAGAAGTAGTCTCTCCTGTTAACAGGAGAGACTACTTCTACAGGCTGAAAAAAATCTACCCCTTCAGCCTTGCACAATCTTTCCAGGGCCGAACTGATCAACAAGGCTCTCATGATATAAGGTTTGGTCTGGTGGATTATCTAGTGGCCGGCATACAAACACCGTTTTAGAACTGTATCCTTGTAAGGATGACTGGCTCTCCCCATGATGTCCATCATAACCTCAAAAGACATCAATCATACTGCACGATTGAAGAGATGGGGCAGTTGCCAGAGCTTTGATCTGGAGACCAAACATGGGTTCCACCAGTTCAAGCCTCCAATAAGCTAAGTAATGGTATGAGAATCATCTTTTTACTGTGATACTAAAATATTGTATATATCAAAATATATACAATATTTCAGATGATGGTATATGATGATCAACTGATGAGCATCATCTAATACCTAGTATTGCCTGGTGACACAGAGTGGTAGCATTATTTTGTGTGGTGCCACACCTTGATCCCTGCTTATGTTGGTTCACAGGCACCTCTGTAGCCAGGTGGGCAGGAGCAGCAGTGCGTGGCACACGCTTCTTGATTAGACCGGGGTTCGAGCCTGTGAGCCACCCAAATACAGAGGATGCAGAAAGGTCAGGCAATGACCACCGTATATCCCCGGAAGATTCACCGTATATCCCCGGAGCAATATGGCATTAGTTGCTAATGCTCCTAAAAACCAAATAACAACAACAACATTGGTTCACACCTGGATGGTCACCTTCAGTATACTGTGTCATATTTCAGGACTTGCACATGGGGGTTATACCCATGGTTACTATCCCACCATGTGAAGGTGCACACAGAGGATTTGGTTGTCACAGTACGAACAGATCTCATTGAAATTCGATCCACTTGACTTGAGGGTCACCTGACTATCAGTTTCATCAGATTTTCCGACTCCGGGGTAGCAAGCCTAGCTTTACACACCTGAGAGAATGTTTCTGATGGCCTCAAGGACCAAACTATTTAATCATTTCACAAAAGAGGATCAGTGAAATGTAACAATAGAATCATAGCAAGTTGATAAGTGAAAGTGGCTAAAATCATGTTTCTTACTGTAAAAAAAAGAAGTTTAATTTTTTTAAAAATTTACTTTCATTTGTGTTCTTTAGTCTCTACTGTACTATACTTATCATTTATCTTCATTATGTAATGTGCAATCTTATCACAATGTTTTGATTTTTATTTCTTTGTGCATTAATTGTAATGCAAATAAAATACAAAACATGTTGGGGTTTTTCCTGCATTATATGAATAATAAGAAAAAGTGCATAAAGTAAATAAATTTGCAATCAGATTTGTTTGTATGCTAGAAAAAGTGATCATGTTTTTTAATGCAAATGTAAAAGAAATACTGAAATATAAACAGAAAAAAAAATATGCAAGGGCTCATCCACTTGGGGGAGGAGGGTAGTGGGATGGCATGATAATCCATGTCAACCACACTGCATCCCACATTTACCATTAGTTGACAGTACTGGGATCCAAATGGCTTGTTCCACAACATCCGACACATTCATTTAGGCTCAGATTAAGCCTAATTTGACAGGTATGGGAGGTCTAAGAACTCTCCATAATGTGTTTAAAACCAATCCAACATCATTGCAACCCTATGGCACCAAGTGTTGTCTTGCTGAAAGATGCTTTGGTGGAAGGCATCTTTCAGCAAGACAAGCTGAAAGATGTCTGGGCAAACAGTCACCCCAAACAAGTGCATGGGGGTTGGAACTCGGCCTAGGCATCCCCAATGAGGTGCTGTTTGGTCAATAACATGGTCTCCCATTAAAAATATAACCAACAACATATTTTCACTGTCCATGCCAACACACCCCCTTCTTGCAACATGGTTCAACAGTTTGGTGTTGATTACCCCAAATCCACACCTGTCCATCCATTTAGTATAACTGAAATTAAGAATCATCAGAATTAGGAATCATCCATTTCAAGTGTCTTCCGCTCCCACACAATAGATACACTTCCTTGGGATGAACTGTCAACAGAATTACTTGGCTCTGTTAGTGTCTGAAGCATGGTCCACAGTGAACTGGGTTGTGCTACCTCCTTGTATTGTATGGTCTGTTGCTTTTGCTCCATGGTGACGTTCTGCTGGATGATAGGCTGAATCTTCCATTTCTCCTTTCAGTCAAAAAAAACTGTGCCTAGCCCACATGGAACATTTGGGTGGGTTCTTCCATTGTTAGCCCAATTGTGTTCTCATACATCTGTCTCATGTGTAATGAGACATCTGTATGGGAACATGTGGGTGAGGTGCATTGTGTCCAAAATACCCAGACTTACTAATGATGTTTGCTGATTGGAAAATAAGTGGGCAATATGGTGGATGTGCAGAAAAGAAACTTTCTCAGTTTTACTATTGTCCACATTGTTGCTGTTTTGTGAGGTAAATTTTTTATTATCATTCAGCTTACAAAATATGTAAATCAGGAGTTCCCAAACTTTATACAGCTGGTGTCCTGTTTTTTAGTATCTTCATTTTGTGGCTCTAAATTACAAATATATAATAAAAAAGAAACAATGAAGAAAAACAAATTTTTTTTTTTTTTTGGGTAGTTGTTGGCACATCAGCTTCTGTGGCCATAATGCACCTCCTAAGGTTTTTGCAGTACTTTGATCCAAGCCCAAGGTGGGATTCAAACTTGCGACCTTTGGGTTGCCAGGTAGACACTTTACCCACCAGGCTAGCCTGGTCGGCGAAAAACAAATAAATTTACTATAACAATGTTAGTTATTACACATGCACTTCATAGCTTTTAAATAACTAAGAATAAAACTAAATGTTTAATATTTAATTAAACTGAATTAAACATTGTAATTTAAAAAATTTAATTAAAATGTTTAATTCAGCCTATCATCCAGCAGAATGTCACCATGGAGTACCACAGCAAATTTATGTCAAGCAAAAGCCAATTTTATCCTGAAATCTGATTCAATATTCAGTCTATTCCTATATACTTGTTTTGAAGAAAGCTAAGCAGGGGATATTAATTTCACAACTTGTGACTTACCACATTTGTGATTTTCAGTGATAATAATAGGATTATTCAATTATTTGTATATTTTCTACGGCCAGTACTGGGCCACATTATTATTATTAGCCATATGATGCAAGGAAGTCTGAGGCTTATGCTGCACCAGCCAAAAAAAAAAAAAAAATTTCCATGATTCCATCATTCTTCTCAAGAAAGAGAAGAATGATGATATCCAGCTCAGGACCCTAGGTTTGCCAAGCCCATACTCACCAGATGTGAGCGCCTGACATATCCGGCATTCACAGAAATTTCAATTTTATCATTCCTTCATCTGAATTCCATAACAACAAACTCGAGAATACTAGAATAAATTTCACACCAGTGTTAGTGATAACATGGGCGAATACCTATCTCAAAAATTCATATATCTGATGAAACATCGGTGAATCAAAAATAAGTGGCAATATCCTTCAAGAATAGAGGAAGCCTGTGATGTTACCAGGAATTGCTAAAATAAAAATTTTGGCTAACAAAAAGATTCCGTAAAGAGAAGTGGTGTAGTACTATTTTATTTATTTGTTTATTTTTATTTATTTATTTTTCTAAAATGAAATTTTCTAAATATTCAGTTAAATACAAAGATAAGCAAATTTGTGCAGTTCCTGTAATGTTAAGACGCGAGTTCATTTTAATTACCATCGCAAGGATATTTAATTTTTCCTTGCAGTAATGCTTTTCTAGTCTGATTAAGTTTACTTTGGAATTTTTAATATGAATCCTTACTTTAGTCACGACACATTACTTGTATTAACGTATCGATACGAAGTGATACCGTAAGTTCAGATTCAGAAGTGCACATATCCTAAGTTGCTATCTGACAACTTAAATCAAACGTAATGATTTAAAATTAACAAACTTGTTTACCATCCTCTTCTTAGAGGAAACTAGAAGCAGAATTCGGAGAGCGGATAATAAGGTGGAAGTCCCAGGTTAAAGTAGCCAAATAATTTTACACAATTCTAGGCTGATTAAAGCACAGAAATGGAGCTCACAGTTGCAGAAAAAAATTCAAAGATTTCAATATACGACCATTTTAAATATTCAATCGTCTCTGATTAAATTTTCTTCAAAAAAAAAAAAAAAAAAGTAAAATAAAAATAAATACACGAACTGATTGTAAATTCCAAACCAAACACACGAATTAACAAATTAAAAGTACCGATGTATACCACAGTACAATACAGGGATGATGGAACGTTCGCCTAGTTCCAAACTCGCCCCTAGGTGGCGTCAATTGTAGTGTCAGTAATTATTATTATTATTATAAGCCATAAGATGCAAGAAAGTCTGAAGCTTATGCTGCACAAGCCAAAAAAATTTCGACAGTTACCCTGAGAGAGAGAGAGAGAGAGAGAGAGAGAGAGAGAGAGAGAGAGAGAGAGAGAGAGAGAGAGAGAGGAATCACCACAAAAGAGATATCCAGCTCAGAACCCTGGGTTTGTGAAGCCCATACTCACCAGATGTGAGCCTCTGCTAACATAACCTAACTTAATAGTTCTTGTAATTTCAATTTCAGCCGGCATAAGAAGTTATTTCTAACCGTCAGTAAAATATTAGCATTAACAAGGACACATGATGCAAGAAATAAAGCTTACATAACATCAACCAAAAAAAACACACACACACACACACACACACACACACACACACACACACACACACACACACACACACACACACACACACACACATCACCCTTCTCATTTGATCCATCCACCCGCTCCAAATGTTTGTCTAGTTCTGCCTTGAATCTGTTTAAGCTATCAACTTCTACCACGACAGTCGGAAGTTTGTTCCAGCAATCAACCACCCGCTGGCTCAAGGCAAACTTCCGCACAACTATCCTACAACTGTGTTTCCTCAATTTGAATTTATGCGCCCTCAGGCGATTATTCTGAGCAAGAGGATGAATCCCATCAATATTGAGCATGCTCAAACCATTCAAGGCTTTGTAAACCTCAATCAGATCAACTCGCAGGTGCCTAGACTCCAGACAGGGTAATCTGCAAACGCCTTTCTTCGTAGGAGCAACCCTTTGTTCCATTCACTAATCTTGTTGCCCTTCTCTGTATTCGTTCCAACAGCTCTACATCCTTCTTAAATTGAGGCCTCCAGACCTGTATACAGTACTCAAGGTGTGGACTGACCATTTCCTTATACAAGAGGATGATCACCTCTTTATCCCTACTAGAAATATTCCTGTATATCATTAACACTATGAGCTACTCTTGCAGCCCGTCTGCACTGCTCAGAAAAATTCATATTTGACTGCACAATTACCCCCAAGTTTACCCTGCACAATTACCACTATCAGTGTAGCACAGTTGATATGTTGACACAACACAGTTGATACGTCACTCTGGGGTTACTGCTTCCCATATGCAGTACTTTACATTTATCAATGTTAAAGTTCAGTTGCCACCTCTCAGTCCATCTTCTCAACTTTTCTTATTCAGCAGCATACTGTCATTAGTGTCATTAACAACCCTGCCGACCTTCGCATCGTCTGCAAACTTGGACTTTAAGCCTGATATACCAAGATCAATATCATTAATAAATACAGAAAACAACAATGGCCCCAACAATGAACCCTGCGGGACTCCACTAATAACATTAGTGAAGTGCTTCTTTAACCAGTGCCTCCATTAACTTCCCTGGAAGAGAAATTAAACTAATAGGTCTGTAATTACTTGTGTCTCCCTTTGATCCTCCTTTGCGGATTGGGGTCACATTTGCACATCTTCAGTCCAATGGTACCTCCCCCCGAGTCCAAGGAATATTTACGAGAAGACAATACAAAAAAGCACTAACAGTAGACATGCCTATAAAAATTAGGACAAATAATTTTTATGAGTTTAAAGAATACAGAGATTATCTCATACACGAGAATACTTATTTATCAAAAGATTGTTATTGTAGTATGGTCTTGGGAACACAGCGGCAATCCCGAAGGCAGAATGAGCTGGTCCCACAGGAACTAGCTGTTGTCGGTGGCTCTGTTATTATTCTATTATTATTATTATTATTATTATTATTATTATTATTATTATTATTATTATTATTGTTGTTGATCTTATATTATTTTCCCTTAATTGGGGGATTCCACTCCGTGATGGGTACTGCTACCAAGTACACAGGGCGGTTGTTTTATTATGTCTGGTGTTACTATTGGTCGAGGAACTCTCTGACTGTCCTACAGGTGTTCAGGATTGCGACTTCCTGGAGTTCCTTGTAGGTGTTCTCTGGGATACCTATTGCTGATGGGCTGCTATGAGGGTCTTTCTCATCAAGTGGTCATCAAGCCACGTAGAGCTTAATCGGTGGTCGACACGATGATTGTTACCCCTCTTTACAAAAAAGGACACGATGATCGGGATGGTCGTTACTTCTTGCATATGCCACGTCTCCTTGATCTCCTGTTGCGTGTACTTCCTAATGTTTTCCTCATGGGTTTTCTGGACGTTGCTAGTGTTGGGCACCGCTATGTCAATGAGGTAGGTAGCCTCTTCCATCTTGTCCAGAACGGTTATGTCCGGCGGTCCGTGGTGCGGGATAATCTTATCCGTTATTATGGCGCGGTCCCAGCACAGCTTGTGGATTGGGGTCTCTAGTACTGCCTGTGGTTCGTATTTGTAGTATGGTACACTTACTTTGGCCAACTGGTATTTTCCCGCTAGCTTCTGATGTATTATCCTGGCTACCTGGTCGCGTCTATGAGTGTACGCAGTCTGGGTGATCAGTTTGCACCCAGCTGTGATGTTTTGGATCGTTTCTGAGGCCAGGTGGCATCGTCAACATGTGTCATCTGACATTCCGGGCTCCTTTGCCATGTATTTTCTATAGTTTTTGGTGTTGATTACCTGGTCTTGGATGGCGAGCATGTACCCTTCAGTCGCAGGGAAGAGCGTCCCCCTTGTGAGTCATACATTGGAAGCAATGTTATCGATGTGATCTTGATGGAGGTCATCGTAGTGTCTGCCATGGAGTGTCTTCTTTGCCTATCTTTCTAACTTTGTTTCTTGTGCCATCTGGGCAGGAGGGGCCCTCCTGCTTAGGTTGAGTGGGGTATGCCATTTATCTATCTTCGTTATGGCCTGGTGGAGTGGTGCTGTGTTGTTCTCGAAATAATCCGTCAGGTTAACTATCACTGTATTCTGTTGCTCTATCAGGTCTATCAGGCCCATTACATTCCTCTCTCTTGCCGAGCTATTGTTAGTCTCTCCACTGCTGACTTCGGGTGATGTTGGCGGCTCTTTGTCATCATTGTACTTGTCTTTCGTATGATAACCTCTAGCTCAGTGTTAGTCCAATCTATGACCCCAAAGGAGTAAGTTAGTACTGGAGCTGCATAGGTGTTTATGGCTTTAACTGTGTTCCCTCCTTTTAATTTTGCTTTCAGTAGGCTTCAGAGTTTATGATGATATTTTTCGGTCAAGCACTTATTGAATTCCTTGTGCTCTAACTGCTGACCCTGCATTATTCATAGGTATTAATAGTTCTCTCCTGCTGTCATAGCTTCGATCTCTTTACCAGTCAGCAGTAGGTAGCTTTGGCCGGGTAATTTTCCATGGTGCAGTGTGTGGGTCTTACATTTGTCTAGACCAAATTCCATCCTGATGTCCTTGATGAATTCTTCGGTGATCCGGAGTTATTTTTCGGTTGCCATGTAGGGCTTAATGTCATCCATGTACATCAGGTGGGTGAGAGTGTACAGGTTCTTTCCTCCTTTTTTGAGTTTATGTCCATACTTACTGCCGTTAAGCATGGTGGATAGCGGGTTGAGTGCTAGACAGAACCACAGTGCGCTCAGAGCATCTCCCTGAAAGATTCCTCTTCTGATGGGGATTGGTCTAGTTGTGATGTTCTCTCCTTAATGGTGGTGCTCCATTTCGCCATTGTTGCTCCTAGGAAGTTTGTCACTATTAGATTGACCTTGTAGATCTTCAGGGTTTCTATTAGCCATCTCCGGAGTATGGAGGTAAGGAGTTGAAGGCCTTACGGTAATCGATGTAGCCCGTGTATAGGTTGCAGTGCTTCTTGTAGGCTTTCCCCATAACTGCGGCATCTATGGTTAATTGCTCCTTGCGTCCTATGCTCCTCCGCTTGCATCCTTTCTGCTGTTCGGCAATTATGTTCTTACTCACTGTGGTCTGATATCTTCTTGGTTATGCAGCTGGTCAGGATCTTGTACATCGTTGGGAGGCATGTGATTGGCCTGTATTTTGCAGGGTTTCTTGTATATTCGTCTTTAGGCTTCAGATATGTGACTCCTTCAGTGAGAAACTTCGGGATTGTCTCCGGGTGCCTTATCATTCGTGTGAACTGCTCTGCTAGGTGTTTATTTGTGCAAGTGAGCTTCTTGTACCAGTAGTTGTGGATGTCTTCTATTCTGTATATCAATTCCTGGGGTTCACCATTTGTGGGTGTTCCTGATCGATTGTTTTACTTCTTCTTCTCGAATCTCCCACTCTCTCTCTCATCTCTTGTACCTCCTTGGTTTTCTTCCGTTCTACTTCTATCGTCTTACTTCACTTCTCAGAACTCCTCGATCGTCTTCTTCTCGGGTCCGTTTCCTGCTTTCTCATCGTCTCCCAGTTTCCTGTAGAAGGCTGTTTTATCCTCATCGAAGAAAAGTGCGAGGAGGTTCTGCTTCAGTATGTCCAAGTATTCTCCTATTGTCTGATTTCTGGTGTCATGTTTGCTGTGGACGCTATCTCTCTTGAGGATGCTCTTTACCTTTCCAATCAATTTCTTACTTCTATTATCCTATTGGTTGTTGTTGTTTGTTAGTTGTTGTCGCATCGGCTTCTATAGCCATAATGCACCTCCCAAAGTTTTGCGCTTTCTACTCCGATCTCTTGCAATTGCCATTGAAATTAATGTCCGATTTGATATTATTCAAAAAGTATTTAATTGAGAGGGAGAGTTTGATTGTATACATCGATTTACTGTGACTTTTGCTTTTAAATCTGATTATAAAAGCCTATTAATTTTAAATAGTAGAAATCTCTTGTATATTATTTTCTTCACTTAAAATGTTTTTTAGAGTAAGAGCGTATTGAATTTTAGTTAGGGATTTAAAGGCTGTTTTTCTTTCGTTTGTAAAGGCTGGAGAGTCTAGTAACAAATGTTTAACTGTTTGTTGCACCTGGCACTGATTACATTGAGGCGGCTCTTCTGCTCTAAGTAGATAGGAATGAATAAGATATGTATGTCCTATCTTTAACCTGGCCAGAATTACTTCTTCTTTTCGTATATCTCTTTTGCTGGACTTCCATTTCTTTAAATCTGGTTTAATTTGATAGAGTTTATTATAATTTTGCTCGCTCCATATTTTTTGCCATTGTTCCTTGCTGTTCATTTTGGTGTTATGCCTTTAGTCTGTATATGGTACTTTGGTTGAAGGAAGGGTGCCTGTTGCCGTTTTTGCTGCATGGTCAGCTTCCTCGTTCCCTTCAATTCCTGTATGTCCAGGGATCCAACAAAAGATTCTGTTTTGTTTTCTTTTAAGGAGTCGCTTGAATTTGTCTTTGAGTTGGATGGAGATTCTTTGTGTCGCACTGTATTATTTCAATTACACTGAGGTAGTGTGTGAAGACAGATTATGAGGTAACTTTTGGTGCCATATTCGGTCTGTTGCTAACTTCACTGCCCGTAGTTCAGCTGTGCAGATGCTACATTCTGTTGGGAGAATTTGGGTTATTCTAGTATCAGAGAAAACTACTGCCGCGCCTACTTTTGTATCGGTTTTCGATCCATCTGTATATATTTGAGCATATTGTGGCTATTTCTCTAGATATGCAGCATGTAATTGTTGAAAGCTGCTTCCAGGTAGGGAATGTTTTCCCCAAGATTAAAAGTAGGTATCACCGATTGGTAATGTTATTTCCCGGGGGGGGGGGGTCTTGGTGCGTTTCGTATGATGGCTAGTTTGTTGAAATCAAGGGACCAAACTGGAAGTAGCTTCTTGATGCATATGTTTGCTGGTTTATTTGCTATTGGAAGTACTCTGTACAAATGTTCCCATATTGGTGTATATAATGTTTTGTACACAGGATGATTTGGAATACACTTTATTTTAGCTGCATAGGATAGTAAGAGTTCATGTCTTCTGAGGTGGAGTGGAGGTTCATAGGCTTCAGCATAGAGACTTTGAACCGGAGAAGTACGAATAGGGTCTAACCATCTTAAGGCGCTGGGTCTTGCAGAGCTATAAACTGGTACCCCGTAATCAAGTCTGGATCTTATCAAGGTTCTATAAAGATGTAACAAATTGTACCTGTCTGCTCCCCACGTTGTTGTAGATATAACTTTCGGAATATTCAATTTCTTTAGACAGTTTGTTCTAAGACATTTTATGTGATCTGAAAAAGTCAGTTTCTTATCAAGGATTAGTCTAAGAAAAATTGTGCTGGATGTTATTGGGATTAATTGTTCTCCGAGCTTTAGTTCTGGGTCTGGGTGTAAATTTCTTTTCCGACAAAAGTGTATTCCAACTGTCTTTTGTTTAGAGAGTCGAAAGCGATTGTTTTGGGTCCATGCTATTACTTTATTGAATGTTTTTTGTGTGTACACCAATGCTAGGAGAAGAAGAGAATAGAGCAGAGCCAGTGGAAGCAGTAACTAATTAAATTTAATAAGTTTTAATAAAACAAGTAGCTTTCGGAGTAACGAACTCCTTCAGCAAGTACATACAGAAATACAAAGATGATATAAATCATTAGAAATGGAATAAATCATACTAAATATGCTGTACATGATCAGATTACTGGGAGAGCGCGTACATGAGCGCGAGTGATCAGTCATTTACTAGGCCAGATCAGGTGATTTTTGTTGGTGCGCGGCCCGCATATGAGATTGCCCCCAGCGTTTGTCGTGTTTCACTATGCGATTGTACTGACTCGAAAATTGGGTGGTCTTGTTCTTCTACTATGGCGATTTAGACTTTGTGACAGCTGGATATAAATAAGATCTTTATTGTAAAGTTCACCGGTACACGTAGGTATAACGACTCTACAATACACTTCACGGCATCATGCCAGGGGGTAAAAAGCGGCAAAGATAACCTTGCCGGGAGTATAAATATTAAATTATAGCCAGATTATGTATATAAAAAAATAAAAAAAATGTTCACATAGCAGATAATATTGACTCGGAAGGAAAAGTAATCAAAATATAAATAACTAAAATAATAGAAATTGCGATAACGAAAAATAGTTTCCTTGAGTCCTGTTTTCTGTGAGATTTGTGCCCAGCCATAACGATCTGAGATCAGTTGGTAGTTGTGGAGACCATGTGCCGATCTAGGATGAGCCGTCTATACCATTTATTATTTATTCTTTTAAACAGTCAGCATCCAGGGATTGGACTAGATGGAGCTTCTGATAAGGGAGGAACCACCGATCTTTAAAATGTAACCTCGAAGGAAGAGCAAGAAGCTTGGGAGTGGAGCGGAGATCTGGTTGGGGACCATGCGGAGACCATGTGCTGGCGGATGATCCGCGAGCAAATGGTGTCCCAAATGTTGGGCGCTGAGACTCTTCCTGCGATAATTTTTACAGTGAAGATGAGTGTTCTCTCGTGTATGAATACTAAAAACCTGGTTAAATTCAGCGCTTTGGCCATCGGTGTTGTGTGCTGCTGTGGTGGGAGATGACATTTTCAGGTTGCCAACTTTAGGAGTCACTATTCTGCGGCTTTTAATGGCTAAATTATGGTGTTTTCAGCCGAGCCCCACAATTCTACTCCATATAATACACCTCCGAAAAGCATCATCCTGATATACAATTTTATCAGATTTATGTTCTGATTGTGTAGCAAGTGCTGCTTGACAAACCATCGTTTCTTGTTGAATTTAGCACAGAATTCTTCTATATGATGATGGAATCTTAATTTTCTGTCGAAGATCACACCCAGATCTCTTTGCTTTTCGACGCAGGGGATCAGGACTCCGTTAATCGCAAGCCGAATTATGGTTGGTGTGGATATAAGTGAAAATACGATGAAGGCAGATTTCTCGGGGTTCACTTGTAGGTCAAATTTCGTGAGGTACTGCTATACTTCGGATAAGGTCTTGTTGATAGTTACTGTGGTGTCTTCTGCTTCATCGGTCGAATTTATTTTTGTTGAGATCTTTAAATCATCCGCATGTGTAGACATGTACTTAGACATGCATAGTATCTTATGTAGGACGGCACCTGAACGAAAGTTCAACTTCGTCTTTGTACACTGTGATGGTTACAAAGCACTGTAACAGGCCAGAAATGTGTGTAATATTATGTTCGTGCAGCGTGTGTGTTGTTTAGTTGTTTCTGGCCGTATTGTCACCAGGATGGCGATCGCCTGGAGAGTCTGCCCAGTGTCCGTCTACACCACGGGGAGGTGGGCCACAACTACGCATGTACTATGGCCAACTTCAACAGTCACGCACTGAATGTCCAGAGAGAGTTTAGAGCCATTCAAAAGAAGCCCGTGCCAGCAAGCCAGCAACAGTGCGCGCGCGCACACACACACACACACACACACACACACACACACACACACACACACACACACACACACACACACACACACACACATACCACTCTTGTCTGGTAATTTGAAGCAGCATTGCGGTAAAACTCTTAACTTTGAGACAGACGTTGAATATGTGTAGTAAAGGAAAAGCGATGATGAATTCTAAAAATTTGGTGCTTCGGACAAGTGGAAGTGATGTCTTGTCAAGTTTTATAACTGGTCGTCTGCCATAATCTAATTTCTGTTTAAAAATCATGATCTTCGATTTGGTTGGGGATAATTTCAATTTGTTCTTAGAGGACTAAGACTAAGTTCAAAGAGTACTTTATTGGCATAGAGCTCTAAATCGGATCTTGAGTTTCCATTCACCAAAATGATAAGGTTATCTGCATACGCAAGTTGTTGCACATTTTGAAATTCAGTCGTTTCAAATCAAGGGACCCAAAATTGATTCTTGGGGGTAACCACTAGAGACAGATTTGTGAATCTTCGTGCTTTTTGTGATGACGGTGATGGTGCGATCAGCAAAAAGTAGTTTCTAACAAGTTTATAAAGCTGAAGAGAGCAATGATTGGAAATCATCCGCATCTGATATCATATCATATGATATCATATTTGTTCTATTGTGTATTAGCGGGTAGATGATAGCTGTGTGAAAAGAATTCCAGACAGGACTCTTCCTTGTGGAACGCCTGCTTGTATTTGTCTAGTATACCTTTGCTTTCCTATGTACATTGGATGGTTCTATTCTGAAGAAGGGATGTCAGAAACTTCAGTACTTTGCCTGTGCTGTGATAATAATTTCGAAGGAGTTTAAGCAAGGCTGGGATGTGAACACTATCATACGCAGCTTGTAGATCAAGACATGTAATTGCCATTTCTTCTTTCTCCTCAAACGATCCAAGGATGGCATTGGTAGTCAATATTTAGGGACTCTGACCACAGGTGGTGATAGAGGTGTCGAGATTGATTGATCACTTCACTACCGCGCTTGGGTTTGAGGTCATGATGAGTTGACCAAAAATGTTCTGCGATTGCAGAGTGTTCAGAGTGTTCCAGGCGGATGGATCTGTCATGTTCCGCGAGGCGGTCTTGTAGACGTCTGGAGTTTTCCCTTACATAGCAGATGCGACAATCGTGGCAAGTAATCCGGTATACAATACCGCTGAGTAAGGGGGGGGGATGGGTGCTTTTAATCTCGAGACCAGAGATCGTAGGCTCCTGCCAGGAAGTTGTATGCATTTCATGCGGTACTCGCGCAGGATCTTAGAAATCTGGAGAGTCACCCTAGTAATACGGAATATAAGCACTATTCCGGAATATAAGTATTAGTATTAGTATTATTAGTATTAGTAACGGCCGCATGGTGCAAGAAAGCCTATGGCTTATGCTGCACCAGCCAAAAAAAAAAAAAAAAAAAAAAATCCGAACAAAACAATGATAAAAAAAAAAAAAAATAATAATAAATAAATAACTAAATAATAATAATTAATAAATAAAAAAAAAATAAAATAAAAAGGAAATTAAACCTATCATCCTATGTGCTTCCCTTACCCGAAAGTACTATCCAGATGACCTTTGAATTTCCCCAAACTGTCGGCCTCTACCACCCATGAAGGCAACTTATTCCAGTAATTTATAACTCGCTGGCTAAAATAGAACTTCCTGCAATCCAATCTAAACATTTCCCCCCGTAACTTGAATTTATGTCCCCTAGTTCTAGCATCATTTATAATCTTGAAAATTTTGTCCTCATTCATTTTACTGATGCCTCTCAGAGCCTTAAACACCTCAATCAAATCTCCTCTAAGGTGTCTAGTTTCCAAACTCTGCAACCCACATATTCGAAGTCTTTCTTCATAAGGACGCCCTTTTGCCGATCTCACCAGGCGAGTTACCCTTCTTTGCACCCTTTCAAGAAGCTCGATGTCTTTCTTCAGGTGCGGTCTCCATACTTGAACACAGTATTCCAAGTGTGGTCTAACATAAGCCTTATATAATGGGATTATCACGTCCCTATCTCTACTTGCAAAAGTTCGATAGATCATCGATAGGACACCATGGGCCTTCCTTGCAACCTGTTTACAATGCTCAGAGAATTTCATGTCTGACCGTATCGTAACACCCAAGTCCCTTTCCTCCAGTACTGGCTTTAGTTGAACTCCACCAAGTGAATAAGTTTTTTTGGGATTACTGTTTCCCAGGTGTAACACCTTACACTTTGTTGGATTAAAGCACAGCTGCCATTTTTCTGACCATTCCTGAAGTCTATCTAGGTCTCTCTGAAGAAGCTCAGCTTGACAGTCATCATTAACTACTCTCCCAATTTTAACATCATCTGCAAATTTAGACATCACGCCCTCTATCCCTTCATCAATGTCGTTTATGAAAATTAAAAACAACAGTGGTCCTAATACTGATCCTTGGGGAACCCCACTTCTTACATCAACCCAATCTGAGGAATAGCCATTTATCACAACCCTCTGCCTCCTGCCCTGAAGCCATCCTTCTATCCATCTAAGGATTTTCCCAGTGATTCCAACCTGTTCCAGCTTATAAAGCAACCGCTCATGTGGGACTGAGTCAAAAGCTTTGCTGAAATCTAAATAAACAATGTCGAAATTATTCCCTAAATCCAGCTCGTGAGTGACCCTTTCGAAATAGCGAACCAGATTTGTTAAACATGATTTTCCCTTTACGAAACCATGCTGAGTATCCTTGAGAATTTCAATTCGATCCAAATGATCCTGAATTCCACCCTTGATCATTGCCTCCATGATTTTCCCTACTACCGAAGTCAGACTGACAGGTCGATAATTTCCAACTTCACTTTTAGAGCCACCCTTATGTATGGGAGATACATTTGCACTTTTCCAATCCAAGGGAATCTCCCCAGAGTCTAATGATGCTCGCATAATTAGCCTCAATGGTTCAATGCACTCGCTTGCTGCCTCTCTTAAGATTATAGGGTATATTCCATCAACTCCAGGAGCCTTACTGGTCTGTAGGCTCGAAAGTTTTTTCATTAAATAATCTTGCGAAATTTCAATATCATTAATTACATATTTTTTAACTTCGCTCCCACAATTTCCCTTTGCCACAAAAGTAGGTACACTGACACTGTCGCGAGGGGATGCGGACCTCGGATGAGCTGCAAGCTCTTGTGCTTGTAGTAAGCACCTGTCTAACACACGGGCTGGGTATCCACAATTGGTGAGGTCAGCTTTTACTCTAGAAATCTCGGTGCGCCTGGCTTCCTCTGCGCTGGAATGGCTCCTATCTCGAGAGAGTAGAGCGTGTGCCGTGCTGTTTAGATGACAAGGGTATGGGCTGACCTGTAGTTCGTGAATTTCCCGCAGCACATTGGTTTCCAGTATACTGAGGTTTCCAGACGAGAGCCTACTCGTCTCACCAAAACATCTAGGAAAGGAAGTGTCCCGTTCGCTTCCAAGTTCAAGGTAAACAATATGAAGGGCGATAGGGAGTTGAAGTACTCTAACAGCGGTGCATCTGAACCTCGGGGGATGACGGTGAAAATATCTTCTACATACCCGCATGTACCAATCACCATGTGGTGCAGGTATGTAGACCCAATTTTCGAGTCAGTTGTGTGGAAACACGAGAAACGCTGGCAGCAATCCCATATGTGCGCCGCGCACCAACAATAATCGCCTGCTATGGCCTAGTGACTGATCACTCGCGTTCTGTACGCGCTCTCCCAGTCATCTGATCACGTACAGCATATTTAGTATGATTTATATCATGTTTGCATTTCTGTATGTACTTGTTGAAGGAGTTCGTTACTCCGAAAGCTACTTGTCATATTAAAACTTATTAAATTTAATTAGTTACTGCTTCCACTGGCTCTGCTGTATTCTCTTTTTCTTCGAAACCATGGAAACCAGTGCCACAGGCCCATTCTCTTCCAATGCTAGGAGTTTGGTAAGAAAAAATTGATGTGATTTGAGGTGTTGGTCAAAATATCAAAGGCAGATATTGTTGGAATATAAATCGTCTGATATAATCATCTGATATAAATCGTCTGTTTGTCCAACAAACAGGCAATGTTTTCTTGTTTGAAGAAAAATCCAAGTTTCTGTGGGGGGGGGAGGAAACTGAGAAATTCTCGCCAAGATAGAGTGACTTAGTAACGATTCTATAGTTTCCTTAGGTTTGAAATTGCACACCGTGAGGAAAAGAGCAAGGTGTGAATCGAGTTTCGAACCTAGCCTATTTCCTCATGGTGTGTAATTTCGGCTATCGTAACGTCTGTGTAGAGAGAGAGAGATGAAGTAATTTAAAAAAATACAGAATGCGGGATACTTGTGTAACTTTTTTTTTTTTATTTCAATTTACTACATTTTCAAATCGTCCAAAATTCTTCGTACGTTGGAAACGAGTTGTTCGCGGTACCTCCAGATCTTCGTATCCTTTTTTCGATATTTCAAGAAGTTATTTCGGCACTCCTCGGCCATAAGGGGTGGACAACTCGCTCTGTAATGATGCAAGTGGACTAATGATCTGCTAATCAGTGCGTTTCTTTTTACTCGATTGTACATAGTATGGAGAGCGTAATGATTGAACGTTGTGAGCGTAGTATTGGAAAGGAAAAAACTTTTCACCGCGAAACCTGGTCTGCTAAAATTAGCCGATCGATGAACATGACGAAGCATATGCATGTAATGGGGAATAGAGGGATCATCGATATTACCAAACTCTTCAAAAAAATAGACATTTGGCACTGATAAAGAAGCGTACAATTTTAGGGCTTCCGTTTCGTCACTTGTGATTTGCTGAATTACTTCGGCCCACGTGGAATGCCACACAGGGATTATGGCTTCGTCCAGATCCAGTAAAAGAACAAAATTATGCGTATACAGGTGACTATAGAAACAATCGTTGTACGGTATCAGTTCGTGTCTTCGTTTTTGCCAAACATTTCCTTTTAAAAATTTTGAACGAAGTTCTGGATTGTGAGGACCTTCACCAGGCAGCGTCAGAAATTTCACGTTCAGTTTATTCTTTTCTTGGTAATATTGCATCACTTTCATTGTGCTTGGGTGAACTTGATACACATAGACGACAATTTTATTGGCACCCAAAAGAAACTGCAGCTCTGCCCATTCCAAAAACCTTAAACTGATGTCGTGTGCAAAGTCCAATCCTTTAACGCATACAACGAAGTCTTCTTTATGGACGGTCGGTGGAAGATTTAACTTAAAAAACACTGTAGGTTTACCACAAAGAGAATTTTCCAAAGAAACTCCTTCGGGGACTCTTCCTTTCGATGAATATTTGAAAGGAACTGGGCACGACAAAAGAAAGGCTCTGTAATAGCTTTTATTAGCTGGATTGTCCCATTCCTTCACCCATATTTCTGTGCATTCACTCTTCACTGCAATGGATTCGTGGCTGCTGTACCATATATGGCAATAGAGGCTGTCAGCGAGTTCGCCTTTGATCATCCCAAGTAACCGAATAAAGTGAGGGTTGCGATCAGTTAAAATCATCCTGGTGTCATAAAACGCGGAGTACAGATAGACGTTTGTTTTTGCTGGGTTCTGCCAGTGTCCGTTAATCAACTGGGCCGTGTCCGATTCGGAAAGGGAGGAATTGCAAAAAACAACATCACTGTTGGCGGCATCCAGAACTGAGTAGCCTATTAAGTGTTGGATGTGGCGGACCATTTTTAGTATTGTCTTTTTACTGGGTTGCTTTATTAGTTTCTTCTCGGATGACATGAAGAACCACACGGGAAAGAGAACTGTGAACAACGCAGTAAATAAGATGGCTTTCCGTATCCGCATAGTAATTTCTTGCTGCGATGATATCAGTTAATCGAAAGATGTCCTTGGCATTCCGAGATATCACAAACGAGTTCATAACCTGGCACAGTACATCATCTCTATCGGGAGTGACTATTTCGGAAAAAGATGGTTATTGTCGTTAAACCAAATGAAAAGTGACCAGAGCGTAGAGCCATTCTGTGACAGCCAACTTTTTCTTCTCACCCACTCTTTTCTTCAACTAAAAAAAGAAGGGGAAAAAAAGCTAGTTATTATCCGCCTTCATTCAAATAGTATTAAAATCATAATAAGATACAATTATTAATTGTATTATCTTAAAAAAAAAAAAACAGTTAGCACATCACACAGAACACAAACAGGCAGCTGAAATTTTATTCTCAAATTGAGTGGTAAACGTCATTGTATTGTTCATTGAATCGTATTGTTCATTTCGATCACCCCTCGTACAAAAGTTACTATGGGTGATCAAAAAGATTGAGACTAATCTGCACAAAATATAGAATGACTGTTATTGAATGACGGTCAAGGTGTTCTGACAAGGTACGATCATTGCCTTTTTTTGGGATATGAAAGGTATTATTTACACTCATACTATGTTTGGTTTGATTTGGACAATATTAGGAAGTTCTAAAGAAATTGAATCAGAAAATGGGTCAAAAAATATTTGATTTAAAGATATTCGGTTGCATCTCGACAATGCGAAACGAAACACCACGAGTTAAACACGGAAATTGTTCCCACCTTCTAATAGTCCAGTTCTTGTTCTTTGTAACGTTTGTCAATTACTCAAGCTCAGAGATGAAAAGGTTGCCATTTTCTATCCGACGCTGAGCTATTAAATGTCCCCCTAAGCGTGTCTCAAATCGTCTCTCAAGCAGCAGATTCTCTGAAGTATTTACAAAATGGGTGGCAAAATGGGACAAGAACCATATGGGAGTTTTGTCGAAAAGGGAAAAAGTATCAGAAGCTAAATAAAACAACGGTTTATATTTTTAATTTGTCTCAATCTTTTTTGATCACCTGAGTTTGCTACATTAACTGCGCATATATTCCTGGCGCTTCTTGTTGAACGCACCAGGAATTTTTAACTACAAACGCACAAAACTCTAATGGCTAGCTATGGAGGACACTAACACAGCTCGCTTAGATATCACTGGGTCAGTAAAATCTAAAGCTATAAAGGGGTAAGCACAAGGTTATTATTATTATTATTAGCCATATAGTGCAAGGAAGCCTGAGGCTTATGCTGCACCAGCCAAATAAAAAAAATTCCGAGTTACCCTGAGAGAGAGAGAGAGAGAGAGAGAGAGAGAGAGAGAGAGAGAGAGAGAGAGAGAGAGAGAGAGAGAGAGAGAGAAGAATGATGATATCCAGCTCAGGACTCTAGGTGTGCCCAGATCATACTCACCAGATGTGAGCCCCTGGGGTTTTATAACTTCTTCAAGATAATGAATTTAAAGTGTGAGTTAAAATCGGGAAAAACTTAAAAGTCAAAATTAGTTGATATTAGTTTGTTCTTTTTAAAAAGTTAAAAACATGAGACACGTTAGCGTCTTCAATAAGTTAACTTAGCATCTTAAACACATACCCGAGTGAGTAGGGCCCACGCTGATGTTTAAAAGGCGCACAGCGATCACCTATAAAATGTGGACAATCAATTAGTAAATTATGAATAGTTAAAAGGGTCCCACACGAAGCCCAGTGGTCAGTAGAAATCAACAAACAGGACATCGTGAATTGTGTTAATACGAAGTCTGGTCAGAAAGGGTTCTTTACGGAACTCGAGGTGACAAAAGCACTAAACTGTGATTTCGCATTTACTTTGATATAATTTCCTTGTTTCACGAATGATCCCGAATATTTCCTAATGTCGTTCAGTCAGAGGGCTTTGTTGATTTGGTTGCTTCAGCGGCCTTCCTTGATTCTAATATATCGTGGAAGAGAGCAAAAGCGAATGTAAAGGGGAATAGTGCACCTTGTAAAAAGCAACACAGAACTATATGGGTAGCTTTCAGAGCCTCTGAGATCAAAATGAGTCTTCTGTGACAAAATAGTGGTTTCGCAACTTCTTATTCGTTTGGAGAGGTGTGGTGCGTTTAATTTTTTGTGACTCAAAATTCACAAGCTGTTCCTCACTGTATCTTCCAGGGAAAAATCCATATTGCTGAAAGAAAATCAAATTAGCCTCATGAAGGCGTTCCACAATCTTCCCCATATTAGCCAACAAAGAAATTGTCCTATAAGACCTTGTATTATAACAAGCTTCGTCTACCTCCCGCTACCACAACCACCATGATGGCACAAGTACCCGACATCCCGAGTATGAAGTTCCTGATCGTGGAAAAGAGGCTGGTCTTCACAGCCAAACTCATCACAGGCCAGATGTCATCTCCAAATATTTGGAACGCTTGTTCTTGGAGGATCCCACAAAAAAAAAAAAATTATGATCCCCCGTAAATGATTACATCTACCCGTATATTTACAGTATTTGTCTATAAATTGCGTTTGTTCTCTGGTCGCTTTGCCTGTTTTCTGGACGATAAAACTCCAGTTTCTGGGGAAAAACCTTGCTATCTACGCCTGAGACCGACTAACTCAGCCACGGAGTGAAAAAAGCCCACTAAAGTTCTTCGCGTCATCACGGGATTCGAACCCGAGCCTTTTCCACCCGGTATGGGGAGGACGGTGGCGATACCACTGTGCTACAAGCGCAGACTTGGAAGAGCCCACATTTTTTTTTCACTTTCATTTATTTATTAATTACACACAATATACAGTTTCAAGATTATGTACATCAAGTATATACATGATTTATATACAAGATATATTTACATATAATTAGATGTGCTGTACATATCATTAAACATTCGTGTGTGTGTGTGTGTGTGTGTGTGTGTAAGTGTGTTCTTTAATCAGGGTAGCTCCCAGGCATAAGCCCAACTCTACCTTGAAAACTTGTGAATGTGTAGAGTCTTTACAAAGCAGGCCTGGAAAAGTATGTTGAATTACCTGGGTCTGGTTTTACTGTAGCGCAATTCGCGCACCCACTGGAGGTAGTGCGGAATTTCATGAGCGAATTGCGCTACAGTAAAACCAGACCCAGGTAATTCAACATACTTTTCCAGGCCTGCTTTGTAAAGACTCTACACATTCACAAGTTTTCAAGGTAGAGTTGGGCTTATGCCTGGGAGCTACCCTGAGATCGGCACCTGCGCTTGTGGCTCACTACAACAGGATTGCACTTTCACTCACTGAGGGGTTTCTTCCCAAGCAGATGATCACCGCCCTGAACTGTGTGGACGCCGATATCGACAGGCTAATAAGTAACAAGCAGGACAGAACAACTTTATCAAGCCCTTGAACCCTGAATTATTGCCAAGTTGTATTTGTTTTTCTGTATTTGTGTTATATGTTGTGTCTATATTTCTTTTTGCATTTGTAATCTGTATTTTGTAGCCTTTTTTGTATTTGCATGCTGTATTTTGTAGCCTTTTTGTATTCGTATGCTGTACTTTGTAGCCTTTGTATTTGTACGCTGTACTTTATTCTGCTTTCTCTAACTGCTATATGTGAACCCCAGGCGCTCGTCACCGTGATGGGATAATAAAAAAAAAAAAAAAAAAAAGGTAAACTGCAGCCATTATCAACCCACTGCAGGATGGAAGCCTCCTCAACAATTCATGCTGAGGGAAATGGACCATAATCTGCCACGCTGGTTCAGTGCGGGTTGGCAGATCGACCGTATTTAGCAGTCAGGGGCTTGAACCCCGGTCTACTCAAGGAGCGTATGTTACTGACCACTCGGCTACTGTGCTGTAACTCTACTTCACAATAAAGATTAATTTATTTATTTTTCGTGGTTTTTCAGGCAGTAATAATGTTTTGATAATGCTGTTTTTCAACTAGCAGGAAATAAACCCTTACACAAACACTTATTGTATAGAAAGCAAAATCCTTGGTCTCATTTGGTGAAACTTTATATAAAGATATTTTCTAAAAGATTCATACCAGGACATTTAGGAGTTTTTATTTTCTTAATTACTGAGTCGATCTCATCGATACTGAATAGCTCTGAATTCTCATTGGCGAAGTAATTATCATTAACTGAACGGATAGATAAATGAAAGTTTGTATCCAATCCCTCTTCATCAATAGGAAAAAAACCTATCTAATATTACATTAAATAACAATCCAAAGTTTCATTCCCATTTCCTGCACTGTCACAAAAATTTCGGTGAATGCAGCCGATCTGTCGTCTGTTTATACAGAAATCCCAAAGGATTATTATTATCAGATGATTGTATTAATTCCAACCAGTCAGTGCGCTTTCTATTTATGATTGCTTTCGTATATTCTTAATATGTTGCATATAACTTCTTGGCCTCAGCAGAAGGCCAATGCCGATGGCGTTGGTATCTTCGCTGAGCCGAATGGTCTTATCTTCTTAAATAAACAGCTCACCAAGAAGATCTATCCACAATACAGTTCTTATATGTTGACTTGATCTGCGCGGATAGCACAGTGATATCGTCACCGTCCTTCCCACACAGGGTGGAAAAGCCCTGGTTCGAATCCCATCGATGACGCGAGGAACTTTAATGGGCTTTTTTCACTCCGTGGCTGAGTTAGTGAGTTTCAGGCGTAGATAGCAGGGTTCCCCCCCTCCCAGAAACTGGGGATTTTCGTCCAGAAAAACAGACAGATCGACCATAGAACACACGCAATTAACAGACTTATGACACACAGCACGGCAGATGAATTTAATTATTCGGGTGGCCTAAATATAATAGTTTTTTTTTTTTTTTTTTTTTGTATGTTGACTTGTTCGAATCCCGACAATGACGCCAGGAACGTTTTTTGTAAATTTCTTTTTTGAAAGTTTATTTTATTAATACTTAGTAAATTTTATAATGGTTATTACAAGATCCGCCTTGAACACTTCGTCAAAGGGTACCATGACTCATACGAAAATTTCCCGGGTGAGTCATGATTTTATCCTTCGCAGAATCAGTGGCATGTATTCCAAGGCCGACCTAGTGGATAATCTTAGCTCACTTGGAGATTCTTTTCTTTGTCATCGTTGTAAGGAGTGCACCGAACTTAAGTTAAAATTTGGTGCATTGCTAGAACAATTTGAGTCACTGAAAAAACGGGTGCTTACCCTCGAGAATAATGTAACTGGTAGCTCGTTAGGGACTCAAGACCCTAGAAACCCACCAAGTGATGCACTCCCGATTCGGACCCAAGAACAGACTAACAAGTGGAAACTACTCTGGTTCAAAAGGACTTAGTTTTATTAGAGGACTCCATTGTCAAGGAAACGGGAAATAATTTTTGTAATACGAATGGGGGGACTAGAACCAGGGTATGTCTGCCGGGAGCAACTATTAATGATGTCACTAACAGATTGTCATATTTTAAGGGGGGGAAGAGAATATTATTATTCGTGTGGGGACTAATGACATTAAACATACACGATCTGACGATTAACCCCAGGGGCTCACATCTGGTGAGTATGGGTTTGGCACACCCAGGGTCCTCAGCTGGATATCATCATTCTTCTCTTTTTGGTGATTTCCTTCTACTTCTCTTCTCTCTCTCTCTCTCTCTCTCTCTCTCTCTCTCTCTCTCTCTCTCTCTCTCTCTCTCTCTCTCTCTCACACACACACACACACACACACACACACACACACACACACACACACACACACACACACACACACAGGGTAACTCAGAAATTTTTTTTTTGGCTGGTGCAGCATAAGCCTCAGGCTTCCTTGCACCATATGGCTAATAATAATAATAATAATAATAATAATAATAATAATAATAATAATTTGTTAGACACGTATAGGAACATGCTGAAGAATTGTCGCCAGTTAGGTCACAATGTCTCTTGTAATAACTGAGAGTAAAGTGGAGGAGAAATTGTTGAAGATAAACATAAGAGAGGCACCTGGGGTAGATGGAATCTATCCAGTTATATTAAAGGATGCGGCAAAGGAAGTAAGCAAACCCTTAGCCATCTCCAGTCCCCCATGGACTGGAGATGTGCAAATGTGACCCCAATCCACAAAGGAGCATCAAAGGGGAACACAGGTAATTCCAGACCTGTTAGTTTAACTTCTGTTCCAGAGAAATTAATGGAGGCACTGGTTAAAGAAGCATTGCAGGATCATCTAGACAAGACTTCAGTTATAGCTTGGATACAACATGGTTTTGTTAAGAGGAAGTCTTGTCTGATCAATTTGATTGGATACTATGATGTAGTCACAAAGGAACTGGATGCAAAGAATAATTTTGATATCATATATTTGGATCTTAGAAAGGCCTTTGATACTGTTGCACATTGGAGGCAAATTGCTGATGGATAAAGGGATGGTTGAGTGGGAGAAGACAGAGTGGTAATCAATGGACAATGCTCTTCGTGGACTAATGTTATTAGTGGAGTCCCTCAGGGTTCAGTGTTGGGTCCATTGTTGTTTACTGTATTTATAAATGATATTGATGATGGTATATCAGGCTTAATGTCCAAGTTTGCAGACGATACAAAGGTTGTCAGGGTTGTTAAGGACACTACCGACGCTATGCTGCTGCAACAGGATCTGGAAAGGTTGAACAGATGGGCTGAGAGGTGGCAAATGAAGTTTAACTTTGATAAATGTAAAGTACTACATATGGGAAGCAGTAATCCCAGAGTAATGTATCAACTCTGTGGTATCACACTGACAGTGGTAGAGAATAAAAAGGGTCTGGAGGTAATTGTTCAGGCAGATATGAAGTTTTCTGAAGAGTGCAGACGGTCTGCAAGAGTAGCTCATGGTGTCTTGTCAATGAATTTTTCTAGCCGGGATAAGGAGGTGATTATTATCCCTTTGTATAAGGCAATGGCCAGGCCACACTTTGAGTATGTATACAGGTCTGGAGGCCTCATTTTAAGAAGGATGTAGAACTTTTGGAACCGGTACAGAGAAGAGCAACAAGATTAGTGAACAGAACAAAGGGTTGCTCTTATGAAGAAAGGCTTAAGTTCTGCAAATTACAGTGTCTGCAGACTAGGCACCTGCGAGGTGATCATCGATAGGACACCGATAGGATCATGGATAGGATACCATGGCCCTCCTTGGAGGGCCCATGGTGTCCCCTCGATGATTAATCGAACAATTGCTAGTAGGGATAAGGACGTCATAATCCCATTATATAAGGCTATTGTTAGACCACACTTGGAATACTGTGTTCAAGTATGGAGACCGCACCAAAAGAAGGACATTGTGCTTCTTGAAAGAGTCCAGAGACGGGTAACTCGCCTGGTGAGATCGTGAAAACGGCGTCCATATGAGGAAATACTTCGAATATGTGGGTTGTAGAGCTTGGAAACTAGACACCTTAGATTTGATTGAGGTGTTTAAGGCTCTGCAAGGCAAAAGTAAAATGGATGAGGACGAAATTTTCAGGGTTATAAATGATTCTAGAACTAGGGGCTATAAATTCAAGTTACAGGGGGGGGGGGGGGGGATGTTTAGACTGGAATGTAGGAAGTTTTAGTTTATCCAGTGAATTATAAATTACTGGAATAAGTTACCTACATGGGTGGTAGAGGCTGACAGTTTGGGGAAATTCAAAGGTCAGCTGGATAATTACTTACGGGAGGAGGGAAACGCATAGGTTGTCTATTTCCTTTTCTCTTATTATTTATTTATTTATTATTATTATTTTATTTATTTTTTGTTATTTTATTTTATTATTATTATTTATTTTTTTTTTTTGGCTGGTGCAACATAAGCCACAGGTTTCCTTGCACCATGTGGTCATTGCTAATACTAAATACTTCTATCGGCTTTTTTGACTCTGTGGCTGAGGTAGTCGGGCGTGCAAAGCAAGGTTTTGTTTGACCCCAAATACTGGAGTTTTTCGTCCAGCAAATCGAGCAGAGAACACACGCAATTTACAGACACAATACACATGGGTATATGTAATAACAAACCAATTTTGTATGTTGACTTGTACGCTGCTTTTATTAAAGATTGCCGAATGTAATTTGCCAGTCCGGCAGCCGTTTTATTTTCAAATAATTCCGATGGATCGGAAAATACAAATTAAGAGTTTGAAAATTTGTCCAATTAATTTTTCTGAGAGGAACTCTAATCAGTCCTGGAAGTGGTTGAGAATGAGCATTATAGCAATGTGTCCACTTAACAAATAAAGTGTCGCACGATGATCGCTAATAGTGTGATATCAGAATTGTCAGTCGCGTGTAATGACTGACCTCTGATATCAGATTTTCAAAAGAAGAGGACACCAAGATTGACATCTGCATTTGACTCGCCTGTCAAGCTACTGTAGGTTGTATAGTCAGTCAAAGAAAATCCCAGGGATTTTCTTTGATTGACTGTTGCCTTCCTGTTACACCTTGCAAAAGTCTTGTCGGCTTCCGTTGGCTTTGTGCATGAACTGGCTGTTTTCGACCAGAAGATCGCCGTTGGCCCGGATGTGATTTGGTTAATGGACCGATTTCGATACACCAAAGACACAGTCGTGCGTGAAATCCCCAGCAGGGTTGCAGTTTCGAAGATACTTCCAGTAGAAAGTCAGGCGCCGACTACCATACCACTTAAATTCTAGATCTTGCTCATTTTCGCGCTGTACTGCAGACATCCCTGAGTATCTGTCGACCTGCTTTATGAAGCGTGGTATAGGTATAGGTAGGTATGTATACCTATACCTATATGCACATGTAGGTTTACCTATATACCTATACATATATGCACACATCCCTGAGTATCTGTCGACCTGCTTTATGAAGCGTGGTACGAGCGCACGATGCTGTTACTGAAAGAACTCCATTTCGTTGATGAAGAATGGTATTTGTATTTAAGAAATTTGCCACTCGTATCGCCATTGATGAAATTAAAAAATAACCCTTTATATTGTTTTACTTAGTTGTGGAGATCCGAATGACGTTCTCATATTTTTTTCAAATAAATGACGGAGACAAGAAACCATTTTATTTTAGCCGGCCAAGCGTCGTAAGGGTGCAGCGGCGCCTTAAAACATATAAACAGGATGGCAAATTTCTCCTCGGGTTTCCAAGAGAATCTTGCAAGTAGTGTACGAGAATGAGCTGCCAACAAGTACGCGATTTTAATCTCGCAGGTTCACCTCTTTTTACAGTAAGGCTTGACATATTGAGAAAGGATGAAATAAAGCGAAATTAAAAGAAAATTTGAAAAAAAAAAGAAAACATCGAACGCATTTTTCGGGGGGATTCGATGAACGAGCTGTGTCCGACTGTTTGGTTTCGTTTCGTCATTCGTCGAGACTTGCCTTTAAAATGGAAGGGTGTCTCCTGCTGGTTCGACAGCAGAACCGGTTCTCTTATTGGATGAGAAATCAATTTAAAAATCCAACACTCCTAGAAGACACGCGCCGCGATGTTTATGAACACGGAAAGGTAGGTCAGACAGACGCATTTTTTGATTTTAAGATATTAGGCGGGGGAAGAAATCAGTCACTGAGATCGACACTGTGCTTACGTAGTTTTTTTTTTTTTTTTTAATTATATTTGTTTTTTTCGGGCTTTAATCCAGTTCGCGAGCGATTAAGGCTCGCATAAACGTGCTGTAAACACGTACTGCTAAACAACGAATAATTTTATGGTGGAGTGAAGGGTGTCGCAAATAATTCGCACTACACAGAATTTGGTGCCGAGCATTGAGATTTACACATCAAATTAATCCAAATATCAATTCAGTCTTAACCTCAAAACAGTCTTTTCTTATACGATGTCCAAATCCTTAATTCTCGAAAATCTAGGAACACCGCATCTGACGGCACTGAATGCGACACTTAAAACCTGGTCGCGAGGATGGCAGTTGAATATCTTCTCCGTCCCTCCTGAAATGTAGGATTCCCCAAAGGAGACGTTTCTTCGACTGCAGTAGATAGTCGTAGTAGTTAGTCACTTCATTGGATCAACAAGCTCACTGACAGTTACATGAGGAGGAAAACAACTACTCCAAAGAGGCCCACTACGGCATTCATTTATTTTGACTCCATCAGCCCACGTTCTCTCTCTTTCGCTAACCTGATGGTGTTCCGAAAGGATTTCGCTCGTGCCCACTTTCTTTTCTGCTCAAAAAAAGAACCCTGACGCTATATTACAAAACAACGTTTCTCCCAGCAATTACTTACGCCTCAGCAATTTGGTTCCCAAAAACTGCATTGGCAGTGAATAGAAGAATTCTGGACATGATCCAAAGGACCATAGTCTTAACTACGACGCGTGCGTGTAGTACAGTGAGTACTCCAGCAATACAGGTACTCGCTGGAGCGCTTCCTTTCGACCTGGAGGTCGTTCGCACAGGTCTGCTATACTTGCTATCCAGGGGAGTGGCGGCCACACATCTGGACTACACAACTGACCCAGCGAACAACCTAAAAACGGAAAAAACTAGATTACAGAACCACCTGCTAAAATTATGGCAGAGAAGATGGATGGAGACCACCAAGGGCGAGATAATCAGAAGATATCTACCAGACCTCCAGAAAATCTACCCAAGACAGCTGACCTGGTACTTCCCAGGGTACCATTTGACATCTCTAATAACAGGACACGGACCCTACAATGAGAAGCTGCACGGATTCCGACTCACTGAGGACCCCAACTGTACGTGCGGGGAGACAGAAAGCTGGAATCACATAGTGTACGAGTGCCCACAATATGAAGACCTCAGAGGGGTACTTATAACAAAAATAAGATACCTACCAAAAGGATTGGAATCCCATTTCATAGATACTGAGGATGAATATAGAGCATTATCCCAGTTCGCACAAGACCTCTTCGTCAGGAGAAGGACATTAATCACCATCTACAATGACTGACATCAAGTACCACTATTGAAACACCAGCCAGCACAATGTAAAGGCTGCAACTAAAGATGAGGGGCACAAGCACAAGGACGGAGCTTGCCCCTTCAGTAAAGAAATTTGAAAACAGAAATGCAGCAGTAGCTGCCAATAGCCATATGGCGATCTGAAGAGGGTACTCTAGCCCCTTCATCTTTATACCTACTTCCTTGGGGGAGGGGGGACATTTTCGTCCTCCCCCTCCTTTCCACCCTATATCTTCTACTCTGGTGGGACATGGGCATGTCCCACTGAAAACTAGGGCTACCTACTCTATTGGCCCCATATTTCCGTCTTTCTCCCCCTCTCTATCTATACGCTAGCGAAAGCCCTACACACCAAAAACTTAACATGTCTAAATTACCTTACGCCCATAACTTGGCCTAGCAAAACTAAGCGATTCTACCCCTACGTCGACGCGTTTCTTTCTTTTTTTTTTTTTTTTTTTTTTTTTAAGGTCCTAGCCGCCGAAATCTCAGGAAATTAAGTGGCAGGACCTGCCAGAGTGAAACAGACTACTGGGTTCCTGGTCTGCCTCCACGCGGCGTAAGTGGGGCAACGTTGGGCCTCAGTAGGGGCCCAGCGGCTAAATGACCAGATGAACAACGGTACAAGGCATCACACATATACAAAGTCCATACACTTTTAAATCTCTGGCTTTTCTAGTCAACTGGTTCGCCCACAATGTAAACTACGCGGAGATGGGGGAAACCCCTGGTGCCGTTTGACCCTAAACACACTTTACACTTTCTTTTCTGCTGCGCCCCTTTCCTCGACTTCTTAAACAGATTATTATTTTATTTTCCCAGCCGCTCGTCTATTTCTTCAATCGTAGAATGAATGAATTCCATGTGTGAATGTAAATTCACACATGAAATTTTTTAGGGACGGAGATAATGAAAGTGTGTCAAGTTCTAACAGCGTGCTGAATGATTTTGTGATAATTGAGAAGAACGTAAAAGAGAGAGAGATTGATTAGCCATAACATAAAAGAAGGCGCCTGTGGTGGATAGAATCTATCGGATTATATTAACGGAACCTAAGGCAGTAAAGGAGATAAGCAAAACCTTAGCCATAATTCCCAGAGCATCTTTGGATTCAGGGGAGGTCCGCGTGAATTGGAGATGGGTAAATATATTCCCAATTCATAAGGGGGGAGGACGTAGAACAAAAGGGCAACACGAGTAATTACAGACTTGTTAACTTAACTTCCATTCCAAATAGAACTGGTAGCGTAATGGATAAAGTTTAACTTCCATTCCATGGAAAATAATGAAGTCACTGGTTAAAGAAGCATTGCAGGATCATCTACACAAGACTGCCGTTATAGTTCAGACACAGCATGGGCTTGTTAAGGGGAATCAAATTTGTCTTGTCTAACAAATTTCACTGGAAAGTACAATGAGGTCACAAAGGAAGTGGATGCAAAAAATAATTTTGACATCATACACTTGGATTTTAGGAAGGCTTTTGATACTGTTGCACATGGAAGACTACTGTACAAGTTCGTGAGGTATGGCATTAAGGGTAAGTTGCTACAATGGATAAAAGAATGGTTCAGTGGGAGAAGGCAGAGAGTGGAAGGCAGAGAGTGGTAATCAATGGACACTGATCTTCGTGAATTAATGCTATCGGTGTAGTTTCATACGATTCAGTGATGTGCCCATAGCTGTTTTCTATATTTGTCAATGATTTTGACTAAGGTTTAATGTTTAAGTTTGTAGATGATATAAAGGTTGGGAGGGTGTTTATGACAGTATCAAGGTAAGCTACTGCAACAAGATCTAGAAAAATTAGGCAGATGGGCTGAGAAATGGCAGTTGAAGTTTAACATTGACAAATGGAAGGTATTGGCATATAGATATCAGAAATCTCAACTGTGATATTTGATATGTTAACATATCAACTAAGGCAATTATTTTGCACGAAGCAATGGGACTACGCTTAAGATTCACTACTGAACGATCAGTACTTTTGCACCATGTTTTGTTCGTAGTGAACTGTTCAAGTCGATAATTGGCATCGTTTTAATTGTCACTCATATTGTGAATCAGTCTTCACAACGAGTTGCCGAGGTATTGCACTGCTTTGAATAAGTAACGCTTCACCGGTGGAGAAGACTAATGTTACTTATTCTCGCCGAGAACTAATGTTACTTAGTAACATTAGTTCTCGGCAGATAGCACGACCCATGGTGATGGTATCCGCCGACATTAGTCTTCTTCACTGTTGAAGCGTTACTTATTGAAAGCAGTGCAATACCCCGGCAACTCGTCTTGAAGGTTGATTCACAATATAAGATACAATTAAAACGATGCCAATTATCGGCTTGAACAGTTCAATACGAACAAAACATGGTACAAAAGCACTGCCCGTTCAGTTAACACATCAACTCAGGAAACATGAAAAAGACCAGGGGTAATTGTGCAATCAGATATGAATTTCTCTAAGTAGTGCAGACAGGCTGCCAGGTCAGTTAATGATGTACGGGAATTTTGCTAGCAGATAATTATCCCATTGTACAAGGAAATATTTAGGCCGCATCTTGAGTACTTTATACAGTTCTAGAGGCCTCATTTTAGGTAGGATGTAGATCTACCTGGAATGGGTTCAGAGAAGGGCAACGAGATTAGTGAGGGAAAGAAGACGGTGCTCTTACCAGTAAAGGTTTCTTCTGCAGGCTGCAACGTCTGGAGACTAGGCACTTAATTTTTAAAATTAAATTAAATTTTCTGTTTATACTGCGGCACGACAACCAAGTCAGTAGAGTTTACAATAAATCATTAATACAAATATTTATCGTATTTAGCAGTCACGGGCTTGAACCCCGGTCCACTCAAGGAACCTCGTTCCTGACCACTCGGCTACGTCAGGCCTTGAGAGTAGTTCTGACTGAGATGTTTAATGCATTGAATGGACTGAGTAAGCTTAATGCAGATTGGATTCTTCCTCTTGCTCAGACCACACACATAAAGGGACAAATTCAAATTGAGGAAGGCTAGTTGCAGGATAGGAGGTCGCGTCAACTCGTTGCAAGGAAATTTGTTGTACGACAGTTCCATGAATGACAATTCGCTGTATGCGACAATTCGGTGAATCTGGTGAGTATGGGCTTGGCACACACAGGGTCCTGAGCTGGATATCATCATTCTTCTCTTTCTTGGTGATTTCCTTCTCTCTCTCTTTTAGGGTAACTCAGATTTTTTTTTTTTGCCCGGTGCTGCAAAAGCACCAGGCTTCCTTACACCATATGGCTGATAATGTTATTGTCGCTGTATGTGACAATGTGATGTTTGAAAATTTGGTGAAAGTGGTTACGAGAATTCTGTAAATTCCTTGGAACAATTAGGTGTTTGGTAAATGTAGAGAGAAATGTAAACTTTGAGGATGCCGTGCTGTAAATAAAATATAATGTAAATAATAAATAAATAAAATAATAATAATATATATAATGTATTACTTTATTTTTTCTAAATTTCTGCATTTCTCCTTTCTATGCCGCCAGTATTTCTGTTTTCTAAACTTTTCACTTCTTTGATTTTGTTAATTTGTGATCTGTGTGTGATACACCGAATCGTCGTAACTTAAAGGAACGACAGAAAAAATATTTGTTCCTTTGGAGTGGATGGAAAGCTAATGTGGGAAAGGCTTTTTTTTTTTTTTTTTTTTTATAGCCGGTTGCCATAAGCTTGTTTTCTTGCATCGTTAAAAATAAAATAAATTTTCTTTTATACTTCGGGACGACCACACGGTCAGAGGAGTTCACAAGATGGAGAGAATACAAAAAGCAGCCCCGTATTTAGCAGATTTGAGTGACCGGGGGCTAAAGGCTTGAACTCCGCTCCTTACTTAGGACACCGCTAATACTAAATTCTTCTCACGAAAAGAAGTAATTTTTGGGAACATTCAGATGGAAATGCAAATGTTAGTTCCAGAGAGAGAGAATTTTGCACACATCAAAATACGGTCATGATCACCACATTTTTCAATCCAAAAATTATTTAGCAAAATTCATGCGCTTGGGTTGGTTGCGTTCCAGCGAGCACTGGAACCCACATAAGTTCGACCTCTCAGAATGCAATCCGAACAGAAATGTCCGAAGAAACAGTTTATTATTTCGAAAGCGGACGTCACGCGTCAAACAATTCTACGATTTAACTGCAAAAATTAGACCTAAATTCATCTGACTTTGTTTAACAAAGTTAACAAAATATAACATTTATTTAACTTAACTTTCATTAGCTACATAAATTTAGGTAATGAAATCCCGCAGTAAAATGCGATTGCATAATTTGGAGAGTGCAGAAATCAGAGTGCCTTTCAAAAATTACGTCAAACTATATTTTCCTAAATTACGTACGTACGATTGGGATCAGAGTTGATGACGTCTCCCCGAACGTTGCCAAGTGACCCGAACAGAACAGATGGTTCCCCGGTGCTCGACCGCATTGGTACGCCACCTAAACGCCCGATCCTCGCCAGGAATTCGCTTTGTTGCCTACGACCTGCCACCTCCAGACATCACGTCTGCTCCTTAGTCGTCGCTGCGGTTGACGAAATTCTGACTCGGTCTCCGCCAAATACGCCGAGTCACGTGGCCAGGGAGAAACTGGTTTCGTGATCTCGACTGCAATGGCCGCAGCGACACGACCTAGTGCCGATTTGACGGAAGATCGGCAGGGTTAGAAACTGGGGAGGGAGGGGGAGAGGGGGTCGCTTCTTGGAATGCTGCGAAAGTCGACCTGCAGATGCACGGTCGGTTCCTGACTCGCTCCGCTAAAAAGGACCTCGTGGAGATGCAGCAGATGCGAAACCGCGGGGGACGAATTTCGCTCTTTTTTAGAACATTTTCTGAGAACATCGAGAAACCCGTTTCGCGCAGAGGTGTCTTCGAAAGCAGCTTTCTCATCGTTATTTCTGGAAGGGCCACTCTTCGCTTTCTTTCTTGCGACCATCACCCGCATAGTGCGTTACAGGGAACCGACCGCGCTTCGATAAAGGGTTAAAGGTGGGCTCTTTAAAGCGCTGCTGTTCGAGCCAGTGGTAGCGCGCACGTTTGTGCCCAGTGCAGTCCGTTGTCGCCGCCCAACGCCCCCTCTTGTTCAACACCTGAACCAGGAGAATTAAGCCGGTTAGTGGGAGGAGTACTCGTGATGTGGGCGGCCGATAAACCGGACTCGCTTGGCAACGTGGAGGTGTATCAGCGGGAACTTGAACTGCGAATATTTTTGAAAGTCCGAACCCGGACCACGCAATTGACTGACACGATTCACTGAAAGCTTCCCTTTTTGGTTAACCACTCATATTTCAAGATGGGGGGGGGGGTATTTCTTACCACTTCATCCTCCGCGTGGCACCAATAAGTGCAGTTCAGTATGTCGGAATGGTGGGTAGAGCTCAGGTGAGCGAACGCTTCCTTTTCTGCGTAATGAAACTGGTCAACTTCGATAAAAATAAGATTTTTTGTGTGTGTGTGTGTCCTGGCAACGGTCTAAATCAAAGTGAAAACCTTTTCTTCCCTTATATGCAAGGGGGTAATGAGACTGCAATTTGCCGAACTTAAATATGAGCTCGAAAATTTTATCTGAGGATTTAAAATTTAATTTTGAATTAAAAATGTAAAAATTGTGCGCCGAGTATTTTTAATTTGTTCATTTTATAACCGACACCCGGAGCTTCTCCGACCGACGTTCGACGCCGAGCGATGAAACGCACGTGCGTTTCATTTGACCGCGGTTCGAGCCTACGTAACCGCTAATCGTCATTTTATAATAAACACTTTCTTCCCACAGGTCGCCGTGGGGGAAGAAATTAAAAATGCAAGAAGTCGCGTAAACCCCTAAATACGGCGCTGTACTCGTCTTTTCTGCGTCTTCTAAACTCCGAGGAAGATGGCGATGTTCGTTTAGGCTTTAACCCCCGCAGCTAAAGCGTAAACGAGCCGATGAATCAGTTATGAAATGTAAGTTCCTCTGAAAGAGTGTCACGAGTGCGACAAAACATTCTTGTGGCTGCAATTCGGCCCAGACAAGACAGGGGGAGCTTCGTCATGAAAGCCTTCACACCCTTTCCAAGATTTTGGGGGGAAGTTTTTCACAGCCTCGCCGGCCTAAGTTGTTAGACACAGTTTATTTCGTTACGGTATAAATCAAAGGTGTAACTGTTTCTGATGATGGGGGGAGGGGGGAAGTATGCTCCTTATCAAAAACTGCCTACAGGTGGTAAAAATATTCCCGGAATCAGATGAAGTAACGTGAACGTTGAGTCAGTATGCGAAATGACTTGCAGTAATTGGAGGATGACAAATGACTCTGAGGGACATGTGGAAAATGCCTTTAGGCAGACTGAGTTGTCTAAATACGACTGTCTCTCATCATTTTAATGGTGACCAACCTCTCATAGACGGAGATCCATTAAAGAAGATTACGTAGTAAAACTATGGTGGGACAAGAAAAGGCAAAAGCTGGGCGAATACAAAAAAGGACAGAGTAAATGACATAGTGGAAGGTCAAGGAAAGTCCTGCAGATAAGTTGAACGGATAATTCTCAACCATATTCACGTCGAAAGCAAGCTCGAATCTCTGGGAAAGATTAAGGATCTATAAATACGTTTATTCTCTGTTGAGGTTAAAGGAGAGCAAAGCTTCAGGTCAGGATGGTATGTGTTCAGTTATAAAGGCTGCACGTGAGTGTATCAAAAAAAAAAAAAAAAAAGTGTTCGTGAAAGCGCCATTAAACTCCGGGGAGATTCCCTCGAACTAGAGCACTGCTAATATCCCCTCTATCCAAACAGATTGCGCTAAGGAAGAGATGGGTAACTATAAATAAATGAATTCGACTTCTGTGGTAGGGGAAAATCACGAAGACTGTGGTTAAGGATGCCATTCAGGACCATCTCGACAAGAATGGTATCTTGAATAGATCCCAGTATGGATTCGTTAAGGGAAGGCAATGCCTGCTAAATTATTATAATGTAGTCATTAAACAATTCGATTCAGGTAAAAATTTCGACATTTATATATTTTGATTTCAGTCAAGAATTCTGATATGGTCCTTCATGGAAGGCTGCTACAAAAACAGGAAGTTTCAATTACTGTCAAGGTCATACTCTGGATTGTAAGCTGGCTGTAAGATAGGAGACAAAGGGTTACCATAAATGGTCAGTCTTCATCCGTCAGTTCATCCTGAAGACTAACCAATTTTGAAAACCCTCTGTTTAATCATGGTAACAGGTGAGATCCCTCAGGGATCGGTGTTGAGTCCTCCTGTATTGCTAATTTTCTTAAACGATATTGACGACAGTATCTTTGAGGGAAGCTGCCAAAGTCTGCTTATAATTTGAAGGTGAGTGGGGTGTTCAACAATTCGAGCCACGTCATGTTGCTTCAGATTGATCCGAAAAATGGCAAGCAATTAAAGTTTAATACTTTTAAAGCAAGTAAGTTTATGAATCTAGGTAACAGTAATCCTACAGTCGTGTACAAGGTAAGGGAAGATGAGCTAAAAGATTAGTGAATGGAACAAAGGGGTGCTCTTACGAAGAAAGGCTTAAGTTTTGCAAATTACAGTGTCTGGGGACTAGGCACAAGCGAGGTGATCTGATAGAGGTGTATAAAGCCTTGAATGGTTTGAGCATGCTCAATGCCGATGGGATTCTTCCTCTTGCTCAGAATAATCACCTGAGAGGGCATAAATTCAAATTGAGGAAAGACGGTTGTAAGATAGATGTGCGGAAGTTTGCCTTTAGCCAGCGGGTGGTTGATTAAATTAAATTAAATTTTCTGTTTATACTCCGGGACGACCAAACGGTCAGAGGAGTTCACAAGATCGATAGGATACAAGAAACAGCACCGTATTCAGTAGTCATGGTCTTGAACCCCGGTTACTCAAGGCACGTGTACTTATGCATCCGCGCGCCTGACTACTAGGCTTGCTGGAACAAACTTCCATCTGTTGTTGTGGAAGTTGATAGCTTAAATAAATTCAAGGCAGAACTGGACAAACATTTGGAGCGAGTGGATGGGTGAAATTAGATTTTTTTTTTTTTTTTTTGGCTGATGCTATATAAGCTTGCTTTCTTGCATCACGTGCCTTCATCAAATGCTGAAAGCGATTCAAGACGAAAAAAGACTGCAATGTATCGATTCAGTGTGACACGAAGTTTCCCGTGCAATTTAAACAGGCCCCTAGAACGGCACATGCGATTTGCCCATAATTTACAAAACGTTTGCGAGAGGAAGAGAAAAGTTGTTATCCCTTTATACAAGACGATGGCTCGATTGCGTTTGAAATATTGTATTCGCGTCTGGAGATCACCCTAAAGAGACAAATTATGAGGAGGGTGTAAAGAAGAACTATCAGATTAGTGTTGAGTGCAATTATGAGAGATGCACATATGAAGGCAGGGTGGGAAGGCGCAGACAACTATACCATTCCCATAAAGTTAACTTGTGGCATCTGAGGCCATAATGCACCAAGTCCGTGGTTACAAACAATACAGAAAAATCAACACACTGTATGATCACCGGGTAGATGCTGTAGTAGAAGTAACTTAATTGCAAAAACGGCCTTTGCCCTCTACACGCAGGCAGATTTTAACTCGGGCAGTTAAAATCATTGCCTGATTTCAGGGCAAAGACATAAATTGGTTAAAAGCCGTTACAAACTTTATGACACTGCTTAAAGAATTGAGGGCAGGAACTTCAAACATGCTCGAGTAACACCGCACATAAATGGGGAAACTTCTGCCTTCAGAAGATGTGAATACGTGAGAATTTTACGCATACTACATTGCCACAGCTCGATCACAGGATTAATTTGATAATGTTTTTCTTCCCTGTCTGTACCATGTTGGCAGCTAGAATAAAAGACAACTTTCACGAGATGCACATCGGAAATCTGTACAAGGGACCAATTAAATCTGTACAAGACCATTTACTTTATTTTCATAATCTTCAAGTTCACTCCCTCCCCCAATTATAATTTTGCTGTCATTTTTTTTTTCTGAATTCTTGCGTATCATTTCCATTCATCATTCTATATGAGTGTGTATATATATGCCCTGTTGTTTATGCTATAATTAAAACTTAATATTTTCCCACCAATATATATATATCAAAGCACAACTATATATATCAGAACTATGATGTATCCGCACATATACCTTATTTCTTTATTATAATTACTATATTTTGCTTTCTGAAAATCAATCATGGCAGCACTGTCGTCTTCTTTCTTCAATTTCAGCGATAAAGATGGCTTCCTCTATGTTAGCCCATGGGGGAATTATAAACCTTACATCTTGACAACCCCTGACTAGTACGACTTCAAATCGCCATTCCTAAGTTCCTCCAGTCTTAAACTTTCCATAAATATCACTTCCAGGATTCACACCCCATTATCAGCAGTTATAGGCCACTTTATTACCCAGATCTCAACTTCCCTTCAACAAAATGGCCGCCAAATTTTTCATCTATTTTCTTTACCAATTCTTGACTCGAACGTTTTGTTTTTACTATACAATATCGTCATAGTCTATCATTTTTGAAATTTTTAGTAACCATGTATATTAATAACCCCTGAGCAGGCGCTTGCGTTCCTTTTCACATTTAAACTCAATAATAATGTCTTCCCACGAATAATTTAATTTTATTGAGAAATATATAAATATGAAATGACTCTCGATCTTCTCAGCTGTTTTTTTCCCAATCATGACCCTTACTGCTTTTTAACTCCCCTAACCAATCATTAATGTCCACAGTTGCAGTAAAATCCAAATCGATCCATTCACAATTGCCAGACTCACCCAATTTCAAATTGTTGTCTTTATTTTTTTGACGTCCTACGTTAAAACAGGCCGACATTACAATTCTTACAATGCTTACAATTCTAAGAAATTTTCAGCTGTTAACAACCTATTTTTAAACTTATTGCTATATAATTACCACCTCATTCTCTTAAAGCTGTGCCATCCTGTAGATATAACTTGATTCATCAGACCTGTATAAATTTAACTTTGAAGTCTCACTTTAAACGCTAAATAATGGTGTAATCTTATCACAGGTGTTCCTATTATTTTATCCGCCTTCTGTAAGTTAGTGTGTTAAAAAGTATAAAAACTACAAAAAAAATCGATTCTCAATAAAAATAAGTAAATAAACAATAGTGTAATTGTTAAAAGTGCATTTATATACAGGGTGTTTGTACTAAAACGCGTCCGCAAATTTCAATGTGCGCGTGTTCGCTCGCGGTGTCACTGCGACCTCATTTCTTCGCTATATGGCTAAGCAGACGAGAGAGTTTGGTTGTTTTCTGGTAAGATTCGAACCAAGTAAAACTACCACAAACGTTATGTCTGTTTGTATGGTATGGTAGACATCCAGGCCATTTGGCTTAGGCGATCCAGGCCTAGGGATAAAGCAAGAACCAAAGCATAGAACCAGAGGTCCCTCTGGCTTCCGACGAAAGAGACGAGAGAAACTGGTATTGGAAAGACTCAGAATTGGACACACTCATCATACTCATCTCTTCCTATTATTGGGAGAAAATCCACCGCAGTGCTCATACTGTCAAAGACAACTTACCGTCCGTCATTTTCTAGTTGATTGTCCCTTTTACATTCAACCATCCGGTCAAACACCTTTCAGTCACTTTCCACGTTGAATATCTCATATGATCTATCTCATTTTAAAGGAAATGAAGCAAATATTGATGAACTTTTGATATTTTTAAAATGTATTTGCCTGTACAGGACGATATACAGTAATTTAACATCTTTAACAATATGTTACCTGTACAAAAACCATGACCGGGCACAATTTTTCCACAGCAGCCCTTGTGCCGTTAAACCTAATAGTAACAACAACAACGACGCCTAGGGCGCCATTTGGATAGGGCCGCTTCGCGGTCGTGCGGGTTATTTAAAAGGGCGCCAAATGTTTGATTTGCCTAGGGCGCAAAAAAATCTCACGACGGCACTGCCTGCGTGTATCCATTTTGGAGATGAGAAATATTTTGGAGATGAGAAATATTTTGGAGATGAGAAATAGGCTGCCATTTTGGAGATGAGAAATAGGGGTTTTAAGGAGAAAGAAAAACCGCGCACCTTGGCTAGACACAAACTCGGTGGTCATCAAGTGTTTCCACCGTTCCGATGGATATCTTATTGTGTGACTACGGGAATCAAACCATACCGTTCTGTAAGCCTGATAAGCAGCGTAATCCATCAACCATAAAGGAGGCTGGCATCTACAAGAGAAAAAAAATTTTGTGGTAGGGTGACAAATATAGTATCTTAGGTACAACGGCTCCAGAACGGTAGTTCAACTCGGTGCAAAAATCTGTATAACAGTCAGAAATGTGCGTAATGTTTGCGAAGTTTGAGTGTTGCTTCTGGTGAGGTGAACAAAAGCAGCCTTCTTGCGAACACCCACTTGACACCACTAAAGTAACCGCGAGACGTGCAACGTTGCGCGCCACGCGTTCGTGTGGGGGAGGGAGAGGAACAGTCCAAGAAGAAGTACATTGCACACATGAATCCTACGCATAGCGCAAGTAGGCAAATGTGTGATCTATTTACGACAAAAATTTTATTTAATCTTTTATTTAAACTGCGGAAATTTATTTCATTTCAGAATGAAATTCGAATGAAGCAGACATGTCGGGCGCATCTACAGTACAGTAATAAATTAGCATCGTCGTGCCCGCGCAGGAAATGCTCACTGGATGTGTATAAAATCCACTGGGTTTACAATTTTGCCCATGGCGATGATGAGCCCACCTATATTGTCCAGGACGAAATACATAAAAGGTCTGTCCAGAGTTATGTGGACTACGTCTTTTCCGCTGGAGTAAGTCGAGTGGGCAGCGCGTCCAGGCTCCTTTACTTCGACGTAGGCGTCGTGAGTGATGTTGGTGACGTGCAACCAGCCGTATCTGCTGATTCCGAACAAGGAAGCGTAGCCAGGGGTGAAGATATCGACCAAGCCAAGATTGAAGAGCGCCTTTGTCAGGTTGCTGTTCCGGAACTCCACGCGTATTCGAGGCATCTGAAATAAATGGGGAAAACCAAATTCATTATCACAGCAGATAACCGAACTACTTATTCACAGTATTAGTGAATTACAAAAGTCTTAAATATTCAAAATGTTTCTGAAGAAAAGGTAGTAGAAGATGTACATGTTCATTGTCGCAGAAAGAGTTAAAGTAGGTCATGTAGTTGTATTTGTTTTAGAAAATACGAAAAATGCGGAGAGAGTTGAGTCATAACCGATGATATTACAAAGTTTCCTTTAAATTTGACACAGAATCGAATGACATCTGCTTGGGTACTTCAACAAGCATCTGATTCACGGATGGTGGCAGTGTGTTCCCAGTGGAAGATCCTCTGCTGTAAGAAGAAAGCGATGAGTGAGTGAATGTGACCTATTCGGGTTCTGTTTAGGATTTCTTCTTCCTGTCTGTTTGTCTGGAAGCCCATGATTGGGACCCAGGCTTATTTCGAATTAGTTTATTGTGTATTTCAGTTTTCCATAAAAGTGCATATTCTCCGTATGTTGGCTATGTGAGCGGCAAATGGTACTTGAAAATATGAAGAGGTTCTGCTGGATGGAAATTTGGCAGAATGATCTGTATACCCTTTCCCTAGTATTCTAGTGTGAATACTAGGGAAAAATACTAGTGTGAAAAAAAAAAAAAAAAAAAAAAAACTATTTTCTGGTGTTCCCGAAAATGCATACCAGCAAGGTCTTCTGTGTGGATTTAATAATAATAAGACCGGAGTGTCCGATGTCACCTGGCCTCGGAAACGATCCAACACATCCCTGTGCGATGCAAGGTGATCATTCAGACTGAGTAGCCAGGATAATACATCAGAAGCTATCAAGGAAATACCAGTTGATCGAAGAAAGTGTACCGTACTACAAGTACGAACTCCAGGCAGTACTAATGACCCCAACCCACAAGCTGTACTGGGACCGCGCCATAATAACGGATAGGACAATCCCACACAACAGACCGGATATAACCCTTGTGGACAAGAAGGAAAAGGCTACCTATCTGATTGACATAGTGGTACCCAACACTGGCAACCTGCAGAAAACCCATGGGGAAAAAATCAGGAATTAAACGAACCTAAGGCAGGAGATGAAAGAGATGTGGCATATGCAACGTCGTCTGCCTCGCAGAAACGTGGCTTCAACCTAATCAAGACACACTCTTCTGCTCAACTATTGCTGGTTACCACATGCTGTCTGCCTCCAGGGAGCAATCTAGAGGCGGTCGAGTAGCCATACTGTACAACACCTCCTTATTCTCATATGAGAATTCGACCTCAACTACAACTCAAGCTTTCGAAGCAATTATAGTCTCGCTACGCGAGTGACAAGCAAGAAGAAATCTCTAAAGCGAACGAGGCATACACATCGCAACAAATGGAGCCACCCTTCACCATGGAGGAGCTACAAAATGCTGCGGCACAGATGCGAAATAAGAAATGCCCGGGACCGGACCTCCTGGAGCCGGAGCTGATCAAAAAGGCTGTGGAACACATACCTGGCCTCCTGCTCAAACTTCTAAACTGCTGCCTGCAAGCGGGGAAATTTCCGACCTCCTGGAAAACCGCAAATCTGAAACTCATCCTGAAGAACCCTAACAAGCCACCGGAACAACCGGATTCCTACCGACCGATAGCTTTACTGACTACCCTGAGTAAACTATACGAAAGGCTGTTGCACAAAAGAATTATGAACCACTACAAAGCTGCAAACCTAGAATCACCAAAACAATATGGATTCAAACCGGGATTATCAACCATAGAAGCAGTCCAAAACCTTATATTCAAAGCAACCCAATGCGACAGGAAGCACTTCCTAGTCATTGCAGTGGACTTCGCAGGGGCGTTCGACACCCTGTGGTGGCCGAGCGTCCTCGACCGGCTCCGGGAGGCAGCGCTCCCAACAAACCTCTACAAGTGTATAAAGGATTACCTAACTGACCGAAGAATTGAGGTGGTAACACCTTTTCGAAAAGTGGCTCGATGGGTCCGCAGGGACTGCCCCCAGGGCTCGGTCTTGGGGCCACTCATGTGGAACTTTGTCTTTGACGAATTCCTGGCTCAGGACTTGGGCGAAGTGAGCTGCCAGGCCTTTGCTGACGATTTGGTCCTGATGGTGGAGGCGGACTCCAGATCGGGCCTGGAGACTCGTGCAAACCAGGCAATACAGGTGTTACAGGATTGGGCAAAGCTACACATGTTGAAGATCTCACCCACGAAGACGAACTCTGTTCTACTGAAAGGAGTGCTTGACATCCACAGACCACCGCAAATAAAGATAGCAGGAGCAACCATCAAACTTGCAAAACAAATACGATACTTAGGAATTACAATCGACAGTAATTTATCCTTCACCCCCTGACATCATCCACCTGAAAGAAAAACTAAGGAATTATGCAGCATTAATAGCAAGAGTCTCACGCAGGGACTGGGGATTAAACAGAAAAACCCTGTCCCTGTATTACAAAGCAATTTTCATCCCAGTCATTACCTACGCATCCCCGATATGGTACAAAAAAGCAGGAACAGTAGTATATAAAAGACACCTGGACACAATCCAGCGTAGCATTATGCTCATCATCTCCCGTACATGCAGAACAGTGAGCACGCACGCCCTCCAGGTCTTGACAGGAGTCCTCCCACTGGACCTGGAGGTGACTCGCTGCGGGCTCATGTACCACCTCTCTAAGGGAACACCCACTAACATCTATGGACTCACCCTAGAACCAAACAACAACCGCAAAGCAGAAAAGGATAGAATCGTGGCTCACCTGCTGCAGCTGTGGCAGGACAGATGGACAGCATCAAATAAAGGCGAAGTGACGAAGAGATTCATACCACTGGTTGCCAAGACGTATCCAAAAGCCCCCCCCCCCCCGTGGTTTAACCCGGGGTTAAATGCAACGTACTTATTAACGGGCCATGGCCCATTCAAGGCAAAATTGAACATGCTGGGTATAACGGAGGAGCTAACTTGCACCTGTGGTGAGCCTGAAACATGGCATCATATAATGCACGACTGTGAGTGCTATGAGGAACACAGAAGCCTGCTAATAACTAAAATACAATACATACCAAAAAATAAAGAACACCATCTCTTGGACACAGAAGACGACTACGCGGCTTTCAGCCAATTTGCACGAGAAGTCTTCGACCGAAGAAGAACGGAAATTGCCATCCACAATGAATGAAAGTAAATTACATGCTCGAAGAAAATCGACCACCCCACAAGACTGCAAAGAGTTAGAGAGGAAATCAAAATGAGCGTGGAAGAAGACAACCCCGACCAAAGTGAGGCCATAAATGGATCAAAGGACCCAACAGGACCCTACAAAGATCAAGTAAATAGTAAAGTGACAAGGAACCTGGTCAGACACAGCCATAGGAACTAACCGACGAAGATGAGTACATGCAAACAAACCAAGTGACAAAAAGCCCGGACTGGACATAAATGCAGGAACTACTTGCATTACGCCATATGGCGGTATGAATAAGACACCCTAGTCCTATTCACCTTTAATTCCCAATCCCCAGACAGAGGGGGAGACGGTTTGCTGTTTCCCCCCTGCCACTCCCCGCTTCTCTACCTCTGGTGGGGCATGGGCCTGCCCCACTGCTTTTGGGGACACCTACTCTATTGTCCCCATACTTCTGGCTTTCCCCCCAGTCTTTAGTCTCCCTCCCCTACTCTGTCTATACACCAGCGAACGTCCCACACAATGTTAAAAAATTAAAATATGTCCAAATTGAAACCGCGCACGCAAAACTCTTTCGGCTTAAACCTTTTCAGCAATTATTTTATTTTTTTATTTAAAAAAATTTTTTTTTTTTTTTTTTTTTTTTTAAGGCCACTGAAATCTCAGGAAACTAGGTGGCAGGGCCTGCCAGAGTAAAATATCAACTACTGGGTACCTGGTCTGCCTCCACGAGGCTAAGTGTGGACGACGTTGGGCCCCAGCAGGGGTCTAGCGGCTAAATGGCCAGAAGAACAACGATACACAACATTAAACTTACAAAATCCATACACTTTTAAATCTCTGGCCTTTACAGTGAACTGTTACACCTACAATGAAAGCAACGCGGAGTTGGGGGAAACCTCCGGTGCCGCTAGACACGAATACACTTTAGTCTCGCTACGCTTCACTCCAGCCACATTGATATCACATCTGTGTATATTCCCCCAGGGCCTATAATTGAAATTATTGAAGATCTAGGGAACTGGCTGTTAAACCATCTTCGTCCGTCTGCACAACATCTTGTTTGTGGTGATTTTAATCTGCCTTCAAACCGCCATCACCTCTTTATCAGGCTCTGTGAGTTCTTCAAATCCATTGACATGACACGGGTCAATGAGAACCCCACCAGTGGATTGAACCTACTGGATCTCGCTTTTGCTTCAACACCATGCACAGCTGAGGATGATCCCATCGCATTCTTCCTGTCCTATAGTTTTGACATGGTCATTGCAGGTGCCAAACTTCAACATCCCTGACAACAAAATTGTCAAATAAGTTTCAGCACCTAAAACCTTAATCCTCAACTCTGTGTAGAAGCAGCATCCTGCATTCCTTGGGATGTCCTCATTGACTGCGACCTCATCCTCGCAGTGACACTCTTATCTAACTGGATTAAATCTGTCACCGACTATGCTGCCACCAAACAGGTAACAGTAACTCCCCGTTCCAGATCGTGGTGGACTGTTGACCTCAACAACAGCTTCAAAATGAAACAAGTCCTACATAAGAAATGGAAGCTTACGAATGGCAGTCAAGACAGAATAGCCTTTTCCCGCGCCAGGGCCCACTTTAATCGAAAGAAAGCTGCTGCAATCCAAGTAAATCTTAACCGCACTCTGAGGAAAGGAAAGCCATTCTGTGCTGTCCCACATGGTGGATTCAATCATATGCTTGATCCTCAAGAATGGCTCAAATACATCGCCAGGTTTTCAAATACAACCACAGTCCCATCTATAGTTGTCCAGCCTGACTATGGAAACCCTTCAAATGTCCTAGGGACTGTCCAGATCACGAAGAAGCTCATACGTGACATCAATTCCCTTCCCACAGCAGCCACTGTTGGGGAGGATGGAATTCCGCAATTTATGATCAAATGCTTGAGCACATTCATCATAGATCCCCTTCTCTCGATCTACAACAGATGCCTCGCTGAGCATTATTTCCCACCACAATGGAATAAGTACAGAGTGTACCCCATCCATAAAAATCAATTTTCCACAAAAGTCAGCCAGTTCAGACCCATATCAGTTGCCTCGTGTGTTAAAAACTCTTGAAAAGACTTTGCTACCCACAATTACTCAACAAATCCTCCAGACTGAAATCCACTATGCCATCGCAGGAAAATCATCAATCACTAACTTGGCAGCCACCACAGAACGCATCCTCTCAGCATTCGAACAAAGAGCTGAGCTAGCAACCACGTATCTCGACATAAGCGCAGCCTTTGATGCCGTGTCGAACCCGGCCTTGCTCCTCCTACTTAAGGATAAATTTCACATTCGATGATATGCTGTGATTTGCTGTACTCTGTCACAGAATACTTATTCTCCATCGGCAACAACACACCCTATCCTGCGACATTACTGCTAGAGTACCGCAGGGGGGGGTGTCCTATCTGGTGTCCTGTTCACAGCTATCGTGCCCATTATTGCCTCAACGAATGGTCTCCTAAGCTATGCCGATGACTTCAAACTGCTGACTCAAATTAACCCTGGCGGCGACAACCCGTTCAGCTCAGCAACAGGATCAATTCCCAACTTAAGGATCTAGAATTGTCAAACTTCAATCTAAAAATCAACCCACTGAAGTCTGCTCAGGTTATATTCTCCCTTAATTCCATGCCGACAGTACTCAACGTTTCACTCGCAGGGATACGAATACCAAACGCACCCTCGCACACAGACCTTGGCGTTCTGTTTGACCAAAAGATGTCCTTTGTCAACCAGATCGACAAAATCAGTACCAAATTTTCTCATCTACGGCGGATCTCAAAGCAGCAGCTGCTACACGTTCGGCATCCTGTCACCGTTAAAGGTTCATCACCTCCACCGTCTACCCCGCCATTCTGTATGGTGCAGAAATATGGGCCTCTGCTGCATCTACAAACCTCAAGCGGGTGTACACCTCTGAATACTGGTTACTGAAATGGGCCAATAACAAGCTTCGGCTACCTCCCTCTACCACAACTACCATGATGGCACAAGCACTCGACATCCCGAGGATGAAGTTCCTGATCGTGGAAAAGAGCTGGTCTTCACAGCCGAACTCATCACAGGTCGGATATCCAAATATTTGGAACGCTTGTTCTTGGAGGATTCCAAAGCCAAGCCTAAGGTCGGTACCAGCACTCGTGGCTCACCACAACAGGCTTGTACTCACTGAGAGATTTCTTCCAGCATAATAAGTAAGAAGAAGGACAGACACAACTTTATCAAAGCCCTTGAACCCTGATCTATTGCCAAGTTGTATTTATTTCTGTATTTGTGTTCAGCTCTGTGTTTTTATGGTGAATTTGTATTTCTTTTGCATTTGTGATCGGTATTTTGTAGCCTTTTATATTTGTACGCCGTACTTATCTTTTCCCTAACTGCTATATGTGAACCCCTGGCGCTCGTCGCTGTGATGGGATATTGTGCTGTAACTCTACTTCACAATAAAGATTTATTTATTTATTTAAGTAACGACCATCCCGATCATCGTGTCAACCACAGGTATGGTGCCAAAGACCCTGCATAACAGCCTAGCAGCAATAGGGCTCCCGCCCAGCGAACACCTACAAGGAACTCCAGAAAGTCGCAATCCTGAACGCCTGTAGGATAGTGAGAGAGTTCCTCGACCAGCTATAACACCAGACATAACAACAACAATCACCCTGTGTACTTGGTAGCAATACCCATCACAAGGTGGAACCTCCAGTCAGGGAGAAATAATAACAACAACAACAGTAAAGGATAGGAAGAGGTCAAATTAGCTGCCGAATAGGGTGAAATTCAAAGAGGCGTTGAATTTATTTCATCTGCATAGTTCAGCAGTAACATCTTCCTCCTGATATTGAGTGTAGGTTCGTGGGACTCAAGAACTCCGTCCTTCCGACGTTTTGCAAAATGATGGATAGGGGGCGAGACGCGCTAGCACCCCCTATCAGAATCATAGACCGTAGTCTAATGATATTTTATTACAGCTCTGTGCAAGAGAAGTAGGGTTTAAGGATAAATCTTGCAATCTACTCTTTAGAAGAAATGACCCACAGTACGTTCATATTTCGCATGTGGTCTAAGAAAGGTCCTTGCAGCCTTTTTGCAGTGCAAAAAGGCTGTAAGAGTAGTTCATGGTGTCTTGTCAATGATATACAGAAATTTTTCTAGCAGAAAAATTTCTGTATATAAGGCGGTGATTGTCCCGTTGTATAAGGCAATGGTCAGGCCACATCTAGAGTACTGCATACAGGTCTGTAGGCATCATTTTAGGAAAGATGTAGAGCTGCTGGAACGAGTACAGAGAAGGGCAACGAGATTGATGAGTGGAACAAAGGGTGGTGTTACCAAGCAAGGCTTGAGTTCTGCAAATTGCAGCTTCTGGAGACTGCGAGGTAGCTGCGAGGCGATCTAATTGAGGTGTGTAAGGCCTTGAATGGACTGAGCAAGCCAAATGCTAATGAGATCCTTCCTCCTGCTCAGATTACTCACGTGAGGGAGCATAAATTCAAATTGAGGAAAGACAACTGTAGAATAGATGTGCGGAAATTCGCCTTCATCCAGCGGGTGGTTGATAGTTGGAACAAATTTCCATCTGTTGTAGTGGAGGTCGAAAACTTAAATAAGTTCAAGCAGAACTAGACAAACATTTGGAGTGAATGGATGGGTGAAACGGAAGGTTTTTTTTTTTTTTGTTTGTTTTTGGCTGATGTATATAATTATGCTTTTTTATCATATGCCCTGCTAATGCTAATGCTAAATTTAACTCATTATCGAAAATTAGGCACAGGAGACGAAAGTTAATTGGCCAAGGTTAAATATGCATCTTGCGCTTATCACAAAAGTGTACGGCTGGAGATTTCTGGGAGAATAATTCTGTGCCGTCTGTTGCTCGATATTATTATTTTATTTTGAGATGTGGTGGTGCCTCTGTACGAAGTTAATTCTGTGAATAACAGAAAATGGCAAGACCATCAGCATGACTCTGCAGTTTTCAGAATGTTTCTTAAACAATTTATTGTTTGTTTGTTATTTGGAGCATTAGCAACTAAGGCCATATTGCTCTGGGATATGCGGTGGTCATTTCCTGACCTTTCCGCATCCTCCGTATTTGGTGGTGACGGGTTCGAACCCCGGTCTAATCAAGAAGCGTGTGCTATGCACTGCTGCTCCTTCCCATCTGGCTATGGCGGCGCCAAACAATTTATTCTTCTCGAAGTTTTCAGAATATGTTTCTCAAATAATTTATTCTTCTAGAAGAAGTCCCAGACAGTTCTGAGAACAGAACCGTATGGGACCTCTGAGGTCCTACGGTGGTCCTCAGAGAACAGAACCTTATGGAACTTCTTGTATTCCAGAGAGAACATTCCGCTAGAATACTTGAAAGGATATGCGCTGAAGGAAATTTTGGATGATTTGACTTCTATGTATGAATCTCAAGTCGAAGAAATAAAGATCTCTCAAGGCACCAAAAGCCATGTGGTGTCGAAGGCTTTTTCTATATCTGGGCATCCCATAGCGAGATGGCGATTATCTATTTTTCCGGAAGCCAAATAGATTACACTGATCAGGTTTCGGGACTCATGATAATACACTGGTGTGCAAAATTTAAGGACTAGTCAGGTTTTCACCTGTAGCTTGTCATAGGAGTGGCCTGGATATGGCAACAGCATACCAAAGGAACCTCGTGAGGTACAGAAATGAAGAAGGAAACAACAACGTCAACAAAACGGTACAGAGGGACTTTATTCAAAAATGGCAACATAGCACTGGCTGCCATGATACAGATGCATCACTGCCAAAGATGGAACAAAGGGAAGAGGTGGTCCTCAGTAGGAAATATGGCCACCCTTAATGTCGATGCAGGCTTTGTATCCCCTGTCCATATTTAGTAAAACAATGTTGTTGTTCTAAATATGAACAGGGGATACATATTTAGTACAATGTTTTTGATAAGTTCTTGCGGTAACATCGTCCATTCCTCTGTTAGCGCCATCTTCAGCTGGTGAACATTTTCTGGTGGGTGTGGACGTGCCGCTAGGCATCTCCCCAGAGCCTCCCATATGTGTTCGATGGGATTTAGATCATAAGAACGGACAGGCCAACACATACGAACAATGTCCTCACTTTCCAAAAGTATATCAACAGCTGCAGTGCGATGGAGTGTGGCGTTATCATCCATAAACACGAACTCGGAGCCAATGGCACCTCGGAACAGACGCACATGGGGAAAGATTACCTCAGTACAGTAGCATGCACCGGTTACAGTACCGCCTTCCAGTATCTGGAGTTGTGTACGTCTATCCAAGATAACGCCTTCCCAGACGAGAACACCTCGACCGCCATATCGATCCCTTCCAGTGACGTTTGCGGGGTGATACCGTGTGCAAACCTCTTGCCAGATTAGCTGACGTCCAGAATCGCTGCTGAGACTGAATCTACTCTCATCAATAAAGAGTACCTTTAGTAAAGATTTTGTGGTTGTAACCTTTAGAAATAGTGTTGGTCCTTAAGTTTTGCATACCAGTGTATATGTATGTTATATGTGATAATATACATAATTATAATAATAAATGACCCTATCATACCACGTGAAATTAGTAAAAAAAAAAAAAAAAAAAAAAAAAAAAAGGTTTTATTACACTCATAGAATATAAGCTCATATTGTACACTAAATTGCTAGGATTGTACACTAAAATAAAACAACTATGTAAAATAAAGGTTATTTTAATTGAAATTTATTAAAATAATATAATACCAGGGGGCTCCGCCCCCTGCTCGGCAATCCCCGCGCATGCTTTTCTACGTAATATGTAGAGGTATGACAGAGTAAGTCAAATCTTTTCTACGTGAAAGGCACACTTGTCGAAACGCACTGATCGATATCTAATCTAATATATAAAATAAAATAGAAAATGTAAGAAAAAAACTATAAAAAGTAAAGTTGTGTGAATGTTGAGTGAATGAAAGTTATTATTAATTGCATATTCTATCTTAGCCTCTTCACTGGAGAGACTGATGGCTATGCAGGCCCTCAAGGACCTCATGGTTATCCAAGCTGACACCATGATGTAGCTTTTCCTATCTGGCGTGGTGTGGGAAGCTGACACTGGCCATTAGGGTAACCCCCAGGCCAGTGTGGGACAGCGCTTCCCAAAGCAAGTTCCACCATAGGAATCTCTTTCCCTGTGTTCTTTTATTCCTACCACCTGAGGTGGTTGAGTGTCCTTCACCCTATCTACTTCCCCCACCACCCACTTTCAACTCCCACCATCTCGACCAGGATGGGCATCCTGTACCAGGGGTCCTCTTACTGTCTCCCCTTTCAAATAAGGCGATTGCCTCAACTTCTCTCTGTTCTCTGCTCCTTTTATCTCATCCTCTTCCTATCTCCCCATTATTTCCTTTTCAATGAAATATATATAGTTTTTTGCTCCCCTTGGATGCATCGGGTACACCAAGATGTACCCTGCTAGAGCTTTCTTCTTTCCTAATGTGTTCTGGCCCGCCTCCCCGGGGTAGTGATGGAAACTGGGGTGTTAGTGGCTCTCCACAGGCCCCCAGGCTAAATGGCCAGAGGAACAACACAACCCACACTAATATTTCACAAAACACGCACTAGCACACGCCCTGGCCTTATGCAGAGTATTGTATTCTACACAGAGTAAAAACGCGGAGTTGTGGTCGACTCCCCCCCCCCGGTGCCTCCAGACAAAAAACATTGATCGATATCTAATCAGGAAATGAGCTATGTAATTATTTACCTGCGTTCACATAGGCCACTTAGGAAAAGGCCTTTGGGTTCCCATAATGCATGAGGAATATTGTTGCATCCGAAGGACTGATATATTTAATTGAAATATTTACAAACTATACTAATATTTACAAAATACTAAACTACTGTATTTACAATTTACAAATATACAATATTCATTAATGCAGTATATAACAACGTTTCAATGGAACATGAAATGTTAGACGCTGAAGCACGAGCTTAGTGAACGTTATGGAGGCAGCTGTCAATAATTAATTGCATTTGTAGTGACGTATTGCCTCGCCCTCTTCTCCCATTGGCTCGAATAAATATCACGAGGAGGAAAACGTTTTTACTGTATAGAAGAGATTAAAATTTATTTTAAAATAATTTAATTTTACATAGTAAAATTGATTTTACTATGTAAAATAAAGTTGCATTTAGTTTTTGGTTACAGTAAAATTAAATAAAATTTATTTTACTTAGTTGTTGAATGCTCTTCTATTCTTCCCCCCCCCCCACCCTAGCACTTATGGGCTGAGGTTTTGGCAAGAATCCTGAAACGTCACCCGCTAACAATTTAGTGTAGAATTTGGACTTGTATTCTGTGAGTTTAATAAAACCTATTTGGTTGCTAATTTCAAGCAGTGTCTGTGGCTTATTTATTATCGATTTTAAAGTATCGATCGTGTCCATTTTGCACCACAAACCAGAAGCATTCATCGCGAATGTTTTTCTGTTCCCCCGAAAAGATGCGTTTTCATTGTGTGATCAAGGAAGGAGCAGATGTCTATTTTAGAAAGGATCTCTCTACTTGCACGTACCACGACCGCTATCTATGAGCGACAGAAGACTGCCGAACAAAATGACTGTTACGTACTCACCCGCAAGGTGGCGTCTACAACCGTCATGTTGTTCAGGAGGTCGTGAAATCTCTGGGCGCTGAGTCGAGTTTCCATGAGTGGTAGTCCTTTGGGATCGTTGGACATCGTAAGAACTAAAGACACGAGGCCAGTGTGAAAAGGAACTTCTACGGCAGTGCAGTTCAGATAGTCGTCCTGTCCGTAACGAACTCGCGCTTTCCGTGCTTCCAGCATCACTGGAACTCTTCCGGTTCGGCTTCTGTCTTCGTCCAGCGGGACTCCCTCATTCCAGGTCACTTCCGACCTGGCGTAGTCGACAACCGACATGTTCATGTCGAGAGTGCCTTGAAAATAGATGGCGCTCAGCAGCAGTAGGTTGGTGGAGGGCGAAGGGACCTGAGGAAGGACTTCTCTGATCGTCCCGAAAGTCTCTCTCTCGAAGAACGAGTTGACGTGAAGCACGCTCTCCGGTCCGTTGCGCACGAAGTCCAGAGGATGGACGCTGGTGTTGTAGAAGCGCTGCAGGAAGAAGGTGAAGGGGAAGTTGATGGGGAAGTGCGGCTGGGTGTAGATGTTGCTGATAATCTTCAAGGTGTTTCCGTCTTGGTCTCCCGACTGCCGCTCGCTGTCAGCTCCTCCCGCGTCTTCGGGGATCTGTAGATTCAGCGCCAGGTGGGAGAGCAGATCGTGGTAGGCGTGGTGAATTTCGTGGGGATGCAGAGCCCCCAAGTACAGGGCCTGTCGCAAGGTGAAGGCGGTCGTTTCCCCCGCACCGAGCAGCAGCATGGAGAGTAGGGAGGACACGCAGAAGGGACACAGGGCGACGTTTTCGTCGCTTACATTCATGGCTCTGTACAAGTCGATGCCGAACTGGTTGGTCGAAGACGCGACCTTCCTCATGGTGTAAGTGACCACCTGGGTGGCTTGTGCGGACGATTGCAAGTTCGTTGTTGCGGAAATCGTTAAAAGGCACCAAAGTATTCTTCTCATATTCACGGAAGGAAACTGGAAAAAAGGAAACGACACATTTCAGTTGCAACAAATATTTCAACAAACATTTTTCATCTCAAAATTATTCTTTCCATAAAAAGAAATAAGACAAGCGCAAACTTGTGGCCTACTAGTATACACAGTGGACGAGTCTCCTGCCCCGCTTGTTATCGAACACGAATAAAAATGCTATTTTGAGAGAGAGAGAGAGAGAGAGAGAGAGAGTGAGTATGTGTGTGTGTTTAGTGTGAAACGGCACCTCGGGTTTCCCCATCTCCGTGTGCTATACATTGTGGGTGTGAAACAGAACACTGTCAATGCCAGAGGTTTAAAAGTGTATGGATTTTGTACATGTGCAGTGTCGTGTACCGTTGTTCCTCTGGTCATTTAGCCGCTGGGCCCCTAATGGGACCCAACGTTGTCCATCTGGTGTGCCCCTTGGAGGCAGACCAGGTACACAAGTAGTTTAGGTATTATTTACTCTGGCAGGTCCTGCCACCTAGTTTCCTGAGATTTCAGTGGCCAATACCTAATAAAAAAAAAAAAAAACCGCTATAGATAGGGGTCAGCCAAAACAGGGAGTACTAGTTGGACGTTTTGCTGTTATTATGTTTTTGGGTGTAGGGCTCAAGCAATTTGGAGTTGATTCGGACACTAGTAGTTGTAAGTTAGAGAGAGGGGGGGGAGACTGAAGGCTGGGGAACAAAGACAGAGATAAGGGGTCCATTGAGAAGATGACCCCGAAATCAGTGGAGCAGGCCCATGCTTCACCACAGGGAAAGAGGGGGCGACCAGGGGGAAGGTGAACAGGGATAAATTGCCCCGCCCGCCCGGGGAGTGGAAGCAAAGGGCCACGCAAGGGAGCGTGACTAGGAAGGCCTAATGGCAGCATCCGATCTGTGCTGGTGGTTGTGTCACTTCTGGGACGAACCAAGGAAGGAGTTGTATGGCGCTGTTCCCGTGGAGGTTTACAGTTCGTTGCCTGGCAAAGGGGTCTTGGGCAAACTTGGAAAAGGCGCGGTAGTATTGCTCGTGTTCCGGAAGATGTTTTTTGATCCTGCAGAAGGTAATGAATCTGTGTAATGAGAATGCGTCGAAGATCTTCGTAAAGCGGGCAGTGGTACATAAGGTGGTTGCAGGTTTCCTGGGACCACCTTATGTACCACTATATTCTTAGAACGGAATCCTGCAGGCAGACTCGGTATATATGTCTTGAAACGTGACTGTAGGGGGTCTTCACCATGATGTTTCTATCTGAAAGATGATGTAGCTACTGATGTAGTTATTATTATTATTTTTTTTGTTTGTTTCTTTTGAAACAGTTATTGTTTCTTTGAACACACTAGTGTTCAAAGAAACAATAACAATAACTGTGACACCGTCGAGGCATTGACAAGATCAATTTCTGAAGATAACCAACTGATAATTCGTGGTTCCAAACACCAATTATGGCTTCCACGAAGGGTCTTTTTGGTTTTTTTTCTGGCAACTGCACATTCCACAGGATGCTGTTGTTGTTGTTATTTGGTTTTTAGCAACTAAGGCCATATTGCTCCGGGGATATGCGGTGGTCATTCCCTGACCTTTCCGCATCCTCCATATTTGGTGGTCACGGGCTCGAACTCCGGTCTAATCAAGACGCGTGTGCTACACATTGCTGCTCCTGCTCACATGACTACGGAGGCGCCCACACACGATGCAAACAGTTCTCTATAGGATTCAGGTCTCAACTAGACATTCACATTGTGGTGCTGTGGGTACAGATGGCGAAACTACCGTACCACTACGTCCTGAACGTCCCGAGAAGAAGATTTACGTGATAAACAGAATCGCGTTTATTTCGACGTCTGCATTGAATTCCAGAGAGATTTTCAGAAAGTATTCCGCTTATTTCGGACCGTTATTTTATCGAAGCGCTGGCGAGTTAGACGAATGCCCACGGTAGAGACGTGCTTGAAAATTATTTAGGAGAGCATTTAGAATTGCTCGTGCAATGTAACGATAGGAATAATGAAAATTAGCTCGCCAATTTGGTGGTATCGCGCTGAAAGTAGCGCAGAAAGAAAAACGCCTGGGGTGATTGTACAGTCTGACTTCGAGTTTTCTGAGCAATGCACACAGGCTGCGAGAGGAGCTAAGTCCTGCCAAGGCCTTGAATGGTTTGAGCGAGCTCAATGCTGATGGATCTTCTTCTTGCTCAGATTAAGAACCTGAGGGGGCATAAACAGAAATTGAGGAAAGACCGTTGTAGAATAGATGTGCGGAATTTGCCTTCAGCCAGTGAATGGTTGATGGGTTAAATAAATTCGAGAAGGAACTGGACGAATTTGGGCGAATGGAAATTTCATTTTTTTTGCCCGATGCGTGCTTTCTTGCATCATTTGCCTTTACTGATGTAACAATTTGCGAAATGACGAAAAATTCTGCGTTGCGGCAGCTTTTTTTCTCGTTTGATCGGGCGGGCAGAATGTTAATGGCATAAAGCATGCGCATGCTACTAAAGCATGTGCACCCGTGCTTTTTTATCGAAAGCATATGGACGCTGTGACCGAAATAAAATAAAAGTTTTTTTTTTATTCGCGTAAGGGCGAATTCTCTGGGCGAAAGGGGCATAAGGGTAGACAACACGCCGTTGCACATGAAACACCCAAAAAGGTGTGCAAAAACAACGCCAATGTTTTCTACGAGACCGAAGAGGGCAGAAAACATTTGAAATACGAATTTCGAACTTAATGGACGGCCCCTCTACAGAACATCATTATTATCGATTTTTCAGATTACGTCTCGAAGAAGAGAACCCTAATTTCGGCGAAGTTAGAGGAAGACGAAGTTGAAGAGTGGTACTCACGTTTTCGGTGGATCCAGCTGTCCCGGGCCAGTCTCGAAGCTCGATTGCTGGCACTTTCCCGCTGCTTGTGCCGTCAAGGGTGCATTCACAACTGCCGAAATTGCTTTGTTTGCTCGCGACACTTGATGGCGATGTGGAAATGGTGGGGATCCTTACAACCGGAGTGCACCGCCGCGAAGAAAAGACTTCATTCTTCGCTTTCAGAGACAAAAGAGGCAGCTCAGTTGTCACAGATCGACTGTTCCTCGGCGTTTGCGAAAATAATGCGAATGTTCTCCGCCCACTTGGCTCAAGATCTCCTTCCGTGGCTCTGTTTTGTCGGCAGGTTTACCAATTCGTGCGTGCTGCGGAACACTTGAAATGAAAGGTCATGCCGCAGTTCTAAACGCTCTACATATTTTGTCGAGAGCTTTCTATTGAAAGAGCGAACCACCCACGCGGTTCAGGGGGCGGGAAATATTCCTTTAATAACGGAGTTCGCATCACGCGCAGTATAACCAACCGCCCCGCCCGTATTTGCATTTAACCTCAACCCTGACCGATTCGACAGTCGCACTTCTGCCGGCAACCGTTTCGCATTTCGGGCTCGAAACTCAACGGAGCAGAAGTTCCATTGAGAAGTCATTCGTAATGCGTCATACCGGGGGACGGAGGGGGGGTGCAGCGTACCGTTCGGCTTTCTTTCACCGCTGACCTCGAGAGGACGCCGATTTCACAGCAACAACACCACAGGACCCGTCTTATTTTTGTCAAATTTCCTGAAACTTGATGACGAAACCCGTAAAGATGGCTCCTCACCAGCGTGCGGTTAAGCAGATGCATATTGGCCACGAGGCGCGAATAAGAACCGTGATCAGCGAAAAAGGTGAAAGGAAAACAAATTCCCTAAACCAGTTTAAGTTTTTAGGAAGTCTTTGAAATTCCTGGCAGCAACGATGCTCGCCAGGATCCTACAGTTTGAGGGGCTTTCACAAATTCAGAACAAAACTCTTCATGAAATTCGAAAAAAAAAACAAAGCTGGTAAAAAAAATATATTAAGAACTTTGTGTACTGATCTAATCATTAGTAACATATTTATACATTTGCCTCTACTACCATTAGCATCAATAGAGGCATATGATGCAAGAAAGCAAGCTCATGTAGCATCAGCCAATTAACAAAAAAAAAAAAAAAAGATCCCATTTCACCCATCCACTCGCTCCATATGTTTCTCGAGATCTGCCTTGAATTTATTTAAGCTGTCAACTTCTTCAAGTTTGTTTCAGCAATTAACCCCCCCGCTGGATAAAGGCAAACTTCCGCACATCTATCCTACAACTGTCTTTCCTCAATTTGAATTTATGCCCTCTCAGGTGATTATTAGTATTAGTAATGGCCGCATGGTGCAAGAAAGCCTATGGTTTATGCTGCTCCAGACAAAAAAAAATAAATAAATAAATAAATAAATAAAATAAAATAAAATAAATTTTAAAAAAAACCGAAAAAAAACAATAATAAAAATAATAATAAAATAAATAAATAATAATAATTAATAAAAGAAAAAGAAATTAAACTTATCATTCTATGCGCTTCCCTGACCCGAAAGTACTATCCAGATGACCTTTGAATTTCCCCAAACTGTCGGCCTCTACCACCCATGAAGGCAACTTATTCCACTAATTTATAACTCGCTGGCTAAAATAAAACTTGCTGCAATCCAATCTAAACATTTCCCCCCGTAACTTGAATTTATGTCCCCTAGTTCTAGCATCATTTATAATCTTGAAAATTTCGTCCTCATTCATTTTACTGATGCCTCTCAGAGCCCAAAACACCCAAATCAAATCTCCTCTAAGGTGTCTAGTTTCGAAGCTGTGCAACCCACATATTCGAAGTCTTTCTTCATAAGGACGCCCTTTTGCTGTTCTCACCAGGCGAGCTACCCTTCTTTGCACCCTTTCAAGAAGCTCGATGTCTTTCTTTAGGTGCGGTCTCCATACTTGAACACAGTATTCCAAGTGTGGTCTAACAAAAGCCTTATATAATGTGATTATCACGTCCCTATCTCTACTTGCAAGAGTTCGACACATCATAGAAAGGACACCATGGGCCCTCCTTGCAACCTGTTTACAATGCTCAGAGAATTTCATGTCTGATCGTATCGTAACACCCAAGTCCCTTTCCTCCAGTACTGGCTTTAGTTGAACTCCACCAAGTGAATAAGTTTTTTTGGGATTACTGTTTCCCAGGTGTAAAACCTTACACTTTGTTGGATTAAAGCACAGCTGCTATTTTTCTGACCATTCTTGAAGTCTATCTAGGTCTCTCTGAAGACGCCCAGCTTGACAGTGATCATTAACTACTCTCCCAATTTTAACATCATCTGCAAATTTAGACATCACACCCTCTATCCGTTCATCGATGTCGTTTATGAAAATTAAAAACAACAGTGGTGCTAATACCGATCCTTGAGGAACCCCAAGGATCGGTATTAGCAACACAACCCAATCTGAGGAATAGCCATTTATCACAACCCTCTGCATCCTGCCCTGAAGCCATCCTGCTATCCATCTAAGGATTTTCCCAGTGATTCCAACTGTTCTAACTTATAAAGCAACCACATGAGCGGTTGCTTTATAAAGCTTATAAAGCAACCGCTCATGTGGGACTGAATCAAAAGCTTTGCTGAAATCTAAATAAATAATGTCGAAATTATTCCCTAAATCCAGCTTGTGAGTAGTGACCCTTTCAAAATAGCGAACCAGATTTGTTAAACCTGATTTTCCCTTTACAAAACCATGCTGAGTATCCTTGAGAATTTCTATTCTATCCAAATGATCCTGAATTCCACCCCTTGATCATGGCCTCCATGATTTTCCCTACCACTGGCAGCAGACTGACAGGTCTGCTGCCATTCTGAAGCCATCCTGCTATCCTTAGATGGATAGCAGGATGGCTTCAGGGCAGGATGCAGAGGGTTGTGATAAATGGCTATTCCTCAGATTGGGTTGTGTTGCTAATACCGATCCTTGGGGTTCCCCAAGGATCGGTATTAGCACCACTTTTGTTTTTAATTTCCCACTTCACTCATACACCACCCTTGTGTATGGGAGATACACTGGCACTTTTCCAATCCAAGGGAATTTCCCCAAGAGTCTAGTGATGCTCGCATAATTAGCCTCAATGGTTCAATGCACTCACTTGCCGCCTCCCTTATGCTTATAGGGTATATTCCATCAACCCCAGGAGCCTTACTGGCCTGTAGGCTCGAAAGTTTTTTCATTAAATAATCTTGCGAAATTTCAATATCATTAATTACATATTTTTCAACTTCGCTCCCACAATTTGCCATTGCCCCAAAAGGTTTTTCATTTTTAAATATCGATGCAAAATAACTGTTGAGTTCATCTGCAATGGTAGCTGGTGTACTTAATACTATCCCCTTTCCCTTACGTAAAGGTCCGATCTGGTTTGTCCTGCTCTTCTTGCCATTTATATATGTGAAGAATTCCTTATCTCCCCCCCCCCCTCTTCGCTCTGTTTGCTAGTGATTTCTCATAAACTGCCTTTGCCTGTCGAACCTTTTCTGTGGCTCTATTACACATCACCTTGTAGCTGTTATAGGCTTCAGTACTTTTTATTGCTCTGTATCCTTTCCATGCCACCTTTTTCTGCTCAAGTAATGCGGCAACTTCACTATTCATCCAACTTGAAACCCTCCTCGTGGAGTATTTTTTTAATGGTATATTCAAGGCATCTGTGATTAATGTTTTAAAAGCGTACCACAGTTCAATTGTATTCATTCTCTGCGCGATATCTACCCAGTTAATAGAGGCCGTGTGGTACCTTAAGGCATCGTAATTTCCTTTTCTTTGCATTTTACTTCTGCTATCTCTCTCATCATCATCCGCCATAGAACTGCGTGATCACTTCCTGCTACTGGTTCCTCTACTGTCAGCCCTGTTATGTCATCTGATTCATGTGTGATGAGGTCATGAGGTCTAGGATATCCTTTTGTCTAGTATTCTTTTCCCTGACATGTTGATACAAATAACAGTCATCTAGTTGATTTAAAAATTTTGTTCCCCATGTCGAGTTTCCTTCCCATTTACTCCAATCAATTAGAGGCAGATTGAAACCACCCATAATAAGGCATTGACGCTTACTTGCCCATTCCATTTGCAAGTAGAGGCTTTCGTCATAATCTTCACAATCACCTGGTCTGTAGATTACTCCTACTCGCATTATACCTTTGTTTCCAACTATCTCACACCATACAGACTCTATACTAGCATGTGAAACGTCTGAATCCGGGAAAGCTATCGTCGCACTCAGGCTGCTTCTGATAAGAAGCATTACCCCACCACCCCTTCCATCTACTCTATCCTTCCTAAATACATTATACAAGCCTTACTTAAACTCATCATCCCCAATTTCCGGGTGGCACCACGGGTCTGTAAGCCCTATTATGTCCGCGTTACTTGTTTTAACCAGCAGTTCGAATTCGCTCATTTTATTGACGACACTTCTAACAATACTATATAAACAATTAAGACTTACTGTTGTTGTATATTTAACAACCCTAACACAACCCTCGAAGTTTTTTAGTCTCTCTTCCCTGATATTAGCTACCCACTCACTGGAAACGTTTCTGTCCCCAGAACATCTAGATAATATGTCCAGTTGGGGTAACAGATAAGAACTCTTAAGGCATGTGCAAGAGTTACTTTGACCAATATTATCAGATAAACGCGTGTCAGTATTACCCACATTACCCACATCCCCCCTAACTAGCAGTTTCCCTGAACCTTTAAGGTATCCTCAATAATACTGGCAAAAACTTTTGCACCACCTTTGTTTAAGTGTATCCCGTCTCTACAAAAAATTCCTTCTAACTACAAGTGTGGGCCGATCTGATAGAAATTTTCCCTCCCCCTAAAGTTTTGCAGAGTCTTTCAAGTCTTGAGTTAATCCAAAAGGCTCTTAACATATAATCCCTCCTATCATGTCTGGGCAGAAATGCAGCCACATAGACATTGTCGCCTAGCCCGCGGCATTTCCTCAGCATGGTCCTGTATTTTGCCAACAAATCATGAGATTGTGTACGTTTAATGTCATTAGTCCCCGCATGAGTAATAATATTCTCTTTACCCCCCCCCCCCCCCCCCCCTTAAAATCTGACGATCTGCTGGTAACATCATTAATGGTTGCTCCCGGCAAACATACCCTGATTATAGTCCACCTATTCTTATTACAAAAAATATTCCCCGTTTCCCTGACAATGGAGTCTCCTAATAAAATAATGTCCTTTTTAACCAGAATAGTTTGCACTTGGTTTTTCTGTTTTGTGGCCCGAATCGGGTGTGCATCACCAAGCATTATTCTGAGCAAGAGGAAGAATCCCATCAGCATTGAGCATGCTCAAACCATTCAAGGCTTTATACACCTCAATCAGATCACCTCGCAGGTGCCTAGTCTCCAGACACTGTAATTTGCGAAACTTAAGCCTTTCTTGGTAAGAGCAACCCTTTGTTCCCTTCACTAATCTTGTTGCCCTTCTCTGTACTCGTTCCAGCATCTGTACATCGTTCTTAAACTGAGGCCTCCAGACGTGTATACAGTTCTCAAAGTGTGGCGACCATTGTCTTGTACATGGGAATAATCACCTCCTTATCCCTGCTAGAAAAATTCCTGTATATCATTGACAAGACACCATGAGCTACTCTTGCAGCCCGTCTGCACTGCTCAGTAAACTTCATATCTCCCTGCACAATTACCCCAGGTCCTTTTCATTCTCTACCACTGTCAGTGTGGTACCACTGAGTTGATACATTACTCTGGGATTACTGCTTCCCATATGTAGTACTTTACATTTGTCAATGTTAAACTTCGTATGTCACCTCTCAGCCCATCTGCTCAACTTTTCTAGATCCTGTTGCAGCAGCAGCATACTGTCATTAACAACCCTGCCAACCGTTGTATCATCTGCAAACTTCGACACTAAGCCCGATATACCTTCATCAATATCATTGATAAATATACAAAACAACAGTGGACCCAACACCGAACCCTGTGGGACTCCACTAATAACATTAGTTCACGAAGAGCAGCACCCATTAATTAACACTTTCTGTCTTCTCCCACTCAACCATCCTTTTATCCATTGTAACAACTTGCCCTTAATACCATTCTGCTCTAATTTGTACAATAGTCTTCCATGCGGAACAGTGTCAAAAGCTTTTCTGAAATCCAAATATATGATATCACAATTATTTTTTCATCCAGTTCCTTTGTGGCCACATCATAATAACCAATCAAATTTGTCAGACAAGGCTTTCCGTTAACAAACCCATGCTCTGTCTGAATTAAGGGCTTCTTAAAGTTATTCATATAACTAAGCTGTTTTGGTAACCGAGGCCTGCGTGTCGCCATTCTAAACAAGAGGGCCTGTTGATACGAAGATAGAAAAACGCAATAAATTCTTTTATTGCACGTTGCCGTTTTAGACTTTGAAATTTTTACTGTTATGGGAATTAGCACTACTAGTAGCACATGATGCTAGAAAGGAGCATCATACAGCATCAGGCAAAAAACGCATACACCTCGGATCGATAATCTAATTTAGAACAAACGAGTGCACAATGAAAAGATGAAGTAACGTACAACGATCTGCATCCCACGTGTTGGTGGATATAGCTCTGACATATACATGTCTGTGTTCGGAGTTGACGAATGTGTTGCAAAAATGTCAACTTTTTATCCAATTTAAGTCTCAGGAACTTTATTTCAGGTATTACTGGAATCGCGTTCTGTCCGAGCTTTAGTTCTGGTTCAGGGTGAAGGTTCCGTTTCCGACAAAAGTTAACGGAAAGGTCTTCTGGGATGAAACTCGCACCCATTAGCTATTGCCAAGGAGTTCAATGTTATGCTGCAGTTGCTTTTCGATAACCCTGTGAAAAGATTGAAGTCATCAACGAAGAGGGTTCAGTTTACGGTTGGAGGAAGCTGCTCAGTAGTAGAATTAACTTTGGTAGCAAAAAGCGTTTCGCCCAACACGATCCTTGAGGAATTCTTTCTTCTTGGAAAAATGGCCGAGAGAGAGAGAGAGAGAGAGAGAGAGAGCAATGAACGGTTTGAGAAATATTTGATAAAAATGGCAGTGTCCCCAAGATCAAAGTTGTAAATATCTTTTAAAATTCCAAATTTCAAAGCTGTGTCATATACGCTTTTTCCATATCAAAGAAAACCGACACATTAGCCATATGGTGCAAGTAAGAGGGAATCACCAAAAAAGAGAAGAATGATGATATCCAGCTCAGGACCCTTGGTGTGCCAAGCCCACACTCACCGGATGTGAACTCCTAAGGGTTGGTGCTGGATGTTTCCATTCGGATTAAATGCCCTAGTTTTGATCTGTTTATTTGGAACTCACAATGTGTCCTGGAAAGGAGGTCATTAGCTTCTAAATGCAGCATAATTCTATCATTGACCATTCCTATAGCCGGTCAGAGCTATAGGTAGATAACTATTTGATATTTTTGGAGACTTTCCTGGTCAGTGGATGTCGGGAAGTGGATTGGGAACATGAGGAAGGTTTGTCCATTAAGGAAAGCAAGTACGACTGACTTGTACCCACGAATCCGGAAATTGCTCTTCGAGATAGATTCTGTTGTAGAGAGAGAATCTACTTCAAAGAGAGAGAGAGAGAGAGAGAGAGAGAGAGAGAGAGAGAGAGATGGCCTCACTGTCCCTTTCCAGTTCCTTCTCGTAACTGGCTGCGTCCAATTCCAGTTTCGATCCAGCAATTTCAGATTTTACAGAACGAAACGAAGAACGCACTCACTCACTTTCAGTGAATGTCGGAAAGTGGATTGGGAACAGGTGGAAGGTGTTCATCCATTACACTCTAATCCTCGATTACTGCCAGGTTGTAAGTTGTATCTTCTAACGTGTTCAGGGGTGAGGTGAAGGGAAAAACTCGGGGAGGGGGTGTTGCTTGGCGCTGTGTCATATAAAGAAGGTATCAAGGTTTCTTCTGAACGAAAGAATACTAACATTTTATCGTGAAGAGTCCGAGTCCGTACGTTGACCTTCTGGTAAGCATAGTAACGCAATCCTCTCGAAACAGGTGTTTCCTCACACGTGGAACAACTACTCCACGAGACCGTTACAGATGTCAGGCCTATATGATCTGCTTCGACCCTCCCCAAAAAAAAGCAATTGTACCTGTGCTAACAGAACTCTCCCTTTTACAGTCTCTGCAATATCACCATGCATTAGCTAACCGCTCTACTGTTACAGATCTGGCGATGATTTGAGTGGACTCAATAAGTGCGCCACTCAAAGTTCTGATGATGAAGCAGACTTGGCTATTCCGAACATTGACCTGGGAATAGCCTTTAATAGCATCAACGTCAGAAAACTTCACGCGCTGCTGGAATCATTTTCCCACTTCGGCGAAATACCCTGGCCTTCATGAATCCTTACTCGCATGCAGAACTGCATCCACGAGAACAACAAACCAGTCTAAACCAGAAAATTAAGTTATTTTTCTTGGGGTGTTTTGTCTGGATTGCTGTTCATTGCTCAGCTGATAACTTTCATCGATTGCAATGAAGACATTTTGGACGACATCAATAAGATGCTAACTGCCGGCCTGCCAGGAGCTGATCCAGCCAAAATTACCAATTTTATGAATAACAAGCTGTGACGTAAAAAAACAATTTTATGAATAACAAAGCTGTGAGGTAAAAAACCAACAGTGACAGCAAAGATTCGTTTTTCAATTAAGATGGAAAATGTCGTGGGATGTGCAACTGGATGCCTTCTGCTGCTCTTGCACGCTTTGGGTTGGGTCAAGCGGAAGTGAGTTTTCTGTATATTTTTTTAATTATGATGCGAATATCGCGTAATTGGCACTCCTGCTGCAATTGAATTTCAACGTTTTTAGAAAACTGTTAGCCTGTTTTGGATTTCACCTGACTTTCCCTTTCGGTTAACACAGGCCCCCAGTGGCCAACATCGATGACCCAGCAGTGAACTGAAACCGACCATGTATTTCCCCCCCCCTCATCCTGCTACACGAGCTGTGGAGCTTGTTTCTGCGGAAGAAAAACACCATCTCTCTCTCTCTCTCTCTCTCTCTCTCTCTCTCTCTCTCTCTCTCTCTCTCTCTCTTCCCCCCTCCCCTTTTTATTTATTTATTTTTATTTTATTTTTTTATTATTTTTTTTTCTCTTCGCGTTCTACAATCAGTCACATAGTTGTTGCTTTTTTTTTTTTTTTTTTTTGCGTTCTTCAGGGTTGCTGTCACCTTTTTTTTTTTTTTTTTTTCTGTTTCGCGTTTTACAGTGATATCTTTTTTTTTTTTTTTAATTTTTATTTATTTTTTCTTTCTTTTGCACCACGGGAAAATCTAAATATATATATATATTTTTTTCTCTCTCTCTCCTCTGGAGTGGGCCCCTAGAGGAATCTGGCCCACCTTCTGGCAACATCAGATGGGTCAGAGTCTCGTTTTGAGACAGTGCGTGTTCCACTGGGACTGGCCCACCTTCCCGAGGTGTGGACGAGTACCCAGAATGATCTATCCAGGTGACTGATGCTTCTGGGTAGCCAAGAGGCCAGAACATAACAATAGAACACACACACACACACACACACACACACACACACACACACACACACACACACACACACACACACACACAAACCGACGTCACACACATATCTGGCCCATTTGTAGTGATACTGTTCTTCACAGAGAGACGAGGCAGAGTTGAACTAACGTTCTAGGAGCCGCCCTTTACAAAAACACATGTCCACATGTCCATGTTAACATAACCTGTTCAGGGCTAAACTTTTCGAAAGGGGCCTTGAGCCTGATCCTTTCTGTCACTGCGGAGCATCTGAGACATGGCAGCACGTTCTCTTTGAATGTAACGATTATTCGAATGAAAGACAGGTACTGCTGAGTAAAATAAATAATCTCTCAGAAAATAATGTACATTTGCTCATCGAAAATTCTGATGTCTTCACTACATTTCAACAGTTCTCTGCGGCAGTTTTCAAGAAAAGACTTGCGGCTAGAAACTCTACTGCGGGGTCATAATGATCCAGATTAACTCACTTTTGGGAAGAACATATAGGAAGATAGCCATCGACGCAACAGGAAATAACAGGTAGACCCCTTTCTCCTCTAAGTGATGCTGGACGGCTCACTGAGAAACTTTGTGTATAAATGGGCCTAAATTGTTAGGAAGCTAACCTCGAAGAATTGTAAATAATTGCTTAACGTACAGTTAAGAATACCCATACTTCTGTGCACCCGAACACACTTCTCTCTTATGAAATCTTACTTTTAAAAACATAATAAAAAAATAAAATAAAATAAGATCTTCTCCCCATGAGAAGAATCCTGCAATAATCTGAAATGCTACCAAGCCAATTGAACACAAAAAACTCCAATTTCTGCTCTCTGACTGATGTAATGCTACAACGTATAGAAAAACCTTCTGCAAGGACGCTAGTGTTACTCCGAGTGCTTTAATGCATGCTGGCAACTTCCTCTCCTGCCTAAAGCTCAGGAATACCATGTGAACTTTCTACATGGAAATCGCATCGAGGAACTTCTATCGCCCAATACTCTACCAGCTCAGATTCTACCGGGGAAGAAATTAAATGAGACTGTATTTCCCGAACAGTTAGACTACCGGACAGACTTTACCATTGTATAAAACGGAAATAACTATTGGAATGTAACAACTAATGTTGCTGTAAAAACGACTGTAAATGATTTTCAAATTCTGTTGCTAGAACTGATCAGAGAGAGTGGTAAACCTCACTGGAATGTAAATAGTGCAATCAATGTCAACAGTTTATCTCCTTGTTAATGCTAAACGTAATAGGATTACTAATATATAATGCAATTGAAAACTGCAGGGGTCTTTTAAAATGTTTGTCTTGGTTGTGTGACTTCAATGGATTTTTGAAGCTCCAGCCTTATTTTATTTTATTTTTTTTTTTTTTTGCGGGCTCCCAGGCCTGGGCAGCCTGGGAGTGGGTTTAGTTGGCACCCACTGGTATTGCACTACCTCCAGTGGGTGCGGGATTTCGTGCACTTTGGCACGTAAGAGGATAAAAAAAACCCAGGCCCGGCTACTCGTGCCTGGGAACAGACACCAGGCAGCAGCTGCCCAGGTTGCTCCTTTGCAGAAGTTTTATATTGAATACAGATCCACTAGGTGGAGATGGACTATGCCTAGGGGCCACCCTTGATATCAGAACACACACACACGTGTTTTGTACTGTGTTTCCTCAACTGTATTCTGAACAATATATATATATGCTAGGGTATATATATGAGAATGAAAACGTACATAAAATTGTATATAAATTATTGTATATGTTTCTTGAGATTGTAAATAATATTTGAGTGTGTAAATAAATGAAAAAAAAAAACTCCTAATCTCTAATTGTTCGTTGCCGTGTCCTGCGCTTGTCAAATCCCTGGCCTCGCAGGCCGTGGTGGGTATTTATTACCCGCTCTATCTGTGGATGCGTCCAATGAAATGTATCTTTACAACGACAGCAGATGGGCCAATTTGCGTGTCCCGATGATTTCAGCATTGGTAACCCGAAAGTAAACGAAACCCGTGATATCCCGGCATTCCATTCGTCTTGTAGAAAGCCCTCGCGGTAGCGCAGCGGTGACGTTCGATTGGGCTTCGGTCCTTTAATTGGGATTCATTCTCGTCAATGACGAGAGAAACTTTTTCTTTTTTCTTTCACACCGTGGACGAGTGTGTCTTGGGGATGCCAATGTGGATTTTTTGTCGAACCCAGAACTCACGCAAATTACAGACACGTATACACACACACACACACACACACACACGGACGATGAGCTTCTGTTCAGGGAATCCCAAAACTGAACCTGTTTGCTGATCGTTGGTTGTTGGAGGTTGTTGGACAACAATCAGTAAACAAACGGACCTGTCCGTGGGATTTCATTGTTGCTCGTTAAACAATGCGCGTGCCCTTTGGGCAAAGTGACGTCACCTCTCGCTTGTTGGAACAATGCGGTCGAACAATGCGCATTTCTCGCTGCATTTGTGATGTGGCCAACAAGTTTCAGTGAATGAAGGCAGAATGAACCCAATTAGCTCGCGCGGAGTTGTAGGAAGAGAATCGTCGTCTCCAGTCGAGACAACCGTCCGCCTTCCACTTCCACTGTGATCCCGTACACGGGTTGAGGCTTGCGAATATTCGATTACGATGCATTCCCTTCTCCACCACCCTTAAGGAGCTGAACCAAAATGAATAAAGAAGACGAATCTTCAGAAAAGGTGAGTACACGGACGTTTCTGAAAGGTACGAGGGGGAAGAGTACGTTAAATACCCGAATGTTAGTTAAGGTGTTATCACGCGTGCGCGCTTTTTTATGCATTTATTATTTTTTATTATATACGTATTTATTTAACAGCGCATTAAATCCCACAGCGTGATTTTCACAAAAGCCAAAGTCGAGGATCTGCATAAACTTGTGACATTGACCGGTCTCAGATGCAAAGTAGGCGCAGTAATTCGTAAAAGACTGCGCGGTCATAGAGTGGATATCTGGGAGCGATTTACCTCATTAACTTTCGCTTAACTGTTTCTACCCCTTTGAGGTCTCTTCCCTCTGTGGATTGCATACTTCCGATGCAATCCACAGAGGGATTACACTCGTATGATAGTTGCCTCGAATAATATCCGTGCGTGTTGTCATTTTCAAATCTCTACGGTCCTCTGTCAGCTGAAATTCCTCGCATTTCATCAATTAGGTTAGTTTAATGTGTCTCTCAACGTCTGTCTCTCTCTCTCTCTCTCTCTCTCTCTCTCTCTCTCTCTCTCTCTCTCTCTCTCTCTCTCTGTTTCATTAATGTCTCTCTCAAAGCGGCGTTTGAAGGAAAACAGGAAGCCGAGATCGTTCTCGTGATCACCCTTTTCAATTTGAACAGAATGGATGGTTTAGTTTGGGACTTGATCTCGAAGGTGAGTAAGAAATGAATTGGCTCTCGTATCGAATGAGCCCTTGGAAACTGCCCACTGACCCAGTTTGTTGTTTAAGGGTTTAAGACACAATGGCATCAAAGGCCGAGATGTGTCTTTCCGGGTTTGTTAATGTAAATCAAATTGTTAGATTTGTTTATTTGTTTATCAAATCAGATTTGCAAATGAAATTAAACGGTTCATCTGGTTACCTAATATCTTTGAAGGCAAGTGGAGTCTGATTATCGCACAAACTCTAGAAGCCGAGGAATCTGGAATTTCTGAAGCGAGGGCATACCTAAAGAATGTGTCATGCAGAAAGCCGAACTTGGCATTGATCACAGAGAGGGATGTTTTCGTTAGCTAATAGATGATATGTGTAAAATGAGTGTGGCCAATTCGTAGTCTAGCACGCATTACTTTTCTGCGACTTTTTCTGATGCTGGAGTTCCATATTTCTGGATTAGGTTTTATTTCCTGTATTTATTTGATTTCTTCATATCTGAGTCCATTCGTCTTCACTTGCTCTAATAACAATTGGCCTAAGATCAGCGTATGGAACTGCCATTCTTTTGTTTGGTAGTTCTGATGCTGATTTTGCTGCATTATCTGCTTTGTCATCGCCACCTGTTCCGGGGTATCCTGTGATTCAGCAAACAGTTATTTCAGAGTGTGTTTTTTGTTTTTGCCAGAGAATGTTTAGAAAGCTTGTAGGATGGGATGATGAGAATGAAGTTTACCCTGTATGGCTCAGATAGCACTGAAAACAACGGTCAGACAAAGTGCTGACCGTTGGCATATTCCACTTAATACAAGCTGGAGAGCATATGATTTTGCAGAAAGTATTCTGTACTCAACTGGAAAGGATTTTGAGACCATGTGCGAAGGGAATGAGGTAGTTTAGCCTCACTTGCCCTAATATCAGAAGCACTACCGCTCACTTTCCCTAATGGTGGTAACGTGCCCTAAGGAACGCTTGCCATAATGGTGACTGCACTTTCCCTAATGGCAACGTGCCCTAAGGAACGCTTGCCAATGCTAAGTGTGTTAATTTATTCAGAACGCCATGAGAACAAAAGTGGTGGAACAAATGAAGGAGAAAATCATTACACAACCAGAAGCAACGATTACTACAGTTTATAGGGAAATATTAAACAAAACGCTGGATTCCCAAGATGTATGGAAGCTGCTTCCGCTATGCCCAGCTATGAGAACGTGCGATCATTGCTTCATACAGCTTCTGCTAAATCTCGTCCTTGTCTTCATTATCAGAATTGAACATCCCGGATGAATATAAGTTGTTGAAAAGTGAAGAATTTTTACTATTTGAAGATGGCGAGGAGGAAAAGATTCTTGGTTTCGGAATTACGCAGTTCCTTCAGATACTCTTCAGAAATTCAAGAAATGCTATTTACACGGATTCTATTGGCTTCATACCATGCAGAGGCCAAATGTTTCCGTTTCTTTATATTCTTCTTCCAGATAAGTCAAAAGCAACTTACAATCGCATGTTCCGATTAATTCAACAGAAAGCATTGCAAATCGGGAAAACGTTTCAACCAAGAAAATTCCAAGTTGATTAGGAAAGTGCTGTCGTCAGATCCATCGAAGAAACGTTTTCTGATGCTGATGTTAAGGGCTCTTTATTTCATTTCAGTCAAGCAATTCGGGGGAAAGCACAACATTTAGGATTACGACTGGCCTACAACGAGGAAGAAGTTGTCAGAAAGTTAGTGAAGTCGATGGTGGGATTGGCATTTGTTTCTTTAGATGAACTACAGGAAGATTGGGAAAGAATCACTCGAGAACGTCCACCGCCAGAACATCATTCATATGAAAAGTGTGAAGAGCTTATAAAATATTTCGAAACAAATTGGATTGGACTCGCCGCTCGCTTTCTGCCATCATTCCTGGCGCGTGCGCGAATGGTTACTGTGGTGTTGTGTTTGTTCTCCTGCAAATGTATGCTAGAATGAATGATTCAAGTTGAATCTGTTCCAACACTTTGATACACTATGGGTCAGCGAGCGTTACTCTTCACAACTCTGAAAAAAGAAGTACTCGAAAGATAGTTTTCAAGCGTTAGTAAACGAAAATTATGTTCCTCTTCAACAAGGTATCTCATATAGTTTCTATAGGCAGCCACGAAGCTGGGAAGTTTTCAGCGTAAGGATTACTGTCTCGCAGGTTAACCAAGGTCAGTCACTTTACTGTTTTTGTCTGATTATTGCCCGCAAGGTCACCTGTCATTGTTCCTACAAAGAGGACCGTGCCTTTCAAAAGACTACTGATTAATCTGTAGTGGTGTGACCTTGAGTACTACGTGTAGTTCAAATTAGGACTGTTCTAAGCTTATCTCAGGAATCGCACTTAAATCTTTGAATGTATTTTAAAGAATTCTAAAGTATTTCAACTAATTCTCTAATTAGTTTACTGTAAAATTAGTTCAAATAGCAATAATATTGTTTCGAATATTGCATATTGTATATTTTGCATTTAATTTTTCATTTTAACTTTCACATTAAATTTTCATCTTAATATAAAAAAAGAAATTTATTGTTTTCACACTGTTAATTACAATGGCTCCGCAAGTGCAAATTATTTGCCATATGTGTAAAAAGAAATGCAAAGACTTCCTCCAATGCAATGCGGAATGCGGTCTTGTGTACTGTATAAAATGCATAGATTTGTCAACCGTAAACTGGAAAAAGATGTCGCAGGCAGCTATCGACTCGTGGAAAGGTCCCTGTTGCATAAATTACAGGCAGACGAAGAAAAAACAGACGAAAAATGAAAATAACTCAGGATCAACCCCAACGGATCTTTTAAGTTTTTCCGACGGTGAATCTCAGAGTTTCACCTCATTGTCAAATGGCACTCAACATAGTGGGCCATCTGAGGACATACCTCATGACGTGGTATCAGAGCAGACAAGTTGCTCCTTCTCTCACCTTCTTAACCACGAAGTCTCACAAGTTGAAAAGCCAAATGAGATGACCACGAAAATGATTTTTCAAATCCTGGACACTCAAAAATCCTTGATGGCCTCTCTTCTTGACGAAACTAAAAAAATGAGGTCAGAAAACGCCCAACTTCGCGAAATAAATTATAGCTTACTACAAAAAATTTTGGATTTAACAAATCTTATTCAAAACTCCAGTAGATCCGTCAGTCCTACAAGAAACTTGGCGAAATCTATAGAAAATCCCACATTTCAACCGACTCCTATAGCAGAAGCCACTTATGCATCTATTGTAAGGCAACCTCCACATCCTCCAGTATATGCTCCAGTTACTAGTCAATCTCAGAAAGCGTGTAAATATCGCAATAGATCTGTCAATCCACTCCTAGAAGATGTCATTTTCTCCAGGAAGCAGGCAGATCACATCAAAGGACAACGGAATCAATCTGCCTCTAATCAGACAGGAAGACATCGACACATCCCTGCTGTTGTGGGAACAGCTACCAACTCATCAATCAGAGCAGTCCCTAGAACTAAAAGTTCAACCAAGGGTATTTTCGTCTCGCGACTCGAACCCCAACTGGGCGGTACAGAAGTACAGCAGCATATCCGAACTCAACTGCAGATAGAAGTAAATGTAATAAAAATGAATTCCAAACACGATTCGTACAGCTCTTTCTATATTCAGTGTCAACAAACGGATTTTGATCTATTACTAAAGGATCACTGCTGGCCTGAGGGAGCCATCATTCGGCCTTTCTATGGACGCCCCCCTCTTGCTCGTACTGGGTCATCAGCCAGTGACTCAGCTATCGAAACTAGTCAACGGGATTGACAATTCGAGCATTTTTCAGATATTCTGGAATCTCAACTGGAAAGGACTTCGATAAATGATTCATCAATCTCTTCATCCTACCAGAATTTGAATGACTCTAACTCTTGTGAAAATACCTTTCTGCCATGTCACTTGCCAACAATTAAACCAAATAACTTATGCCTTACTACAGCATCAAAAGATGCAATTACTGTATTCTATATGAACGCACGCAGTCTTGTAAAACATAATGATGAAATCCTCGCTCAACTGACATCGTGGAATCTCCATCCAGACCTGATGGTTTTTACTGAGACCTGGTTCTCTCCTGAAGTTTCAGTCCGATTTCAAGACTATGCTCTCTTTCACAGCTGCAGATGTGATTCTAAAGGGGGTGGAGTTGCTATTTACGTTCACAATCATCTGCGATGCTCTGCCTTTCCTATCACAAATCTGCCTGATCAAGCTTGTGAAATCACTTTTATCCGCATTGCTTCTCTGGTGATTGGGTGTCTATATCGACCTCCCTCAGCTTCAGTCAACAGTTTCTTTGTAACTCTTGACAATATTCTATCTCACTTCACAAGCAAATCCCTTAGTCTTCTGCTGATGGGAGACTTTAATATTAACATACTTCAAAGCTCTTCCTCTCAAGTGCAAGACCTCCTAGATGTCATTTCTTCCAATGGTTTTTCTCTTCTGACTGACGGAATTATCCCGACTAGAATGGGAGAGTCCCACAATTCCCTTCTTGACTTCGCAATTGGGGAATGCTCACTAACCTACGCAGTACTGGATGCAACCATTTCTGATCATCGTCCCATCTTAATGGTAATTGAAAATGAAGAAATTGTGGAAGAGATCATGCACAATTACAGATCTGTGACTCCAGGCTCTCTCAATCAGCTCTGTTATGATCTCCAGCAGTCTTCGTGGGATGGGGTGATTAGCACAGATGATCCTGAAATTGCGACGAACTTCTTCTTTGAGCATATCCTAAATAGTTACGAAAAATGCGCGTCATACATCAGGATCCCAGGGATTAAAAAGACCACTAGGCCAAGACGGAAATTATGCCCATTTATGTCAAACAAAATTTGTAACATGCTAAAGAAAAGGGACAAACTTGCAAGAATTGCTAGAGAAACAGGAAAGGAGGCGGATAAAAACAAATACACAACGTACAGAAACAAAGTCACCGACACTATTAGGTCGGAGAAAAGGAATTATTATAGTTCCCAACTTAAAGGCGTCATCACAAGCAAGGAAAAGTGGACAGTCTTGGACAAGCTACTACCTGGAAGGAAAACGAAATCACAGAGCTACGTTGGAGATGTAGTTGAGAACGAGGTACTCATTTCGGATGACCAGGAAAAAGCCGCAGCCTTCCGTAATCACTTCATCTCAAGTGTGAATAACCTTTTTAAAGACGAAATTGACTCTAGAGATAATGCAACGAGTGAATCTGTCAAGCACTCAATGAGGAGCTCTTTTTTCCTCGCTCCACTCTCAGATCAAGATATTTTAGAAGCAGGACATCAACTAAAAGAAAAGGGAGCCCCTGGCTTTGATGAAATATCTCCTGCTCTTCTGAAAAAGGTCCTTAACTCAATTCTAACACCACTGAAGTATATTTACAATCTTTCCTTTCAATCTGGTAAATTCCCGTCTCAATTCAAAAAAGCAGTCATTGTTCCTGTTCCTAAGGGAAAAAATTGTAACTCTATCACCAAGTTTCGTCCAATAGCTCTTCTCTCAGTTTTTGCAAAATTATTCGAAAAAATTCTTCACGGCAGACTCATGGGCTTCCTGGAAGTCAATCAGCTTATCCATCAACAACAGTACGCTTATCGTTCAAAAAGATCAACTGACCTGGCAATTGTTGACTTCTGCTCTAGGATCACGGACTGTCTTGAAAAGGGTCACTATGCAATAGCACTGTTTCTAGACCTATCAAAAGCTTTTGACTGCATAAATCACAATATCCTACTCAACAAGCTCAACAATCTTGGCTTGAGAGGAAAAATTAACCTTCTCATTGAAGACTACCTTACTGATAGGCCATTTGTCGTCAAAACAAACCAGTCCTTTTCAGACATTTCTTATTTCTCCAGGGGAGTACCTCAAGGCTCACTTCTCGGACCTATCCTATTTGTTCTTTACATTAATGAATTTCTCTCTCATCTTCCATCTTCCCACCTAGTAGCGTATGCCGATGACATCTCTATTCTAATCACTGATAAAGACCCTAACCAACTTCAATGCAAGATCTCTGCCCTGCTCTCTGAAATGCATAGTTGGCTTCAAAAGAATCAGCTGATACTAAACCCAGAAAAATCCAAATATATGGTGTTTAGGACGAAAAATAAACCATTAAATATTGATTTCGAAATAACATACAAAGGAAAACAACTGGAAAGGGTGAATGATACCAAGTTTCTAGGAATCTGGCTAGATGACAAGCTGAGTTGGGATAAACAAATGATCACCTTACGAAAGAAGACTTCGTCACTAGCAGGAATACTCGCCCGAGCCTCTGCCTGGGTACCTCCTTCCCTTCTCAGACTAGTATTCCTTTCCTTAATACAGCCTCACGTCACATATGGAATCATCTCATGGGGTACGACCAGTCAACATAACCTTAGGAGAATCAATTCAATCGTCAATCGATGTGTTCGTTCAATTTTGGGCCTTCCCTGGAATGCATCCCTGACTTCGAGATATAAGGAAGCGAGACTCTTAAGCATCTACCAACTGATACAAAAAGCTGAGGCGGTCTTTGTCTACAATGCTTTGAAAACACCAAACTTTCCTCCTCTCTTCAGATCCTTTTTTATAACAATAGAAGAAGAAGGAATAAGATATAATTTAAGAAATGAAGCGAACCTGAAGGTTCCGCTTTTTAGAAAAGCCATAGGTCAAAAAAATATAAAATACAGAGGCGCAAAAACCTGGAATAATCTTCCTGAAAACATCAAAAATGCCATTTCACCAAACAGGTTCAAGAAGCTCCTAACTGAACACATCACCAGGAATGTCTGATCTAAATCACCTTCCACTGAACTCCTGAACTTTCCACAATGCATACCAGTTTGGAAATTATGTAAACAAGTTGAAGGAATAGCTGTCAAAAAGCTTGTAACTCTATACGCAATTATTTCATAATTTTTTTTCTTTCATACTTGTTATTGTAAAAGTACTCACAATGTAATTATAAGTACTGTTGTTAACCACGCGACATGTGTGGTTGGTTTACGAAGTCTCTGTACTGGAATGTAGAAATATGTCCGATTCATGGTGTATCTGGTTTGATTGTTATCTTTTTCAAAGGGAACACCCCCTAAAAAGCCTCTGGCTTATGTGTTCTCCCTCCCTTCTTGCTGTTAACTCCCAACAATTGTAACACAAAATAGGGATAAATAAATTATCAATTATCAATTATCAATTGTGCAATCATCGTGCTAAGTTTGGTCCTCGGACAATAAATCATGTGCAAGGATGGCATTATGCCTTAAACAAATCTGTGGGGCACCATCGTGTTAATATACGGAAGATGATTACCCTTTAAAAAAAAAAACAAGATTACTTTAAAAGAATAGTAGGATTAGGAAATGTTGGAAATCTTCCACCTCGTAAAAACCGCAAATTCATTAATAAGAAATGAAAAGCCGACAGACAAAACAAAGACAACGATTTACACCCCTGTGGTTCAAGCAGTTGGTTACTTTCTTCCACTAAATAATTAGTATAATTTAAATTCAAATCATTTCTATTTGTATTCTTTATTTTATATCAAAACATTTATATATAAAGAAAAATAAATTGTTTATTAACAAAACAATAATTTTTTATTAATGTATTTTTATGTTGTTGTTATTTTTATTTATTTTTTTTTCATTGTGTTTTTGAAGCTTCTCTTCTTTGAAATGCTCTGTTAGCAAAGGACAAGAAGTTCCTTGTGACTCGGATAAAAGTTGGATACAGAAAGCTGCAGTTCACGTCTTAAGTCGCAGTACGAAGAACAATCAAAGAGCACGTGATCCGCAGATTCTGGTGCTCCACAATGTCATAAGGGAGTAGCAGATAATGCAAACTTGAAGCGTTTAAGGTTTAGACTCCAGTGTTCGATGAAGAGAAATGTGAATAAACTAGGTGACAGCCAGAGCATCTCATTCTTCAGGAATTCTCTAGCAACAGGGAAATAACCTCTGGTGGAAACACCAACAGAAGAATTAGACCAGTCTTGTTGCCGCAGGGTGGCAAAATGCAATCTAATCCTCTTCTTTTCTAGAGAAAAAACTTCAAGATTCCGCTGATGGTGGCAGGAATACGTCTTCTTAAATGGTACAGGAGATAACGATGCTGCAGCTCATAATGAATTGGGAGTCGTCCAAGCAACACCTGTAGAGTGGCGGTTGAAGTGGTCGTACAAGTGCTAGACAAAGTAGCAAAGTGGATCTTTGTGCTTGCTGAAGCTGGTTTATGATAGCCACTTTATTTGCCCGGTACCCCAGGCACCAGCCCCATACAAAATGATGGCCAAAAAGATGCAGCGATAATACAGGCGAAGTGTGTGAGCTTTGATGCCCCAATCCTGTCTAGCAATTTGTCTTAATATAATCATCAATATCTTACATTTTTCTTTAATAAATTTAGCATGTTGCAAGAAACTTCTACGGTCGTCCAGTAGAATCGCAAGATACTTTGCGGTGGAACTATAATGTATGGGCAGACCATTATACTCGATAGCAGGTGGGCGTCCTGGATCCAATTTACTCTTAAGCAGCATTTGACAGGTTTTTGCAGTCGATACTTGTAACTGATATGTGCAGGTCCATTTGAAAAGCTCCGTCATCACATGAAGATATCCTCTGTGTCCTAAATAATAATTTGACAATTATTATTAATGGAAAGTCTAGGAAACGCCTAGAAGAAATAGCTAGGCGTTTCCTAGACTTTCCATTAATAATAATTGTCAAATTATTATTTAGGACACAGAGGATATCCTTTTAGAGCAAATGGGAAAGAGGGCAAGTGGAATATAGGGCTTAGCTATTAGGGCATATGGTTTAGGGCAAGTGAGGTAATGCGAGTGGGACTTAGAACCATCCGTATAGATTATAAGTTTCCAAGTATATTCCAAAGCATGGTTGTTATGTAGCTGTTGGATGTTAAGTGATGAAGTGGTATTTTTATTCACTGAGTGAAGTACAGATCAGTGTCTACAGTATATCATGTCTATCCCATGGAGCTAAAGGCATATTTGTATTTTCCTCACTTTTATCGAGATTAATTTTTTCCCTTCCGTATTTGAAGGCGTATCTGAACAGGCCTAGGTTCATTGGGCTTGGATTCGTAGAGTGTTGGCCAAAGAGGATGGTTGAGCTATACCCAACAAGGATGGGATGGAGAGCTTCTTATTTTGGCAGCGTATTAGCTAAGATAAAGTGGGTGGTCAAGTGCTTCCACGTACAAGCTCTGAACTGGCGAGGTTCTGAAGGCAGATTGAAGGGCACTGTGTTGAATGCAGAGGCGGCCTGGGTCAAAAATTCTTACCGGAGAAAAGTTGTGGCGACCTCATACTAGGTGGCGTCTAGTTATATACCTTGTGAATTTTGTGCTCCTAATTAAAGGTGATTTATGTGAATTACAGTGAATGCTCGACCGTTCAAGTGATACAGAGGTCATCAGTGAGTGCCTGTCTACTGGTGCATGAAATTTCAGCTGCGTTGCTCCAGCCAAAGATAAGTATTTTATAATTTTCCCTTTTTGGCCTGCGACAATGAATTTTTCCAAGATGGACGATATCTTGTCGTTTCTTATATAGCACGATGGCAGTTAGTGGACACTAGCACAACTGACCAACAGTGTTTTCCCTCGCTCTCGCTCTCTCCGTGTCACCTCCCTGCCTGCGGCAATCACTGTACAGCAGGAGGTCCCTTTCACATTTGGGGAGAGTCTCGTTTTTGCAGCAGTGACTAACGGGATTATGTTGAGTGCGCGCGCCATATACTGTACGTAGTTTCCACTCTCATTCATACCGTTCTCTATGGAAGGGGAGACTCGACCGAAAAATGCAGACAGCTGCAAATTATGCAAAAAAGAGGTTAATAAAGACTGCAAAGGAGTCTACATCAAATGTTCGAAGTGCAAATGCCAAATTTGCCAAAGCTGCTCAGGTCTGTCCCAGATAAGCCTGAAAAAATTATCAAGCGCAGCCCGCGCGAAATTCGTTGCTTACTGCTGTCGGAAAAAGCCGACGAATGGACAAGGGAGCCCTTTCCAATCAGTACCGGATTCCTCCCCCCCGAAATTGCTGCTCGACTGCAACCTGGCGTCGCCCTGCCCACTGCAGCATAGTAGAAGGCGGCACGTCAGTGACAGCCAGGTGTATTTCACCCAACTTGATCAACACGGCCGCGCTGAAGCTGTTTCTGTTCAAGGAGAGCGAACAGACCACGAAAATGGAAGTTCACACCAAAACGTACACACTAATCCGGAAGATTCAAAGTCTAAAAATACAGTACAGAAAGATACTGGCACAGTTGGTGACAAAACTGAACCAACAAATCCAGAAAATACTGAAAATATTAGCCCCTCCCAGACAACAGGGGTTCAAAGCACGTCTTTCACCGATACCTTGGATCTTGGAGCTTCTTTGGATCCAACTATTGTACACGCCACAGTTATAAAAATAAAGAAGGCGCTCGGAGATTTTATGTCAGCAGATACCAGTATGGTAACGAAAATTGCATCAAACTTCATTCACAGCCTTTGGGCTGACATGGAGGCACTAACAATGTCTCTAATAATAGATAATGAGAGGCTGAAGGCCAAGACGACCAGCACAGAATGTCGGGCAGATATTTTTGATCAACATATACTCTCCCCAGGAGGTTCCCATGGAGGAAATCAATCGTTGATGAAAACGACTTTTGCAGAGGCTGCAAAATCAAATTGGGGCCGACTTGATCCTGAGCGATCCCATCCATTGGAGAAAGTTAATTCCGGAAGACGGGGCGAAAAGCCTAGACAACTATCAACAGAAATGTCAAATGAACCACAGAAGGTGGCCCATTCAGAGCCTGCCAAAACCCCCTGGATCTCTCGACCTGGTGATCCACGCAATATACTAATCCTAAGACCCACTGCTAACTCAGTGATACAGTCCAGTCAAGACATTAGGAATGCGGTGACAAACACACTCAAAACCGAGTATAAAGAAATGAAAGTTAAGAACATCAGACTCCTCAGGAACAAGGGTTTGTTAGTAGAGACTACAAACTCATCTGATGCCACCAAAATCTGTACTTTGCCTGCACTCAAGAATGCAGGACTTTCAATAGAAAAGCCAAAAATGTCAAACCCAACAATTCTAGTCTATGGAGTTCCAAAAGATTATAGTAAGGCAGATTGGACGACCTGTATCATAAAAATTTAAAAGATTATTCCTTCTCACAACAGAAGGTAAACGAGGGTACAACATTTAGGTTCAGCTCAGGTTCTGGAAACAGTATTACTAACTGGGTGATTGGATTCAATCCTCAACTTCTCCACTGTTTACTTCAAAACAATCGAATATATTTAGGCTTTACATCGCATAAGTTCAGAAAATTCACCGTAGTTAACAAATGTTTCAGGTGCCTGGCCTACGGGCACTCTGCACAAAATTGCTCTCATAAAACCGTGTCATGTAGTCACTGTGCCAATGGGGGTCACATCTTCGCAGAGTGCCCCAACAGAGAAGAATCACCAAAATGCATAAACTGTAAACGCAAGAACAAGGACTCCAATCACTCAGTCAGGGATGGAAAGTGCCCCGAGTTTTTAAAAGCGATGGAACTAGCAAATAAGCGAATCGTTGATGGATAATACAACTACAAGCAGAAATAACTTTGGCTACTCTCAAAATACAGACACAATTAGAATTTTACAGATAAACGCACAGCGCTCCCGAGCCGCAGCTGACGAGATCAGAAATGTAGCCATAGAACATAATTATGATATTGTCTGTCTACAGGAACCATATTATTCATCAGGAACCATATTATTCAAGTAGGTGGAACAGCGCATAAAATCATGGGCTACCCCAATTCCACTAGAATCATAGCAACTTGTGATCCTCCACCCAAAACTGCAATTGTTGTGTTTAATAACGAACTAGTTATTACTGCGATTACAGGAGAATGCTCAGCGAATGCTACCTGTATCCTCGTATCTTCTAGTTCCATCTCTTTCTACCTAACTTCACTATACTGTCCCCCCTCAGAAGATGTGCATATAGCATTGCACCTACTGGACAAGATCTGTGATAAATTCGCAAATAATAACTTGGTGGTGGCGGCGGACCTGAACGCCAAATCGACGTTCTGGAACAGTGGCTTCACTGATCCTCGGGGAGCCCAATTTGAAAATTTAATTATGGCTCACAGCCTTTGTATTAAAAATGTACAAAATAAACCATTTACTTTCTGCACTACCAACGGAGAATCAAACATTGACGTCACACTTACTTCCATAAGGATGGATGACAAAACTGGAAACTGGGACGTGAAACCCTCCTTGGTGAACAGCGATCACAGGGCTATCACGTTCAACATATCAAAGAACTCCCAACACAATGACTTGACTGTCCATGACTTAAGAAGATACCGTACGGATAAAGTCAACTGGAAAAAATTCGAGGATTATCTGCGTACAGTATTTAATGGAGAAGATGCTGAAGCATTAAACCAACTATCGGCTTCAGAATATGTAGACACTGTTCAGCAACATCTATATATAGCTATGTCAAACTCAAGTAAAAGGAAACATATAAGAAAGCCTTCAGTGCCATGGTGGAACGCTCAGCTTTCTGATTTGAGGCTTCAAACTCAACAAGTCAGACGCTTATATCAGCGTAGTAGACATCTTTCTAACGAGGACGTTGAAAGGCTGAAAAACAGTTATAGAGAGAAAAGAAAATTATTCCATCGAGCCATATCTGAAAGTAAGAGGACCTGCTGGCAAAACTTGGTCAAAGATGTTGGGAATACCAACCCCTGGGGGATCATATATAAAATAATGAGGAATAAACTGATAAGTGGAGATATCTATCAGACTGTAATTAGTAATAACCTAGAAACAACAGACTGGCACTCTACTGTCGGAACGATTGTTGATAATTTGTTTCCAAAGGATCTACCTCACTGTGTTACTCCAGAACAGGCAGAGATCAGGAGGAAAAACCAGAATTATGTTGGATCTACCGATGTTTGCCTTTTCACTCTCGTGGAACTAGGAGCTGCTACTGCTAAACTCAATAAGAAAAAATGCCCTGGCATTGACTTGCTAGAGAATTTGGTAATTGTGAAATTTTTTAAACTGCTTCCCAATATCCTACTGAATATGTACAATAAATGCTTCCTCGAAGGACTTTTTCCCAAACCCTGGAAACTAGCTCTACTGAAAATTTTATATAAACCTGGAAAAGTCAAAACAAACCCAAGGGCGTACAGGCCAATATCCCTCCTGGCTAACTTAGGGAAACTTTTTGAGAGATTAATTTCTCCCAGAATTGCAAGCATGTTATCGGACCAGCAATTGTGCTCAGATCATCAACACGGATTCAAAAAGGGTCACTCGACCGAAGATGCTATAATTTCTCTTCTGAAATACATCCAGGACTCTTACAGCAAGTATGTCTTGGTGGTGTTCGTGGACTTCGAGGGTGCATTCGACTCCCTCTGGTGGGAGAGCGCCCTCGGGTCGCTACGATCAGCCATGTGTGATAATCATATCTACCAAATTATGAGATCATACTTTCAAGACAGACAGATCAAGGTTTGTGCCAAACACCTGACTTACAGCACGACTGCTTCCAGAGGGTGCCCGCAGGGTTCAGTCCTGGGGCCTCTCCTCTGGAATGCAGTCTTAGACCAATGGCTGACAAAGAAAAATGGAGATTGCAAAAAAATTGCATATGCAGACGACTTGGCGGTTGGCGTTACTGGAATGTCGAGAACAATCTTAGAACAAAAGATCCAAACAATATTGGATGATTTATCCAACTGGGCCAATCTAAATAAGCTCAAAATTTCCCCTACAAAAACTAATTTCATGGTTTTTCGAAAGCAATTCAATTATGGCAGACCTCCCAGAGTTATCCTAAATGGCTCACAAATCCCCTACGTATCCAGCACCAAGTACTTGGGACTTACAATCGATGACAAACTAAACTTTCATACTCACGTATCCAAAATTTCTGAGAAAATTAAAAACTTCACGGCTGGAATTGCAAGGATTTCCAGAAAAGAATGGGGCCTCAGCAAAAAGACGTTGTCTTTATACTATAAGACTATCTTCCTACCAATTGCTGCGTACGCAGCAGGTGTTTGGTTCTGGAGGGTCTCAAAAACTAAGACCAGGACTAAACTTCTTTCATTACAGCGTTCGGTGTTGCTCACACTTCTACAAGCTCCTCGGACGGTGTCGAATAATGCTCTACAAGTTCTAGCAGGAACCCTGCCTCTGGACCTTTATATCTCCTACAGGGGTATGATCTACAATCTTAAAAAAGGAATTTCTGTAAATATTTTTAACATTGTAACAGACCCTACGAACAGAATAAAAGAGGAAAAACGAAGACTCTGGAAGGAACTCACCGCTGTTTGGCAGCAAAGATGGGCTGAAAGTGAACACGGTGAGGTTACACGAAGATACATTTCAAATGTTGAATTCGCATCATTACCCACAGTCTCAAAATGGTTTGTGCCTAGCATGACCACATCATATTTAATGACTGGCCACGGATCGCTCAGGGCCAAACTTTTCGAAAGGAGCCTTGAGCCTGATCCTTTCTGTCACTGCGGAGCATCTGAGACATGGCAGCACGTTCTCTTTGAATGTAACGATTATTCGAATGAAAGACAGGTACTGCTGAGTAAAATAAATAATCTCTCAGAAAATAATGTACATTTGCTCGTCGAAAATTCTGATGTCTTCGCTACATTTCAACAGTTCTCTGCGGCAGTTTTCAAGAAAAGAATTGCGGCTAGAAACTCTACTGTGGTGTCATAATGATCCAGATTAACTCACTTTTGGGAAGAACATATAGGAAGATAGCCATCAACGCAACAGGAAATAGCAGGTAGACCCCTTTCTCCTCTAAGTGATGCTGGATGGGATTCCAAGAAGCTTTGTGTAAAACGGACCTCATACTAGCGTTTATGGCCCAAATCACACCACCGGCCTCTATCGGCCGCCAGCCTCTGGCCCACTGGGGTTTCCCCGGCAAGTCTTATGGCCAGTCCGCCTCTGGTTGGATGATGTTGAGAGACTGAAAGATGCTGTTTTTGGCTGAAGTACACACTATTATAGCTCCATACTCTAATCGTGACTGGATTAGAGCATGATATAAATTCAGCCATGGCTGGCTCTCAGCACCCCACGATGTTGAGGATACTGCACGAAGAATGTTTAATTTATGGAGGCACGCAGTTATGTTTATGAAAATGTAGTTTGGTGTCTAAAATCAAACCCAATAGTCTTATGGAATCTGTCATTGGTATTTCTCTTTTTTCAGTTAATACGGGTTCTGGATGAAGCGATCGCAATTTACAGAAGTGTATTGATGTAGTTTTCCCCTCGGTTAATCGAGAGCCATTGCATTTCGTTCAAGTTTAAAATTTAGTTATTGCTAATTGTAGTTGTCTTTCAGTGGTAACCATGCTGGATGATTGACAGGAAATAGCAAGATCATCTGCACACACATGAGTTTCTATTGTAGCTGGGATATTTCGAGTAATGCCACTGGTACACAAAGCAAAAAGTGTGGCCCTTAAGATGTATTCTTTCTTCTTGTGTGTGAATTGTGGGCAGCTCATTCTGGAATCGTACTTGAAAGGTCCTGAGATGGAGAAAATTCTGAATGAATCGAGGCAGGTTTCCTCTCAGTCCTTTGAGTCTTGGAGGGTTCCATATCTTCAGATTGTGTCAAATGCTTTCGTAATATCAAAAGTTATCAATACCATGCGTTGTTTTTTGACAAAAGCGTTTCGAGTGTGAGCTTCAACTTCGATGTGGACATCACAAGTTGTAGACATGTTACGACGGAAACCAAATTGGTGGCGTGTTATAGCATCTTGATCGTCAATAATCTAGACGAGTCTCCTCCGAACCATCTTTTCTAGGATTTTTCCTAACCAACTGGTTAGAGATATAGGAAGTTGGGGGAGAGCATCTTCCCCTGGTTTTGCTATGACTACAATTATTGACTGACGCCATATATTAGAGTAAACATTCTCTTCAAAGTTTCCGTTGTAAAATTGCAGTAGTGTAGATTTTGAGTTGGGTTGCATTATGTAGTAAATACCATCTGGTCCAGCATAACTATTTCGACAATTCTGGATAGCTTCGTTGAGTTCAGAAAGAGTAAACGGAAGGTTATCGGAATTTGATTTATTTGTATCAAAGTTAATTTTATATTTTTCCACAGACATCTTTATGTGTCTAAATGAGATTGAGAGGATGTGGTGGAAGCGAATGTTTCAGCTAATGCCTCTCCAGTATCAATTGGTGAAGAAATAACCATTCCTTGCCAAGACAGCACTGGGGCCGAAGTTTGCTGACACTTTCCACCGAGGATGCGGATCTTTCTCCAGATTAATCTGGGGTCAGTGTTTATGCAGATGGTAGAAGTGAATCGAATCCACGCATTCTGAATTCGGCGTGCTTCGGCTTTCAGTCATTTATACAGGGTGTCGCAAAAATATTGGTACAAACGTTGAGGGGTAGGTAACATCTAAAGGAATGTGAATCGCATACGAACCCATAACCGGAAACGTCACGGGAAAGTAGTAGCAGAGGCACAAGAAGAAGAAATGACAGAAGACAGTATTAATTAGTGGCAAACATTTATTTGACATAATATTAACAATGGAGTACGAGATGGATACATTTCATGATGTTACAACAGACGCTCAAAGGTTCCACCATGAGACATGAGCGATGCATATGTCACACTGACGCAGCATGGATTGGCGGACACGGTCGAACACACCTGGAGTTTCTTTGACAGTAGCAGCAACACAGACGAGTCTCTCCATGAGATCCATTTCCGTCTCCACAGGCAATTCATACACGATAGAGTTGAGGGCCCCCCACAGAAAGAAATCAAGGCTCGATAAATCAGGTGAGCGTGGGGGCCAGGCCAGGCAATGGGTCCACCACGGCCAATCCATCGACGCCCAAAACGCCTGTTCAAATGGTCACGAACACACACCTTCCATAATGGGCAGGCGCCTCGTCATGTTGAAACCAAATGTTGCGTCTCACATTTGCTGGAACATCGTCAAGTAACCCTGGTAGAACTTGTTCAAGAAAGATCCGATATTTAGCGGAGTTCATGCGGGATGGTAACAGGTATGGGCCGACTAAGCAGTCACCGACCATACCTGCCCACACATTTATTGCGAAGCGACGTTGTGCCGCATGGGAGACACACCGTGTGGGTTGTCATGAGCACACACATTGTGCCGATTGAATAAGCCTTCCCGAGTGAAATAAGCCTCATCCGTGAACAAAACATAGGCTGGAAAAGTCAAGTCTTGTTGAACAGTTTCTTGGAGAAACCATTGCGCAAAAGCCACACGTGCAGGATTATCTTGGGGGAGTAGTAACTGAACCCTTTGGAGATGAAAGGGGGTTAGGAATCGTCGTGCCAGACACGTTGTAAACTGCAACGAGATACTCCTAAGGCAGAGGCAACGGCACGTGTGCTGGTAGTAGGATTATTCTGGACGGCATTCAACACACTTTCTTCTATGGCTGGAGTTGGCGTCGAACGTGGTCTGCCCGCACTACTCCTGTTACCTCTAAATGACCCATAATCGCACAAATTTTGATACACACGCGCAAACAAACGGTGGTCCGGTACATGTCTGTCTGGGAAGCGTTTTCCATTGAGCGGCTTATCCATTGCCCTTTGCTAATCCATACACTACGTGCATGTCTGCCTGCTCACAGTTCGTATATCGATGAATGCTCTTCGTGCGGCGACTACTGCTTGAATGAGTAAACCAGAAATTTTCCCTCTCGCGAACTGATGAACACCGCCGTGTACCGACTTACGGTGACGTTTCCCGTTATGGGTTCCTATGCGACTCTGATTCCTTTAGATGTTTCCTGCCTCCCCTGAACGTTTGTACCAATATTTTTGAGACACCCTGTAATTTATAAGGTTCGCACCGTAGCATTTCGGCGAAAATTGTTCCAAGGTTTATTTTGCTTTCTTTGGCAAAAACAAAGCAATCTCTTGCCACCAACCATTATACTGTATCTTTGTTTGGTAATATTTTATTTCAGTATTGCGATGGCACCAGCTCCAAATAGTTCTACGATACACCTAGTGGAATTGTTAATATTGGATTGTATTAGAAAACTGTTCCCACGTAGTTGGTTGGTTGGAGGCACAGTTTATATCCGTCTGTATTTTGTAACTTATAGGAAAGTGATCACTGTTGTGAAGGTCAGTTGATACTGTCCACTCAAGGCTAGAACAAATGGACGAGGAACATATGGACAGATCCAGAGCAGAGCTAGATCCTATGGTCAGATAGATATACGTGCGCACACCGCTATTCAGCAATGTTAAATGGTGGTTGTCAAATACGGTTTCTATCATCCGCCCTCCCCGATCCATGTTCCGAGAAACCCCACAATGGGTGATGAGCATTTAGATCACCTAGAAGGCATACAGTATGGGGCAGTTGATTTAGTAAATCGTCAACTTCTTCAGTGGAACATGACGCGTTTGTTGGGATATACGAGGGGTTTCCGAAAAGTAAGGCAACACATTTTTTTTTCTTAATAGTTCACGCGTTTCATCTCATTCTCTGGTGGCAGGGAATCAGATGAAACGTGGTAGACAGATAGACCCGTTAATAACGTTCAAGAAGACCGCCAGAGCAGTGTTGCGGTACTATCGCTTCACAACAGATTCCAGTTGCAAAATGGCGGCTACCGCGCGAGTGTGGTTTAAAACAGGTGTTCGTCAAGTTATTCGCTTTTTGCAAGAAAAAGGTCTTCACCAAGTGACATTCACCGTGAACCGGTTGCTATGTATGGCGAAAAGGTGATGACAAAGAAGCAGCTGTGGTTTTGATGCAATGAATTTAAAGCGGGCCGTGTTGACATTGAAGATCGATATCGGGCGGGCAGGCCTTCATCGAGCAAGACAGAAGACAACATTTCGCGCATTAAGAGCATTGTTCTTGAAAACAGGCGAGTGAAACTGCGTGAAATTGCACAAATATTTATTTTATTTATTTATTTATTAAATCTGTTTATTGCTCTGCCGAAGAACATGTGAACATGAGTAAGTTGACTGACTATGTCCTTGGCTTTCAAAAGGTGTGCTGCCGCTGGGTGCCCAGACAATTGTCAGAGGAGGACAAATCAAAACACACGGGGATGTGTCTGGACAACTTGTTGCGATACAGCGACGAAGGAGAGGATTTTGTCGCTCGCATAGTCACAGCAGACGAAACATGGGTTCATCACTTTATCCGCGGAGAGGAAACAAGACTTAGAAATCCTACCAAGAGTGGTGTGTATTCTTTGGACTCGAAATGCTGGAAAAAATAAGACAAAGCCGACTTACTCCTTCTTCAGCAGCTGTTAAATGGTACCCTAAATTGCCCTCATCTCGTCTCACAAATAAATTTAAACACTCCGACAAGAGCGTTAAGAAACCATCCACTACTGAAACCATCCTATGCGAGAACAAATTATGGATACTACAACTTCTATAAGAAGGACTGCAAGATCAACGAACAAAGCAAATGTGGAGATATTTGACACCCCGGAGACACTTCAAGAAGCAACTGAAATTGCTAACCTCATCCGTTACCTGACCTTAGAATGGACTCTTCTTGCAAGTCCTAAGACTGATGTGTAATGTGTGTGAAGAAATAGCAGTGCTCTGCCTTACTCCTACCTGTTCACTTAAATCGGACGGATCAGTCCTACTTTTATTTTTTTAATCTGTACATTTCAATTGAGTAGTCTTCTTATGTACATTTACTTTCTCTTTACTTTGGGAAATGTATACTCCAAGTTTCTGCTTTGAAGCTGTGTAATAATGCTTTGTAGCTGTACCCTCACGCACGTTTCATTGCTGTTTTGTAGCTGTTAATAATAATAAGACTCCATTTGAACACCGGTAGTAGAAGGTGAACACACCCAATTAAGTGGCACTCTGTGGTTCTAGCGTCTTCTTCACCCTCCCACAAGTGAACTGCAATTGTAGGCTGTGAAAGTAATCTAAGAGGTTACCAGAGTGTGGGAAAGTCCCATCCCCCCCGGAACAAACTGAAAATTTTTTTCTTAAGGTGTAAAAGTTAGGGAACGTGCGATCTGCGGCGATGGATAACGTCTTTCTTCTTCGTGTTCTTTTACCAGGGAATCGTGAAAGACAAGGCTCTGGAAAAGGACCACGGCGCCGAGAGGTCGGAAGTGGTTTCGACTCAGAGTGAGCCTTCCAGTAACGGTCCCTCGTCGACAGTCAGGCAACGGCCCAAATTTCCCTTCAGGCGCCTTTATCACGGCAGATCCATAGAGGACCAGCACCACGCGCGACTCGGGGAGTACACGGCCGTCCTGTGGAAACAAAAATGCATGACCGACATCCTGATCGTGGTCCAGTCGCACTCCTTCACGGCCCACAAAGCCGTTCTCGCCTGCTACTCGCCCTACTTCAAGCAAGTCCTCATGCAACCGGGAGCGATGAACACCCACCACGTGAGTAGGCCCCTTAAACTGTCTCCCTCTTCTCTCGCTGACCTTTCAAAGCGAAATTCCCTCACTCGCTTTCGTCTGTCTCTTTCAGTTGGAGCTTCCGTCCGTCACCCCTCACGCCTTCGAGATCCTGCTCACCTACATGTACACGGGGGAACTGAAAGTCACTTGCCAGGACATGGGGGATGTGTACAGAGCGGCCAGAAAACTCGGAATGAAGGACGCTCTTCAGCGATGCGTGGACGTGAGTGTTTTCTCCCAAAAATGTTTTCCATTCGCTGATTGGGAAATAAACGTGAAATTGAAATCTGGAATCGAATATTTAAACACACCCTGACGATTTATTTATTTCAGGTATTGTCCGGAGTGTCGAGCAGGCTCACCAACACGCTCTACATCTACGTTACCGCAAAAAAGCTGGGGTTGATGGAAGCGAGTGTGCGCGCTTTCGCTGTCATGACCAAATATTTTGAAGAACTGGTGGCGACACCCGAATTCTTGGACCTGGACGTGGACCAAGTCTGCGAGTTTTTGTCTGCGGGAGAAATCGGTGCTCGTAGGTAAGGCCGCTAACAGTGACCTTAACGCCTTCTAATTTGCTTACACTCACCTTTTCAGGCCGTCGTAGCCGAGTGATCAGGCGCGAGGTTACATAAGTACACGTGCTTTAAGTGACAGTGGTTCGAGTCCGCGTGAATACCAAATACTAAATGTTTCTCGAACTCTCTCTCGCGTGAACTCTTCTGGCCGCGTTGTAGTCCCCAACATAAACAGATTTATTTATACGCGTAATCTTAAAAAAAAGATTTTCAAAACACCCATTTAGGCGCGATCACCCTCAAGGTGATGCGGGACGAAAGACGCCTTTCGGGATGTTTTGTACATTTTAACAGGAAACTCTCTCTGCGGTGCGCACAAACTGCTTGAACATTTCATGGGGTTCTCTCGATGATTGACAGGAACATCGGCAGAAGGAACAGAGCGGGGTCGTATAAAGCAACGGCCAGGTCACTTCTGGAATACTCCGTACAGGTATCGAAACTTCATTTGGAAAGCGCGCAGAGAGGAGATCTGTCCTTCCTGGAATCAGATTTGGGAAGGGTGAGAATCTGTTGGGAGGGGAGCGGAGACAAGCAACAACACCGATTGGGGACGCCGTAGCCGAGTGGTCAAGCGCGCGGGTGCGTAAGTACACGTGCCTTGAGTGACTGCTAAATACGGAGCAGTTTCTTGTATTTGTCTCTACCTCTGACCGCGTGGTTATTCCGGAGTATAAAGAGAAAATTCATTCGAAAGAATTCTTTACCAGGAAAGGGTGGGCTTCTGTAAATTGCTATGGGGGAAGGTCATTTACAGAACTGAAAGGTAAAAGAGTTCAGTAAACGAAATACCGATGGCGTCTTTTCCCTGCCGAGATGAAACATCGAGAGGAGTTGCAAATTTCAATCGGAAAAGGGTGATTGCAGAACAGAAATTCGTTCGGCCAGTGAGTAACCAGTTGTTGGAATAAACCGACCCCTGACGTTGTGGAGGGGTGGTTTGAATAAATTTAAGGACCAGTTATTACGAGGGTTTTTTCGGCTGCTGCTGTACATGCATTTTGCCACCGTATTTCCAACGGCGTTTAAATAGCGGGAACACCGAAAAAGAATGTGCGAAGACCATCCGTAAATGAGTTCATCGAGGTCGTTTAAAGTCCATCCTCGGCGAATAAATGAACGTAATCCAAGCAGAATATCAGAAGTGGCATTAAAAGCAAATTAGGTTAATAGAAAAAAAAAAAAAGTGCGACTGCGTGGGAGCATACTCTCACAAAGCGCGCAGAAACATTGACGGTGTCGCCTAAGTTTGCCAGGACGGGCCTTAAAAAAAAAAAAAAAAAACAAACATTATTGGAAGCGACCGTCAGGTTTACAGTCTCAGTTTTGGTTTTCACTCCATAGCTGAGTTAGCTGGTATCAGGCGTAGATACCAAGGTTCTGGTATCTACGCCTGATACCAGCCTGATACACTGGGGGGGTTGGTCCACCAAAACAGGCAAATCAACCAGAGAACACACGAAATGCCGAGCTTATTGAAGAAATTCTGGGCGACTAATAAATAATTTGAGTCAGTTTGGGAGAACAGGGGAAGGTGAAACGGGTGGATAATTGAAGAAAGGGAGACAGCAGACCTGTGCAGAGGCAACCCACTCTTCACGGAGGCGGGACTGTAAAGAAAAGTGAAGAGGATTTAGGGTGACAAGGCCCACCAGGCTAAAGTGTGAGCACCGACAGAGCGGCAGACCCCTGGAATTAAACTCATAGTTGGCTTTGTGCTCCTCATCTTGGCATTTCTTTCGCAATTCCGATGTCCGGTACTGGCCAGACTAGCTGACACCAATGTCTGCATCCCACGCCATGGCCCTCGTCGGTAGCATAGCGATAAAGATCGCGGTCCCCCCCCCCCACCCGATTAAAAGGACTTGAATTCGAGTCCCGTGGATGACGGAAGGAATTTCTATAGGTCTTTTTCGCAACGTGGCTGGGTTAGTCGATCTCAGGCGAGGGTAGCATGATTTTTTCTCCCGGAAACTCGGATTAATGTAACTCGCAACAATATACAAAGAGCAGTATGGCTTTTGTCGCTGATGCTCTTACAACACCCACGCCATGCAACCTGAGAAAAGGAATCAGAAGAAAGTAGTGGGGGCTTCGTGGGTAGGTTGACTCCCAGCTGCAGTGACGACTGGAGGGGACCTGTCTACTATAAGGGGTGGCAAAGCAGTGAACATGTTTTTGTAAAGGGCGGCTCATAGAACGTCAGTTCAACTCCGCCTCGTATCCCTGTGAAGAACAGTATCACTACAAATGGGCCAGATATGTGTGTGACAAAGGTTTGTGTGTTCTGTTCTGGCCACTTGGCTACCCAGAAGCATCAGTCACCTGGACAGATGATTATGGGTACTCGTCCACACCACGGGAAGGTGGGCCAGTCCCAGTAAACACGTACCATCTCAAAAGAGACTCCGACCCACTTGGTGTTGCCAGCAGGTGGGCCAAGATCCTCTGGAGGCCCGTTCCAGAAGGAAGAGGAGGGAAAAAATGCAGGTAAAAAAATAATAAAAATTAAATAACTAATTAAATAATAAAAAAATAAATAATAATAATGAAAAAGCTAGTGGTGCAGGGAAAAGTAAAATAAAAAAAGAATAATATAGAATAACAATAAGTATGGGAAATTTAGCAAAAAATAATAAATAAATAATAAAATAAACAAATGAATATTAAAACAAAAAAAAGTATTATTTAAATTTTGTTGAATTTAGCCTTTCTTTTCACCAGTGAAAAATAAAGTGGCTGTAGAAAAGTGCTGTAAAACCACTTATCTGGTGTCGGTTGGCATTGGCATATAAAGCCTTCAGCAGGGTAAAAATGCCAGATGCAAAGGCCTGCAAAAAGATCGTCTGGAATCTGGATTAGTTAATCCACCTGGGTTGGAGAGAAGTTAGGAATTCCTCTCCGAAGTTGATCCTTGAGATTCTCGTACAAATCGCAATCAAAAAGATGGTACCAGTTTTCCTTGGCTCCACAAAAGCATAGCTCAGTAGCTAAGAAGCCCCAATTGGTATAGGTTTTCATTCGGGGAGCGGTGGCCCGTCACCAAGAAGGACGTCTCAAGGCTGAGAGAGAACCAGGATCTTGTGGTTTTGGCCATTGCAAACGTTACCTCGGGGAGGAATCTCTTCGTTACTGTGCCTTGTGGCGACGTATTCCACCTGGCTTGCCAGATGTTGACCAGTTCACTGTAACATCTTGTTGTTTCACGCTTATCATCTGCAGTGAGATTAAGCTCAATATCCAGAATACAGGTTGGTATTTTCTTTCTTTCTGATTCTGAAGCAGAGCCCACGGAAGATTGTAAACAAATCAAGCAGGAGAGTTCCCGCAATTACCTGAATAGCTGCCGTGGAGACAGCCCTGCATATACGGTGGGTGGGTGGCCAGGATCATTCCTGTTTGAATGGAGTTCAGTTTGTTTCTCATTTTTATAATAACCGCACGGTGGAACCAAACACCGGCGGCATAAATTACAATGGGTAGGAACACTCCTTTCTAGTATAGCGATAACGTTCTCTTAGACAAAGCCCCAATCACTTCGAGAGACTGAGGATGGAGGCAGAAAAACCTCCAACTTTGGTGCTGAGGTGTTGGAAGAAGCAGTTTGTGGTATATAATGACCCGATCGTAGGTATAACTTAGCTTAATTTTTCAGCACTCACCTCATAGTAATCCGCTTAGTTTTAATTTTGCTAAGTAATAAATTCGAATTTGATAAATAAATAAATTAGAATTTTATAAATAAATACGAATTTATTTTAATTAGGGAACCATAGAATGGAAGGTGCACTCCCTTCTTCGCAAAATTTTTAAAGCCTATAAACTTAGTTTTTAAATCCATAATCACCGTAAGTTATTAGAATCTCATAACCACTATGTACGTGGTAAAACTTACCACCAAATTAGCAGATTAATATGAGGTGAGTGCTGAAAAATTAAGCTAAGCTATACCTATGATCGGGTCATTACATTACAGCACATAAGGACTCCTTACAATATCAAGAGTATAATGACCCCTAAGACCCTTGCTTGCGTAACTAAAGGCAGTTGCACACCAGAGATCTTGATTAGCGGGGTTCTCCGCAGATCAAGTTTGTTCTTGAAGATCTTGAATTCCAGCTAAATCCAAGAATGTTCTTCCACATTTTGGATTTAGCTGGAGCTTGTTTAACCTAACCCAGATGAAGAGATTGGACAAAACACGGTGAGCATTAGCTTCCAGAGCAGAGCGTGAGTTGCCAGACACAATGATGGTGAGGTCGTCCGCAAACGCTACAATTTTCGTGTTGTCAAAGGAGTTACCAAGACAATTTTGGAGACCCATGTTCCAGACTGGGGTCCCAGGACTGAGCCCTGATTACAACTCCGGTAGACAGGCCTTATGATCTGAAGAAATTGATTTTACTTCTACGGAGCACTCTGAAAAGTAGTTTTGGAACAGCTTGTACAAATTGGAAGGGCATCTGGCGGCTCGGAGACGTTCGAGGGCACTTTCCCACCAAACAATGTCAAAGGCTTCCTCGAAGTCGATGGAAATATTATTATTATTATCTGTTTGTTTCTCTTTCGAGACACCCATAAACAACACGTGGCTAGAGGGTGGTTACATTATATCAGTATTTAAAGCATATTTACGTGAACTTATTTACAAAATTTGGAGATGAAAAAACAGAGTATGTGGTTAATGGATTAATTGTTGAGTTGGTTTAATTAATTGCGAATGGTTGTTAAATGCTAAATATTATTATATAAATTAATTTTCTTCTTATATTTGTACCTGCCGGTACAGATTACCAAATATTTCTGTACTGTACATTTTGTCTGTACATAGTTTCTCTGGATCTATATTTAAATTATTAAAATAATTCGCAATATTTGCTGGGAAAAATCTCCCCAGAGAGTCCAATTGAGTCAGTTGGCACTTGAGACTTGGTTCTTCCCTCTTTATAGCTAGTTCGTATTTGGAAATAGAATTCTCCAGGCGAAGGACCAGATCAAAGAGGGCCTCCTCGCAGGGGCGGCCCGGTGTGAAGCTATAGGGATGGGGAGATTAAATCTTGTGAAAGGAACAAAGTGGTAATTCTGTGGCAAAGCAGCGCGCTGTTTATTTAGAGTAGAATGGGAGAGCATTCCCCGAAGGTGGCGACAATTGACCCAAACATTTCTTGAGAGAAAACTGCACTTTTGTCGTGAGAAATGTGAGATCTTGTTTTAAGCGAATAACTCCGCCAGTTTCTCGATTTGCGTTCGACCGTAAAGATCGCGAGTTTGCAAATATGTCCCCACCCACATTGATTGAAATAAATTAGGGATTTGATTATTGCGACGCGTTTAATGGTGTCGTCTGTTGCAGCGAGGTGATCGTGTTTCTCGCCGCCCTGAAATGGCTGCACTACAAGTATCTGGAGAGGGAGAAATTCTCCATTCGGGTCATGAAGTGCGTGCGCTTCCCCATGATGTCGATGAAGGAGATCCTGGCGTGCTACCACCCTCCTCTTCTGCCGGCCATCGTCTTGGAGATACCTACCATACGGAACGCCCTACTTAAGGCCACCTGGTAAGTCGACTTTCGTTTCTAAATGACACCGTCGCCAACTCTGTCCTTTCGTGTCGATCGCCAGCACGAAATTTATTCCCCTCTTTTCGCCATTTCCATTTGAATAATGGACTCAATGAAAAGCTTGAAAATGATTTTGTGTGCGAAGTCGAAAAGAAATACAAATTCTTTTTTTTGTTTGTTTTTTTGCAGCTACATCGCGGCCAGAGACTTGTGCGAAGAGAACATTTTTAAAGAATTCAGCTGCGAACACAGAGTGCACCTTTTAAAGGGGGAGCCTGTCGTTCTTTGGGTAAGTGGGTGCATCGTTTAAGAAATTGTGTAATTGAAGCCTTCCTAACAACAGTCGCTAAGTGAAGGAACGTCATCGGGCCGAGGGGGACACGCATCTTGACGCTTTTTCAAAGAGGAATTGTTCCCCACCCTCGCTGCACGAACCGCAAACAACGGTTCTGCGGCCCGCCGGGCCAATCCCCGAAAATTTCACTTTTTGTTTCAATTTCAGAAATCCGATCTCCAACGAGCACGGTTTGCCAAAGACCGAGTCAGAAACAAAATACTGGAATAGATCTGGTTTAGCCCACTCTCCTCGTCACGGTTTTATCCCAGACCCCGACGGGGTACTGTCCTATTATTACGCTTCCCCCTATATACCGTTAATTCATTTTTAAATTCTGCGAGAGTTCTTAAGTTGCCAGGACCCTTTCGATTTAATTTTCTCTTTCATCCGCATAAACATTGCCCGTAACATCGTTCCAATTCCATTCGGAGTCACGTGAGAAGCATCTTTATTTCCCCCACATATACAACGCGGGTTGTCTACCAACCTTGGTTTCCTTAAATTTCCACTGAAAGGTCCGTTACCCCTAACGAAATAAGTAAAGTTCAACCGCAGCCTTTCTTTCCAAACTCACCTCGGGTCTCGAACCGCAGCCAAAAACTCTGGTTATTAGCGATTGCAGATAATATACTGACGCCTCACAGCCTTAGTTGCTTTGGCACGTAACACGCGCAAAATGCGTAATCAATCGCGTTTAGATAAATTTAAATTCCTTATTCACTTTACAAACTAATTGCTTAACGAAATTCAGGTTTTGCGAATCAGGCCATACGGCGACAATTCAAGTAGTCCGGCCCTGTGCGTGAGCGAGCATTTCAGAATATGCGGAAAAGACCTCAACTTCCACTTCGATCGCCGGCTGAAATTTGGGAATGTTTCGCGTGTCGCGTGTGCGTTAAGCGCGGAAGCGATTAAGGCTCTGAGGCGTCAGCGTACTCATCCCGTAAATTGCTCGCGTGTGTGCGCTACGATCGATCTGTCTGTTTGCTGGATGCATCCGAGTTTTTCGGAGGGGGAATGGAACTCACACTACCCTCGCCCGAGACAGGCTAACAGAGCCGCGGGTAACAAATGCACCAAAGCCCATAAAAAACTCGCGTTGTATTCGAACTCCGGCCCTTTGTACCCGGTGTGGGAAGACTGTGATTATATCCACCGCGCTACCCGCTAGGGTTAGTTTTACATCCAGCCCGAAACGTATCGGGGATTCCTCACACGATGGCCGCATTAGTTGTTCCCGGGCGAGGGCGCCAACATTTTAAATCCGGGTGTTTTTCATTCCCCAGACTGGAGAAAGCACGAAATTTTCAGGAGTAAAGTGATTGAGGCGTAAAATGGGCCTCATTAGAGAGAAGGTCTTTATTGCGACTGAATGAATACTACAACGTAGATAAGTAAAGTTCAACTGTCTCGTCACTGCCAAAGGTCAGGGCTCAACACCGCAATTTATCAATTAATTATGGAACCCTGGCCTTTGGCCGTGACGGGACGGGACAGTTGCAACTTTCTTAAAAAAAATATTTAATTTGCAAAACTTAGAATTTAAAATAATCCAACGAGTTATCACGATTCCTCGCATCATGTAATATTAGCTGCATGAAGTTAGCTCGTATTCGCAATACATGAGGGGCATTCACTCCCCTGTGGAGACGCAATTACAAGTGAGTCCCCACTCGTTAATTCCATCAACACCAATCCTAAGTTCCCAGGAAGGTAGACCTGCCCGCCAGTTACTCAACCATTTGGTTTTCACCTCGCAACGTGGGGGCACTTACAAATGCGATGGGTTAGTACAAGGATTCTCAACGGGGCGAAATTTGATTTTTGGGGAAAGGGGCAAAAAATCAACAGAATTACCGTTGTTTGTGGCCTCCAAAGTTCAACCCTACCCGACGCCATCTTATTCCTTAACATTTAATTTCTCTCATTGGGGTTTTCTTTTCCCCTCAGACAACTGATTTTTAACATTTAGGTATTGACATACAAGTTGGTGCACGTGCATTATTTGTACACGACAACTACTACGTAACTAGGAAATGGCAAAGTACATCTCATATACCTTCACAACGAGTTACCATGATATTGCACTACCTGGAATAAGCAACGCTTCACCAGGGAAGAAGACTATTGTTACCTATTCTCCAGGGATACCACCACACACCCAGACGGCACCATTTGAAAAACGGTAGGGGATAAAATATTGCGTTACCCACATACTAATCCTAATAGACGTGGGAAAGCAAAAAGGTGTAGAAAAGTGACAGTAGGAGAGGAAGAAGAAATACAGTCGAAAGAAGAAAGGGGCAGTTACTCCTCACATTCACTCGCTGAACTAAACCACTCGTAAATCCCCCGAATAGGCAACGCTTCCCCATTAGTGAAGCTGTTGTTACCTATTCGCGGTAACGAAGGCCTCATCAAGACCCCCCCTCCCAGACGAAGTCAGATGGCGTTCTAAAGGAAACTGTCTAATAAGATTTGTAAACCTTTTTGATTCGATAATAGTTTTTTAGAAAGGGAAGGAGAAACAGATTTATTAAAGGAGATTTAGCAAAGGAGATCAGCAAATGCAAAACCAACGTATACTGTATGGCTTGGATTCTTCGAAAACTTCAAAATTTAATGAAGAATCGCTTCAACTTCGAGCGAAATTAATTACGGGCTGCCCACGGACTTCAAATGCGTATTAAAAGAGTTCACTGAAAAACTGGAAATATTTGAAAGCAGTCTAATGAGAAAGAAATTTCATGGCATGCGAGAGTTAGCTGAAATCAATGAATCTCTCACAGGGAATGATCTTAAGAATTATTCGGATCATTTGTGTTCTTTATAAGATGAAATGAAAAATAGAATTTCAGATTTATTTTCTTTTGAAATGAAGCCACGGATGTTAGATCCAATTGGATGCGACGCCGGCTCTTCTAGTGAAGAAATTCAAGGATTCATTGAATTAAAATGTAACGAAGAATGCAAATATAAATTCGAAAAAGGTGGAATGGCTGAGTTGTGGGGATTCAAAACAGTTGTTTTAAACAATGTGGTCTGAAATGGCCAGAGTACGGTTTATTTTCCATCTTATATGGTGGAAAGTGGTTTTAGTTCAGTAAATAAAATATTAACGAAGAAACAGAATTTATATTTGTTCAATGGAAGGCATTACAATTAAACTTACAAAAACTTTGTACTAACATCATACCAAACATTGACCTTTTAGCTGAGAAGCATCAGACTCAGGGATCCCATTGATCCCTGAGAAAGTATTTTATTGTTTAAAATTTCACGGGGGACGATTAGTGAAAAAAAACTGTCTAAAAAAAGTCCTTTAGGGGGCGATAATTAAAAAAAAAGGTTGAGACTGGGTCAGCAAAAAACAAAACTGCTTGCGTGTGTAATCTTTGTACATTTACTGAAAAGTTAAAACAGTCAGAATTTACAAATTATCAAAAACCACTCAGTTTCATTGGAACAGGGGAAGAAGCGTAAAAAGTCTCTTTGAAGACCTTTTATGCTTCTTGATGAAGGTAGCGAGGAAGAGGAGAGATCGAGGCAGGGCTATAGTGGATGTTATACCCATATACCCTCCGGATTTTTTAAGATGAATAGCGTACACCTTCTCGATTTGTATATACACCCTCTGGAATTCAATTAATAAGCGCAGTATATTCTCTGCATACGTAACATTCACACTGTACATCTTCTGCTAATTTTACGACTGCACCACTGGATTCGAGGACTGCGGCACCAGCGTAGTTAACCCTTGGTGCTGCCCACAAGTTCACATGAATTCGATACGAAGAAACTGGTTCTTGGCGAGCTACGTGCACTGTTTTTTTGGAGACAATCAAAAGGTAAGTTGAGATGATTCTGCAGAACTGTGAAAGGTATCTGTTGAGATCGTGGCAGACCAAGTACTTTTGCGTCCCGGGCAGAAAGATTTTTCGTGCCCTGCTAGCAACTCACTACTAATGGCTCGTCAGACCCATCGTCATTGAGGCTTGTAGTAGGAAAAAAAATTAAGTCACCCACGTAGGTTTTCATATCCGGAATGGACAAGTGGAGTGTGCATCGGTAATTTGGAGTCTTCCATTATCGCGTTATCGCCGGTTGTTGCGGTGTTGAGAAGAACCGATCGAAGCTTGAGTTTGTACGTTGAGAGTTTCTTCGGCGCTTCGAGTGACTCTCGAATTGCATTAGCATTATTTTTCAGTTTTCTCTCTCTCTCTCTCTCTCATCTTGTTTAATCCTTTTTCTAGGATACGTCTGTCTACGATCCGGACCGGTACGAAATCTACAGGAAGAACGTGGCCGCCATCAGGATTCAGGCTTTGTTCCGAGGCTACATAATTCGGAAAGAGCTGAACATCAAGTACGCGAAAACGCGCGAGAAATCTTTCACGATGAAGAAGCCCGTGACCAGAAGGCCCTCCATGAACTACAGATTCGCAGCTGCCAAAGTAAGTAAACGACACAAAACCGCTCTTTTCGTATCGGCGGTCACTTCCACACAAACCTCGAAGATCGCGGAATGACGCAAAAATCGCGGAAAAGAATAAACACAAAAAGAATCCCCAAAGATGAATTGAACGATACGATTCATCCTAATATCTACACGTCCTTTTTTTCCCCATCACTGGGCACGGTTCCATCAAATCGAATCTTGTTCAGTTGGGTTTAGACAATTAATGACACTTGCTTTTGTCAGCAGCGAGAAGACTGGGCGCACGTTGTCTTCCACTGCCCTTATCATTGTGACTTTAGAAATTCCCCACTGGAAAATGTTCCTCAGTTCTCGCCTGACAATGTTTTGATTGAAACTGTCTCTAATTTTAAATAAATTATAATCTTTATTTGTCCTACCGTACAACTAAATTCAACAGATTTCTGTTGACGTTTCCAACAGAAGGCAGCAGCTACCAACAACTTCCACGACGAGTTCCAACGATGCATCATTACGAATGAATGCTTTCTTCTTGCAACCTGCTTTCCTTTCAGGATTATCCATAGTGGTACTGAAATTCAAGAAGCCTTCAGAGACTTTTTTTTTTTTTTTCCTTCAGTATGGGCAACTAGAGAAATCTGCTGGCACCAACCGATTGAGTACTGCTTCGGTGGGTGCAGTATCCGCCCCTTTTTTGGGCAATTACGTTAATACAGCCCATCTTCTCGTGCTGAAGATGGGTACCGCTTTGCTGCTGCCCGGTTAAGGTAGTACATATAAACAGCACGTGATGTACATTTTTCCAGAATACTGCATTCTGTAAGCAATGCGATGATGATGACTTGAACGCAGTTGAACTCTAAGTCTTCAACAATATTTTGATTGAAACTGTTTTCAATTTTAAATAAAAAAATAATCTTTATTTGTCCTACCATACAACTAAATTCAACAGATTTCTGTTGACGCTTCCAGCAGAAAAAGGCAGCTACTACTAACAACTTCCACGACGAGTTCCAACGATGCTTGAACAGAACACACACGTTTTTCTTTAAAGTCTCAGTGTTTTTAGCTTTTATGGATTTGTACAAGTTGGTCTGGAAGCAGAAGTTTCCCTGCGGAACTGGACGATTGTGTAAGAAAAAGGTTTGTAAATAATAATAAGAGAAAACGTAATCCCCAGAAGTTCCCCCCTCTTTCTTTAAGCTATCGGGGTTGATTTATTTCCGCTAAATGTGTTACAGATGGGTGATGATTGAGTCCTTTCTGCAATTGCTGAGCGAGTTTTCTCCCTTTTGCCGAAAGAAGCGCGCGTCTGAGCCATTACTCGTAATAGAATGTTAGCGCTTCCTTCGGAACGAGGACTGCTGGAACGTGGACCGCGGCCCTAATTGGGAAAAGGGTCTTTTTGCTAATTAGGAAAATTGGGAGAAGCGTAATCTTAAAAAAGAACGTCGGTTGGCTGCTTCGAAATTTAAATGCTTTTGAAAGAAATTGAGTGAGTTCGCACTTAAGGAGGTCGTTACCGCTTTATCCGTTTTTTCCTTCTCCTTTCAGCTAATGGACGCCACTTCGCCCTTCGCTGAGAACCGCCGGCCTTCGTTGAACCGTGTGAACTTCGACAACGACCACAGGTACGGAGTAGAGCCGATGGACAGGACTTCGCTGATACATTACCTTTCGGAGCCCCGCTTCACCAGCTTCTCCACCGAAGCGGGGATTCTTCCCCCCAACAACCCCTTGACGGGGCCGAGCCAAGCACCCGTCGCTTCCCCGGCAGCTTACAAAGCGGCCGAACTGAGCATCGACGTGGAAGCGGACCATTACGAATACCCGATGTTGATATACGTCACTGGAGAGGTTAACAAAGAAAAGAAAAAGGAAGGTAGGTGCGGCTATTAAGAAAAAAATTGAAATTCTGTAGCAGGTACATTCGGTGTCCTGCCGCTAGCATATTTAACGCATTTTCCATTTAAGAGTGATCGGGAGGCGTTAAAAACGTTTTAATTTTTTAATTGTAAAGAAAAAAAAAATGACTTTCAATCTGAAAAACCCGGGTCACTTGAAACGAGATGCGTTTTCGAATTAACGCATTTCGGAAAGTTTTTTTGTATCTTAAAACCTCAATATTTCTGTTTCGAAATTCCTTAGCTTTTCAATGATACGCTATACGTCCACATTACCCCGTTTATTATGTGAGATCACATGATCCTACGTTCACACGTTCATATTTTCAACTATCCTGGAAAAACTACCGCAATTTTCAGCGATTTGAAAGTTTTTCCTCTGGTACAGCGCTAAGATGGAGCTCCGTGCAAAGTTTCGTTAAATTTGGTCTACTAGAAGATAAATTAAACTGGAATAAATTTTCATAACGCTTTTCGCATGACGGTTTTTCGTTACAAAATTTTTCGAATAGCGCCAGTAAAAACATTTTTAACCTCAAAAAAACTTAGTTGGATTTTAAGAAAAGCTCGCGAACACGCGAAATCTCTAGCACAGTGGTTTTCAACCGGGGTGCTGCAACAACATTCCAGGGGGTGCCACGTAATTTCAGTTTAAGTTACTTAAACTTATTATTTTTTAAAATTTATATGTTTATTTCATTATAAAATGGTGTACAGTACCTTTTTAATTTTGTGGTGATCTATAATTGATATTTACTTAGTACCTCTATATAAAGAATAAAATTATATGCTGTACATAAATAAATTAATACATTTTCTGTTTATACTCCGGGACGACCAAACTATCAGAGGAGTTCACTAGATAGACAGAATACAAGAAACAGCACCGTATTCAGCAGTCACGGGCTTGAGCCCCGGTCACTCAAGGCACGTGTACTTATGCACCCGCGCGCCTGACCACTAGGCTACGGCGGCCTGATTTATAATTTGTATTAGGAAATGTAATTTTTATAATTATATCATTGTAATGAATATCATATAACAGTAAGCCACGTGCTCATACAAATGCTAAAATGCAAATTAGGGGTCTTTAAAACCTAAACAGCAAAGCGCGAGTTACAGCTCGAATCCTCCTAATAATTTATTTATTTTCAACAATAATATACGCAACCAGTTAAAGTGTATAACAGAGCGGGAAAAGATGAGAAAACAAAGATTGTACAAAAATAAATAGCATTAGAACAACACACTTTGTACAATGAGAGTTCTTCAATCGGGAAAAGTCCAATTCAAGGAAACAAGAAAGGTATTCATGACATCAAGTCCAGTGCCATAAAGAAAATCATAGAGAACACACACAGCCCAGAACTCATCCCTCAGCCAGTCAACCTACTGCAAATAGTTCTATGAATCTTCTTCCTGTTCACAGCCATATCCACATCAAACTTGTCCACGAGTGCCAATGTTCTCTTGAAGAACGAGTTATTTGGATATCTCCAATGTACAGTTACCAATGTGGAATGCAGTCTTCTGTCTGGTAGCCACCGCTGGAACGTGAAGATCAATGGGGCATAGATTTAATCTACGGCAGCCGTAGAAGATCCGGCAGGTAGGTTGAACCAGTGAAGATATGACGCAACAGTTCTAATCGAGAACAGTTCTCAGAGTCCAAAGCTTAAAGTAGGAACAGAGATTCCAGTAGAAGATTCTGTGGTAAAACCTGCAAAGATAGTGGATGAATTTCATTTGCAGCGATACTATTTGCTGTAGAATGTGGCGGGTGTTGTTGTTTTAATGGTTTTGGGACACATTTCGGGCCAAGACGCGTATCAATTGGGCTTTCTTGTCCGTCTTGTGGCTTTTTAGGTGCGAGTTCGTCAAAGGGGAGCTGGCGAAGAAACGAAAATAATTATTCCAGATCTACAAGGTCACCTAATATGTGCCGGAGGGCAAGTGTTATTATGTTCCGGCGTACAAGTCGACCTCTGAAGCGCCAAGAAATGGTGTGAAAGGTCAATTTAAGAGTATGCGATGGCCCTGTAGGCGAAGAAGTCCAGACAACAAAATTCCAAAATCGAATTAAAAGGCACGTGCTTGAGTTAGAAAGCGCGGTTTAATATCGATTTATTTTTAATTTTTTATTATTCTTGCGCAGGTTCGTTGGGGACCAGGTCCACACAAACGCGTATACTACTCTTCCTCGCCTTCCACCAATTGGGTGCGTTGACTCACCGTCACTGCGTGCATATCCGCGTCTGTTAGTGAGCAGCCGAAATGTCGAACGCTGCTCTGAAGGCGGTGGCCGAGCGCGTGCCATTTCAGACACGGTGCAGATCCGATAATGAGGGCAATTGCACTATCGGCTTCGTTGCATTCGCTTTTCCCTTCGTAAGGGGGAGTTTCTCTTCTTAATGCGAGCTTCGTTTCTTTGCAGGGAACAAGTTCCTGTGCTATCACGTGGACAGCAAGAAATGGGACACTTTGAATCCACTCCCCGAGCCCTGCGTCTCCCACTGCATCACCTATTTGGACAACAACATCTACAGCGTTGGTAAGTATATTTCGTCCGCTCTCCCACAACGTCCACCCCCAGAAGGGTGGCCAATAAATTTCGGTTTGGTTTCAAAGACGCGTCAGCTTCTGTCGATGGTGTTCTGCGCAAGCGGTTTTTGACCCGGTTAGCATAACCGGGTGCATCGCCAGTAATGCGTTTAAATCTACATAAATAAACGCGCACGAGCGCCTATTGTCTTCGCTATGTCCGTCTGTCCGCCCGTTCCCACGCAGCACAGCGACTCCCAGCGGACGGAGTTTCGTACCAAACGTTTGACGAGAAACGTAAATTTCATTAAAATCGGACAAATGCGCGACTGTTTCTTTTTTGCACGCAGTTTGCGGGAAAAAATAAATTATTTTCAAAAATGAAACGAGAATTTAAAAAGAAATTTTCAAATTACCGTATTTTCTTGCCGCATCTCCAAGTAGTTGGAAATGCAGATAACAGATGGCAGCACGTACCAGACAAAATTGAACTTAATTCGTACGTTTAAGAAAGTATCGTCTGTTGATCTACGTACGTACTCGAGTGAGCACTCGCATGGAACGCTTAGATCTGCATACACTCACTGGCCAAAAAATTAGAAAACAAGTTTCCTCAGTATATAATAAGGCCACGTTTTACTCGAATACGATAAAGCACAGGCTGTACACGCACACAGGGCAACGCTGAAACTTTTTGGCTAGCGCAGCATAAGCCTCAGGCTTCTTCCCACCATATGGCTAATAATAATGATGACGCCGCAGCTTGGATTCCACCAGGTGCGTGCAGGAGTCTTGCTCCAGATTTGGCCGTTTTTACAACTGGATATTTGTGAACTGCGCATTGTGGCGATCCGCAGAGAGGTGCTAAACCGAACTGCTACTTGCGGCATCTCTATCCGAAGCATTCTCAATTGGATTGAGACCTGCAGGATTAGGTACATTTTTGGAGACCTTGGGACTGTTCCTGGAACTTTGAAAAATTTGTACCCAAAATTCCTCGCGCGTAGCAAACTGCATAAATAAAAATTTTCTTATATATTTTCAACAGGCGATTTAATTGCCGTTGGTGCGACACTTTCCTTCTTGTTGGGGCGTTATCCGGAATCAGTCCGCACGATTGATTCCGGATGATTCAATATGACGTCCCAACAATGTGACGCGTTTTTTCTGCCAGAGTGAGCAATGAGGCGTGTATTAACACACTTTACTACTCGCCTCAGCGTTATAGGACACAGCGATCAGATGCAGCCACTTCTTGTCGTCCTCATCTGGGATGATCGAAGTCATTTTGGGAACACGCGTCAAAGTTGACGAAAGCTGACGTGGAAAGCGCAATTTGACTCCTCCGCTGCTTCCCATAAACGATCGATTTTGCCACGTTCGTTTTCAAGAACGCACGCGTACGAACTTGATTTCTGTCACGATGCGCGATTCATTTCGGAAATTCTCTTCCGCAGGTGGATGCCATCCCGGCGGTGAGGACGGAAAGTTGGAAACGTTGAGTAAATGCCATCGCTACGATCTGAAGAAAAAGAAGTGGAGCTCCATCAAGGACATGACCCATTCGCGGATGCTGCACGGAGTGGTTACCCTGGACGGCCACATTTACGCCATTGGAGGAAAGGACAAGGAAGAAAAGTACGTATCCGTGGGAGTGCGTGTTTTGGAAGGGGGGGGCGAGGTCCTAATTTTCCATTTAATTTTTCATAGCATGGCGGAGGTCAATGACGGAAGACCACCGGAACCTGCCCCAAATATGGACGCACCTGAGTTTTTGTAATCGAAAATTTCGCTCCGCACAATAAACGCGCTTTGCAATTGAAAAACATCGGCCAAAATTGCAATTGGTGGCTTTGTAACGAGGACGTGAAAAAATTAACTCCATTACACCACCTAACAAACTGCCAAAAGGGTTTTGTTTCGTTTGCATTTTTCGGTGTTCATTTACGGCGTTTTTAGTACCGATTATGAACATGACCTTTGCACGTCATCGATGGTTAGCCCACAAACGAAGAAAAACTGAACACGCAACGACGCAATATCGAAAATTTACCAAAATACCGTTGTTAAACATTGTTGATATTTATCAAAAGATTTCGATTAATGAATGGATTATTACTCTTTGCTTCGAGTTAATGTGGCGCACTATCGCCATAGTTGATGATAAATCCTCAAACAAACAAGCTTCGAGTTAATAAAAAAAAAAATCCTGTAAAATTTAATTTGAAGTTTTGTGATAATTCGAGCCAAGACCCTGATGCCCATCGCAGCCCGGATGCCCACTCTTCTTTTCAATCGGATGGATGGTCTTCACTGGCATCGCCCAGCTTTGGGCAGCAGAAAGATTAAGGCAGGAGTTTTTTTTTTTTTTTTTTTATGTGAACCCCAAACACGAGAGGTATTATAACCTATAGTACTTAGAACCGTGCTTGGGTTAGAGGATGAGAAGACGAAAGAAGATATTTGTTGGCATTGGACTTGAACTTCTGTAGACTAATTTTCAGGAAATACGTGTGAAGGAAGGTTGTTCCAGAAAACGACAGTTGAATGAACAAACGAGGAAGATGAAAAGTTCGTTTTGTGAGTTTGAAGTTGGACAGTAAATGGGTGTTGGCTGGTGGCGGCACATGTTCTGACAGAGAGAGCGGGAATTATAGAAGCCAATTCAGAAGAACAGTGCCCATGGAAGTATCTGTAGAAGAGGCATGCAGCAGAAACAGTGCGTCTATGAGAAAGCGAGTGGAGAGACTGTTAGAGATGAATCCTTAATTAACCTAACTGCCCTCTTCTGAATGGAATCAAGAAGCCTGAGAGGTTTTGGGGCACCACCCCAGATGTGGGAACAATATTCCATGGCAGGGCGGATTTGCGATTTATACACAGTGAGCAGCTGTTTGGGAGAAAAGTAATGCCGAGAGCGAAAGAGAAAACCAAGTTTTTTAGATGCAGAGGAAGCAATATTTGTAATGTGCTTGTGACAAGAGAGATTAGAAGTCAGGGTAAACCCCAAAAGAGATATATCATTTTGCCTAGAAATCGGAGTGTCACCAAAGGTAAGCATAGGAGCAGAAGAATCCTTTTTGCGAGATATAAGACAAGACTGAGTTTTAGAAGGGTTGAAATCAACTAGGTTGTCTTTGCCCCACTGGAGAATTACCTGAAGATCGGCATTTAAGGAATTGGTAGCGGATATTCGACAAGTTGAAACTGATTGAGCAGGGCAAGGTTTCTCAAAATGGAAAGTGGAATGCAATGTGTTCTCATCATCGGAAAAACTATGGATAGGATTTCCATTCAATGGAAGAAGGTCATCAATATACAAGAGGAAAAGAGTGGGGGAAAGAACTGAACCTTGGGGGACACCAGCATTAGTGGAGAAGTTAGAAGACAGAGAGCCCTCTACCATCATTATCAGTGAGAAAACTGGATAACCAATTACTAAAAACAGTTGGCAAACCATAAGATGGAAGCTTGTTTAGAAGACCTTTATGCCAAACACGATCAAAAGTCTTTGAGATGTCAAGAGCAACTACTTGTGTTTCACCGAACCTTTCCATTGAATTAGTCCATAAATGGGTAACATAAGCCAGAATATCTCCAGTGGATCGACACTGACGGAATCCACACTGGTGATCGTTGATCAGACGGAAGGTTTCTAGGTAGTTGAAGAGTTGGCGGTTAATTGATTTCTCCATTACTTTAGAAAGAGTAGAAGTAATTGCAATGGGACGATAATTGAATGGGAGGGATTTGTCACCCTTTTTAGACTCTGGCTGGATATGAGCAAATTTCCAAGCAGAAGGAAAAATACTTTCGGAATAGGAAAGTGAAAAAAGGCGGCAAAGAATAGGAGTAAGTTCTGGAGCACAGGTTTTGAGAATAAGTGGAGAAATACCATCAGGACCTGGAACTTTCTTAGCATCAAGATTCTTCAAAATCCTTCTGACATCCTTTTGACAGAAGACCACAGGAGGCATTGAATGGAGCGTGTTGGGAATGGTAGGAGGTGTTTTACCAAGATCATTAGTACATGAGTTGGAAGAAAAATGGGATGCTAGCAGGTCAGCTTTATACTTGGCTGAAGTGGCAACAGAACCATCTGGTTTGGATAGAGGTGGGAGCAGAGATGGGCAAAGGTTGCGGCCAATAGCTTTGGCAAGAGACCAGAATGCTCGGCTACCATTAGGGCAAGAAGCAAGTTTTCTACTCTTAGCCTGTTCAAACTCTAGTTTGGACTGATTAATAACTGCTTTACAATTGTTGTGAGCTTTGGTGTAGGCAGAAAATGAAACTGAAGAATTAGAAACAAGTCAATTACGATATCTAACGTTCTTCTCTTGAACAGCCTTAGCACATTTATTGGAAAACCAAGGTTTAGATAAAGGACGAGGAGTGCATGTAGCGGAATTTAAATGGCGTTGTGCATCCCCTTTTCCCATAACTTTCAATCAACGAGATCTCTAATTTTCATTCTTAATATTACCGAGAAAGCCAATCAGTACGAAGCAAAAGAACTTTCGTTCGAAAGGGTTTCACTCAGCCTCGGTCATTTTGATGTTCGTTTCTCGTGGAGCCGACGTCTACTTAACTTGTGGACACCTCAAAACGTGCCCTCCGCTTTGGCATTGTACAATTTTGGAAATTCTCTTCTCCGGAAGGTGTCACCTTGAGGATCCAATGCTGCAACAAATTGTCTCACCAGCCCAGCTTGATATGGGGTGGTGGAAGCGAGACGAAAACCAAGGGAACAGCGCAGCATAAACTATCGCCCTATCCTCGCACCCAAAATCAACGGAGCAGTGAATAAGAAAGACAGATAGCCCCATGTGGCTCATCTGCATGATTGATTCCGAATGATTCTCGTCCCTCACGTACGAAGGAGAACAGATCTTCTTCATTCATTTGACTCTGCGCATTACGCACTTTAATCGGACATCCCTTTAGATGTCCAACTCTGCAGTCCTCACCTTCTAAGCCATTCTTCGTATGTGCATCGCTTTGCACTCGTCACCAAAGCTGGTCGCCCTTCTGTGTAGGAGATCTGCTGGAAGGTCTTCTTTCTTTAGGTACGGATGGTCTCCAGAACGGAATACAATATTCTACACGTGTTCTGCCTTTTAAAGGAGGATAATGACTTTCTTCCGCCTACTAGCAAAGGCGATTTAATTCATAATTTAACCTGACCTTCGGAGCCGCCTGATTACGTTGCTTGGAAAATTTTCTGTCACTGTGAATCGTAACCCCGTTTTCGTCTCCAACCACTTTTAGCTCTCCTACCAATTCCCAGCTGAAACGCGAATTACTGGTCCTCAACGAACAACCTTAGATTTAGGGGTGTTAAACTTCAGTTGGCATTAATTTTTCGAACTAAATTGGCAACCGGTCCGAGTATTTTTGAAGCAGCGTGGCACGGATTGTTCGCCACTTTTTCTCCCTCTTCAAATGGTCAGTAAACCTTGACAGCTCACCTTCGATACCCTCGTCGGTATTGTTAATGAAAACTAGAAATGGGAACCCAAAACTGATTCTTGAGGAATTGTACTCGATACCCTGGTCCACCCTGAAGGGTGTCCATTTTTGACCATCCTGTCTCCTATCTTTTAGCCAGCCTGCGCTCTAGAGTACGATCTTTTACCATTGGTGGACCGGCTCGAATACTTTACTGAAGTGGACGTGTGTAATGTCAAAGTTGCGTTCAACTTCTTGATCACTACGCAATAGTCATTCATCAGATTTTTCAGTTTAGGTTTTCGTGTTAATTGCCAAAACAACTAAGGCTACGAGGAATCAGTATATTATGACAAATTGCGTCTGTTTGTTCCTGAGACCGACTCACTCAGCCACGATGCGAAAAAGCTCATAAAAATTAACGTTCAAATTAACAGAAAAAAATAGGGGGCGCTCTTTGATGCTCGGACATCAAATAATGATCGATATTTATTACGTTCAGCAGCTGATCTTTACGAGTGGTCGTTTGTGCGATGATCAGTTGGAGATGCGGACGAATAATTGCCTTGTGGAACCAACCACGCCGATGCCACGACCTTGTTTGAGACAGGAAAGAGAATTCGGGTCTTTTATCTTTCTTTCTCTCTCTCTCTCCGCAGGTTACTTTCGTCCATAGAACGCTACGTTCCGTCGTCGAACACGTGGGAAGAAGTGGAACCCGGCCTTCAAGATCCCCGCTTCGCAATGGGCATTACGGTGTTCAAAGGTCTGATCTGGGTCGCCGGGGGGATGACGATGTGTCAGGAGAAACTCACCATCGTGGACAGCGTCGACTGCTTCGACGGCAAAGAGAACAGGTAACGTTCCGTTATTGTAATGTCGCGTGGCGATTAACCCGGCGGACTGCCGGCACACGCACTCCGTACAGTTTAAAAGAACTTTTTTTTTATTTAAAAAACTGAAAATTCAGTTAATTTTTTTTATTTTTCTGTGGCGTCTTTGATGCATTGCTTTTGATGCACCCAACTTCGTTTCATTTCGATTCGGACATGAGCTGTAGCTGTTTGCGGCGGTGGTTGCATTTGTCCGTCTCTGAAGGATTGCGGTGACATTTGGCCAATCAGACGAGGTTACTGAACACATCATCGCGCACCGATACTCGCACGTGTTTCACCGAGAAAAAGCGGAGCCACAAAATGGCGGGACACAGACCGAACAGCCCAGCAACGAATTTCGTAAGCGGTAACGTCGTCACACTAGTGGCCGTATTTGGAATTCCCCACGACACCCACCAACGCTTGTCTCTGCCTCCGGACAATCCTTTATTGATGTCGCATTGACTAACAGAACGTTTGGTCACTGTGTCAGGACTGGAGGGTTCATGCCTCCTGGACTGGTAGCGACCACAATGTTATTGCATTCAACATTGTATCGTCTTCAGATCCCACAAATCTTAATTGTAATTATGATTTTCCTCGTTACAAAACACAAAGTGCCGATTGGTAGCTCTTTGATTCCAAGTTAAGAGAAATTTTCACTGATGACAATATTGAACGTATGGGAGAACTGGATTTAAACTGGCAGTTGCGAGAGGTAATGAAACTTATTACTGAGGCTTGCGATGGAACTCTCCAAAAGAAAAAGCGACGAGGGAATTCTGTCCCGTGGTGGACTCAGGATCTTTCTGCTTTGCGAAGCAATCTAATGAATTCCAGGCGAGGTTACCAACGCGCAAACAGACCAAATGAGGAGATCGGACGCTTGCAGGAAATTCATAAAAGCAGACCAGAAGAACGTATTTCAATCTTATTTATAAAGAAAAGGTGTTTAGCATGGGAACGATTGGTAAAAATAAGTCTTCATGAAGACCCATGGGGTCTCCCATACAAACTGGTTGTTGAAAAGATACACCAGGCAGAGATCTTCTTATCCATATTAAATTCATATAATACTGAAACGCTTACATGGTCGGAGACAATGAATGCTATTCTGGACGAAATAATACATCAGGATGTTCAGTCTCCGGAAAATACCGAACAGACCATTTAACCTACGAAGGACCTTCATTTGAAGAAAATTTCAAGCGCGAGGAGATTGATGAGGCCATTTACTCCATGAAGGAGGGAAAATACCCGGATTTAGATTTGATGGCAGTTTCTGTCTTGAAAATAATTTGGAAAGTTTGTCCAAAACTGATTGAAAATCTACTTAAAATCTACTGTCTTAAAGAAGGTTCTTTTCCAAAATCGTGGAAGCAAGCGAATTTGAAAATATTATTGAAAAATCCTAACAAATCCATAAACCAGGAATCATCGTACCGTCCTATTGCCCTTCTGCCCGTTCCTGGGAACGAGCAGAAGGGCTTATTGTTGGAAAGACTTATTGTTGCAAGATTTCTAAATTATTACAATAGAAAAAATTTACATGTACTTAATCAATTCGGTTTTACTAAAGGAAAATCTACAGTAGATGCAATTAAACAAACTATGGATTTGGTCTCTACTTCAAGTACTAAATACGTTCGAGGCCTCTTCGTGGACTTGAAAGGGGCCTTTGACACCTTATGGTGGCAGAGTGTCCTGGCAAGGTTCCCAGGTCTCTGTCCCCATTTACAGAATTATCACCGACTACTTTCAGGACAGATGCTTTGTAGTCTCATCTGGACATTGCTCTGTATCAAGACCAGTTACTGGCGGCTGCCCTCAGGGATCCGTTCTCAGCCGTGTTTGCTGGAACATGGTCCTTGATGGGTGGCTGGTTAAAGAACATAAGCGTATTTCTAAAGTTGTATATGCAGAAGACCTTGTTGTTCTCATATATGGTATTTCCAGACTTCAATTGGAAGAACGTGGAAAAGATGTGTTGCTTGACTTAAATACTTGGTGTGTAACCCCCCCGAAACTAGAGATTTCCGTAATGAAAACCAAACAAATGCTCTTTAAAGGTAAGCTAAATTTACAGAAGAGACCACCAAACATAAGATCACACGACCAACCTATTAAAATTGTCCGTACGTAAAATACCTTGGTATCCTGAAAAAGGCCTCTGAGGTTGGATAAATTCATGTCTTGACGATAAATAAGCTCATACACCAAGCATTAATTGAAATAGCTCTTTACTGTGACTAGAATTTACAAATTAAAATAACATATTTACAATAATATTTAATATATAAAATAAAACTGCTATGATATACTCTATATAAGAATTAAAACTGTAATAAAATCATTATAATAAAATTACCTAAAATAAACTGGATTAAAAGCGATAAAACCTGTAGCTATCGGAAGCATCAGCTTTTCCTTCTTCAACAGTAATAAATCTTCTGGCAGCACTTCCTTGTATATGACAGGCTCACGGTATTTCACCACGTGGTTCCATCGGCGCATGGTCAGAACTGGAAGCGGAAATAGCTCGGAAGCGCGAAAAGCAAAACCGTTCATCCGTACTTGGGACAATAGTTTCAAATAGGGGATGTAAACGCATACCCTTGTCCCTATTTATGGTATTGTTGTCGGATGAACACATTCGCAGGCTCTCGAGCCATTTACGGTCCCAGAATCCATGCGCTCGATTTACAATAACCGCATCCCCTGGCGAGATTTCCCAATAATGCTCGGCCACCGCAGACTTGATATAAGCGGTTTTTATAGCATTTGAACGCTCACTCGGACGATCCTTTAACCACCGTTTTGTTTTGCCCACATAGCATTCCCCACAATCCGGACATTTTATCCTGTAAACAACTCCACTACTAAGGTCCTTTGCGATTGGATCTTTTACCTGGGACACAACTGTATGTAACCTCCGCCGGGGAAGCTGGCCACTGCGTGTTTAGAAACCCCGTAAAATTCTGTTAACCGCTCAGTAAGGCCCAGATAGTAAGGAATGTATGCGGTAGCCACAGGAACAAACGGTCCCCAAATTTGGACACTATTCCTTTGCTGTATCTGTCCACGATCTCTGGAGGTGTCCGCATTTTCTAAGGTCTGCTGTGACCCGTTTGATTTCACATTCTTTATCCTCAGAAGTGGTACAGTGTGACATTGCTCTATCTACTAGAGCTTTTATCACACCATTCTTACGTTGTCCAGCTTGTGCTGAACTGTGGTGGGTGTATTGACCTCTACACATTGGTTTTTTAAAAACCGAAGTCTTTAGCCTAGACATCAATACATCCAAAAATGCAAGGGTGCCACCTGTCTCCACCACTGAAGTAAACTATAAATTGGGAGAAGCTGTTCAGCCAATGAAGTGCATCCTCCTCGTCCCCTTTTTGGACCATGGTGAAAGTATCGTCAACGTACCTCTTCCATTTCTTCATGGGAAACTGGAAATCATCAAAAACTCTAGTTTCCAACTCTTCCATGGCCAGATTGGCCACGATGGCACTAATAGGAGAAGCCATGGCTGTACCATAAACATGTTTGTACATGATTCCTTTAAACACCATAGTGGTGCTGGACAGACAAAGTTCAACACCTCATCAAATGTCCTCTATACTTAAAGGCGATCTGTTAAACAAAGAGACACCGTTACTCAATGCCATTCACACACAATAAATTCCATGCTTAATAGGAATGCATGTAAATAATGACAACGTCAAAAGAAATCAGTCTCATTTTCATCTTATGTGGGTAAAACAAAACGGCGGTTAAAGGATCGTCTGGGGGAGCGTTTAAATGCTATAAAAACCGCTGATTATAACAAGTCTGCTGTGGGCGAGCATTATTGGGAGAGGAAGTATCAAATCTCCCCAGGGGATGCGGTTATTGTAGATCGAGCGCATCGATTCTGGGACCGTAAATGGCTCGAGAGCCTGAGAATGTGTTCATCCGACATTGTCCCTATTCAATACCATGAATAGGGACAAGGGTATGCGTTTGCATCCCCTATTTGAAACTATTGTCCCAAGTACGGATGAACGGTTTTGCTTTTCGCGCTCTCGAGCTATTTCCGCTTCCAGTTCTGACCATGCGCCGATGGAACCACGTGGTGAAATACCGTGAGCCCGTTATATACAAGGAAGTGCTGCCAGTGAGGAAGGAAGCTGATGCTTCTGAAAGCTACAGGTTTTATTTTAGGTAATTTTATTACAGTTAATTCTTATAAAGTGTATCATAGTAGTTTTATTTTATATATTAAATTTTATTGTAAATATGTTATTTTAATTCGTAAATTCTAGTGACAGTAAAGAGCTATTTCAATTAATGGTTGGTGTATGACCTTATTTATCTTCAAAATACCTTGGTGTAATGGTCGGTTTCGGTTCGTAGCCCATGCAAAATATGTACCGTACTCCCCAAAACAAAAGCACTGACTGCAGAATTAGTTAGAATTACAAGAAGTGCCTGGGGCCTTCTACATTAAAAATCTATTATGGAAGCATCTTTCTGCCTACAGTTTGCTATGCAGCAGGTGGAAGGGGGCACTGGTATTTGTAAATGTCTCGTAAAAAAGTATTTTGTGCAAACTCAATGGTTCTTTTTATTAGCGACATCGAGGGCATGTCGTACAATGTCGACATCAGGTACTAACGGGCAAACTGGCCATTCAGTTTGAAATAATATTTAACTACGTGCAGTATTATAGGCGGAAGGGTCTACCCGCTGTTATTGACCACTACACACTTAATCTAGAGTTGGCAATTAAGAAAGAATTCGGAATCAGTTCCTCGTAGATTGGCAGGAGGAATGGTCTAATGATACTAAGGGTAGAATAACTAATAAATTCGTGTCTAGGGTGATAGAATTAAGTAAATCAAATATACCTCGGTTTAACCCGGGCTTAAATTTAACGTTCTCGATTTGAGGCCGTGGAAGTCTCAATTTTAAATTGCATACTTTTGGCCTCGCGGCTTCATATTGCTGAAATCTCAAATTGGTTGCAGTATTTTGGTGTAGTCTATTATCTGACTTACTATTTTCTTGTTGCGAGATCACGATTTCTGACTCGCTAAATTGAAATTCAAATCACCGCGAAATTTTGTTTGATAGATATTGAGCCTTTTGTTGACAAATTTATATCTTAGGTTGTGATCAAATTTCAATCGAGTTGAGCCGTAGTGATGATGGGGATAAAGAGGTTACTCGATTATCACAAGACAGTGATTTCTGGTTTAACGTAGTTGTTGCTGCGTGTTCAGTGTAATGATTGGATGTTTTCAATTGCGTAAATTGCTTTCTTACTGGCTGGGGAAATCCCCATTAGCTAGTACCTTAACCTCTTGTCTTTTCTTCACTACGTGGTCTTGTGTTAATAATAATATCAAGAGTTAATGTTCATAGTTTTAACCAAGTCAATTGAAAATTATGTTTCGGTATCTGATTGTTGGTATCAGCTGTGAAACGTTCATTTTCTTGGTACTGCTGCCAAGTAGACAGTTCTTGTTCTACAAGATTAATCTAAAAGATTAATTTCTTAGTTTAAAAATTGACTGCCTTTTCCACTAATAACTTTACTCTTTTCTTCCTGCTTTGCTTCTTTTCTGGAGATGCCTATTTATCTCGTTCCCTCGCTTTCTATCCACTTTCCTCTCCCTCCATTTTCCATACTACCCTTCTGTATCCCTTTTCCTTTCTTTAAATACCTTGGCGCTCCCAGGCTTGCCTGATAGCCCCAATACGAGTCTCAGCTAGAAAGTGGAACGTGGTGCGCACAAATGTTTTCATCGAACACCCTGAAGCGCAATAAAGATTATTTCACCTTCTTTTCGTTCGTCGTTGTCAACCGCTGACCTCCGCATTTCTTTCAGGTGGTTCAAAAAGACGAAGCTGCCCTTCCCACGTTGCTACATCACCCTGATCGAATGTGCTCAGAAATTGTTCGCCCTCGGTGGTACCGCCAGAGCGTCGCGAGCCGACGACGACAGCCGCTTCGCACTTTCCAGCGTCTCGGACAACTATTACTACGAGTCCAGCTCCGCCCAGTGGATACGATTGATGCGCATGCCAGTCCCGTGTCATTCGGTCCTGGCCGCCACTGTCCGTAAGTGCAATCGACTCCTTTTAATCCTTCGGTTAATAATGTCATTGTTTTTTAAGGGCCGCGTGAGAAGTGGTCCGGCGATGGATGAATCCATCCCGCAGTCGTGGGTCGCCCGACGGTGGTTAACTTTCGTTTCTTTGCAGACAACACCATCTACGTGCTGAACGCCTTGAAGACGAGCGAGAACGAGGTCAACGAGATGGTGACAGAAATCCTCAGCTTCCGTCCCGAAGCACAGAAGTGGGAGGTGCTCGGCAGCCTCCCGGACGCCGGCTACGCCACTGCTGCCACGTCATTGCACTGCCAGTACGCCTACTGATCACCCTGCCCCGACTCGGAAGGGGGCTCTTTCGTCTCGAAATTCAACGGTCGTTTTCCGAAGGACTGACCGTCTTTTAAAGAAGTCCGGATTGAGCGGCGTCGTGCTGACCTTCGCCATTTCGGATCGTATTCGTCGTTCGTAAATTTCCGATTGTTTGTGTGTAACCCCAAAATAAATAAATATTGTTTATTGCGCAGATGACACGCGCACCCGCATCGTTCCCTTCGAGGGGGTTACATTACACCAAATAGCGCAGCCCACAACGGGTCAGGGCCTGCATCATCCACCTGCACATTTGGCAACGGCGCGTAAAGTGAGGGATTCTGTGGTGGGGGGAGGTGAACATTTCGTCACACTGATTGGATACACAAGAGATGAAGACGCAAAGCGAAAGTAATCGTAAGAGCGATTCTAATAAAAATGGGCAGTGGGACAACGCGGGTGGCAGTCCCGCAGAGAACCCAACGCGGCAGGAACAGAAGAAAAGACCATCCGAGATGTGTTTTCTCTCTGGAGTTGCTGCGTTTTGCGCAGTCTCATATCGTTATTTGTAATCTGTTTATTTTAACGGCGAGGTTGTGGCCCGACACAGCCTAACGGCAAGGCGGGCGTGCTAGAAATTAAAATGCACCATCAATGAGAATCGCGTTTGTTTCAAGAAGATGAATCGAGAGAAGGAATTTTACGGAAGGTGATGCGCGTGCGTTGAAGGCTGCCACAAGAGACGGATGAAAAATTATTTACTCGTGAGTTCGTCGTCCGCACTTCGTTTCCCAAAAGTTTTTACGAAAAAAGTTCGTTTACTTTTTTTGGGGTCCTGTCGAATCGAATTGTTGCCACGCTCTTACGCACCGACGAACTGGGACTGGAGGTCTCCTTTGGTGCGTGATCGTCGTCCTCGCAAATTCGCACGGGATCTGGCGAGAGCCTTACACACACTGGGCACGAGAGTTAATTTTTAAAATCGCAATATGGTACGTACATTACCACGTGTCCCCAGTTCCTTAAAAATGAATTAAGTAATGCTGTCCTACCTTCTTCCAGAAGGCGGGTCCAAGCAAAGCCACCCAATGCAGCCGCTGCCGAACCCCCGCTTTATTTTAAATCGGCATAGGCACACAAAAGGGAAGACGCACTCAAAGATCCTCGGAGTCCTCCACAAAAAGAAAAAAAAAAAAATCCGTGAAACGGAGTGGAAACCCATCTTGAGACGATGAAGGACTCAATCGCGGCCGAATTCAAACGAGAATTCACTTTTTTTCTTTAACTCATGTGGATTGTTATGCAAATCACGAGGAATGGCCGTTTTATGCAAATTGGAAATATTTTATTTCTCTTCTCACGAAGTGAATCTTAAGGACTGTACATTTCTGACCCTTCTTCGCACTCCTCTTCTCAAGTATACAAAGAACGTCCCACTTCTTCCCTCAGGAAAAGAACGTCTTGGGGGAGGGGCACCTTACGTTCCTGTACGTAGCGGAATTGTGGTTTAAATAAGTCGCATCTCACGCCCAAACAGGTTCGTTTCGCCAAGGAGAAAAACTCATCATCGGCAAAGTCCCATCCACGCACGGCATTCTGGGATTCCTACGAGACAAAAAAAAATTAAATAAAAATAAATAATTTTTAAATCAAAATTATCATCCTTCAAATACTATAAAAAAATGTCACATCAGCTTTTATTAGGAAAAAAAAAAATGTAAGGATTCGCACCAGAAAAGATATTTTCATAAAATCTTATCCACCCAATTTTATTAAACCAAAGTTTAATTTGAAGCGTGGTAACGAAAAGTGGCAACAACACACACAAAGAATAAAAGCATCAAAACAAAATATAAAAGCGCCGAGAAACTTTAGGGTCAACGTGCCCTGTTTAGAACTACGAAGATAACAGTTTGGAATTCCATCAGAGAAGATTTCCATCACAGAACATTATCACCACACCCTTTTGGCATCTCTCATAATGTGGATATAACTTCGCAACTCAGATGGCTTGTTGTATTACCTGGGTACCTGCCCGCCCACTGATGACGAAGCCAAGCAGCTTCGAAACGATCGTCTGGATGGTGGTACAGCTGAAAATAAATAACAGTAGTCTTCTCTACTAGAGAAGCGTTATTTATTTGAAGTAATTCAATAGTAGCTATCTCGTTGTGAAGGCAACCACATTACGAGATACAATTAAAACGATGCCTTCTACGCTACAATCGTAGCTCAAATCTATGGGTTAACTATGGTGTATTTACACTGATATTATCAGAGAAGATGTACAGCATCGGACCATGCAGGTGGTGAACGGGGACTGAGAGAAGTAGGTTGCGGAGGGGGAGATCTCATCACCTGAGCCATAGGCGGAAACCCTGCGACAATGCCTGATGTATACAATCTGTTGTAAGCAGACATTGGTGAAGACGGAATTGTCTGAAGCCACACTTTCTCAATGCACAAAAGATCTCGTAAAATATGCGCCAATATAAAAGAAATCTCGTTGTAGAGAACAAACCTCTTTGTATAAGTAAAACTCTTCACATAAACAAAAATCCCAGAATAATTTGAGCCTCATTGTAAACACTTCAGAAGCAAATTGCGACACTTCTGCAAATTTTGAAAGTCTCGATAGCTCGACGAGATTCAAGCACACCAACTTATTGGAACTTCCACTGTCGGTAATTTTCGCAATGAGCGGTGGACGTGTCCATCGTCGTTGACAGCTGCAGGCTTCATCTTTAACAAGTCCAAGTTGCTGAAGCCTAGCTCTCAACCCATAACCCGTGACAACCACGGTAGAAAATAATCGCGGATACTGCCAATTTCGTGCTTTTTGCACGAGAGCCACCGAAGCACGAGTAGCCCGGTCCTTGTGTCGGGCTTGTCCAAAACGATGAGCAAAGGTGGTCGTACGTTGCCCCAATTATAAATACCTTGCCAGCAATGATGATTATTTATTTTGTTTAAATTAGAGAAGACTGAACTAGATGGCGCATTGCGGCCTAGCAGCTTATGCAACTGAGTTAATGTTTCCACGAAACCATAAAGAGGACTTCCAGACATCAAACTGGAAAATTTCTTATTTTAACAATGGAAAAACATCCATCATCCTTGGAGTTGGTACGGGAAAGGTGGTGGGGACCCTGGTCTGACGGCAACTGGTTCCTACAATAAGAAAGTGGCACCACATGCAAAACAAAATTCAAAAGTAATGCAAACAAAAAAAATACACTAAATTAATCAATGTTTAAATCTATTAAAGCATGAATTAATGGGAAAAAGTGTTTGGGACCAATTCAATAACACGCAAGCAGAAATGCTTCCACGAGATTTGAGCACACCTTCTTCAGAGCCAAGAAAGGTTTTATTCTAAAGACGCTACCACTGCTGAAGCATGGATGGAAATCTTCCGAGCTTCTTCTTCCTTTTCATTTGGAGAGAAATCTGGGGGATCCAAATCGATTAGATGATTGCTGCAGATATTCAACTGCAGTGACTGATCGAGCATCATCGAGATGATGTAAGCAGGTGCCATTTTCCCTTTTCTGTTGACGTTCCTTTCTAGGTAATCACGATTATCTATAGGGAATCAACCGATTCACCTCCAAAAACTATTCGTGGCGAGGTCTTCACGATAAAACCTTAACCGATGTTTGCCAGTTTTTAGAAGTGCTGCGACGCTGTTCGCGGCTTATTAATTTCTCCCCACAAAATGTCGCTGTTTAAGCTTTCAAAATGCATGAAGCGTTGCGATTTCCCTCGCACCTTTTCGCGCGGAATTAGAACTTACTGATGTACCATCGAATATTCCCGATTTCTCACAATTGCCCTAAAACATACTACAGTTGATTACTGACATCACATCTAGAATATCATTTCAGAAATCAGGACTTAACGAAATCAGGACTTAACGAAATCGAGACGCATCAACCTTGGCTACACTTCTGTTTAAATTCTTTCTTTGAAGAATGTGGCATGACTTAAACTCCGATCACCAATAGGCCATGTACGTCTCCTGCAACGAATATGCGACCTGTCCGCAGAAAGGTTCCCTTCCCGGATTCATTTGCTTCAAAAATGCGAGAAATGTGCCACAGAAAATTGACCCGATTGAGGTAATCCTCTTTGCAAACTAAATCGACATTCTATCCATCACCGAGAGGTGGCTAGAACCTGATCAGGAGTGCACTGTGCTCCACCTGCAAGTTTAAGTCGAGTTTACCTCAAGAGGATATAGGCAGGACAGTGGGGTCGCAACCTTTTTAATCAGCCAATATTTCATTTAATAAATAATCAGCGAAGTGAGTCTACTAATTTTGAAGAACTGATTTTAATCCTCGCTCTCAATAAAGCCATTACTATTGATGTTTGCGCCATGTCCAACCCTGTACTACCTCACTCTATCTAATCGCTGCTTTTTTTTTTTAAATTAATTAATTTATTTTATTACTATTATTTTTTATTATTATTTTTTTAATTTTATTATTTTATTTTTTATTTATTTATTTTTTTTATTATTTTATTTTATTATTATTTTTTTATTTATTTTTTTTTATTTTTATTTATTATTATTTTTTTTTTACTTGGTCTCCGCTCAGGAAGCTCAGGCGACCTTGACGGAGACTAGCCAGAGAATAATGGGCAGCCTGGCTACCTCCTAGTGGTGTGTGCGGGCAACGTTGGGTTCCACCAGGGGCCCTGCGGCCAAATGCCAGGACACACAACAGAACCCAACACAAAACTACACACTCAACACACTACACTTTTTCTGGCATTTACAGTGTTCTGTATTTCTTCACAGTGTACATATGGCGCAGATGTGGGAAACCACAGGTGGCGCCCGACCCTAACACTATGCACACTATGGACCAATGCAAAGACAAAGATTGAAACTTGGACTCGGACTTTGAAGATTGCATCTTATGATGCCATATAGCGCCCCGGCTCTGTCTAGCCTGTTTTTTATTCCTCTTTCCCTAGCAGGGGGGAGGGGACGGCCTGCTGTCGCCTCCCCCTCCTGCCACCCCTCTTTCTCCTCTGGTGGGGCATGGGCATGCCCACTATTTCAACAGGGGTCATCTTCCCTATAGACCCCTTACTTCCAATTTCCAACCCCTCCAGTCTTCCACCTCCCCTCCCATCTCTTTACAACAGCGCCTGCCCCACACGTCCAAATTTAAAACACCAAAATTCATGCCCGACCTATTAGGAAATATTATTACCTCCAGCGCTTATCCCTTATAGCCCCTCTAAGTTGCGTGTAATGTACCATCTGTGCCCAAAAGAAAAGAAGAATTTTTTTTTTTTTTTTTTTTTTTTAAGGTCCTAGCCACTGAAATCTCAGGAAAATAGGTGGTAGGACCTGCCAGAGCAAACATTAAGGGAACACCTGGCTGGCCTCCACGTGGCGGAGTATGTAAACGACAGGTCCCATCTGGGGCCTGGCGGCTAACAAGCCAGAGGAACAATGGGCACAACATATTACACAATACATGACCCACACACTTTTAAACCTCTGGCCTTGACAGCGTACTGTCCTCGATACAAAGAACATACGCGGAGATGGGGTAAATCCCTGCTGCCGTTAGACCCAAAAAATACTCTGTACATCAATGTCCACTCGGGTAATTAACATTAAAGTTGGATCTTGAATTACCTCCATCCATCCGCAGTCCATGCTGTGATTGGCAACTTCAACCTTCAAACTCGGCGTGATTATCCAAGGGAGCGCCTGATTTAACATATGAAATCTGCTGAAATCCTCCAGATCAATGACAGGCCCACTAGAGGAACCAATCAGCTCGACCTTCTCTTCTCATCCACACAATGCACATTGTTTGACTCCAGAAACATCTTTTAACTCCGATCATGACCCGCTTGTTTGTTTCCCAAATTTCACTGCCTCCGTGCAAAGGGACTGTCCATAAGTCGAGCAAAACTTCCACAATCACAGGCCCGATTTTTTTTTTAAATAGTGAACTACAGTAGTTAAAATAAATTCAAAGAGGAACTAGAGAAACTATTGGGGTGAAACGGGAGGTGTCCGTTTTTTTTTTTTTTTTCCCTCCTTTATATGGCAGCTACACACATTCCTTGGCATCGTAGAAGAGTGTGAAGTCACATTTGCAACAGCCATTCTAACAAACTGGATTAATAATGTTGAAAATTTTACATCTCCAAGAATTCTCCAATTCACCGTTAAGCGACTAGCCCATTATTATTCAACTACTCCTGTCTCTCTACAATGACCGTGAAGACTCGTTCGTTTCCAATTGAGTCGAACAGCTATAGCGTTAGGCCTATACCCAAGAAGATCCGTAATCAGTCGCTAATTAAACTCGATTCAATGGGGGTACCTCGACTCTACGAGCTAATCTCTAAAGCCCCAAACGCTTCTGAATTTATTAAAAAAAAAAATGCTACTACCAGTCCTCACCAAATAGATTCTTGCAGATGGGCCTTGCCAGATTTATTGGGCTCTCTCAGAGTGGTCAACGACTATAAATCTCCTCGCAACCACAAATGCCTTATTATCAGCGTTCGAGAGCAATCGGGAATTAATCATAACTTACTTAGATATAGAGGCTGCTTTTGATCCTGTGAATGTTTCTTCTCTATTGTGGCTTTTAGAATCATATGAAAGGAAACATCGTGTGTTTTCTGCCTGATCCCCTTGGCAAGAGGTTGTTTCAACTTAACATAGGAGGAAGATGCTACAGGGAGACTATTACCGCTGGAATCCCCATCCGGATTGTTATTTACAGCAATTATAGCTCTACTGGTGCGGAATAATCGATAAATCATCTCCTACGCCAATGACCTTAGAATATAAAAAAATTTTAAAAAACTGGATCCAGTTGGGCCCAGTCCCAACCGCATCCTGACCACTAACTACATCAATAATAGTCTAATGAAAATTGAATTCTTTTTTCGGCCTGACGATCAATCTCGAAAAGACGAAGATATTGATATTCTCACCGAGGAGCAATCCCACAGTGACCTCTCCAACTTTTGGTAACACCCAAAGCCTGTTGTAGCTGCGCACTCTGACTTGAACGCAATGTCCGACCGTAAACTCCTTTTCAGTATTCAGCTGGATAACCTGATCTCGAGGGCCTCGAGTCTGCTTTGAATAACAGAACAAAATCTGCTCCATATTAAACAGCCTGGAATTATTAAGGAACATGTCAGAAGCATTGCCTACCCACCATTATTGTGCGTTTTTTTCTACTGTATGAGTTTCGGCCACCCCGACGACCATGCATCTGAATTTGCTACTGAAGTGGCAAGTTGGAAATCTAACCTTCCTCCGTCTCCCAAAAACGGGACAGCATTATCAAATTCAATGGGGGTACCTCGACTCTATGGGCCAACAGCAAACTCCACCTTCCCCCAGCTCTCAGATCAACGCAGTTAGCAGAAGCTCTTCAACTACGCAGGCTCCGGTCCTACATCGCAGAAAGAAGGCTGCTGTTCACCATCAAGATGGCCACCGGTAAAATTACAGAGCCGAACTTCTGGGATCACTGCTCTTGGCGCATTCCTCCCCCTTATCTCCGGTCTTCAGCACAGCTGCTAGCAAACCGTAACCGGCTAGTACTAACCGACAGATTCCTGCCAAAGCAAATGCTGCCCTCACTGCAAGCCATCGACGGGGGCCTCCAAGAAGTGGTCAATAATAAAAAATACAGTAAGGGTATCCTCGTCGAACTGAAAATGTAAAACTGTGCTTTGTTAATAATCTGATTTATCTTTTTTTCTCATGTGTATCTCTTTTGTAAATATGTTTTGTTAACCCCTGGCACCACCATGCCGTGACGGGACTAATTGTATGTCTATCATTGCTGCAATTAAAGATTCTTTTCTATTCTATTCTATAATTCATTCCCAGAGGTTGATTATGAAGGAGAAAGTGGCTGAGGGACTAATTTTAAGCTCCACCACTGTAAATCCCATTTGAATCTATATGGGATTCATGCTGCTGGATTATTCCTCTCCCATCTTTGAGGACTACTCCACGACTGACTCCCAAGGACTTGAGACTTTTCCTGATGGCCCGTTTCTGCCTCTTTCAAATGCTGTCTCGGGTCTAAGAAGTTGATGCTGACCTTCATAAATTTGCAAATGAGAAAATATATAGAAAGGAAGGAAGTGCTTTCCACGCGACGGCAACAGTCGGACTAAGCACTGTCGTGTCTTTTTTTTTCCCCTTTTCTTTTAGTCAGACTTGCAAACATCTCTGGTTTCGGCGATGATGATACTTCCCAAACGGAATAAGGATGACGACGAGTTCTCATGTTTATTGAGTTTATAAAGACATTCGAATGAATTACAAACTATAGGGGAGGAGAGTTTTCCTCTCTCTGTGTTTGCGATTTTTATCCCCTTTTCGTCTACTTTAATATAAGACGCTTTGGATTTAAATCGATATCTTTATTGCATTCAGTGACTGGTTCGTGGATGCAATGCCCGTTACAGCGACAATGGTTTAACATAAAGTCGACCAAAACAGGAAAAAATACAAAAAACAAATGTAAAGATAAAACGAATAATTACATATTTAAAAATTATATAATACGGGAAATGAAAGAGCTTTTTTTTTTTTTTTTTCTGCTACACACTGCGCGATGAAAAGACGATGGCAGTCACTCGGCTGAAGACGAAAGCTGTTCCCTCGTGACGATGCGTCTTCTGTACGATTTGTCCTCTAACCACTTCTTGTAGTCCACGTCCATCTCCTGGATGTTGTGGAACGGTTCTATAGGCAGGAATCTCTCGCCTATCCTGAGCTTCCACGCCCCAGACGACAGAGAGGGGAGAGCTCTTAAGGGTTTCGGGGGATCCTCCGATTGCACATCTGCCAAAAACTTGGCGTATTGATTTCACCAGCTATCATTTTAATTAATTCGCAAATACCCTTTTTACTGCACTCCTTTATATGCATTTTCCTTTCTTTGTCTTAAGCATGCAAGTTCCGTGACGCAGCGGGTAGACTGCGACAACCCTTCTGAAGTCGTGTAATTTTCATATTGCAATGAAGATTCTCTCTCACTTAATACGAGGGAAAAAAATCTTACCATTCCGCAGCACGGATAAATGCGACTTGCTGGATGGCGTCGACGTTGGAGTTGTCACAAAGCACGCGAGACAACGTCACCTTCCGAATTTCTGCCAGCTGATCTGCAATGAAAGAAAGCGTCGCAGATGAAAAAGAAAACATGTAAATGAAGAATATGAACGGCGCCAATGTGGCTGCATTTAAAATGTTCATTAAACTAAAAAGGTAATCAGTTTTCAGTGGTATTAAAATGATATTAATTCGCACTGCACATACTTTGAATATATATATATATATATATATATATATTTTTTTTTTTTTTTTTTTTTTAGGTCCTAGCTACTGAAATCTCAGGAAATTAGGTGGCAGGACCTGCCAGAGTAAATATTTCAATACTAGTGTACCCGATCTGCCTCCACGAGGCATAGTGTGGACAACGTTAGGCCCCAGCAGGGGTCTAGCGGCTAAATGGCCAGAAGAACAACGAAACACAACACTAGACTCATACAATATCCATACACTTTTAAATCTCTGGCCTTTACAGTGAATTGTTACATCCACAATGAAAGCAACGCGGAGATGGGGGAAACCCCTGGTGCCGTTAGACACGAACACACTATACACATACTTTGAATTTAATGTTGAATGATGCGGCAAAAATATCTTTTGAGAGAATTTATTTCTTTGGGACTTTTATTTTTTCCCCTTTTAGTACTAAACGGTGAGCAATACTAAAAAACAAAAGTTTCAAATCTTTCTCTGAAACTTTTGTCCGCAGCCAAAGCAAAAATAAATGTATTTTCGTTATATTTTATTTTTAACATATTTACTTCATGTATCATAATACGTTATTTCGTGTTTAAAAAATAAAATTTTAAATATAATTTTGGAAATATATTAAATTCCCAAAATAAAAAACAAATTGATATAAGAAAAATGACCGTATGGGGAGAGGGTAGGGGCGGCAATAATAAGTTCACACCAGGGCGACTATATAGTCTGGCGCGGCCCTGTTTAGATTCGTTTCCCTAGGTTTATCTTCCCATTCATTTGAAACTTGGCCCCCCTCAGAACATCCTGCTAATATGATCTGTTGCGCCAACAAAGAATTGTTGAGGGGAGTGCAAGAATTACTTCGACCAATATCATCACACAAACACGTGTCTTTATTACCATTCTCCCCATACAACCAGCAGTTTTCCTGAACCCTTAGGACAGTGGTTTCAACCTGGGTGCCACGTAATTTGAGTTTAAGTTACTTAAACTTCTTTTTTAATTTATATATTTACTTCGTTATAAATATTCCACTTAATATCTGATAATCACAGAATGCACAAAAACATCTCACTGAAAAGTTTGGTGAACCAAAGTGTTCAAATACCTTCCACTGTCCGGTGGTACCTTTTTAATTTTGTGGTGATCTAAAAGTGGTCTTTATTTAGTACCTCTACATAAAGAATACAATTATTACCTCAGTACTGCATATATAATTTCTATTATGAATTGTAATTTTCTTTATAATTATATAATATTAGAATAACTATCATATGACATTTCTTTAAATATATATATATATATATATATATATATATATATATATATAGAGAGAGAGAGAGAGAGAGAGAGAGAGAGAGAGAGAGAGAGAGAGAGAGAGAGAATCGGATCTAACAGGCAGAAATTTGAGTAGGGGTGGGTGCCACAAATTAAAATTAGTTGTTTAAGGGTGCCATTATTAAAAAAACGTCGAAAACCAGTGCCTTAGGGTATCCTCTGTGATAGTGTACATAGTGTTTGGGGAGGGTCTGCACCAGTTGTTTCCCACAATTGCGCACTCTCGATGATACTGGCAAAATCCCTTGCCAGGAAAATCAGGAAGCCCGCAGTTTTATTTCTCACATCACGTGACAAATAAAAACTTCCCGATTTTCAAACAAGCCGTAAGATGTTCTGTCAATAATCAAATTGCCAACAAGATTCATTAAGTTATTCAAGATTCATTAGAAGAATTATTTGAAGGAATTCTTTTAAGTCTGGAAGCGTTACTTACTTTCTGAGAAGGAGGACTCCAAACCGCCGTTTTCATACCAGAATCGATCTCCGAACTTCAGTCGATGGAACTGTTCGGCAACGATGCAAGCGAAGGTGGGTCCCAGAGTGGCGTCGGGTAGGGGATTCTCCGCGATACCAGCCGGAAACAAATCGATGTCATCTACGCTCCTGTGGGAGGATAAATACCCTCTTTAAGAAACGAAGACAAACTTAAAAAGTACGCGATTTGGGAAAATTTAAAACAAGTACTTTGTACCTCGCGCCACTCAAGTTTGGGGTCTCTTCAGACATGCGCACCGAGACAGTTGTTGTTATGATAGTGTTTTAGAAGCATCAAAGACAAAGGCCACGTTGCTCCGCATATATTGTCTGTAAATTGCTTGTTCTGCTGTCGATTTTATGTTTTGGTGGACGAAAAATCCAAGTTTCCGGGATAAAAAACCGTGTTACATCGCCTGAGACCGACTAAATCAGCCACGTGGTGAAAAAGACCCATAAAAATTCCTCACGTCATCGACGGGATTCGAACTCCAGTCTTTTCCACCCAGTGTGCAAAAGATGGCGATTCTTCTAGCTCTGCCACCCACGGTGGCAACTACAACAGTTTACCAATTTTGATATCGTGCCCCACGTGATACCGAAGCAAACGCCAATAAGAACCTTGTGGAGAATCAGTGACCACCTGAATCGGCACATAACACCCGCATTATATCGACAGCAATGGTACAACATTGGAGGCCATCCACACAGCAGTGTATTGTGCTGCGGTAGCAACCACAAGGATTAAGGGAAGAGAAGCGAGAGACCAGCAGCAGAAGAACAGACGGAACAGCCAGCTTGGGAAAGAAGCATTAACATAGCTACACGTTTTCGGCCCGGAATCAAAAATTTAATTTAACTTAATTAAGTAGGGTCCCGAACACGTTCGGGACCTTACTTAATTAATAAAAATTGCAAAAAGAGGAGACAGCCAAATACGCCGGGCCCGGAGGCAATTGCCTTGCTTGCCTACATGGTAGCTACACCACTGGAAAGAAGATTTCAGAAGAAGACAGAAGAATTAAGAGCCAAGATAGACCAATTGACTCAGTCCCAACGAGGTCATAGGAGTAAGAAATGGATTTCAAAAGTGAAGAGCATCCTCAAGAGAGACAGCGTCCACAAATCATAGAATAGGAGAATACTTGGACACACTGAAGCAGAACCTCCTCGCACTCAGCAAGAGACTACACACCTATACAAAGAGCTCCAAAAGGAAAATAAACAACCGAATCTTCGATGATGACCAAGAGCCTTCCTACAGGAAACTGGGTGAGGATGAGAAAGCAGGAAACGGACCACCCAAGAAGAAGACGATCGAGGAGTTCTGGGGAAATATCTGGAGCAGTGAAGTAAGACATAACAGCAGAGCACTCTAGATAGAAGTAGAACGCAAGAAAACCAAGGACATACAAGAGATGAGATGGTGGGAGATTCGGGAAGAAGTGAAACAGATGATCAAGAACTCTCACAACTGGCGAACTGAAGGAATAGATAACGTCCACAACTTCTGCTACAAGAAGCTCACTTGCACACACAAGCACCTGGCAGAGCAGTTCACCAGAATGATAAGGCACCCAGAGACAATCCCAAAGTTTCTCACTCAAGGAAATCACATATCTGAAGCCTAAAGACGAAGATACAAGAAACCCGGCAAAATATAGGCCAATCACCTGCCTCCCAACAATCTACAAGATCCTGACAGCTGCATAACCAGGAAGATATCAGAACACTTGGAGAGCCAGAACATAATGGTTGAACAGCAGAAAGGATGCAAGGAGCAATTAACCATTGATGCTGCGGTTGCGGAGCAAGGCTAAAAGAAGTGCCGCAACATGTACACAGCCTACATCGATTACCGCAAGGCCTTCGACTCCGTGCCTCATAGTTGGCTAATAGAGGCGCTGAACATCTACAAAGTGAATCCGATAGTGACAAACTCCCTAGGAGAAACGATGGCGAAATGGAGTACCACCAATAAGGTCGAAAACATCACAACCAGGCCAATCCCAATCAGGAGAGGAATCTTTCTGTCAGGCTAGCACTTAACCCTCTACCTACCATGCTCAACAACGCAAGTACGGATATAACCTCAAAGAAGGAAGAAAGAACCTGATGTACATGAATGACATCAAGCTCTACGCGGAAACCGAGAAGCACCTTCAGCAACTACTCCAGATCACCAAAGAATTGAGCAATAACATTAGGATGGATTTTGTCTAGACCCACGCAATCGGTGGGTCTAAACAAATGCAAGACCCACCGATTGCGTCAGGGAAAATTAGTCAACCGAAACTACCAGCTGCAGAGTGGTAAAGAGATCGAAGCCATGTCATAGGGAACGGCCTACAAATACTTGGGGATGTTGCAGGCTCAGCAGTCACAACACAAGGAAATTAAGGCCTGCCTGACCAAAAAATACCATCAGAGACTCAGAAGCCTGTTGAAAGCGAAGCTGAATAGAGGGAACACAGTTCAAGTCATAAACACCTATGCAGTCCCAGTGCTAACATAAACCTTCGGGGTCACAGATTGGACTAACACCGAGCTGGAGGATATCATGAGAAGGACAAGGACAATGATGACCAAGAGCCGCCAACACTACGCGAGAGCTGCCGTGGAGAGACTGACAATTGCCCGGAAGAAAGAGGAAGGGGCCTGATAGACCTCGTTGAGCAACAGAAGACAACGATAGTAACCTGAAGATTACTTCCAGAAACAGACAGTAGCACTCCACAAGGAAGATGGACAAGCGGTATACCCCACTCAACCTAAGCGAGGAGCCCCCGCAACAAGGAGGTATAAACGAAGCTAGAGAGATGGGCAGAGAAGACACTCCACTGCAGATACTACAATGATCTCCATCAAGACCACAGAGATAAAATTGCTTCCAATGAACGGCTCACGAGTGGGACGCTCTTCCCTAAGACTGAAGGATTCATGCTCGCCATCCAAGACCAGGTAATCAGCACCAGGAACTATAGAAAATACATTGGCAAGGAGCCTGCAGTGTTCGATGACACATGTCGATCGATGATGCCACCTGGCCTCAGAAACGATCCAACACATGACCGCGGGGTGCAAGGTGATCCAGACTGAGTACACTCATAGACACGACCAGGTAGCCAAGATAATACGTCAGAAGCTAGAATGGAAATACCCAGTTGATCAAGGAAAGTGTACAATAGTACAAGTCTGAACCCCAGGCAGCACTAGAGACCCCAACCCACAAGCTGTACTGAAACTGCGCCATAATAACGGATAGGACAATCCCGCACAACAGACCGGACATAACCCTTGTGGACAAGAAGGAAAAGGCTACCTATCTCATTGACATAGTGGTACCCAACACTGGCAACCTGCAGAAAACCCATGGGGGAAAAAAATCAGGAAGTACACGAACCTAAGACAGGAGATCAAAGATGTGGCATATGACCATCCCGATCATCGTGTCAACCACAGGTATGGCGCAAAACACTCTACATAGCAGCCCACCAACAATAGGTCACCCAGCAAACACCTACAAGGAACTCCAGAAAGTCGCAATCCTGAAAACCTGTAGGATTGTTAGAGAGTTCTTCGACTAACAGTAACACCAGACATAACAACCACCCTGTGTACTTGGTAGCATACCCGTCACGAGGTGGAACCCCCCCCAATCAGGGAGAAATAATATAAGAGCAACAATAATAATCGTAATTAGCGCAGTGGTTACGACGCCGGACCAGCAATATCATGAATACCAGTTGGAATTCCGACGCGAAAGACAAAAAAAATAGCCGTTGGAACTACGGCTTTTTTTTTTTTCCCGTTAGGGACGAAAGAAATCTGTTATTCCACGTGCTTTCGGAAATAACCGATTGCTGCGCCAATGGGATATACTAATAAGGTTGAATTGATGGCCGAAGGGTGGGACATCTAGTGGCGCTCCTAACAACTACCAACCCGCACTGAACGCTTAAGTTAAACAGGTAACCACCAGAGCCAGATGAAAATGAGAAGTAGAAGTATTAAACACCCTACATCGAGTGTGGCGTAGGATAAAGTCATTCATGTCCAGGCAAAGGCGTCAGTGGTTCGAAAAGTCTTCCGAGGACGACAGTGAAGTAAGTGGTGCTGTCCCTGGCATGGCTACCACAAAAGAAGAGCAAGAACACCCAGCCTGGAAATGCTTCCTTCACAATTTCTTCCAGGTGAGCGACCAACTACAAAGAATATGAACACAACCGAACCAGAACTCGAAGAGGAACGCCAAGTACAAGAACCCGGAGAAAGATGAATTGGAAACAGGCGAGGTTGCGATATTCAGAATAGAAGAAGAGTGGAAGAAGGCCCTGGCAGAATCCGAAGGAATGGACTCCACAAAAGACCCATACCCTACTGAAGCAGAGACCGAACAGAATACTGTGCCAAATCAAAGCCCACCTCAATCGGCGAATAATAACGGATTACCCAAACAACAACGAAGTAACACCAGATACTGTCCGCACAGCCATATACGGTGTCGCTGTAGCAGCCGCTAGGATGAAAGGAAGAGAAACCAGAGACCAACATGACACAAAACGCAAAGACAAGGAATCATCAGCCTGGGAAAGAAGGCTACAGCACAAGACAAAAGGGATAAGAGTGAAGATAGGTCAACTGACTAAGTAGCAAGTGAAGGCCATCCTCAAGGAAAACAGCGTCCACAGCACACACAAGACCTTTAATCAGAGGATTGAAAAATGCCTTGACACCCTCAAGAAAAACCAACTGGCACTTACCAGGAGACTTCGTCGTTACAGGGAGAAGTGCTCACAGGAGAGCCTTCTACAGGAAAATCGGACAAGACGAAGCAACATATTTCCTCGACCAGAAGGCACTCGAAGAGTTCTGTGGTAACCTGTGAATGAGCGAAGTTAGTCATAATGACCGTGTCCTCCTGGATAGATAAAGCAAGGAAGAAAACCCAAGCCCATAAATGAGATGGCAGATTCGGGAGGAAGAATTACAACAGTTTATCAGGAAATCCCATAACCGGCGAACCCAGGAACAATTAACATCCACAGCTACTACTGGTACAAAAAAGTTAATCTGCAGATACACAGTGGATCAATTCACCGTGATAAGGTACCCAGACAAAGTCACAAAGTAATTTGATCCAATAAGTCACCTGTGTGAAGGCGAAGAACAAAGACACCACAAACCAGCGAAGTAAATAAATAAATAAATTTTCTGTTTATACTCCGGGACGACCAAACGGTCAGAGGAGTTCACAAATAGACAGAATACAAGAAACAGCACCGTATTCAGCAGTCACGGACTTGAATCCCGGTCACTCAAGGCACGTGTACTTATGCACCCGCGCGCCTGACCACTAGGCTACGGCCGAAGTATGGTTCTGTCCATAACTAAGCAACTATTCGCCCTTTCTTGACCTGTTCCCGAACAATGTACAAGATCCTGACCAACTGCATAACTAAGCAACATCAACCCACTTGAAGAGATAGAACATCGTGACCGAGCAGCAGAAGGGAAGTAAGCGGATGAGCAAACGATGCAAGGAGCAATTGATCAAATCGCAACCAGACCGATCCCTATTAGGAAAAGAATCTTCCACGGAGATGCCCTCAGGCCACTATGGTTCTGTCCATAATAATAATAAACCACAGTTTCTAAAAGATCGGATGTTTTCGTACATCAGCATAGCTATCTAAGGCAGGGGTACTAAAAAACCTAAACTGTTTATTTGGGTCACCCAGAATGTTATTTCAACTACCCATGTGTATTGTGTCTGTAAATTGGGTCGATTTGCCTGCTTTGGTGAACCCAGTTTTTCCGGGAGGGGGGACTCCTTGCTATCTACGCCTGAGACCGACTAACTCAGCCACGGAGTGAGAAAAGCCCATAAACCTCCCTCGCGTGATCGACGGGATTCGAACCCGGGCCTTTTCCACCCGGGGTATGGAGGACGGTAACGATACCGCTTTGCTACTGTGCACACAAGCCAGGAGTACGCAGTTTTTAGTGAGACCACTGAAGAAAGTTCTTGTTCCTTGATGAAAGCGGGGTCAACGAAAACCTTTGAAACAGTGGCAGGACGCCATAGTTCATTTGCAATTGGCGAAACCAATTTACTAAAAAAAAAAAAAAAAAAAAAAAAAAAAAAAAAAAAACAAGAATACTGGTGGCGCTGCTTCTGGTCCAATTTATATTTTACCGATTTTGCAAGTGGGTTATTTTTACAAAAAGGTACCGATAAAAATACGTAAAAACAGAAATATCAAAGGGCTGCAAACTGGATTTTAACTCGGCTGGATTAAACTTTTTTTTTTTTTTTTTAATTCTTCAGCCAGCTCATTTTAGTGTCAGTTCCTTCTTCAGCACACAAGTCGGCCATCGTGTTGACATTCCTTCCCTATCCCCCGATGCCTTTTATATCCTGACGGGATTGTCTCCTTCCTACTCTTCTTTTAAATTACCTAAATTTGCCTAGAAATAGTTGCGATGAGGGTGCAAAACGTGCGCCAGAAGACTCATGTCACGTTGCAGTGTGATTTTCAGAGCTTCTCGAGCATTTCACTACTCACAATCCTCTCGTAATCTGAGAGTTTTTTGCTTTTATTTTTTCTCAAAAAGTTGAACTGTGCGTATCACATTTTAACGCCAGTCCATGCGTCTTTCAGTTTGGTTCACGGATCCTTCAAATGCCAAGCTCAGCAGCAGCTTGCGGATTTCACGTCCAAAAGAAATTCCTGCGTCGGTGGGAATTTCCTTCTATATTCGGGGCTTCATTAACTGACTCATTAAACCCAGCTTCATATTCAAAGGGGCTTCGTTTCGATCTACTGTTGGCTTGTCTTTAACGTTCTTTGAACTTTGGTCACAGGCTGTCTCGGTGGTCACAATCTCCTTTCCCAATGTTCACTTCTTGCTCGACTACCTCGGGGTAGTGGGAAGCAAGAAGCACAGAAAGCAAAACATTATTCCCGGAAATGTGGTAAAAACCGCGTCACTGGCCGACTAGCAGACTAATAAGTTTATAATCTCCGCAATAGCCAACCATTAGAATCAATGTACTGAATTACCTTGTCTTGTGGTACCGTAGTTCAGCCCCAAGTAGTGGGGGGGGGGAGGTACTGGCCTTAAAGCTAAAGTAATATTTTTGGGGTGCACAATGCTCTGGTTGTTCTTCGCGTTATAATCTGCTCATTTAAAAACCAAAGTAGTGGTCACTGATGCGATCCTGTGGTTCCCTCGACACGATGGGACAAGCAAATGTCATCGCTTTCCTTTTACCACAGTTACAATCTTGATCATCAAATCAAATTCCAAAATATACGGCATATGCTTTTTTTTTTTTTTTTTTCAACAACATAATTACCGCAAAGCTAACAAGCTTCGCCCTTTCAAACGGGTTACTTCGTCACCCAGACTCCCCTCCCCCATACCCAGAAGTTTGTTTGTCTTGCGTTTGGCGCCAGACACGCCAGTATAGATAGGGGTCTGTTATTACTCGGGATGATCAGTTGCTGCACAACAGTAATAATCCACATCAGGCAGAGCATTGTACTGGTGCTGACATGTGTCCCAATCGTCTCACTGAGGGCCTGTGTGCGTTGCTATAACGGCGACAACCGTTCCAAACAGAGGATTCTTCGGACGACTGTCCTATCCGGTTCCGTCAGCTTCGCAGCTTTCCGAGTTATTTCGTGACGGCTTCCTTTTTCAGGTCACATTCCCAATCGTCGACCTAGGGATCTGCAGAGCCGTGAAATGTCAAGTAACAGACCGATTATTTAGGTGACACCGTATTATCGTTTCTCACTGGAAGTCTGTTAACTCCGTCAATTGCGGCATCCACGGTCGTACTACTGTCTCCTCCAAACCCTACGAGCAAAAGTGTAGTCGTGCCCTTCAACGTGCTGCTTGATTAGTTGGGACGCGACCAACTATCAACGGAGGACTGTCCACTTGTTAAATGGTTTCCTTTTTCAATTATTTAATTTTATTGCATTATTTCCTTCTTTTGCCTCTTTCGCCCCCGATTCACCTCTTCCTGCAGTGGCCCCTTATCAAATTCTTGTTTTTTGTGGCCCTTCCACAACGAACAGCGTGTGCCACAAAGGGGCGGATGAGACCGCAATGGCGAGGTAGGGAACCATTAATGAGCATCGTCTGAGGACGGTGCAGTCGCTCCTGTGTGAAGGAACAACCCACCCAATGACAGGAGCCAGCCCATCAACCAGAGGCAAACCAAGCTCGGAATCACCGATGTTCTGAAGTTTCGAATCAAGTCGGGTCCCATGGCTGCGATAAACCGAAAATTCGATCTGCAACAAATTATCAAACAGCCTCGTGGAGATTGAAACCATCGAATTACTCGGAGTAATCTGCGGACGCCGCCTGCTCATTAAAAGATACACGCGCATCCATTAAAAAAAAATGCAGGCGGCGTCCGCAGATTACTCCGGTTCTCTTTCCTTTCTTGGTGCTTCCGATGGGGTAGATTGAATTCGGCGGATATCTTTTTGGTAATTCGGCAGTTACTTTTTTCAAACGCAGTTGCTGCCGCTCCCACCGACCTGAACTCAGCACATTTCAGCCTCAAAGTCATGCAGAGGAGGGTTTCGTTTCATAAAAATGTGACCCCTTCTCGGAGGTGGCAAACCTTAGAAGGGTGCCCCAACACGTAATTTTAAATTAAAAGAAACGAGAAAAGCAGTTGGGGATCAGCATGCACGAGCGAGAGTTAGACCGCAGTCTACAGCCTTGCACTCGCTCTCAATTACTTTAAACTTTGCTTTTTCATGAAATTGGTAGTGAGCGCAAGGCTTGAGAGAAATTTTTCAACGAAATCACAACTCACCTCCTTTCCCAATTGCATTCCTGCTTTTTGCAATCGGAAACATTCCTCGCTTTCTTCCAGCCATTCATGATTAGGGAAGTTAGCATTAGTAGAGGCACACGATGCAAAGAAAGCAAGCTTATGCAGCATCAACCAAAAAAAAAAAAAAAAAAAAAAAAAACAAACTCCCATTTTAACCCTCCATTCGTTCCAAATGCCTGTCCATCTCAGCCTTAAATTTATTAAGGCTATCAACTTCCACAACAAAAGATGGAAGTCTGTTCGACCAATCAACCACCCGCTGGCCAAAGGCAAATTTCCGCACATCAATTTCACGTCTTTCTTCAATTTGAATCTATGCCCCCTCAGGTTCTTAACCTGAGCAAGACGAAGAATCCCATCAACATTCAGCTTGCTCAATCCATTCAACGCCTTAAACACCTCAATCAGATCACCTCGAAGGTGCCTACTCTGCAATTTGCAGAATTTAAGCCTTTGTTAATAAGAGCACCTCTTTGTTTCCCTCACCAATCTTGTTGCCCTTCTTTGTACTTGTTTTAGCAACTTTACATCCTTCCTAAAATAGACCTGTACACAGTACTCTAGGTATGGCCTGACCATTGCTGTGTACAATGGCATAATCACCTCCCTGTCCCTGCTAGCAAAAGTCCTATATATCATTAACAAGGCTCGATGATCTGCCCTGGCCACCTGTCCGCACTGCTCAGAGAACTTCATATTCGACTGCACAATTACCCCCAGGTCTTTTTCCTTTCCACTTCCCTGAGTGTAGTACCACAGAGTTGGTACGTTTCTCTTCGGTTATTGCTACCCATATGCACTACTTTGCATTTGTCAATATTAAACTTCAGTTGCCACTTCTCAGCCATTTAACAAACTTCTTTCGAGAGATCCAGTTGGAGTAGCATACTGTCTTTGCTGTCATTAACAACTCTGCCAACCTTTGTATTATCTGCAAACCTGGACATTAAACCTGATATAGCTTCATCAATATCATTGATAAATAAACAAAACAACAATGGGCCGAACACCGAACCCTGGGAAACTCAACTAATAACATTAGTCCACGAAGAGCAGTGTCCATTGATTACCACTGTCTGTTGTCTCCCACTCAACCATCCCTTTATCCATTGTAACAGCTTACCCTTAATGCCATACCTCTCCAATTTATGCAGCAGTCTTCTTTGTGCAACAGTATCAAAAGTGTTTCTGAAATCCAAGTATATGATATCAAAATTATGTTTTGCATCCAGTTCTTTTGTGACCACATCACAGTATCCAATCAAATTGGTCAGACAAGACCTCCCTTTAAGAAATCCATGCTGTCTTAACTACTACTGCAGTCTTGTCTAGATAATCCACTAATGCTTCTTTAACCAGTGATTCCCTTATTTTCCCCGGAACACAAGTTAAACTAACAGGTCTGTAGTTATTTTATTATTTTTTTCTTGGTAGTTATTGGCGCATTGGCTTCTGTGACCATGGTTTTTGCAGTACTTTGATCCAAGCCCGCGACCTTTGGGTTGCCAGGCAGGCACTTTACCCACCTGGCTAGCCCAGTCGGCTGTAGTTAGTTGTGTCACCTTTTGAACCATCTTTGTGAATTGGTGATACCTCCAGTCCGTTGGACTCTCCAGAGGTTAAGAAAGCTCTCATAATTATGGATAAGGGTTTGCTTACTTCCTTTGCCGTCTCCTTTAAAGTAACTGGATAGATCCCATCCACCCCGGGTACCTTTTTTATGTTTAACTTCAACAATTTCTCCTCCACTTTGCTCTCGGTTATTACAAAATCACTTAGCTCCCTGTTAGTTTGATAAACTTCTGGCATTCCCCTCATTCAATAACTCCTCATGTGTGAATATAGATGCAAAGTACTCATTCAGTTTGTTAGCTACCTGAGCACGATCATCAATAGTCAACCCATCTATGTTAAGTGGTCCAGTCTGATTAATTCCTTTCCTTCTAGATTTTACATAAGAACTCTTTGCCGTTTTTCTTTGCATCCTTTTCAAAAGATTTCTCGTAATCTGCCTTCGCCTGCCTACCCCCTTTGTGACTTGATTACAGACTAGCTTATATCTGCCATAGGCTTCTGTGTCACCTGATAATTTATATGCATTCCATACATTTTTGTTCTCTGGCAGGAGTCTCATTAATTCATCTGACATTAATTTAGGCCTAAACCTTGAACAGTATTTCTTAGTTGGAATGAAAAAGCCAAGTAACCTCGAAAATTAAGTCCTAAAATGAAGCCTCCAAATTAAGTAAAATTAAGTTGTCGTACAATCGATCAGTTAAGTGTTTACAGACTTCGGTTTTTTGAATTTACACCTCGTGTAGACGCAGCTGAGCGTGCCCACTGACCTGTACAGTCTGCTGAAGTTGCGAACGGCGGCCGGATCCATGAGCTTTTCCAGTTCCTCGAAGTTCTTAATGCGGGGGAGGTTGCAGTGTTCTCGCCACTCGTTGTATCCGGGCAGCCCGTGGTCACGTCCTCTCTGGATGTTCAAGGCGACCAGGTCCAGTCCGTACGTGTACCCGGGAGCTTGGAAGAGATGGTTGGTCAGCTGGAAGAAGCAAAAACCTTTTTGAAGACAGTTTCATCGACGTAATAGCAATGAAAAAATTAAAATATTTTAAAAAAGTTCAATATATTTCACTCAGTAATGCCACTGTTGTGCTCGGCTCCCACTAATGCAGCCCACGAGTTCTCCCACCCCCACCACAGTCCTCTGCCCCAAATACTTATAACAGAAAGTTTCTCAGCCTGGAATACTGGTTGCTCCGATAGTTGAATAGGATTGTCGGGAAGCCCTTCACAATTTCGAAATCCATACTGCATACAAACTTGAGCGTGGCTCCATGGATCCAGATGGTCACACTACGTAACATCTGCACGCTGGCACAACTTCTGACTGGGAATTTAGATGCCCCTCAAATTGAAAATTTTGTGATCAGCCCCCCTTCCCCCTGGAACCTGCCTTTACTACCCTCATTACTACCCACATGTCAGGGAAAGTACTAGAGAAAAGAATATCCTAGACCTCATCATCACACATGAATCAGATGACATAACAGGGCTGACAGTAGAGGAACCAGTAGCAGGAAGTGATCACGGAGTTCTACGGTGGATGATGACGAGAGAGAGAGAGAGAGAGAGAAATAGGGGTAGCAGAAGTAAAAGGCAAAGGAATGGGTTTTAATTTCAGAAAAGGAAATTACGATGCCTTAAGGTACTACATGGCCTCTATTAACTGGGTAGATATCGCGCAGAGAATGAATACAATTGAACTGTGGTACGCTTTTAAAACATTAATCACAGATGCCTTGAATGCGTATATACCATTAAAAAAATACTCCACGAGGAGGGTTCCAAGTTGGATGACTAGTGAAGTTGCCGCATTACTTGAGCAGAAAAAGGTGGCATGGAAAGGTTACAGAACAATAAAAAGTACTGAAGCCTATAACAGCTACAAGGTGGTGTGTAATACAGCCACAGAAAAGGTTCGACAGGCAAAGGCAGTTTATGAGAAATCACTAGCAAACTGAGAAAAGAGGGGGGATAAAGAATTCTTCACATATATAAATGCCAAGAAGAGCAGGACAAACCAGATCGGACCTATAAGTAAGGGAAAGGGGATAGTAATAAATACACCAGCCGCCGTTGCAGATGAACTCAACAGTTATTTTGCATCGATATTTACAAATGAAAAGAATTTTGTGGCAAAGGGAAATTGTTGGAGCGAAGTTGAAAAATATGTAATTAATGATATTGAAATTTCGCAAGATTATTTAATGAAAAAAACTTTCGAGCCTACAGACCAGTAAAGCTCCTGGAGTTGATGGAATATACCCTATAATCTTAAGGGAGGCGGCAAGCGAGTGCATTGAACCATTGAGGCTAATTATGCGAGCATCATTAGACTCTGGGGAGATTCCCTTGGATTGGAAAAGTGCAAATGTATCTCCCATACATAAGGGTGGCTCTAAAAGTGAAGTTGGAAATTATCGACCTGTCAGTCTGACTTCAGTAGTAGGGAAAATCATGGAGGCATTGATCAAGGGTGGAATTCAGGATCATTTGGATCGAATTGAAATTCTCAAGGATACTCAGCATGGTTTCGTAAAGGGAAAATCATGTTTAACAAATCTGGTTCGCTATTTCGAAAGGGTCACTCACGAGCTGGATTTAGGGAATAATTTCGACATTGTTTATTTAGATTTCAGCAAAGCTTTTGACTCAGTCCCACATGAGCGGTTGCTTTATAAGCTGGAACAGGTGGGAATCACTGGAAAAATCCTTAGATGGATAGAAGGATGGCTTCAGGGCAGGAGGCAGAGGGTTGTGATAAATGGCTATTCCTCAGATTGGGTTGATGTAAAAAGTGGGGTTCCCCAAGGATCAGTATTAGGACCACTGTTGTTTTTAATTTTCATAAACGACATTGATGAAGGGATAGAGGGCGTGATGTCTAAATTTGCAGATGATGTTAAAATTGGGAGAGTAGTTAATGATCACTGTCAAGCTGAGCTTCTTCAGAGAGACCTAGATAGACTTCAGGAATGGTCAGAAAAATGGCAGCTGTGCTTTAATCCAACAAAGTGTAAGGTATTACACCTGGGAAACAGTAATCCCAAAAAAACTTATTCACTTGGTGGAGTTCAACTAAACCCAGTACTGGAGGAAAGGGACTTGAGTGTTACGATACGGTCAGACATGAAATTCTCTGAGCATTGTAAACAGGTTGCAAGGAAGGCCCACGGTGTCCTATCGATGATCTATCGAACTTTTGCAAGTAGAGATAGGGACGTGATAATCCCATTATATAAGGCTTTTGTTAGACCACACTTGGAATACTGTGTTCAAGTATGGAGACCGCACCTAAAGAAAGACATCGAGCTTCTTGAAAGTGTGCAAAGAAGGGTAACTGGCCTGGTGAGATCGGCAAAAGGGCGTCCTTATGAAGAAAGACGTCGAATATGTGGGTTGCAGAGTTTGGACACCTTAGAGGAGATTTGATTGAGGTGTTTAAGGCTCTGAGAGGCATCAGTAAAATGAATGAGGACAAAATTTTCAAGATTATAAATGATGCTAGAACTAGGGGACATAAATTCAAGTTATGGGGGGAAATGTTTAGATTGGACTGCAGGAAGTTTTATTTTAGCCAGCGAGTTATAAATTACTGGAATAAGTTGCCTTCATGGGTGGTAGAGGCCGACAGTTTGGGGAAATTCAAAGGTCATCTGGATAGTACTTTCGGGTAAGGGAAGCACATAGGATGATAGGTTTAACTTCCTTTTTATTTATTTTTTATTTTATTTTATTTATTTATTTTTTTTATTTATTAATTATTATTATTTAGTTATTTATTTATTTATTTTTTGTTTTTATCATTGTTTTGTTCGGATTTTTTTTTTTTTGGCTGGTGCAGCATAAGCCATAGGCTTTCTTGCACCATGCGGCCGTTACTAATACTAATAATCTCCTTGGTGCATTATAGCCTTAGATGCTGATGCGCCATAAAAATCCTAATAACCAACCAACCTCATTGCCTCCGTAGTGCTCGCCATCACTCGGACGTTTCCTGCCAATACTCTGGAGCTCTTTAGAGACTTCAAAACAGACCCGGACAGGTACTGCCACGAGAAAACTTACTGGAAGCTCATTGCAGCGGATCTGTACATTAAACTATAAATGTAATGAAAAATGTAATTCTAGAAAGACTTGAAGCGCCCTTGAATAGTTCGATGGATGCCTGATGCAATACGCATAACAACTATAATACTAGGGGATTAACGTAAAATTAACCAATACAGGAAAAATTACATAAAACATGTATTAAAACATGAAGCATAATATAATTACATACAAAAATTGTATATTAACATGGGAAATGAAAGAACATGGTTTTTTTTTTTTTTTTCATGCGCAATGAAATAACGATGGCAGTCATTCAGCTGATGATGTTTCTTCTGTAGCATTTGTCCTCTATGAACTTTTTGTAGTCCACATCCATCTCCTGGACGTTGTGGAGCATCTCCATGGGCAGGAATCTGTCGCCTATCCTCAGCCTCAAAGCTACAGAGTGCAGAGAGGGGAAGGCTCTTAAGCCTTCCCCTCTCTTGGATTGTGAAACTGAGTTGCTCCTTGTGTTTTGGGGATTGGTAGGACATATTGGTTCCAGGATGATGGGGAAACTTTGCGTTGTGAGGATTCTATTAAAGATTCCTAGGAATGCATCAATGATGAAAACACTAACACTCTTAAGGATGAATTGTGGGACCCCCATCATATTCGGTTCAAGACGTTTCGGGATATCATTGATGGCCGCCTGGATAAGTTCTTTGTAATGATGATAGACACAGTCACAGGCTCACCACCAAACAATCATACTGTGCATCATTAAAAATCACTACAGCAGAATCAAACTACAAACTACTCAGCCTTGCATCATCTTGGCAGGGGCACTTGTCAAACACGCCTATACTTCAAAGCGCACCTCAACCAGGATGTGGTATCCTCAATGGATTGAAACCACGAATAACGAAAGGAAAACCTGACCCAGACCCGCCATCAAGTCGAAGTTTGGGGAGGAACATTCAGGTCATACTAAACAGAACCTTCTTAAAGGTCCAAACAGTCTCATAGAAGCTTGCCAGCGACATGATCACCTGCCACTAACGCCCGAGGGAGGACATATGAAGATTGAGGTGAGAACTACCTCCAGAACGAATCATAGACGATTGGTGAAGGCCATCAGAGCTGCAACAAGGACATGCATTGAAACTTCTTTAATGGGCACAATTTTCTATCAAAATGCTAAAGGCTGAGAAATAAACTTCAGACAATGGAAATTCTTCTCTTGTCAAGGTTGTATGACATCATTTGTATCACAGAGACATGGCTGTCCCCCAATGAAGAAAACCTCGCATTCTCTCAACCCGCTTACTTCTCGGGTATTTTTGCCCCCAGGGAACGGACGACTGGTGGTGGTGGTGATGTAGGCATTCTCTTCAACACACACAATTCTCACTGACTAGCTCTAAAAATAGAACTGTTTGAAGCTGCACTCATCGTCCAAGGCCACAGACGACGTGTGCACAGTCTACATCCCCTCTCCCACAGTAAAGAACACTTTACATGAGGTCTTCAACTGATTCATTAATCAATGCCACCCCAAAGCAACATTAAAGATCATAAAAGATCTTATTTATTACTTGTGTGGAGATTATTATTAGCTCAAGCCAACAGTCTGCAGATTGTTATCTTCTAATCTGGCTGCAGTAGGTCTGACCCTCCAGAATTTTTCCGCTACCAGAGGCACTAACCTGTTAGACCTAATCTATGCAACAGACACCCTCATCGTCAACAGCCAGCCTGAAACAGCCTTCATGTCAGACCGTCTACCAGTAGCTCTCATTCTTACAATCAGTTCCAGGACATCCTGGCAACATCAGGCACCAATTAAGACGGAGATTAGCCCTTACTCCTCAATCCACAGAAATGCTGCTTCGCAGCATCCATTTTTCCTTGAGAAGCCCTAAATCAATGTCACCCACAGCTCGAGCTGCTAGTTATTTTTAGTTAGTTATTTTTGGTTTTTTAGGAGCATTAGCAACTAAGGCCATATTGCTCCGGGATATGCGGTGGTCATTCCCTGACCTTTCCGCACCCTCCATATTTGGTGGTGACGGGCTCGAACCCCGGTCTAATCAAGAAGCGTGTGCTACGCACTGCTGCTCCTTCCCACCTGGCTACGGAGGCGCCTACTCGAGCTGCACTTTCTTACCTGCTGGCTGCAAGTAAGAAAGTGCACGCTGCTCTTTCTTACCTTTTTTTCACGTTGCTCGAACTGCAGCGTGAAAAACAGTTCCAATCTCTTTTCGGAGCAAAGCATGGTGGAACCAACAGCTCAGCCTTAAATTTCAGAATAAACAAAGGTTACCTGCAAAATGGAAAGCAACATCAGACCTACTAGAGAGGACTGCATATTCAAGAGCCCGTGCCCAGTTCAATGGAAGAAACTCTAAAGGCATGAAAGCCTACATCGACAAAACAATGTAGGGCAAGGCACGATGATTATATACAATTTAAGACAAGGCATGATGAACTCCCTCAACAACTTAATCCGATCGAATGGTTAGACTACATCAAGATTTACGCCAAGGCTTCATCACCAGACTTTAAGACCATTCACAACAGTCTATACCCAAGTCTTCATTCAAAAATGACTGTATCTATGTATGTATGATTTCTGTATTATGTAATTTTTTCTCTATTTTTATGTATTTTCTGATATTTTATTCTACCTTACACTCTACCTTACACTCTCGCACAAATGCTCACAGGCAGAGTAGATGCTCCAGTCCTGGATAATATTCTAGTCAAACCGCGTGCCACTGCTAGACGTTGCGGAGAACTAAATAATCCACTGCGTTCAGTCCTGAACAATCTTAGTAGCCTGCAAAGATTCTTCCCATCAAATGCAGCGAGAATATTTAACTCACTACAGATAGATGCCGAAAAACTGTGTGAGGATGCAGCATACCGGAAAGAGATCTTCCAGGATTCGTACAGACTTACCGAAATATGAATCGGCTGCAAAGTACCAAAGAATTGTGAGTAAAAGTGAAACTTTCTGCTTTAAGAACAATAATAATCTGTTGACTGTAAAAATATACCTTCTGTAACAGTTATGTTAATATGTAAGTTATAGATGGAATTATTAGTGAATTGTAAATATATCAGTTGTATAATATATGTACAGAATCATAAATGTGTAAATACTGTATGTATTAAACATAAAATGTGTATATAATATTTCGGGACGAGACTACGTGTTCAGTATATGTAACCCACTGCACGTAGTATCTCGTACCCTGATATGTACTTAGCACCCTCCTGGCACTTTGCCGTCCCGGGGTTTGTTTGTTTGTTTGTGTTTTATTGGCGCATCAGCAACTGAGGCTATAATGCGCCAAATACCGGTCATATATAAAAGGTAAAAGATTCAGTGACCTAAGTAGTTAGGCCACCATGTCCATATGTATAATAACAAAGATATAAAAAGTAAACCAATAAATACGTAACAATAACGTAAATTTTTATATACAATTAAAAACTTTTATTAATTTGAAATAGCTAAAAACAGCAGACACGTTGTCGTTGTCGGATAAAATCTGACTGAGTGTATACGGCTCAGTCAGATGATTAAAAATGCTAGAACGGATATTGCTAAAATCTGGACATTCGATTAAAAGGTGTCTAATTGATATAATTGTGCCACAAGACGCACACATAGGAGGGTCATCAGCCCTCAGCAGAAAAGAATGTGTCAAATGACTATGTCCTATGCGGGTCCGGGCAAGAACAACTTCCTCCTTACGATTCCTGCGCAGACAAGACTGCCACGGTTCAATAACAGGCTTTATACGATGTAATTTATTCGCAGTCTGTCTATTCCACGAATCCTGCCATTGGGAATGTACCTTTTGATGTACTGTTTGCCTGTAGTCTGTATAGGGGACTAACAGGCAACGGTTATTATTGGGAATTGCTGATTTGGCTGCGGCGTCAGCCAAATCATTTCCCCTAATCCCAATGTGGCTGGGAATCCAGCAGAAGCGGATGTCATATTCGCGTCCATGGAGAACGTGAATCTTCTGATGAATGCTAGACAGAACTGGATGAGGATTATACCTCACAGATATTAAAGCCTGTAACATGCTAAGAGAGTCGGAATATAAAATGAACCGTTGGTATTGGCATTTACTAATATGATCCAAGGCTAACTCTACAGCGTGCAGCTCTGCAGTAAATATGCTGCAATCAGAGGGAATCTGCTCTGATATAGTGCTGTCTGTGAAGACAGCAGCAGATCCCACATATGATTCCGACTTCGAACCGTCTGTGTAGACTGGCGCGAAGTCGGAATATTCAGTTCGGTGTGTTGAATGAAGCTGCAGGTAGACACATGATGGCGTGTCCAACTTTCCCCAGTTTCTAAGCGACAAGTCGCATGCCGGGACACGAGCATGCCAGGGTGGAAAGGGTTGCTTTGATGTTTGGGCAACCTTGTCTACCTTGATATTAAGTTCTTTGAGTAGCTCTTGGAAACGAATACCAAAAGGACGATTGGCAGTCTTACGGGTATTGTATAAATTTTCCCATCGTGGCTCAAAAACGAAGGGCCACGTAGGATGGTCTGGCAGGGATTTCAATTTTAAAGCATACTTTAAAGACAACTGCTTACGTCGAAGTGATAACGGTGGTTCGTTTGCTTCGACGTATAAGCTCTGGACAGGAGATGTGCGATATGCTCCAGTAGCAATACGTAGGGCCTGATGATGGACGGGGTCCAGCCATCGCAGGACACTGTCTCTGGCTGAGGAATATACATGGGACCCATAATCTAGTTTGGATCGCACAAGTGCACGGTAGAGCCGAAGAAGGATACATCTGTCTGCTCCCCAAGATGTAGAGGAGAGCGAGCGAAGCATATTAAGGCCTCTTGTGCACTTTGTGCGGAGCTGACGAATATGATCTAAAAACGTCAGTTTTTTATCGAATATGAGTCCCAAGAATTTTATGTTCGCTGCTACTGGAATGGCATTTTGTCCGAGCCTTAATTCAGGTTCAGGATGAAGATTACGCTTGCGACAAAAGTGTACGCAAACGGTCTTCTCCGGCGAGAACCTGAAGCCATTAGCAAGTACCCAGGAATTCAGACTATCAATGGCTTTCTGCAGTTGTCTTTCAATAACCCTCATGTTGCACGACTGGCAAAAAATGCTAAAGTCATCAACATAGAGGGCACTGTTTACAGTCGGAGGAAGTTGTTCTGTGATGGAATTTATTTTTATGGCAAAAAGCGTGACACTTAATACTGATCCTTGTGGTACTCCCTCCTCTTGGCTAAAGGAGCGAGAGAGTGAGGATCCCACACGAACTTGGAACGATCGATTGGCTAAAAAGTTTTGAATAAAAAAAGGCAGATGCCCTCTTAGGCCAAGGCTATGTAAGTCTTTTAAAATGCCAAATCTCCAAGTTGTGTCATACGCTTTTTCCATGTCAAAGAACACCGACACCAAGTGTTCCCGTTTTAGGAATGCATCCCGGATAGATGCTTCCATTCTAATAAGATGGTCCAAAGTGGACCGGTTCCGTCGGAAGCCGCACTGGATGTTGGAGAGAAGGTCATTTGATTCTAAATACCATAGTAAACGAGAATTGACCATTCTCTCCAGGATTTTGCACAAACAGCTAGTCAGAGCAATAGGACGATAATTGGTGGTGACTCTTGGATCCTTTCCTGGCTTAGGAAAGGCAAGAACGATTGCCTTTCGCCAGGAGTCCGAAAACTGTTCTTCAGTAAAGATTCTGTTATACAGAAGGAGCAGACAATCCATAGATTTTGGTGAAAGATGTTTAATCATTTCATAATGGATGCCATCTGGTCCAACGGCACTTGCTTTGGAAAGAGCGAGGGCTCTTTTGAATTCCACAATAGTGAAATCCCCGTTGTAGGGATAAATGCCCTTAGTTTTAAAGTTAAGTGCCTGTTTTTCTATTTTATATTTCAGGACCAGGAACTCTGGGGAATACGAAGATGTTGCAGAGATGTTAGAGAATGTTTCCCCAAGAGCATTGGCTATTGCAGTTGGATCTGCAATAGCGCATCCATTATAATCTAGGATTGCAGAAGGGTGGGAGGTATATTTTCCCTTCATTTTCCGGATTTTATCCCAGACTACCTTAGAGTTGGTAGACTGGTTAATAGATGATGTAAAACGGATCCAAGATTCCTTTTGACTCTGACGACGGATGTAGCGTGCTTTAGCTCGTGCACGTTTGAAGGCTATAAGGTTGTTCGTGGTAGGATATCGGCGAAATATCCCCCACGCTTTGTTTTGAGCCTTTTTTGCTGCTGTGCATTGTGAATTCCACCAAGGTTTGGGAAATGGTGGAAACCGGGCTGATGTTTTTGGGACAGCATTAGCAGCTGCTTGGACGATGATTTCTGTGATGAACTTTACTGCGTCATTGATCGGCTCTTGACTGACTGTGCTAAGATCGAAATTTGCCTGTTGTTGGAAGGCAGTCCAGTCAGCCTGATCAATCTTCCACCGTGGTAACCTAAAAGGAAGACATGGTCTCCCACTGTGTAACAAGGTTATCACAGGGAAGTGATCGCTTCCGTATGGATTCTCCTCCACTTCCCAGGTGAGTGAAGGGAGTAGAGAAGGGGAGCAGATAGATAGATCAATGGCAGAAAAAGTACGGGTAGGCATGTGGAAGAAGGTGTTATTTCCAGTATTTAGAAGGGAAAGGTCATTGTCATTGAGCATACGCTCTACGACTCGTCCCCTTCCGTTGATGTTAGCACTACCCCACAGGGTGTTATGTCCGTTAAAATCCCCGAGAAGTAAGAAAGGGGGAGGCAACTGCGTTACAAGATCATCAAGGTCTTCCTGGGAGATATCAGTCCCAGGTGGCAAATAAATAGAGCAGACCGTTATTAAAAATCCCACTGTAAGGCGAATTGCAACAGCCTCTATGCTGGTTGCAATTAGCAAGGGCTGAACTGGGGTCTGATTACCCACAAGGATAGCCACTCCTCCATGAGCAGGACCATCCGCAATTCTATCCTTACGAAAGATTGTGATGTTATGCAGGGTGGGATCATCATTTGCCTTTAGATATGTCTCCTGCAAGCAAAAGCAAACTGGCTCGTGCTTTTGCAGGAGGGCCTTGATGTCATCAGTATTTCGCCGGAATCCACGACAATTCCATTGTAGGAATTTAGCCATTATTTTGGCTTGGTGGGTCCATCAGGCGGCTTCCGAGGTGCTGAGGGCTTACTTTTATCAGTCTTGGCTTTGTCTTTTTTGGGGAAGAATGGACGATGTCCCGTGTCCATTTCTTCCTCCGCAAAGAGTTCCAAGACTGATTCATCCTGTACCTCCTTGTTCTCTACATCCATTGTTTCTGGTATTACGGGTGACTCTTCAGAACGTTTTTGCTCTTTTTTACCACTTGGTTTTGGTAGTGGTGGAGCACTAGGAGGTACGGATATAGGAGTGGCAACTGATTGTGTTTTTTTGGTGGGCTTTTGTGAATTTAATAAATAGCGTGCAATCGGAGTGAATGACTCTTTCGGTGGTATAGTCATCTCAGTTTGAGTACCGATAGTGCACTTGGCAGAAACCTTCTGAGCATAGGAAGGTTTCCCGCTATTTATTGGTTCGATACGTTTTCTGGCCTCTGGGTAGGAGATATTCAGCTCTGTTTTCAGTTTTTGGATTTCTTTTTCATCCTTCCACCGCTGGCATGCTCGAGAATAGGCAGGGTGCTCTCCTTGGCAATTAATACAGATCGGTTTTGAAGCTGAACATTCCTTGCTCTCGTGGTCTTTAACACCACATCGAGCACAGGCAGGGTTACCACGACAAGATGTTTGTGAGTGGCCGTATTTTTGGCATCTAAAACACCTCAGTGGGTTTGGGATGTAAATCCTCACTGGGCAGTTTAGATAGCCTGCCTTGATGGAACTTGGAGGCCTTGGGGTATTGAACGTGAGGATAAGAACTCGGGTAGGGACGAGATTCCCATCCTTTCGTATCGATATTCTTTTCACAGCTGTCACTCCTTGGTCTTTCAATTCAGAGCAGATCTCTTCTTCAGAAACATGAAGAAGGTCCCACTCTGATATAACACCACGTGAAGAATTCAGAGTTTTGTGGGGGGTTACGGTGATAGGTATTCCCCCTATGGATGTAGAGTTCAAGAATTTTTCAGCTTGTTTTGTGCTGGAAGCTTCAACTAAAAGATCGCCAGAACGCAGTCGTTTAACGGATTTTGGTGAACCTGCCAACCCTTCTAATCCTTTCTGGATAAAGAAGGGTGACATCTTTCCAATTGACTGTTCTCCGATGGAATGGAGAATGAGGAAGAGCGGTGTCACTGATGGTGTTGGTGTATCCTCAGTTCTGGCTCTTTTTGCAGAGGTGTTTTCTTTTTCATCTTCTCGATTAGGTAGGGGCCTTGTTGGGGCCCCAGAAGAAAGGGGATTTAAATTACTCATATGAGTAAAGAGAAAGTGTCTGATGCCTAAGTACCTCACCCACCACGGAGCCCTACGAGGGGGCGCCCACTCGTGAACTAGCAGGTACTGCGTACACGAATGGGACGCCGAGTTCGCTTAGAACACCATACCCACGTTACCAATAAATCTTTATCCCGTCCCAGGACCATAGGGAGGGAGACTTATTGGAACGCAGTTGACCCTAGCAGTATAAAACCACCCGCCGATTGATCCCAGTCGAGCCGGTCCGGGACCGCCCGTCTTGTCGAAGCAGGGGCCAAAGTGGTGTATTAAGGCTGGGCCCCTCAACCACCAGGATCCCCCTTTCCGCTTCCACGGGTCGCGGCGCACGGCTGCACACGCCGGATTCCAAAGATGTAACCCTGGAACCAAGGTATGGGCGTTAGATCCCAGTGATGCTAATCTGGAAACCCAGCAGCATCACTGGGAGGTCCCCTCACCACGTACAGGTGCCCACGTCGAGGGGCCGTCCCGGGGTGGTTTCCTTATGGAAATAAACGGATAATAATAATAATAATAAGTTTAGTTGGATGTATGTATGAGCCATCCTCCTAGATAATTTCTGTACAGGAGTGTTTGTCAAATAAATGACATGAATAACCGTTTGTACGACCCACGAGCTGCTCTGAGCTTGACATCCCTTCCCCACACCGACATATAAATCACTTAATAAATAATCTTCATTCTTATCCCGTCAGGAGCTCGTGGATAAGTGGATCTTTCATGCACAGAAGCAGATGCGGAAGAGAGAAAAAATATTAATAAATATCATAAAAATGCATCGAACTCCTATAGTGTCCGGAGGGCATACCTTAATGAGTACACGGCTGAAGACTCGATAGTTCTCAGGAACATTGTAAGATGCTTTTGGCCAAATCCCGATTGCGGAATTTGGACAAAAGGACCTTACATTTAGGACCTTAAGATTTGATATAAGGGGATTTCTTTAAGTGTGAAGCCTCCTCTTTGCTCGATCACTTGAATTGTAAGAAGGCGCGAGTGTCATTCTCATTTATCCGTGAGCTCTTTGCCACCCCTGGGCGCCTCCGTAGCCAGGTGGGAAGGAGCAGTAGTGCGTAGCACACGCTTCTTGATTAGACCAGGATTCGAGCCCGTCACCACCAAATACGAAGGACGCGGAAAGGTCAGGGAATGACCACCGCATATCCCGGAGCAATATGGCCTTAGTTGCTAATGCTCCTAAAAACCAAATAACAACAACAATCTTTGCCACCCCAACCCCATCGAAGTTTTCTTTCTGCCACCTGGGCGTTTTCTTGGGCCACCTGCAACGCGAATAAATGAAGTCCGATTACGCAATGCACGTGCCCGTTACTGCGGGAATTCGATTCGCGAGACATTTCGGGAAAGGCGCTCGCTCTCTTACATTTCGGGGAAATTTATTTTTAAGGTGGCGCACACGTGTGAGACGGGACCAACAGCTACTGCTCTCCGTACCTACCTCTTTGGTGATGTACTTGTCGAATGCTTGGGCTGGCTGCTTGGTCATGCCAAGGGCTATGCGATCGATGTATCCCGACTTGTAAAGCAGCGAAGGGTTGAAGAAATTGTCCTTCAACCGCAGATTTTCGGACTCCATTCCGTTTTCCTCCTCCAAATGTACGGCCCCCTGCAACGAAAAAGAAGAAAAAGATAATTCCGTCCGTATCTTAGCATTTCAAATGAATTTTCTGATGTTTATTTTGTTAACCGCTGGCTAAGGTGCCGAGATGGGACAATTCTGTAAGAAGCAACGCACGTTTATGCCATTTTGCACACGTTACAGTAAAGATGCTTCTTTCTCTCCTAAACGCGCTCGTGCAATGCTTCTTTAACGCAAAATTGATGCTTTTCAAACATAAATTGGACCCTTGGAAGACATCACACGTACCTGGATCTGAGAATTGATCTGGGATCCATGTGCCGTAGCCTAGTGGTCAGGCGCGCGGGTGCATAAGTACACGTGCCTTGAGTGACCGGGGTTGAAGCCCGTGACTGCTGAATACGGTGCTGTTTCTTGTATTCTGTCTATCCTGTTAACTCCGGGTCGTCCCGGAGTATAAACAGAAGGAAAAAAAAAATAAATATATATATATATATAAATAAAAAACTGTTCACTGATTGCAATAAAGATATATAATAATTCCTCCAAGATGGTTTAGGGATGCGCCATCAATTGGGACTCCTCCCCACTGACGACCACTCAGTGGATAATGAATCGTGGCATCCTCTCCTTCGTTATTAAAGAAAGAAAAAAAAAAAAAAAAATGCGTGCGTGCTTGTGTGTGCCGAGCACGCAAAGTGAAAGTTAAGATAAACTTTCTTTAGGCGAACATTTATTACTTGACCGAGGATCCCGTATTGACCGTATGAATTCCGCAGGCGACGAATCTGCATGAATGGGAGCCTCGGAGATATGAGACGTTCCGTTACAAAATCTAGTTTCGGCAAGTGCTGTGGCATAGGATGACATTTAAAACTATTTGACTTCGACAGAGCCAAAAGCGCGCCTAAGGAAGTTTCACTTTAAAAAAATCGTCAAGTATGCCTGTTCATCTCAAACAAAATTCCCAATGTGTTAAAGAAAAGGGTTAGACTCGCAAGAGGAAAGACAAAAAACAAATACACAGTGAACAGAAACAAAGTCGCTGACTGCATTCGGTCCGAGAAGAGAAAATTTCATGGTTCCCACCTTGCAGGCATCACAACAAGCGAGGAAACACGGGCAGTTCTCAACAAGCAGCTACACCTGGAAGGAAACTGAAATCTAAGAACTTCATCGGAGATGTGATCGAAAATGATGTACTCATTTCAGATGACCACCTGAAAACGACTCTGCGTTTAGTAAATACTTCGTCTCAAGTGTGCATAAAAAGCTTATTCAAAGTTAACAGCAAAAACAATGTCACAAGACAATCTGCCAAACTGAATCAGAAACATTTTTCCTTGCTCCACTCTCTGCTCTGGAGATTTTCGAAGCAGGACGTCAAAGAAAAGAAGAGGGGGATCCCTGGCTTTGATGAAATATCTGTGCGGGCTGAAAAAGATCCTTGTCTCAGTTCTGGTACCGTTTAATATATATTTAAGCTCTCCTTTGAATCTGGTAAATTTTCCTCTCAGTTTATAAAAGCAGTCATTTTCTCCATTCTAAAGGGAACAGCAACTCTGTGAACAAACTTTCGCCCAATAGCTCACATCTCACTTTTTTTTTTTTTTTGAAAAACTGTTTTTAAAAAAGGTTTGCATGGTATTCTCGTGTAGTTCCTTGATGCTAATCGGCAATTCATGAAGAACAATATATATACTGTTCAGAAAGATCCACTGAACTAGCAATTGTTGCCTTTTCCTACAAGGTCACCACCGTCTTCAAGAGGACCACTATGCAATAGTATTGTTCCTAGACTTACCTAAAATGTATCGATTGCAGCAATCATAATCTGCTCCACAGCAAACTTGGCTTGAGAGGAAAAATTAACCTTTTCCTCGAAGATTACCTTACCGTATTTCCATTTGTTGTTAAAACAAACCAATCTTATTCAGACATTTGTTATTTCCTATCCTATTTATCCTTTTCACCAATGACTTTCTCCATGCTCTTCCGTCTACCCATGTATTCGCATATGCTGATGATATTTCCATTCTTCTCACCGATAAAGATACTAACCAGATCCAACTGAAAATCTCCGTCTTGCTCTCCATAATGCACACCAGATTTAGTCTTGTTGTGTACGGTTATAATTTTGCATCATAAAAATCAGCTCTCTCCTAATTCTGAAAATCCAAGTACTGTTATCTGGTCTTCAGAACTCAACACAAACCACTAGATATGGAATTGGACGTAGGGTATAAAGAAAAGCATCCCGAGAAAGTGAATGATAATTTCTAGGAAAGTGGTTGGACAGTAAGCTGTTGGGATAAGCAAATAATAATCATACGCAACAAGACCTTCCTTGCCCTAGCCTCTGCCTGGGTAGATACTTCACTTCTCAGATCGGCTAGTCTTTCTGTCTTTAATTCAGCCCCACCGCACGTATGGAATAATCTCTTGGGGAACCGCATGCAAAGAGAACCTTGCAAGAGTCAACTCCATTCTTAACAAAAGTGCAAGTTCAGTTTTAGGCCTTCCCTGAAATGCGCCAGTGAGCACAAGATGCAAGGAAGTGGGACTCCGCTACACCTGCCAACTGCTTCACAAAACTGAAGCTGTCTGTCCATGATGTCTGGAAACACTAGACTTCGTCTTCTTTTCAGATTTTTTTTTTTCACAACAAAAGAAGAAATAGTCTGCAACCTAAGTAAGCAAGCAGATGAAGATTCGCTTTTTAGAAATTGGACAGAAAACAAAACTGTGGAGCCGCAGAAACCTGAAACAACCTTCCTGTAAATACGAAACGGGGAAATTCACTAAACGGGTTCAAGAACACTCTGTTCTGTGGATGACCGAATCAAAATTCCTTCCAACCAACTCCCGAATTTTTAACGATGTCAAGCAAATGTGTTGCCAAAATTAAAATAATGCAAATTTTTCGTAATTCTACTCGAAGAAGACGCTTCATTATTTTAATCGGAAAAATAGTCCCAATTTTATTAATCTTTCCGAGCATCGTGGGAATCTTGCAAACTTCATTATTCTAATTGTAAAAATACTCGCAACTTGGTGAGGACAACTTTCATTGTCCTCACTACTCCTCCTCCTGCTCCGACACCGTCGAAGGAGTGTCTTAATTTCTCCTCTCTCAAATGTACTCAATTTTCTAATTTTTAGCAGTACATCCGTGTTGTAATTGAGATCTGCACAATTAAATGATCTTCGTCCCATCACCGCAACTTTCCAGGGTTTACGATGTAAATGGATGCTGCTTAGAAAAAAAAAAAGTTACATGAAGGAAATGAGAAAATCAAAGTAAAACGGAAACAATATATTAATGGAAGGAAGGTACAATATAATGAATTTGTGCGATGTATTGTCATTTGTGTCTATTTTCTAAGGAAACACCCTTTGAAAAAAACACTTCGACTTATGTTTTCTTCCCTTTTTAAAGCATCAAATTAATGATTAGAACCTTATCAGATACCTCTGCATCAGTTTCGATTTCACCCGCATCATTACTACGTTTTAACAGGCTGTCACGATTAGCGTCCGTTCCAAAATCTAATCCATTCCTGGTTTCGAGGGGAGAGTAAACAGTCTACCTCTCGAAACGAACGGCTTTTCTACAGAATGTACTTTCAAGTTTAGAAAATATTTATTGTACACTAAAGATACAATAATGTGCCCAGGTTCTTTCTCAGCACCAAAAATGTCCGAAACAAAGAGGGAAGCTTGGACGTGGAGCGAGTGGTACGTGAAGATAAATGTGTTTCTCGGCTAAAGATAAAACTGACCCGCTAGCATCCTACTCTTTTCTTCTAACTCGTGTATTGACGAATGATCTCGGTGAACCACTTCCTACCATTCCCAGCACGCTCATTCATTGCCTCCTGTGGTCTTCCGTCAAAAAGATGTCGGAAGGATTTTGAACAACCTTCATGCTAAGAAAGCTGCAGATCCTCATTGTATTTCACAACTTGTTCTCAAAACTGGCGCTCCTGAGCTTACTCGTGTTTTGTGTGGCCATCTTACACTTTCTTATTCCACTGTCATTTTCCCTTCTGTCTGCAAATTTGCTCATATTTGGGCATTCTTTTCAATAGATTCATGAACACGGTTCTTTTGAATTGGCTCCTTTAATTCCCGCTATCTCTTCCAAACCAGTACGCAAGCATCCTTTTACTGCCCAACTTCAAACTCACAGTTATCAACTGTGCTTCTTCCTCATTTATTCCTTCAACTTCCGTTTTCTGGAATAACCTTCCTTCATACGTATTTCCCAAAAATTGCAGCTGACAGAAATTCAAGTGTAATGTCAATAAATATCTTCTTTCGTCTTCTCAACCTTCAACTGATGCACGGTACTAAGCGGCACTACGGTTCTAATACCTCTCATGCTTGGGTTTTCATAAAAAGATCGCCTCTAAGCCCGGACGTAGTGGAGTGGCCAGGAGCACATGCTCATTGAGTGGACCGGGGTTCAAGCCCGTGACTGCTAAATACCATTAACATTTGTATTAATTAATTTATTGTAAACTGCACTGACCTGGTGGTCGTTCCGGAGTATCAACAAGTGCGGGTTTTTCAATTTTAAAAACTTTGCCTCTTCGAACCAAACGGATACATTCCAAGGAAGACGCAAAACAGGGTGGATGGAACTATTTAAGACAATAATCGTCGCGGCAGGTTGTTCGTTCTCCTTTCAAGAAAGTGGCTGGACCAGGGTCATAAAGCCACGTGTGAGGATGGCAGCGTTTACTCAGGCAGCTGAACACGCGACAGCTCCTGCTAGTGAAGCAGTTTTGTGTCTGACAGCGGTGCTCTGACTTAGGGTTTTTGTTTGCTTTTTGTGAAGATTCCCAAGAACTTTGCATCCTTGGTTATTTCGAGATCGCTGCCGTTGTAACTCATTTTGAAATAGAAGTCCCGGGAACTTGTCCCATTTCCCAAAGATCGCGCGTATTGACTGCAGGAAGTATTTCTGTTGAAGTAGGCAGCCACCACCACGCTTGTCTGTTTGCATACGCAGATCCTACGATTCAGTACCTTTGTGCGTACGCAGGTGGGTGATTCGCACAAGCGGATCATCGAGTGGTCCCAAGGAAGAGCCCTGTGGCACTTCTCTGAAAGACTAACTAATGTTCGAGTAGGAGTAGCGATTTTAAAGAAGGGACGATCAGCTCTGTACGTAACCCCACGTTCCGTAATATGTGATTTCATATTCCCCTGTTTGTGCGCTGTGAGCGAGATTGCCACACTCAAATTCTTATCTCATGCATGTTGCATTCACGATACATCCTCATATTTATGATGGTCCTGCTCTCCCCTCTCCCCCCACTTTTCTCACTGTTACTTGATAGAAACAATAACGTACTGAACTATGTTGCTGCGCCATCTAAGAGGCGGGAACTTCTTAGATGACGCAGATGCCGAGTACCTTGTGGTGTGGAGTCCATAATTACCTGCACCAAAGTGTGTCCCAGTCTGAAGGCTGCCGTGGCGAATTCGTTCAAAATGCTGGGATTAAGTTTGGCATCGTAATCGAACGTGTGTCCTCCGAGCTTGGGTAGCAGTCGGAATGACGACATCACTGTCTTTCCTGCAAACACAAAAGCAAAACAACATTTGTAAAAACACCATCAGCTGATCAATGTTGAAATCATTTTCAAAGATGCGCGTTCAAAATTCTGATTTCGAAAGTTAAAAAGCGGCGATGAAAAACGGAAACATTGAAAATCTGTCGCTCCACGGGGACACAAACAGCACCGGACTGTCCGATGGGCGCAGCAGGAGGGAGGGGGGGGGCATGTGGCTGAAAACGAAACGAAAAAAAACAAAAATCGCGGTTTTCTTTATTCCAAGGCAATGAAATTCTGCGTAATTTTGTTGGGTGAATAAACCGGCGCAGTTCATTTGATCCGTAGTGACCTCGGCCGTGGGCGATGTTACCCCGGGGTTCTTGGTACGCAGCTGCAAGTGGAGGGTTAACCTGCCGCTGGACTCAAAAAATGCTTGAAATGGTTCAAACCCCTCCTGGCATTTCAATCCCGCGTGGTTTCCTCATATGGGAATAAACGGATGATGATAATAATAAAAAATCCCCGCAGGGAACTGTTGGTCACAGTTCACTGTAAACAGCGTGCCTGAGAAAGGGGGAAAAATATACTTTCCTGTTTTATCTTTTATACGAAATATACATTACAGAGAAAACTTCACAAATAATGCACACACGAGGAGGGAAATCGATGAAAGTTTTAAATGAAAATAAAATTCAGCAAACATTTCGGTTACTTCAATGAAACGAAAATGTGAACTAAATCCAAATTATTGTTCTTATCTTATTTCTCCCTGATTGGGGGGTTCCATCCCGTGAGGGATATTGCTACCAAGTACACAGGGTGGTTGTTGTTATGTTGGTCGAGGAACTCTCTGACTATCCTACAGGTGTTCAAGGATTGCGACCTTCTTGAGTTCCTCGTAGGTGTTCGCTGGGAGACCTATTGTTGCTAAGCTGTTATGTAGGGTTTTTGGCACCATACCTGTGGTTGACACGATGATAGGGATTGTTGTTACTTGTTGCATATGCCACATCTCTTTGATCTCCTGTCTTAGATTTGCGTACTACCTGATTTTTTCCCCATGGGTTTTCTGCAGGTTGCCAGTGTTGGGTAACGCTATGTCAATCAGATAGGAAACGTTTTCCTTCTTGTCCACAAGGGTTATGTCCGGGCTGTTGTGCGGGATTGTCCCGTCCGTTATTATGGTGCCGTCCCAGTACAGCTTTTGGGTTCGGATCTCTACTACTGCCTAGGGTTCGTATTTGTAGTATGGTACGCTTTCTTTGCTCAACTGGTATTATTATCATCAACTGTTTATTTCTCTTTCTAGAATTAAAGATTCATCGCAGTTTCCCCGCTTGAAGATTTTTAAAAGGAGCCGAATGCAGTTCGTTCGGCAAAGATGCGGGGTGAGAGAGACAGCGGATTAGTTTTTCTCGAAGTTAGTGCTACATTTAATTAAACCGAAAATGAAATGAAAGAGCCGGATGGATGCGTGCCCAACTTACCCGCACCCGCCATACCCACCTAGCAACAGCGGGAGGAACTCGCTGTAGGTGATGTGCTGGATCTGCGCTCCCACGATGCGACGGGTCTCTTCGAAGATAATTTCGTCCGTCCATCCCGGATTCAGCTTGCCCAGTTCTTCGGCGATTCTGTTGTGCTCCCTCATCCAGATGGTGTGCATCACCGTCAGCATTATCTGTTCGTTCACTCTGTTGTCGCCTGTTCGAGGAAGGGAAAAAAAAAGTCGATGAACTGAAAAGAGAATTCATTTCTTTCAGCTGAATTTTCAGCGAGCATTTATTTTACGCACCCTGAGTGTTCAAAGTCCCACTAATATTGTAAAGTTAATGCACCACGGAAAGGTTTACAGGGACTATAAGTGAAGAGGAGGAAGGGGGAGAAGAAAAAAAAAAAAGAGGCAAGGTTGGTAAATTTGGAGGTGAACCATCAAAGGATATCAATCGTTTACACATCTCGAGACCTCCCCAAGCATACAAAGCTCTGTTTGCTGGGTTTCCACAACTGACGGTGACCACCTCTCCCTAACAGATTATTTGCATACTTTTCACCCACACAGACGCTAACATTTGGCCGAGAAAGCTAAGCATTGCAGAGAAGCGATACAACATCTAAAGAACAAGAAACTGCACCCCATCTATCACAGGAAGCAAACAAGGCAATCAAGAAGCTAGAAGAATATCTGCACTACATTGGCCTGAAACGTAATGAAAAGAAAACTGCCCGAATGACCTTCACCAACAAAAAGAAGAAAAATGAAATTACGATTTTTGTGAACAATACCAGAGTCCAAAAATCTCCCGCACATGTTGACCTTGGCCTTAAGTGGGATGAAGGATTAAACTTCATACCTCACTTCGAACACATTAGGAAAAAGACATACGCAGCACTGTGGAGCACTAGACAAGAACTCACCGGTCTCCGAAGCCCTCATCTCATGATTCAATACATACTTAAATGCGTTACACCGATTCCGTTGTACGCATCGACTATCTGGTCATCAGCACCTGAGAGCGACATCAAGGCCTTCTTAGGAGTAGAATACTGGCTCCTGAGATGGCTAAACAAGATCGCCGGGAAACCGTTTACCATCTCAAGAGCGGTCTTGTCTGCCAATCTGGACATCACACCATGGAAGTATGTGGACTTGTGTTTTTGTAAGGGGCGGCTCCTAGAACGTCAGTTCAACTCCGCCTCGTATCTCTGTGAAGAACAGTATCACTACAAATGGGCCAGATATGTGTGTGACGTCGGTTTGTATGTATTATGTGTGTGTTCTGTTCTGGTCTCTTGGCTACCCAGAAGCATCAGTCGCCTGGACAGATGATTCTGGGTACTCGTCCACACCACGGCAAGGTGGGCCAGTCTCAGCTAATCACGTACTGTCTCAATACGAAACTCTGATCCACCTGATGTTGCCAAAAGGTGGGCCAGATTCCTCTAGGGGCCCACTCCAGAGGAGAGAAAAAAAAAAAAAAAAACATATATATATTTATTTAGATTTTCCCGTGGTGCAAAAGAAAAAAAAAAATAAATAAAATAAAATAATAATACACTGTAGAACGCGAAGAGAAAGGAAAAAAATAAAATAAATAAAATAATTAAAGAAATAAAATAAATTAAATAAATAAAAAAAAATAATAATAATTTTAAAAAAAATTAAAATAAATAAAAAAAAAAACAGGCATGGACTGATTGTAGAATGCGAGAAAAAAAAAACATATGTATCTATAAAAAAAAAGGGGGGGGGGAAGAGAAAGAGAGAGAGAGAGAGATATGTTTTCCTTCCTGAACACAGGCCGCAGAAACAAGCTCCACAGCCCATGCAGCAGGATGGGGGAGAGAAATACATGGTCGGTTTCAGTCCACTGCTGGGTCATCGATGTTTGCCACTGGTGGTCTGTTAATCCTTCTTCTGCGCCTAAAGACTTCAGCTGAGTAGGTTTGCAGTGCAGGGAGGTTGTTAGGGTTCTGTAGGAAGAGCTCTAGATGCTCGCCAGAGATCTGTGTACAGCTGACAAGGTTGTGTCTCAGATCAGCATACGCAATGCACTCGAATAGTACATGCCACCAGTTCTCTTTGGCTCCACAATGGCAGAGATCTGTTGGGTGGAGACCCAGATGGTGTAATTTTTCATTCATGGATCCGTGTCCGGTAATTAGGTATGATGTTTCTAGTGAAGGGGTGAACCAAGACTGTACAGATTTAGTAGCAGTGTAGGTTACATCAGGTAGGAATCTTTTTGTGACAATGCCCTTTGTTGAATTATGCCATCGAGTTTGCCAAATGTTGAAGAGCTCGTTGTAGCAACGTGTCATCTCAGCCTTGGGGTCAGCATCCAGATTAACCTCAATGTCAAGGATCCTTGTTGGGATATTTTTTTTCTTAATTCGGAAGCACAACCCTCGGAAGGTGACATGTAGATCGAGCGGAAGTGCTCCCGCAATGACCTGAATGGCAGGAGTGGAGACCGTTCTACACACTCGGCAGATTGCCATTAACATTGACCTCTGGATGGTTCCAAGCTTGTTTCGCATCTTTACAAGAGTTACCCGATGGAACCAGGCTCCAGCTGCATAGGTCACAATTGGTAAAAATACTGCATTGTAATACAACCGCAGGGACCTTTTGGAGAGTCCCCAATCATTCTTAGAGATGCGTATGATGGTTCCTGAGAATCTCTTAACTTTGTTTCTTAAATTAACAAGATGTGGAAGAAAGCTGAGTTTGTGGTCAATAATCACTCCAAGTACTTTGGTTTCGGTGACGATTGGCAGTTGAGCATTACATATCTTTACCTGCGGTGGGCGCCTGAGATCCAGTCTATTCTTGAATAGCATCACTTTGGTTTTTGTTGGGTTCATATGCAACTTATTAAGTGCGGCCCAAGTTGAGAGATCGTCGAGGACCTGGTTTGCATTTTCTTCAATGGCCTTCCGTGAATGCCCTGACACCACAACTGTGAGATCATCGGCAAAGGCCACAATTTTTGTATTCCTGAAGGTGCGGGAGAGCCAGTCTTGAAGGACTATGTTCCAAATGAGGGGTCCCAGGACTGACCCTTGGGGACAACCTCGATTTACTGATCTTGTGACTTGCTGGAATTTTGACTTGAGAATAACTGCTCGGTCGGAAAAATAGTTCTGGAAGAGGCTGTATAATTGCTGGGGGCAAGCGGCAGTTCGAAGGCGTGCCAAGGCACTGTCCCACCAGACGGTATCGAAGGCTCCCTCGAAGTCTATGAAGATGGCCAATTCGAATTTTTCTTCAGAACTTTCAATATGTAAAACCAAATCGAACAGAGCTTCTTCACACGACCTTCCACGGGTGAAGCCATACTGGCATGGTGAGACTAAATCATGCATTTGTAGCATGGAGAGAACCCTGAGAGCCATGAGTCGCTCAAGGACCTTACCAAGGTAAGCCAGCAGGGCAATAGGCCGGAAGCTGCGGGGGTCTGTTGGTGGTTTGTGAGGCTTCTTGATGAGGCGAATGAGGGCAAACTTCCATTCTTTTGGGAAGCATCCTTCTTCCAAGCATTTATTGAAGAGAAGGAGTAGATGGTGTGGCCGCAGTGTGTGAAAGCGGATGATGAAGATGTATTCTATTAGGTCAAGGCCTGGACACTTTTTGGCATTAATGTTTTTAAGGACTGCTCCCAGTTCTTCTAGTGTGAATGGGTTGGCTTGCTCTTTTGCTATGTAATTGCTGAGTGTTCTGGATGATCCTCAGAGATGTCATCAGGTGGAAACAGTTTGTCTAGAATAAGGTTGGCAGAATCTTGCCAACACTTAGTTTCCTGAGCGTCTACTGAAACAGTGTTGAATATTTCTGGGGAGAAGGTTTTCTCTCTCAAAATCTTATATGCCAGGCCCCATGGATTTGTACGGTTGGTTTCTTTTACGAAATTTGCCCAAGTTTCTCTCTTTCTGGCTGCAATTGCCTTGGTATACTCATTCTTTTTGGCGATATAATCCCTATGAAGGCGTTCGACATCAGGAGCTGGCCAATCACGGTGTCGCTGGTAGTTCCTGCGCGCAGAGTGGACTGCCTTACGAAGGATGGTAAGTTCCCGGGTCCACCATGGGCAGATTGCTGGGCGGAACACCTTCTTCCTTGAGGACCTGTATGAGACTCTGAGTACGGAGTGCTGGATAAAGGTGGTCAAGTCCTGTGCATTTAGCGAGTCCATCTGTGATGGGTCTGGATTTGGAAAGTCCAGTTCTATGGAGCTGTCATATGCTTCCCAATTGACGTTTCTCGAAGAGAATCTAATGAAGTCAGTTGGCCTTGCTCTGTTGTTGTTTCTCGGTGGAACCAAGTCAAGATGGAACAGTATGGCTCTATGGTCGCTAACAGTCAGATCCGGAGTTACCTTCCAGCAACTAACTGACTGACGTAGGTCTTTTGTAGAGAGGGTTAAATCAATATTAGATTCACCGGTGGAGCTAGAGTAAGTAGTGAACTGGCTAGGCTGGTTATGGATAATAAGATTTTGGCTGAGGATGAAGTCCTCAAGAAGCTGGCCACGGCCATTGGCAACTGCACTGTGCCAGAAGGGGGATTTTGCGTTCAAGTCAGATGCAACCAGGAGTTGTTTGGAGCCAATAAAATTCAGGGCGAATTCCAAAAAGTTTAGTGCTTCATTGATGTTACTTGAGGGAGGGCTGTAGAGTGACATCAGGTAGAATGATTGATTTGTACATGTAATCTGGTTATGATGATATACTTCCAGGGTGTATCCAGATTACCCTGGAAGTATATCATCATAACCAGAAACATCTTAACTCTGGCAAAGCTACTAACGGAGAGAATAGATTCGCCGAAAGTGGGAAACGTGATCACTCGCCCCCGGATGACACGACCAAGAATAAAGAGGGAAGAACCAAGTCTCAAGTGCCAACTGACTCAATTGGACTCTCTGGGGAGATTTTTCCCAGCAAATACTGTGAATTATTTTAGTGATTTAAATATAGATCCAGAGAAACTATGTACAGACAAAATGTATAGGACAGAAATCTTTGGTAATGTGTATCGGCAAGTATAAATATAATAAGACTAATTTAATAATTTATATAATAATATTTAGTAAATTAATAAGAGGAGTTTACCTCAATATAGTACGTGGAACACTTCCGTATGATACCCTCCAGAAATTAAAACGGAAAAAACGAAAAAAATCGACAACTTACCGGTACATTAAAGTAAAATATAAATAATTAAAGTAAATTATAAATAATTAAATAATCAATTTAACACAATTCAAAATCAATTCAAAACAATTAAAATTCAAATTAACGCAATTAAAAGAATCTAACGAAAATATTCAAAACGATTTTCCTTCCTGAAGCTGACAATGCTTTTCGACCGACTGTCGTGATCACAGGAATGAAAATTATCGAATCAGCTAAACCTGCAACTTAAATAGTGATTATGTGTCTTCGCGCATGCGCGTAAAGGTCCACGCATCGGAGATCAAATATGGCCGCCGAACATTAACAGAATTCTCGTGTAATTTAATTTCAACGGTTTCTGCAATTAATAGTCGCGTATAATTACGTTGAACGTTAAGTATTTTGGCCTCGTTAAATAAAAAAGTATCAGGGTTCCACGCGGTTTTCTCTTAATATCCGTGTAAATCAACACGAAGCCTCAGTTCGTGCTTCTCGTTCAGCAGCGTCAGAATTAGCCTTTCATGCCATTAACGAAAAACATACTTTTTTATTTAACGAGGCCAAAATACTTAACGTTCAACGTAATTATACGCGACTATTAATTGCAGAAACCGTTGAAATTAAATTACACGAGAATTCTGTTAATGTTCGGCGGCCATATTTGATCTCCGATGCGTGGACCTTTACGCGCATGCGCGAAGACACAATCACTATTTAAGGTGCAGGTTTAGCTGATTCGATAATTTTCATTCCTGTGATCACGACAGTCGGTCGAAAAGCATTGTCAGCTTCAGGAAGGAAAATCGTTTTGAATATTTTCGTTAGATTCTTTTAATTGCGTTAATTTGAATTTTAATTGTTTTGAATTGATTTTGAATTGTGTTAAATTGATTATTTAATTATTTATAATTTACTTTAATTATTTATATTTTACTTTAATGTACCGGTAAGTTGTCGATTTTTTCGTTTTTTCCGTTTTAATTTCTGGAGGGTATCATACGGAAGTGTTCCACGTACTATATTGAGGTAAACTCCTCTTATTAATTTACTAATATCATTATCAACGTAGAACATATTGAGTATTACAGCTCTGATTCATACTATATAATAATATTTAGCATTTAACAACCATTCTCAATTAATTAAACCAACTTAACAATTAATTCATTAACCACATATTCTGTGTTTTTGCATCTCCAAAATTTGTAAATAAGTTCATGTAAACATGCTTGTAAATACTGATATAATGTAACCACTCTCTAGCCACGTGCTGTTTATGGGTGTCTCGAAAGAGAAATAAACAGATAATAATAATAATAATAATAATAATAATGCAGTCGTTTGCGTGAAAATCCGTGCAACATTCGGATTAGTGAAAGAGAAAAAACAATTTCATAGCCGATGGATTAAGTGGCTAATGAGGCGATTAACTGAAGGAAAAGGAACGCCGCACTAGCGAGTAAAGGTAGAATACAGCGGACAGTGTTTTCTGTCCAGCGACACTAGGGATTTAACCCCCCGAAACTCCGCGTCGTGATGTAATGCAAACTCTGAAAATGTCAGATAAGATGTGCGTGTGTAGTACAGTGTTAGGTTATGTTGTTCATCTGGCACTTAGTTTTCTTACATAAAAATCTCTGTGAGAGCACACCACCTTATTTATAATGTTGCGATGTACCGTGGATGACCGCGGGGCCCTGCACTGGGACCCGAGTGTTGGATCGATGGCTCTCTCGGGAGCTTGAGCAGTGTCGTGCAATAGCTTAATGGAGATGATTTAGCTATTTGCGTTCCTGGCTCTTCAAGATTGACGTTGCAGAATAGAGTTCAAAAAGTAGGGGAAGATCTACCCATATGGACTTTAACAAATAAGCTACGTACGTCCATTAATAAGACTAAGATGGTGTTGTTCAAGGGCTCCTTTAACTATGAACGTCCCCCAAGAGTTCGAAATTTTAAAAACAGATCTGACACACAGCATCGCATGTCATACAAAGAACATCACACCAAATACACCACGCTCTGCTGTGCTGTGAAAAACACCAGATGGGGCATATTGTAACAAACAGCCAATCGTACTGAATAATTTCTGGATTCTTGAAATTGGTCTTTGGGGTTGGGAAAATTAAATATCTTTATTGCAGGCAGTGATTGGTTACATGATTGCCTGATGCAATAATACCCACAACAGCGACAATGCTAGGGGTTTATCATAAAGAGTTGTGACTCGTAATAACCGCAATGCAACACACCAACCGTAAAACCGCCATCAAAACAATAACAATATGAGACCGGATCAAACTCCTTTGCTTTAAATACTTGGGATGGACAATAGATGAAAAATTAAATTTCTCAGTCCACTTAGAGGATTCAGCTAATAAGATTAGAGGTATGAAAAATATATACAATGATAACTCAGTTTAATATAATACAATAAAATATACAAGAAGCTTTTCGAGACTGTAGCGTCTCTTTTTCAACTGATAATTTGATTTGAATACACCGGATAAGTGCAATGAGCTGAGAGTGAGGCACGTTATTCCTCCAAGCTGCTTTCCTACTGTTGTCGCATGGACGTGCGCTGTTTTAGTCCAGCGTTAAAATGGTTGTCTCTAGGATGGGGTGCAGACGTATGCCTTTGCAGCAGTTTATGGCCTTTGGATTGTTTAATATGTTAAGTGACTCAAGCCATAGGCGGTGGTGAAAGTGTCGTGAGTGGTCTACTATTCCGAAGTGACGTTTGGGATCGTGATTGGTGGCCCAGAAATGCTCCGCGATTGCGGACTGGTCAGTTTTGGCAAGCCGGATTGCTCTTTCACGTTCCGTAAGGCGATCTTGGAGACGTCTTGATGTCTCTCCTATGTAGCAGCTGTCACAGTCTCTAGGAAAAGGGAAGGACTGAACCCAGTGGGACGGAGTCAGATGATACAAACACGTGCCGATTGTCGATTATGCGATCATACTCCGGGGTTCGCATTCAGTGGATAATCCCCTGCAGCTTTCCTTTTGCCAAATCAAACTCGCGCTTATCGGACGGGCAGTCCGTTTATAACCGAAGGGGGCGCACTTCTCATTGGCCGCTCCTAATCGCATCTGACATCCCCCGGAGTTTAACGTGCTGCCCGACACGAAGCGACTTTTGCCTCGCTCTTGGACATTGTTGTCTCAAGTGGGACGAAGGCCTGACCTTCCGCCCGCACTTCGCATACATCCGTAACAAAACATACGCGGCGCTTTAGGTAACCAGGCATGAGCTCACCCACCAGTATTAGAGACCCCGGTCTGATGAAGCAATACATCAACAGATGTGTTACTCCTGTTCCCCTATACGTTGCACATATCTGGTCTTCAGCTGCCGAATACTGCCTCGAATACTGGCTCTTGAGATAGCTGAACAGAATTTCAGCTAAGCCTTTTACCATCTCAAGAGCTATACTATACTCCAATTTAGAGGTCACACCTTGGAGACAAATAATCACGTCAAGAAAGAAGAAGAAAATCTTTATTGTACAGTAAAGATACAGATACAATAATGTGCCCGCCACAGCCAGGAGGCCAGGGGCTTGACAATGATATAGGGTAATATAAAAATATGTACAGTATAAAAATTTGTGCAGTATAAAATATTACATAACAATTAAAAACGTAGCATTAGCCATTCAATAGATATGAGTATGTACATAGTTGTGAGGCAGACAGTACACCAAGGTACGTACACGTTCATATGTACAAAGCACATATTTAAGCATATTCACACAAGTCAGAAAATTTCAGCGCCAAATTATTGTTCGGTATTGCATTTTCTTGTGAAGACAGTTCGTCGATTTGCCTGCGACGTGCCGTTATGCACCTCATAGGAGATAGCAGATGGAGATATCGGTATGAGTCGACATCAGGGGCCAAACAAAAGGGGAACACATAATGACCCTCGCTCAGCTTTTAACGGGAGGGACGGCTGGATGCACCGAAAGCCCGAGAGTGGATAAAAATACCCGGCGAAAAACCAAGACGAGTTGCAGATAAGGAACCACGACTGAAAGCGGCATTTACGCAGTTGGATAGCCTCGGAAGATTTTTTCCAGCAAACACCATCCAGCTATTCAACAACCTCAATATCAATCCTGAAAAGCTCTGCACTTGCAAATCCTACAGAAAGGAAGTTCTCAGAAACTCTTACTTGCAAATACAGATGTAATTAAGGATACAGTTCCAGCACCTTGTTCGGCCAGACACAAGCCACTGGGATTTAGGAAACCCGACCTCATCAAGAAATAGGTGTTAGTATTTTTCTACCCACCCCACCCAACCCACCCAAATGTAATCCCCACAGAAGAAGACGACTGCTGGAAAATTGAACTTTCAAATTTTTATTTTGCTGTATCGCGTTCATGTCCACCCCCCCCCTCCCGTGTTGTTTCATATGCTGTACGTTGTCTGGCTGTAAATATTTGTGTTTATGTAAATATGGTGAAACTCCCCCTTGTGTGTGTTTAAGCAGAAGATATGCTTCAATTGTCATGGTATTATGTTTCTTACCAGTTTACGGTAGTAAAAGCCTTTGCGGGTAATTAATAACGCAAATATTCCAGATAAAGTGTACTTGTAAATCAGATATTATGTATTTTTTAATTGTAACATAGTTGTATATGTATGATCACCCTCTAGCCAGTAGCTGTAACCGGGTGTTCTCCTAAGAGAAATAAAAAATAAAAAAAAATAAAATTGTGGCGTCGTTCATCCGAATGGTCGGAGTTCAACGCCGGCGATCGTTTGTTCAGTCGCGTTTCTAAAGTGCTGACGTCTCGAAATTTGTACCGAAAAGAAAGGCGAAGAAATCGCCGCGTCAATATTTTCCAGCAACGGGGTTCACTCGTTGCTGGCTCGTCGGGCGAAACGTACCTGCTTTGAAACAGTAGATGTTCGGGTCGGACGCGAGACACGCCTCCTCCACGTAAGAATCGCCCGGCAGCAGCTCCTCCCTGTTCACCACGCTCGACTTCAGCTTCCCTGCAAAGAGAGAACGAATAAATAAACACGATGTAAGGTGCACGTGCACACGCGGGTACTTCCACTTTAGAAGACCCTTCAGCCAGGGTTTTCTAAAGCCAGACAGGGATATCATCTCCCAGGAAATATAATAAATAAATAAATAACACGCAGCTTCACTTAAAAAATAAAATAAAATAAGTTTCCTCGAATTCGGTTTTCCGTCAAGCAACCTCACCTGATGGGTGTGGAGACCACGTGCAGATCTAGGATGAGCCGTCTATACTTTTTATCACCTAACATTTTAAACAACTCTGCATCCGGGGATTGAACCAGATGGAGCTTCTGATAAGGGAGGAACCGAACTTTAAAATGTAACCTCGAAGGAAGAACAAAAGAAGCTTCCAAGTGGAGTGGACAGCTGGTTGGGGGATCCATATAATTGAAGACCGCAAAATTTCATTGCACTGACCGCTTAAATAAAGTAGGCCAATTGACCGATGTTCTGCCCAATGGAACAAAGGCTGCTAAGGCGATGTAGTGTGTTTCTGTGGCACGTTGGAAGACTTCCATTACGAAAAAGACGCGTTGTAAGCGGTCAGATAATTTCTCCGTCGAGAATAAAAGGCTTCTTCTCCGATAAGATCAGGATCATCTGTCTCAAGTTCGGTTAATAAATGACCTTTATTTTAGTGCGTTAAGCGCCAAAGCAACTAAGGCTATCAGGCACTAGCATATTATGTTTATATTCTCGTGTATTCTTCAGTCGGCCTACTGAACGAAAATCCAGAGTTTCAAGAAGAAAAAAAAAGTTTGCGTCACTGACTAACTCAGCCGCGTGTTTCAATGAAGTCCGCTAAAATTCCTCAACTGTTTGATGAGATTTGAATCCAGACCATTCCATCCTGTCTGGTTGTTTCGGGGGGAAGGGAGGTATTTTCTTCATTACATTTGAAATGAAACGTTTCTGTGCTTAAAAAAAAAAAAATACCCTTATCTCATTATGGTACCACTTAAATATATATTCAATCTTTCCTTTCATCCCGGTAAACTTCCCTCACAATTTAAAAAAACAGTGAATTGTCCTTGTTCCAGAGAGATAGACAGAGAGCAACTTGATCAATAACTTTCGTCCAATGGTTCTCATCTCACTTCTAGCAAAACTATTTGAAAACAATTCTTCGTGTCAGACTCGCGTGTTTCGTTGAACCTAAGAAGGCAAACCATCAACAGCACCCCCCCCCCCCAAATGAATGACCCACTGATCTTGCAATTGTTGTCACAATCAGCTCCTCAACAAAACAATCTTGGCTTCAGAAGCAAACTTAACCTTCTCCTCGAAGGTAATCTTACCCCACGTTCTTTTTGTGAAAACAAATCGGTCTTATTTGAATATTTGTTATTTCTTCACGGGAGTATCTCAAGGCTCCCTTCTTCGACTTATCTTTTTCCAGTACATGGGTAGACGGAAACAATGGAATAAAAATGAAACAGGATGGAAAACAGAATGGAAGTGTCATCACGTATGCTGTTAACACTAATCACACCATTCTAATCACAGATGAAGATCCTAACCCACTCCAACAGTCTGGGTAACGCATAATTGGCTTCGTAAAAAACCAACCCGTACTTAATCCAAAAAATTCCGAGCATATCATGCTTTTGGTTTCTTTAGAACCAAAAACAAACCGCTAAATATTGACTTCGAAAGAGTACATGAGGAAAAGTTACTGAGAAGAGCGAGTGAAACCAAATTTCTGGGAATTTGGCCTTAAAAGTAGACTCAGTTGAGATAAAAAAGTGATCGCCATACGCAACAAGATTTAATCACTTGCAGGGATCCTTGGCCGAACCTCTCTCTCCGGATTCCCTTTTCAGATTAGGCTTTCTTTCATTAATTCAACCTCACCTCAATTACGAAATAATCTCATGGGAGACTGCCTGCCTGCCAAGAAGCCTCGCAAGAATTGACTCAACTGTCAACGGATGTGTGCTTTTCAAATTTAAATGAATAATCTTTATTTGTCCTCCCATATTAAATAAAGTGTTAGAATGGTGAGTGACAAATTCCCTTCAAGGCAGTAAATGCCAGGAGATTTAGACCTTCCCCAGAAGAAGTCAGTGACTGCAAGATAGAACAAAGGGGGAGTCCTCAGCATGTACAAACTCCTTTATAAAGCTCAAGGCGTCTTTGTTTACAATGCTCTGAAGCAGGAGCGAATCTAGGATCTTGGAGACCCAGGGCTGACGTTCTTAGTGGGTCCCTTTGTAGGTTTACTATAACGTGCATATCACAATCAGTTAAACCGATGTGTGATCACTTCCTGAATAAGAGGATCGGTCAATTAAGAGGAGCTGTTAACTCTTCTCTCACCGATGTCCCATTTGTTAGTTTTAATAAAGATAACAATCAGTGTCGCCACAATATTTTAAGAACATATTTCAGAATGTCGTTCAAGCGTTGTTTGAACGATAGGGTCCTGTCAAGGCAAGTGCAGTATCCGCTGTCATTAACATCGCGATTTGTAGAGGATTTTAGTTGAAAAGCTACTTCCAGGTTCTAATAACAGTTAATCATTTAAAAATTCGAATGCCAAAAGTGCCTTTTGTATGTACTGTAAATAATAAATAAAGAGTTTTATGAATTAATAATAAAACACTAAAAAAAAAAAATACGAGAGGTATTTGGGGTGTCCCTGTACTGAAGGGGACCCAGGTCCTATTAGCTGAGCCTGGATGTGCCGCTGCTCCGAAGAAAGCGGACGTCCCGTCCCCTCCTCTCTTCAAATCGTTTTTCGCAACGACAGAAAAAGGAATAACGTAAAACTGAAGAGAGCAAGACCAAGAGAGCAAGATCAAGAAAAACCTAAAATACATAAACCAATTTACTTTGTCTGTTCGTGCAGTGCGTGTACAATTTGAGAACTGCATAAATTGTTGTATTTCTTTTCTAAGGGAACATCTCTGCAAAAAGCCTTTGCCGCCCCCCCTTTTGCAGTTATCTCCCAAGTGAACCAAAAAGGAACAAACGTATTGAACTGAAACTGCGCCCCCTTTAACTTAAAAGAAAAGAACTATTTGAACTATCCTCTCGAAAGGGACCGGTCTGTGGGTCCCAAACTTTAATGAGCACATTCAGATTTCTAAGTAACCTTAAACTGAAATTTCCATTCTCCATGTCTTAAGCAAAGAAACACGATCATCTTAAGAGCATAGAAGTGTTTCTCGTTCAGCGCTAAGAGCAGTTTCGAACAATTTAAAACCCAGAAACGCCCTTTTTTACCGCAACGGTTGCATTCAACATATTACAGATGACTGCATTTTCCAGTTAGAACAAATGCGTTTCACAATAATTTAAATTATTTTGTTTAAAAGGATCAGCCTGAATTTGTTGTTGTTTCGGTTGAACGAAATGTCTGACGAAGGACACCTTTGGCGGCCAAACCCTTAAAAGCAGTAACTGGAAACGTTCCTCAGGAGCAGCGGCTAACGAACTTCGCATTAACTTTTGAAACATAGTAAACCTATTTACGCAACCCGCGAGTAATCTTAGAAGAGAACTTACCATCCTGGAAACTCCTCAGAGCCTCGCTCTGTTCTTCGGTGGAGCCGTAGATCATCGAGCCGTCCAAGAAAGCGGTCAGCTGGTTCAGCTGCTCACGAGGTCCTGCGAGAGAAGTCCGTCGTCGTTAGAAAAAGAAGAATCTTTATTGCAACAATAATATGATACAAAACACATTTTGTGTTGCAACCTACCCGTCACGTCCAAACATAATATGCAAATATTTAAATATGATTGGAATAAATAGGGTAATTCAAATAGAATTGAAATAAATAGAATAATTTAAAAAGGACTGAAAGACAGACAGTTGAAATGCTGAAATGTCTGTTTTACAGACTCCTTTACAAAGAAAAGCGCCCTCTACGCAATTTATGACTGTTTTCCATAAATTAAAGAACCTTTGAAGGCTCTTTCGTTTGGAAATTCATGACCGCTGCAACTCGTTGTGCACAATTTGTTCTGCTGCGAGCAAGGACACTTCAATAAACTGTCCCAGGGCCTCCACAGACATCGATAGTCTCATATTTCGGTGTTTTTCAAAAGATTATTTCGTTTTGCTATTAGTTTTCAATAATCACGAGGAAAACACGGAGGCGATATCCACTAGGGACGGTGGTTGACAAGATTCAAATGTTGCGCGATTCTCGGTGGATCAAATTTCAAATACGTTTTAAAAATATTGGAATAGGGAAGTAAACAATACTTTCTAAACTGTTAAAGAGCTTCCGAATGTTTTTTAAAAGTATTAAAATACATTTTACAAACAATAAGCTGAAATTTATACACGTTTAAAGTTACTCGATCGACGGTTTTTAAAACTAGAAAAAAAGTGGAAGAAAATAAGTTTCATCTTCATATTTTACGTCTCTTTAATTTGTAGTAGAATTTTTCATATTTTTTTAAAGTAAATTGTGTAAAAAACACCTTTCTTTAAATGTTTTAAGTTTTTTTGGAAAAACTAAAAACAAAAAAAAAAAACACATTAATTATTGTTCTGCCAAACTGCAAAAGCAGAATTAAAAAAAAAAAAAAAAAAAAAACCTCAAACTTTTTCCAGAAATTAACAGATAGCTTACGTCTATCAGGTGTAGCGTCACCGGTTTTGTAACAATTAGGGGCGCCAAAATTCCAGAGTTAATATTCTTTTCTGGGGGAAAAGAAGTTTTTCAGCAATCCCCCTTCGTTTTGGCAGAAACAGTAAGCGAGGAAACGAGCGATCAACTCACGTGAGGTCACACATTTCTTAACAACAAAGCAACGCCCCCCCCTCCGAAGTAAGGGGAAGTTCATAGGACAAAACGAGGAAAGCTTTGACGAAGAATGTTTTGGACTCACCAAATGTGCAATCAGGCCGGGGTGCGGCGAGGGAACGGACGAATTCCATGCAGTTTTCTCCAAACTGGGCGTAAAAGGGGTCATTCTTCGGGATACTGATCGGAAAACAGGCCGGATGCATCAATCGGGGGTTCCTCTGAATCTCTTCCGCGCAACAGCGGATTCCTTTTCCTTTACGAGCTGCAAAGAACAGAAAGTGTTAACGCATGCGCATAACACGGCAATTTATTTTGGCGTTATTGCAAACTCCATTCTCTTTCCAACGATAAATTTCGCTATTACCTCGAAAATTCCTCTCGTCACATCTGAGTTCGAGGCTACGCCAGTGCACGCACGGGTGATGCCACAAAACGTAGTTTCCCCTCTTGCACCGCAATGAAACCACAGTTTCCTATTTCAGCGCAAAACACCGTTGGAGCCTCCGTAGTCAGGTGGGAAGGAGCAGCAGTGCGTAGCACTCGCTTCTTGATTAGACCGGGGTTCGAGCCCGTCACCACCAAATACGCAGGATACGGAAAGGTCAGGGAATGACCACCGCATATCCCGGAGCAATATGGCCTTAGTTGCTAATGCTCCCAAAAAAAAAAAAAAAAAATCAAATAGCAAAACAGCGCCCGGAATTCCGTAAACGGTGCAGCAGAGTGTGTATTCTCATAGAGGGCATTCTCAGAGTGACGCCTCAACCCTTCGATCAATGAAATAAAAAGGAGCATCAGCGACTAAAGCCGTATTGTTCCGTGCAAATTTTTAGTAAATCGCGTGCGTTCTGTGGTCAATTTTCTGCTTGCTGGACGAAAAACCATGCTTTCCTCGCCTGAGACCGACTAACTCAGCCACATTGTGAAAAAAGTGCATAAAAATCCCTCACGTCATCGACAGGAATTTCTATTTTTATTTTATTAATAACAAGATACACAACAGGTAACCATTCAGAGTGTATCTGAGATCAGAACAATAATATGAAATCTAACAGGAAGATAAACATTGATATAGATTCAAACATTAAAAGCATATGTACAAAAGAGAATTGCATTAAGTTAAGTTACCGCTAAAACAAGTAATAATTAATCAGTTAAAGAATAGAAAAATAATAAACTACAATAATTAAATGAGAGCTAGTCATTTGGCATTTGAAGTGAAGAGGCAAATTTGTGGATGGGGTTCATCAGTGACTGGGAGTTGTCAAAGAAGTCAATGAGAGAGTCATTTGCTGATTTGCTGATTCTGTTCAGTGGACTGAACTTCATAAGGTCCGTTGTGGCAGAGTCAAGGCGAAACAGTGTGCGGTTCCTGACTTGTCTACAGGGAGCATTGAAGTTTATTTTAGTTTCGGATCTTTCCCAACCGGTGAGGGGAGGAAGGCGATCCTACCAACTGTGCTACCGCGAGAGATACTTCCTGGAAAACAGCGCCAATCTACCAAATCATAAGAAAGACAGACAAACGGCACACAACAGTCAACCTCAACAAGGAGACCACACCCACACCGACAGAAGCAGCAAAGAGAAGATGGTGGAAAAAATGCCACACCAGGACAGACACTACAATGATCTCCATCAAGACGACGTGGATAAAATGGCTTCCATGCAAGGCTGACCAATGGGACGCTCTTCTCCGAGACTGAGGGATTGATACTCGCCACACAAGACCACGTAACCAACTAGGAGAACTACAGAAAATATAGGGTTGTTAAAATTAAATTATCCCTATGCAGAGAGGGCTCTGGAGCGAGTTCTAATGTATCCCTAATGTATGCATTAGACAGTACGAGCATTGCAACTCGAATTTGGACAACAGGTATATAGAATGCGCTCAACATTTATTGGAAAAAAAAAAAAAGTTACTATAGTTAAAAAAAATTGTCACTATATGGCGCTGTGGAAATACAAATATCCTATCCCTCTGTACGCATCTCAGATTTGGTCTTCTGCCCCAGATGCTACCATCGAGGCTTTCGCTGGGTTTAGAGTACTGGATGCTGAGATGGTTAAACAGGATCACTACGAAGCCATTTACAATCTCAAGAACCATTTTATATGCCAACTTGGATGTCACGCCTTGGTCTCACATAATTGTCACCAAGAACATTCTCACGCTTGCAAAATTGCTGCCCGGGAGACTCGACTCGCCGAAAACTGACAAACTACTGACTCGGCCCCTCATGACGCAAAGGTGGGCGAATAGAACACCATCCCTCCAATCAGTAGCGCGCTCACGCAGCTGGGAAGCCTTCGGCGATTTTTTCCTTTGAACACCATTAAGATGTTCAACGATCTTCGAGCAGACCCAGAAAGGCTTTGCGCAGAGAAGATATACAGGACTGAAGTGTTTCAAAAGGCAATTACTCCACCTATAAATGTTGAGTGAAGCCCACAGATGAAAACAAAAGAGAATGCAGGAAATGAAGAATGAACTGGTCGGGACTGTTTTTGCTCAACACTGGTGCTCCTGTTACGTTGATATTGGACGTCTTGTCTTTCTGTTTTCTCGATGTAAATAGTGCTGTAGAAGTGAACACATTAATTCTTGGTAAAATTGCAAATTATGTTTGTGCTCTCTTTATCTGCCTGTCATGTAAAGTAAGGCAATGATGTGTATAATATAATTAATTAGATAATGTATAATTTAGAAAATGTGTAATTTATAAAGACGATGATTTGTATAAATTATAAATGGATAATTATGTATATAACTTATATTTGTATATATGAATGTGCACCCCTGGTTAAAAGCTGTAAGGGGGTGTCTCTTAGGAGAAAATAATAATAATAATACAATACAATTTATTTATCAAGAGAATTCGTTTACAATAAATGAACTTGTTAAGAAAAGTAAATTTCTTGACAAGTTGTAGTTCTTCCTTTACAAGTTTTGTACAAATTTGTTATCTTACAGAAAAGACTATGAAGTCACTACACATAGTATATTCCACACTGTAAACAGAGGTAGTTTATCTGCATATCAATTCTAATCTACTGTGTCATTGAGTATCAAGAATTTTCTTATTAGGAATTTTAATTTGGAGATGGGATAACTTCTCCTGAGCCTGAAATCAATGCTAGCCAACAAGTTGTTTATTACATTCATTGTGTGCCTATCTCCAAATCTATTTAGTATCCTAGGGTGAGGCAAAGTAATTGCTTTTGGGTTCCTTAAATTATGTGAGACATTTCTTTGCAGATTCGACTCTTCAAAAATAGTGTTAAGATTTTTTAAGAATAGATTTAACTTTAGTTTTTGAACTGGATACAATATTTTATGTTTCAACAAAAATTGCCTTCTCTTATGCAGGTCATTCCAAGAGTTTGTCCCCATTAAAAGTTTCAGAATCCTATTCATTAAGTTGTCTATTGCCCTTATTTCTGTTTTATTTGCTCGTGCCCATATATTTACTAAATAATTGAGTTGGGAGTCCACTAATGCATAATATAAGGTTACTTTTGTTCTAAGATTTAACTTATTCTTAATGTAGTAGAAAAAGTACACATAAAATCTCATTTTTTTGTACAAGTTTGTTATATGCATTATCCAACTTAGACTGTAGTCGATCCATAACCCAAGGTAACAATGATTTGAGACTTCTTCCACAGTTAGACATTCGCAATTCTGGAAATTCTGTTCATGTAGGCAATCATGTTTGTGCAATTTGATAGAGGGTTGAATGTCCAAGGTTTGATGAGGAGGCCTTATCAATAATAATAATAAATCACTTGAACAGCGCTACAAGTGCATCCAGTTGACACAGTTGGATAGTGCAAGGTTCACTCAGTTTGGTGTGACAAGCACTGGGAAAGGGAAAATGAGAATAGGGGTGATTTGTAGCATAATCGTAATGGTGATGGTGATGCAGATATTCGTTTCATATGCGCACTTCAGTTTCTGACAGTGGATGTTACACTTCGACATGGAACGTCCTTTGGAGTGATGAAGCCCACTTATGCTTAAATGGACAAGTGAATACGCACAACTGTCGCATTTAGGCAACAGAAAACCCTCGAGTTTTCCAAGAGGTCCCGTTGCATTCTCCAAAAGTGAGTGTGGTGTGGATTTACGGCCACATTCACGATTGGGCCATATTTTTTTTGAACAGTAACACCGGTGGACCCCGCACCTGTTCCGTCACTGGACAGCGATATTATGAGATGTTGTCAAATTTCGCAATACCAGAGCTGCAACAAGGTGGGTGCCTTCAGGATACCATATTCTTGCAAGATGGTGCGCCACGGCACATCACCGTCGTGTCCAAAGATTTCTAAAGAAACACTTTACAAACGAACGGATCATCAGCCGTTGTTTCCAGACATCTTGGCCACCACGATCATCGGACCTCAACCCCATGCGACTTCTGGTTGTGGGTTTTTTTGAAGAACCAGGTGTATCGGGAAGGTTAACATTAGACGTCATGTTTGTTCTGCTGTTCTTCGAATGAGAACCTGATAGTCACCAAAATGGAGGACACATTGAACAATTGTAGTGCTGTTCAAGTGATTTGTTGTGGCAATAACAATCACTTGAACAGTGATACAGATATTCTGTAGCACTGTTCCAGTACAGATATTACATTTACGATTATGCAAATAACGTAAGTTATTTACGTTATTTGCATAATCGTAACTAACATAATTACGCGCCATACAGTGACAAATTTTGTAACTATTTTTTCCCAATAAATGGCGAGCGCATTCTTCATTGTACCTGTTGTTCAAATTTCTCTTCAATGCGAGCCTTAGAACTGGCTCCAGGGGATTCTTTAATTTTAACAACCCGATGACACATGTCGACGATGTCACCTGGCCTCAGAAACGATCGAACATAACAACTGCGGGGTGCAAGGTGATCACCCACACTGATTACACTGATAGACACGAACAAGTAGCCAGGATAATACACCAGAAGCTAGCGAGGAAATACCAGTTGACCAAAGAAAGTGTACACCATACTACAAGTATGAAACCCAGGCAGTACTAGACACCCGAACCCACAAGCTGTACTGGGACCGCGCCATAATAACGGATAGGAGAATCCCGCACAACATCCCTTGGATAACAGAATCCCTTGTGGACAAGAAGGAAAAGACTACCTATCTGATTGACGTAGCGGTACCCAATACTAGCGATGTCCAGAAAATCCATGGGGAAAAGAGACAGGGGATCAAAGAGATGTGACATATGCAACAAGTAACGACCATCGTGTCAACCACTGGTGTGGTGCCAAAGACCTTGCATAACAGCCTAGCAGCAATAGGTCTCCCAGCGAACACGGACAAGGAATAATCGTAACTCCTTGTAGGTGTTCGTTGGAGAAAGTCGCAATCCTGAACACCTGTAGGACAGTCAGAGTTCCTCGACCAACAGTAACACCAGACATAACAACAACAATTACCCTGTGTACTTGGTAGAAGTACCCCTGTAGCCGAGTGGTCAGGAGCGGGAGTGCAGTAGCATACGCTCTTTGAGTAGACCTGGGATCAAGCCCCTGACTGCTGAATACGGTCGATCTGTCAACCCGCACTGCACCAGCGTGGCAGATTATGGTCAATTACCCTCAACATGAGTTGTTGAGGAGGCTTCCATCCTGCAGTGGGTTGATAATGACTGCACTTTACCTTTTTTTACCCTTCACGGGATGGAACTCCCTCCTCCCCACCAGGAAGAAATAATAAGATAAGAATAAACGCTTCTTACGTTGATTTGAGAGAAAAAGGATCTCCTTAGCTGTCGTGTTATTTCCTTGTAAACAGTGTTCATTGTGTACGAACCTCCGATCCGTCTTACTAAGGAATATTTTTGTCCACATCCGGGGAGGGAAGGAGGGATTGCTGCCATAACCTCTCTCAGATTCCATTGAAAAAAAGGGCGGTTAATTAATGACCTGTCACGAATATGTGGACGATGGTTATTTCGCAATAGAAGGGATGATGGAGGAAGAAGAAAAGTTCCTCTGAATTTGGACATTAAAAGATGCTGCACACGTGACACAACCAGTCTGCATCTTTTACTGTCCAATTTCAGAGAAACAACTTTTCTTCTTCCTCCATCATCCCTTCTACTCCGGAATAACCTTCGTCCACGTATTCGTGGAATCCAAAAGAACGCCATTTCGCATTCGCTCGCTCGTTAATGAGACATAACGCTCGCTCGTTAAACAGTCCACATTTCCAACTTCGGTCTTTATTCGCAGTAATTAAAAATATTGGACAAACCGAGGTCACCAAAAATATTTTATAATTCATTTGTAAAAGATCGCAAAAATGCAACGGGAGGAGGAGGCAGATGAGGGTGCTTCATTTGCGCACCTTTTTATGTAAGTGACGGGGCACCCTACACTGCACTACTCGGGATCAGGTCGAGGGGAGGGATGTCTTACTTACATCTCGTCAGTCCGGTGAGCGTCATGTCGTGGTCCAGGAACTGGGCCCACTGCATCAGCAAAATCGTGAACATCTTGTTGGGGATGTCGACTTCGGCAGATATCCGAAAAGACACTTCTCTGGCGCTGGGCAGCGGTCCTCCGTCGTACGCAATCCGGGGAGCGTTGATTCCTAATTACGAAAAGAAAATAAAAGGGATGGAAAGGAAGTTGAGTCTCCTTCTGCGTGGCTGGGGGGGGGATAGATCTAACCGGCAAGTTTAAGGCTGAGCGCGAGTGCGTTCTTTTCTTCTTCCTTTTTTTTTTTATTTAAGGAACAAATCAAAAAATGCCGATTTGCACTCGGCGGAATAGACGCAATCGTAAAAAGTTATCGAAAATGCGATTCATTTCATTGGAAAAACAGATTTTCGAGAGAAAAGAAAAAAATGGGGGGAAGGGGGGGCAATGCCAGTATTTCCGAGAAATACTGCGCTCCAGGATCGAAAATTAAAGCAGGCCTGAAGCCGGGAAACGGTGAATTCCCGAAACGTAGCCAGAATTGTTTACGAATTCGGTATTTCGATCGCTCAGATGTAAAGAAATCACTCGAATCCGGAAGCGACACAAAAGGGCGTGTCTCAATCGATCGATTAATTATTTCAGAAACCGAAACGGTTTTTGTTTCAACCCTCGCCCGACTACTCCGGTGCGTAATCTGAATTGAGGACTTTGACCCCCAGCGTGGCCGAGGCGGTGTTCACATCCACCGAGCTACCGCGAGGGCGTGTGCGTAGACCGGCTGTCATAAAAGTATAGAAAATTATTACGCGAGCCTCGTTTCACTTTTATCACGCGCTAATTATAATATTGCGCGTTAAAATTAATACAAAAAGAGATCCGAAATAAAAAGATGGCTTTTGAAATTCCACATTCGAAACCCTTTTCGCACTTCAACGAACGGAACGGCAAACTGCATTCGTCACTTACAGGGGCGCACACTTTAGGGGGGGGGTCACGTACACAATCCGCATATGTACCCAATAAAATTCGACGAAAGGTGGAAAGAATAAATTTAGGGTTCGGGTTTAAGTTTCGATCCAACGAAGCCGCTCATTCCACGAGCTGAACCCGCTTTCCATCGATTGTTTCCTACAACTAATAAAACTACAATAAAGCAAAGTAACAAAAATGTACCCTTAGAAACCCTTTCGCGTAACCCTGCGATACGCGTACAACACTTTGGGGAACGCCGCACTAGTTGATCAGCGTGCTTCCCACAGTTACCAATAGGTTGGGTCCCGTGGACTATTTAGCCGCAGACCCCGAATCACATAACCACGTGAGACACAAACCGTAGTGCGTGACAAAATGAATGGCAGAGCTTTGCTCCAGAGACGAACCGCGGGGTTCACTACTTCAAGGGTCGGCGTTGTCTTTGTTGTGCTGGACACCCAGCTTCATCTCTGCAGTCTTTAGCTCACCTTTGGGCTTTGACCTTTCGCACGAGATGTTTGCAGGGTTACTCGTACAATCCCATCATGGAGAGGATGTTGTCGCACAGAGCTTCTTCATGTGAGGACCTGGCGAGGGTCGATGCGGCGTCCTTCCAGCTAAGAGTGTCTAACCGTACTGCAACATTCTGTCGGTTCTCCACAAGTAGCTGACCTTTTAGTCTGGACAACGGTAAGCTACCCCTATTTTCATAATTGTGGGAGGAGACAGAGAGAGGGGGCGCAGTTTTTAACAGACTCATCTCCTCCCGGTGACTGCACACAAAATAAAGTAATTCTTCATTAGTTGCGTGCCCTCCCGCCAAATCCCATCCATAGTACCCAGACGGTAAGGAAACTTTGCTGTACTGGCACATGGATCCAGACACTGTCAGTCGCCAATTGCCATTGCCCCTTACTGTAACGCCACGGGAATAAAACCTTCAAGTTACGACTTTTGCCGGAAAGCTATTCTTTCCCTCAATTCTGTTAAAAATTTCTCAATTTAATGCCGCATTAATGAAAGTACTGAAATTTCCGCACGAAATTGACAAAACTTTGGCCTTCCTGGGTGAGAAGGACCCAGCGTGTAGACGCGATTCTTCCTCGGAAGGGTGAAAATGTGCTTTCATTACGGAACTTAACGATTGGGACAACCGAACAGAACTCCCTCCAAAAATAAGTCCCTCCACCCTCTCTCTCTGAGAAATGATCCTCCCTCGAATCAAGCAGAAATCTTTGAACCCCTCAGCACAAGAAGAAGAAATCTTTATTGTACACAAATTCTTGGCATCAAAGATTCCAGAAACCTGATGACCGAATCGCGGAAAATGTTTCCTTCGTGAATGAATCCGCGGCAACGGATGGGAAACGGGCCGAATTTTGTTTCGACGCAACGGATTGGGCCAGGGTCCAGATGAATCCCATTTTCGGTGGAAATCGCAACGAAGAACCGAATTGAGAGCGGTCACTCACCGTCGAAATACCTCGGGGATATCAAGCGGGCGAAGGTGGTGTAGGATTTTCCCCAGGTGGGGTTCTCCAGGTTATTGCAGCTGCCATCGGAGGTTCTGTACTTCGTCGGCGGGCAAGGCGGAGGTCGGGGACACGTGTTCTTGATGACAGTGTTCTGTAGACTGAATTTCCGCAGACCATCCCTGCCCTGGATGGAATTCAGCTGGAACCTGCAAAGACAAAAAGGAACACTTAACCGCACGGGATTCGCGTGCATTATTTTCTTCGCTTTTTCAAAGCAACAAACAAACAAAATAAACAAATAAACAAACAAAATTAGTTTGATTTTCGAGAGGATCGAAAAAAATATTGATTTACCGCGGGAGCAAAACTACTGCGGTACATCAATATTGATTTATTTGTTTTGTTGAAGGGAGGGGAATCAGAATCAAACCGTTCCCTTTTATAAAGGAACAAATTTCTGTTTAAGGACGGAGTGTAATCTGAAAGCTTTCAGGCGCAGAAAATTATAGTGTAAGTGTAAGTGTGTGTTGTTGTCTTACGGCACCAGGGGTTTCCCCCATCTCCGCGTTGCTTTCATTGTGGTGAACCAGTTCACTGGGAAATGCCAGAGATTTAAAAGTGTGTGGGAATTGTTCATGTGTCGTGTTCTGTACCGTTGTTCGTCTGGTCATTTAGCCGTTGGACCCCTATTGAGGCCCAACGTTGTCCCACTTACGCCCCGTGGAGGCAGACCAGGAACTCAGTAGCTGTAGATTCACTCTGGCAGGTCCTGCCGCTTAATTTCCTGGGATTTCGGCGGCTAGGACCTTAAAAAAAAAAAATTAATAAAAATAAAAATAATAAAAAATAAAAATAACAAAATAAAAAATAATAATAATAAATAAATAAATAAAAGAAAGAAAAGAAAAAAAAAATAAAAAAAATAAATAATAATAAAAAAAATAAAAAATAAAATAATAAAATAAAAAAATAAATTAAAAAAAATAATAAAAAAATAATAATAAAATAAAAAAATAAATTAAAAAATAAATAAATAAATAAATAAATAAAATATAATAAAAATAAAAATAAAATATATATATATAAAAATAAAATAAATAAATAAAGAAAAAATAAATAAATAAAAGATCTGCGCTGTTGTAGGGGTAATGTCGCTTTGGTTTGCTAGGCCGAGTTTTGGGCGTAAGGTAATTTTATCATGTTAAGTTTTTGACGTGTGGGGCTTTCGCTATGATGAAGGTAGAGAGGGGACCAGACCAAAGACCGAAGACTGGGAGGAAAAGACAGAAATATGGGGCCAATAAAGTAGATAGCCCCAGTTTTCAGTGGGGCATGCCCATGCCCCACCAGAGTAGAAGTTTGGGGGTGGAGAAGAAGGAACAAAAATGTCCCCTCCCCCCCAAGGAAGTGGGAATAATAGGTGAAGAGGGCTAGGGTGTCCTCTTCAGATCGCCATAAAGCTGTTTCCAACTGTGCTGCGTTTTGTCTGTTCTCTACTGTCTGTGCTGCATTCCCCCGTCCTTGCTTTTCTCTTCCGTGTGATCAGCACTGTTCTTGTCCAAGTACTGGTCCTCTGCGGGGTTTCAGTTTTTTGTCACATTTGGCGCCAATTTTTGTCAATCTCTGTGTACGTTGCTGTAGATAGCTATTAGTGTTTTTCTCCTGGTGAATAGGTCTTGCGCATACTGGGAGAGTGCCCTATATTCATCCTCAATGTCCAGGAAGTGGTGCTCCAGTCCTTTTGGAAAGTATCTTAACCTTGTTATTAGTCGCCCTCTGAGGTCTTCATAGTGTTGACAATCATAGACTATGTGGCTCCATCTTTCACTTTCCCCACATATGCAGTTGGGGTCCTCAACGAGCCGGAAGCCAAACAGCTTCTCCTTGTAGGGTCCGTGTCCGGTTAATAGTGTTGTCATATGGTACCCTGGGAAGTACCATGGTGGCTGCTTTGGGTATATTTTCCGGAGGTCTGGTAGAAATCTTTTTGTTACTTCGCCTTTTGTAGTCTCTGTCCATCTTCTCTGCCAAAGATCTAGGAGGTGGGTCTGTAGCCTATTTTTTTCGTGTTTTAGGTTGCCTGCCGGGTCAGTCGTGTATCCTTGGTGGGTAGCGGCCACTCCCCTGGCCAGCAAAAACAGTAGCCCCCGCCTGAACTGCCTCCAGGTCCAGAGGGAGCGCTCCAGCAAGTACCTGCAATGCTGGGGTACTTACCGTGCTGCAGGCGCGCGTTGTTGATAGCAGTACGGTCCTTTGGGTCATTTCTAGTGTTCTTTTGTTGACTACCAGTGTCGTTTTTGGATACCACACCGCTGCTGCATAGGTGATTGCAGGCAGGAAGGTTGTTTTATAGTAAAGCATCAGTGCTTTTTTCTTGAGTCCCCAATCTTTCCTTGTGATTTTGGTAACCAGTCCAGAGTATCCTCTGATTTTTCTTCTGATATATTTCAGATGCGGCTGGAACGTCAGGTTTTTATCTAGGATAACGCCCAGATACTTCAGTTGGCTCACAAATTTGATTGTTACATTGTTGATTTTAATTTGAGGGGGTCGTCGTAGTTGCAGAGTCTCCTTTAGGAGGATAGATGAGGTCTTGTCTGACGATATTTTCAGCTGGTTCTTTGATGCCCATTGCTGCAGCCGCTGCAGTGCCTGATTTGCCAGCGTCTCCAATTGGGCCGTGGAGTCCGCCTCTACCGTCAATGTCAAGTCGTCCGCAAAGGCGTGTGCTGCCACAGAACCCAGGTCCGTAGTCAGGAATTCATCGAGGACCATTGTCCACAAGAGCGGCCCGAGCACCGACCCCTGCGAACATCCTCTGTGCACCTCTCTTGTTATTTTTTGATAGTGCACGTTGATTTCCACTCTTCTTTGCGTTAAATAGCTTTCAATTACTTTGTAGAGGTTAAGAGGCACCTCAGCCTCCCTCAACCTTGCCAGGACGCTTGGCCACCAAAGTGAATCAAACGCCCCAGCAAAGTCAACAGAGATGAGCAGCAGATACTTTCGTCTACAATCCTGGAATATCCTTAACAAGTTTCCCAGTGCGTCCACAGTTGAGGATCCTGGTCTGAAGCCATACTGATTTCTGGCATGTAGGCCTGCCGCTTCATAGTGTTTTATAACTCTCACATGGAGTAATCTTTCAAACAATTTGCTTGCCACTGGGAGCAGTGCGATGGGCCGATATGAATCCGGAAATTCTGGATTTTTGGTAGGATTTTTCAGTATTAGTTTTAAATTTGCTGTTTTCCATGCAGTTGGGAAATGTCCTGTTTCCAAGCATGGATTGTACAGTGTGAGGAGAAGGTGCGGCTTGTATTCGACGGTTTTCTTGAGTATTTCAGGCTCAATAAGATCGAGGCCCGGGCATTTTCTATTTCTGACCCTACTAGTGGCCACGCTGAGTTCATCCAGGGTGAAGGGAGGCTCAATCGCCTGGTTTCTGTAGTTATCGTTTCTCTCGCATGTCTGTTTCTGACCTGGCATAGTTAACATACAAAATTTGTATTTGGTTTTTGATATATTGTGTCGAGTATGTTATTCATCGACTGCTCCCAGGTTGTGGTGAGATCTCCCTGCCGAGTCCGTGGTAAATTATAATTCATTTGCTGTTGAGGTGAACTCGCACTCTCGCAGTTCGTTTCCAAAACTGCATAAAAGTGAGAGCGAAGCAGAACACGACGCGCGAGCTGCTTGGGGGGAAAAAAACAAAAACAAACTGCTGCCGATGATGGTCACGTAAGAGACGTGATCGTTAACGATCTACGGACAGCACAGTTGGGCGCGAAAGTGCGAACTGTCACTTTTGTAGCGTTCAAGATTCGATCCCACGTGACTACGAGGCGCAAAAGCCCTCTGATGTCGCGCTTTCCGTCGAACAAAAGTCGTAAGACGTAAAATGCGGCGGCGACATGCTCGGAAATAAAACACATTTCTTATTAAAAACGTTCATTCGGATCGGACCTGAAATTACGACCACCCTTGCACGGGCAAACAAACTGACATCGCGCAGTGTCACGTCTGGGGGCTGCCGGCTCTTATGAAACGCCGGAAACCGACTATTCAGAACGTAAACGCATTTTATTTAAGAAATGTTCTTTAAAGAAAGGAGACTCACGTTTTGGCGAGCTGGAGCGCTGCCTCGACCCCAATGAGCCCGTCCCTGCCCAGCAGCAGCAGTTCCCTGCGGTCGCTGTGGAAGAGGGCCTGGTGCAAGTCCTCTTTGGTCCCGTGCTGGATGTACAGTCCTGAAAAGAAAAAAGATTCATTCGAGATGCGAACAGGCCTTCGGGGGAAATCATTCAACTCCCTTAATGTCCCTTAAACCATTTTTGTTATTTTTTACGTGCGAGGACAGAAATTATGATTGTTCTATCCGCGAGTGTGTGTGTTTGTGACTGTAAAATACGAAAATCTGGTAAATCCTAAGATCTACTAATCCGCGTAGGTAAAAGTTGAAAATATGTTCCACATCGACGTTGCATTAACTTTTCCGGTTTTTAAACAAGGGCATGGGGGCGGAAGAATATCTTTCGGGAATACGAGATATATCCCCCCTCCTCCCATGCCCTTGTTTAAAATCGGACAGGGCGACAGAATCGGAAGGAGCACGAAAATTTCCTGCTTCGTTCACTTTTTCAATTTGTAAAAAAGGGCATCGAGGGTAGAAGGAACAGCTATTCTTATCTTCGCAAAGTATCCCCGGCAACATTGCCCAACATATAAATCTTCGGATTTACCGAATCTCTGGCGTTTACAGTAATCACATCCGTCGATTTCGATTTGCATAAAAGGACAAAAAAAGGAAATAGGCACTATTTCTCGTCCTCCCTCCATCCTGTGAACTCCTCTGACCGTGTGGTTGTCCCGAAGTATAACCGAACAATTTGTTTTTTATTTTAAGGCGGAGAGTTCAGTCGACAAAACAGGTCTTTTTACAACCAATCATGTGACGTAAACCTCAATCGGACTGCTTATCCCTGCAAAAACCTTTCAGTATCTTCTGCACTTCTGGGACCTGTAATTTTGTTATGAATACAGGCAACTGTAAGGTGGTACCTTTTAGGGAACTCCTTATAACTTTAGATGATTATTACATTGAAGCCCAACGTCATGTATTGGTGTTTCACAGGTGATCTACTGATTTACGTGACTCTTCGTCCAACGAATTACGCAGATGCTCTTCACATTTCGAACGCTTCTCATAGTTTGGTGTAATGGCCCTGAGAACAAACTCCCATCTTAAGGATAGCTGATTGTTTTCTCAATAGGGTACCCAGTTTTCTCTGTGACCGCTCATGATGGTAGATGGCTCTCTGTCTTCTAACTTCTCCGCTATGTTGCTGTTCCCGAAGGTACAGTTTTCTTTCTCCCATTGAAACTCGCGCAACCAATTCTTCTTCCTCCTGTACAGAAATTCAGGTCTAATGTCAACAAATATCTTGTTTCATCTTCGCATCTTTCAACCCACTACCGCAGGTTTTAATACCTTTGTGTTTGGATTCGCCCTAAAAAAGCCTTCTTCCCTTCTCTTTGCAGCCGCTTATTTCTGATTTTAAGATTGTTATATATGGAGAGTTGTCTTCGCATATACTTAGTTTTGGTGTAGAAACCTCCCTCTCCACCGCTAAGGTTGATTTAAAATTTCTTCAAATATTTTCAAGTTTTTTCATGATTTTGTGGCCATTAAATTGAAAGAAAGGAGTACCTGGCTTTGATGAAACATTTCCTCTGCTGAAAAAGGTATTTAGCTCAATCCTTATGCCATTGAAGTATGTATTCAATTTCTCCTTTCAATCTGGTAAATCCCTTTCTCAATTCGAAAAAAGCAATAATTGTCCCTGTTCCAAAGGGAAACCGTTGCAACTCTGACAACAACTTTCGTCCAGTAGCGTTTTTGCAAAATTATCCGGAAAAATTCTTCATAGCAGACTCTTGGGTTTCCTTGAAGTAAATCAACAACAAAAGTACGCTTATCGCTCTAAAAGATCCACTGATCTGGCAATCGTTGACTTCTCCTCAAGAATCCTTGATAGTCTTGAAAAGTGTCCTATGCTATAGCACTGATTCTTGACTTATCAAAAGCTTTTGACTGCATAAATTATAATATTTTACTGACACACTCAATAGCCTTGGCAATAAGATGACCCACCACTGCTATCGAAAACCTGCAGCGTTCATCGCTGTAGAAGTCGCTGACAGTGTACATAATCTGATCGTGAGTACTGTTCTTGCTGCTGCTGGGTTTTATGCGCATCAGCAACTTGAGTCATATTGCGCCGTACATAATGTCAGTAAACTGCGCGTGCGATGAATTCAATTTTCTGTTTACTGGACGAAAAACCCGACTTTCCAGGACAAAAAACCATGTTCCCCTCGCCTGAGACCGACTAACTCAAAGTGACTTAAATAGACTTCAGGGATGGTCAGAAAAATGGCAGCTGTGCTTTAATCCAACAAAGTGTAAGGTATTACACCTGGGAAACAGTAATCCCAAAATAACTTATTCACTTGGTGGAGTTCAACTAAACCCAGTACTGGAGGAAAGGGACTTGGGTGTTACGATACGGTCAGATATGAAATTCTCTGAGCATTGTAAACAGGTTGCAAGGAAGGCCCATGGTGTCCTATCGATGATCTATCGAACTTTTGCAAGTAGAGATAATCCCATTATATACGGTCTTTTGTTAGACCACACTTGGAATACTGTGTTCAAGTATGGAGACCGCACCTAAAGAAAGACATCGAGCTTCTTGAAAGGGTGCAAAGAAGGGTAACTCGCCTGGTGAGATCGGCTAAAGGGCGTCCTTATGAAGAAAGACTTCGAATATGTGGGTTGCAGAGTTTGGAAACTAGACCTGACGTAGCCCAGTGGTCAGGAGCGAGAGTGCATAGCACGCGTTCCTTAAGTGGACTGGGGTTCAAGCCCGTGACTACTAAATACGATAAATATTTGTATTGACGATTTATTGTAAACTCTACTGACTTGGTTGTCGTGCCGGAGTATAAACAGAATATTTATTTATTTTTTAGACACCTTAGAGGAGATTTGATTGAGGTGTTTAAGGCTCTGAGAGGCATCAGTAAAATGAATGAGGATGAAATTTTCAAGATTATAGATGATGCTAGAACTAGGGGACATAAATTCAAGTTACGGGGGGAAATGTTTAGATTGGACTGGAGGAAGTTTTATTTTAGCCAGCGAGTTATAAATTACTGGAATAAGTTGCCTACATGGGTGGTAGAGGCTGACAGTTTGGGGAAATTCAAAGGTCATCTGGATAGTACCTTCGGGAGGAGGGAAACGCATAGGTAGTCTATTTCCTTTTCTTTTATTTAATTTTCTCATTGTAATTTTTACTTTTCTTTTGGCTAGTGCAGCATAAGCACTTAAGCTTCTTGCACCATATGGCCATTAAAATACTGACTCAGCTATTTTTTCGTCATAAAGACTCAAAAATTTCTCGCGTCATTGACGAGATTCTAACCCGACCCTTTTCCATTCGGTATGAGGACGACGCCGATTCTACGAATTGTGACCCACGACCCTGTGAGGACTGATCGGCAAGTGACAATTCGGTACATTGCCGGCGTCTTTGGCATATCATCCGAACGTGTCTCCACATAATTACTCCGATTCGCCCCATGTCCCGTCGATGACGCGAGGAACTTTAATGGCCTTTTTTCACTCAGTAGCTGAGTTAGTCGTTCTCAGGCGAGATAGCAAGGTTTTTCCCAAGAAACTGGGGTTTTTTCGTCCAGTAAAACAGACAAATCGATCAGAGAACACACGCAATTTCCAGAAAAAATACATATATTATGGGTATATATTAGAAACAATGGGTGGCCCTAATATAATAATTTGAATTTCAAATTAGCTTAGTCCTATGAAAGACGTGTCACACAGCACGACTAGTCCAAAGTTGTTGCCCTCGTGGGTAGCATATTTCGTAGGATCGCGGTCTTCTCCGCATGGGTTGGAAAAGAACTGCGTTTGAATTCCGTAAATGATGCGAAGAAGTTCTATGGCTCTTTTTCACAACGTGACTGACCACAGAACGCACACAATTTACAAACATCATATAAGGAGCAATATCGCCTAAGTCAAACTATACCAACAAAGAACTCCCAGAGTTGCTGACAGCAGATCAAAAACGCACAAGATTGTCAAGTCAAGTGGACATTTCCATCGTTTTCAAGCAGATGCAGAAAGTTTCCTTAAGATTTATCAGCATGGAGGAGAGGCGGGTTCAGCACTTTCAGCCAGAGACAAAGCAGCAATCCAAACAGTGGAAACGCAGCTCTCCTCCCCCTCCAAAGAAAGCAAAGTCGATTCCTTCTGCTAGCAAAGTGATGGCATCGATTTGGGTTGCTGATGGAGCGCTACTAGTGGATTACCTCCAGAAAAGACAGTCTCAGGGGCGCATACGTGAAACAAAGACAAATACCGAGGAAAAGCTAGGAAAGGAGTATTGTTCCACCAGGGCAACGTGCCTGCTCACAAGTCTATTATTGAGGGGGTCTGCATTGCATGGATTCTGCTTTGAAATCTTGGACCAACCCCCCCATATGCACCATCGGACACTTAGCTATTTCCTAACTTGAAAAAAAAAATAAAAACAATACCTGACTGACCTTCATTCTCCCAAATGGCAGTTGCCATCACCATTCCTGGAGACCCACAAGAAAACTTTCTTCGCAGCTGGATTCAACGCACCACAACATCGGTGGCAAAAGGGTATGGGCTCCAAAGGGGAGTACGTTGAAAAGTGGCGTGTTACGAGACGCCTGAAATAAACCCATCATACTCAGGCCACAAATCTTTCAAATGCCCTTCTGAATCAAACTGCAAACTGTCTGAAGAAATCGGAAAGCGCAACTGAGAAAAGCGCTAAGCAAATACCAACAGTAATAATCCCAGAGAACTGCAAGCATCAGCAGCGCTGTATAAGAAAGTCCTTGTTCCAAAATTCGACCCGAATTCAATGGAAATCTGACTCGCGCTTATTTTTGCGTATGGTGTGAAAGATGGCCAATCCGAGAACTGCAAGTGGCGCGTTTTACAGTTCAGCCGTTCTCAAAGCGTCGATTATGTCAACATTCGCACGAAGGTGCATTTTAAATTCATAATTGTAAACCCAGCGAAACTTGTACTTCGCTCTTTCTGAATGCCTCTCGATGGTTTCCATTCTGTTTTGATGCAACTGAGAACGAACTGTTTCTTCTTCCTACAATCTGCCTTCTGAAATCATTGTTCGCCATTTCTCCCTCATGTGTGCTTCAACTGACACGTCAGTTGAAGAATTCGCGAATGTTGTTACGAGAATGCGCTGTTTCATTGCGAGCCCCAATTATGAAGCCGTGTTCAACGTCACGCCCTGATCCTCGTACGCTTCCCTTACTTTACTCGAAGGTCACGTGTTAGCAAAATTCGTTTTAGGAATCAGTTAGTGACGCGTGCATTATCTTACCTCTGGTCTGCAGTTCGGTCTCGAGTTGATCTAACCTCTGCACTATCGACAGTCCTTCTTGACCGGCGAAATCGAGGTCGTTGGGCGATATGTTAGGCATCGTAAACTTCTGCTGGTCGGCAGATACGTCGATAACCACCGAAGCTACACAAGAAGAAAAAAAAAAAAGAAAGACAAAGAAAACGTTTTTTAATCGTCCAATAACAGGCAGGATAAAACATGAAATTGGGAGCAAAACTTACCAAAGTGCACTTCCATAAATGCTTGGAACTCTTTTACTGAAGCGTGCACCGTTTGTTTACAGATTCATTTGTCGTTGATTCCGCAGCAAAATTGGTGGGGGGGGGTTACCGAATAATATTGCGGAAACCCGCTTTCAACGGTCCTCGCAGAGTCTAGAGACCGCATTCAGCCGCTCAGAGCTCTGGCTTGCAGTGACCCATTTGAGCGAGATGACCCGTTGTATCAGCAAAATGGAAAGGCCCCTTTTTAGAAGTTGCACAAAAATTGCATGCAAAATTACCTGAGGGTAATTTTGCAGTTTCATATGCAATCCTTTGAACAGTGCAGACATGCTGCCAGGACAGCTCATGGGATTTGTGTCAATAATATACAGAATCTCTACTAGCAGGGATAATGGGGTGATTATCCCTTTGTATAAAGCCGTATTTAGGCCACATCGTGAGTATCATATACAAGTCTGGAGGCCCCACTGTGTGGATGTGCTATAACGGGTACAGAGAATGGCAACTGGTGAAGGAAACAAAAGCGTGCCCTTACCTAGAAAGACTTCAGTTCAGCAAATTGCAGCGTGTCTGTACTAGGACCTGCGAGATGATCTGATTGAGGTGTTAATGCTTTTAATGGATTGAACAAGTCAGTGCTGATGGGATTCCTCCTTAAATCCTCTTGCTTAGAATACTCACAATGAGGAGCCACAAATTCCAATTTAGGAAAGTTAGTTACAGAATAAATGTATGGAAGTTTGGCTTTGGTTGATTGATTGAAACCAAACTTCCATCTGTTGTAGTTGAAATTCATATCTTAAATAAATTCAAGAAGAACTAGACAAACTACTGGAGGGAATGAAAAGGTGTTTTTCTTTTTTTTTTTTATTTGGCTGACAGGACCGTAATTGCACTTCTCAGAGACCGAGGCGTATGCTCTTGCGGGGTCCTCTTTAAAGACCAGAGTCTTAAAAAAAAAAAAAAAAAACTTGGATATATATAAATATAATCAGGAAAATCACTACCCAGCAACAGGAAATACCCAGTCTGGACCTAATAGAACCGGAGATGGCTAAAAAAAATCTATAGAATATATATCGGAATTGACGCTTAAACTCTTCAACCGATGCCTGGAAACAGGGAACTTCCCGACAAAATGGAAGACTGCACACCTGAAAACTCATCCTGAAGAACCCAACAAAGCCACCAGACCAACCTACTTCACATCGCCCCAGTTTCTACCCTAAGTAAACTATGAAAGGATGCTCCAAAAAAGAATCATGAACCACTATAAAACCGCCAACCTAGGAATCACCCAGGCAATATGGTTTCAAACCGGGCTCCTCGACCATAGAGGCAGTCCAGAACCTCATAACCAGGGCCACCCAGCCCAGAGTAACAGGAAGTACTTCTTGTTAATAGCAGTGGACTCTGCCGAGGTCTTTGACACCGTCTGGTGGCCGAGTGTCCTTGGCAGGCTACGGAAAGCAGTACTCCCAGAAAACTTGTACAGCAGTGTTCGAGCATATCTGACGGATAGGAAAATTAAAGTTGTCACAACCTTCCGTAGAGTGGTTAGAAGCGTCCTCAGGGGCTGCCGCAGGGATATGTCCTGGGACCGCTGCTACTGTGGAATGTGGTGTTTGACGAAATCTTGGCCCTGAACCTTGGCAACATTACCAATTAGGATCTGACCAGATGATCAGATTCTAACAGTGGAAGAAGACACAGGCTAATACACTACAAACCCTGCAAAACTGGGCGAAAACACATATGCTTAAACTCTCACCAACCAAGACAAGCTGAGTCCTACTAAAAGGTTCCTTAGACACAAGACGACCGCCGCAAATAAAAATAGCAGGAACCACCATTAAATTAACGAAGCAAATAAAATATCCTGGATGGAAACGTATCCTTTACACCCCATCTGACCTACCTAAGAGAGAAACTGTGGAATTACGCTGCACTCGTAGCAAGAGTATCTTGCAGGGACTGGGGACTCAACAGAAAAACCCTGTCCCTGTACTACAAAACAATATTCATCCCAGCGATCACCTATGGATCACCAATTTGGTTCAAGAAAGTAGAAACCGTTGTCAATAGAAGACTACTGGATACCATCCAACGAAACATACTATTAACTATCACTAGAGCATGCAAAACAGTGAGTACTCATGCCCTTCAGGTCCTGCGGGAGTCCTACCAGTGGACCTCGAGGTGACTCGCTCTGGGCTGATGTATCTACTCTCGAAAGGCATGCCAGCCACTTTCTATGGCCTTACCCTTACCTAACCAGCAACCGAAAAACAGAGAAGCAAAGAATCGTGGCTCACCTGTTGCAGATGTGCAACACAGATGGCAGACATCTACAAAAGGACAAATAACACGATTCATACCGATAGCTGCAAAGATGTACCCAAAAGCACCATCATGGTTCTACCCAAGGTTAAATACAACGTTCTTACTGACGGGCCATGCCCATTTAAGGAAATATTCAATGCTCTTGGGATAACAGAAGCGTCCCCATGCACCTGTGGGAAACTGGAAACTTGGCAATATATCATGTATAACTGCGAAAACTATGAAGAACACAGATGCAGACTTATAACAGAGATCAAATATTTGCCAAAAAACCAAGAGCACCATCTCCTGGATTCAGAAGATGAATATAAAGCCCTCAGCCGCTTTGCACTAGACACTTTCAACAGAAGACGAACAGAAATGAACAATGGACCATCCCTAAATGGGTGTAGTGCAGCAAAGAAATAAAATAGAAATAAAGCGACATAACAGAAAAAATAATGGAAAGCAATATCAAGGAGACAATGCCTAAGGATTAGACACCAAACAGACATAACATGCACCAAGAACTTGGAGTAACAACAGAACTGAAACACCGAAATGTGTCCGACAGAAAAGGATCGGGGAACCCACCATCAAATAGGAACTACCCCCTCCTAGGAAGATTTATCACTGGGCACGACTCTGATCACCACAGTCAGGACAAGACTCACATATGAGTGAACAGCGGATTGGACTTAATAGAAATCACTGCCTATTGCTTTTTGGAAACCTGGACGGGGCACCCTTTCCGGCCCACTCTTTCTCCTTTTCCCCAGCGGTAGTAGGAGGCGACGGTTCCCCGTCCCGTCCCCTCCCCTCCACCCCTCTCCTTCTGGTGGGGCTTGGCATGCCCCACTGATCTCTGGGGCACCTTCCCTTTTGGTCCCATATTTCTGACTTTTACCCTTCAGCCTTCCCCCACCCTGACAACCTCACAGTGAATGCCCCACACAACAATCTAAATATTCAAAATTGCGCATCACCCCTTCTTGGTCTCTAATCTTTTAGCGTCTCACCCCATTAATCGCGGGTCCTATCTTCCCCCTCCCCCGGGGGAGGAGGGGACGGTCTTTTCTGTCTCCCCCGTCGCTCCTCTCTTCGCCTGGTGGGGCATGGACCTGCCTGATTATCTGGGGTAGCCTTCTCTATCGTCCCCATATTTCTGTCTTTCCCCCCAGTCTTCCTTCTCCTCCCCCCACTCTACCTAATACGCTAGCGAATACCCCACTTAAGTTGGAAAATTTAATTGCGTTCACACCAACCTAATTTGGCTTTTCTACTCAATTTTATTAACCCCACTGAGCAAGAATTATTTTTTTATTATTATTAGGTCCTAGCCACTGAAATCTCAGGAAATTAAGTGGCAGGACCTGCCAGAGTAAGTATCTAAATACTGGTGTACCTGGTCTGCCTCCACGAGGCAGAGTGTGGACAACGTTGGGCTCCAGCAGGGGTCTAGTGGCTAAATGGCCAGAAGAACAACGGTACACAACACTACACTTACAAAATCCATACACTTTAAATTTTTGGCCTTTCCAGTGAACTGGTACACCCGCAATGAAAGCAACGCGGAGATGGGGAAACTCCTTGTTCCGTTAGACACGAACACTATCCGACATTTTTTTTTTTTTTTTTTTTTCCCTTCATACCTCTGGAACGAAAGTTGGTTATTCTGAACAAAACTAACGTTCTGATTCTGAAAATATCAATCTTTTACTTCTACATCACATCAAAACATATACGCATTTTTTAAATTCCTTGTTTCAGCAATATGGTTTTTATTATTACACACAGTATATGTTACATAGACACGTTTCCCACTCAATGATTTCCTTTTATACTCCAGATTGCTTTGCCATTTAAGGAAAGCCACAGTAATCTCCCAATAATGGCAGAGTACCAGCGACCTTGCTATCGTTTTTCCATTGCAGATGCGTCCTGGTGGAAGCGCTCTCTTTGTTCATCACTGACATATGTTAAGTTTTCAGGAAAGAAATCCAGATGGAAATTAAAGAAATGCATTTTCAATGACATTCGGCACCCCATGTTCTTGTAACGTTTCAGCAAATTTGTCACCAGTTGCTCATAGTTCTCTTCTTTTTCTCTTTCCGAGGAATCCGTGTACCACAGCCTTGAAAGACCTCCATGCAGCCAGTTCAACATCATTCAGGTTTCTTTGAAATTCTTCAACTTTTAGGAGCTTTCTTATTTGAGGACCTATGAAAATACCTTCGTTCAGCTTTTCATGAGATAAATTTGGAAACATTTTCAGTAAATATGCGAATCCTCTGCTTTCTTTATCCAGTGCCTTAGTGAAATTCTTAATCAGCCCAAGCTTGATGTGTAAAGGGGGAAGAAAAACCTTTTGTGGATAAACCAGTGGAACATACTTTACATTGCTTTTGCCCGGAATATATTCATCTCTCTTATCCCAGTGTTGTACGGCGTAGTGTTTGGCTGTTGCACGACTGGCCCACAAACACAGGAAACAACAGTATTTAGTGAAAACACCTTGCAAACCAACAAGCAGTCCAATCACTTTGAGATCACCACAAATATTCCAAGCATAGTCATTGTAACGTATAGCAGCAAGAATCTGGGACATACTATCGTAAATTTCTTTCAGGCCAACAGCATGAACAAGAGGAATTGATGGTAAAGTATTTCCATTATGAAGCAATACTGCTTTCAAACTTGGCTTTGACGCATCAATGAACAAACGCCATTCAGAGGTATTGGGATCAACGTTCAGTTCGTGCATAAGACCAACGACGTCTTTGCAGACACACATGTTGTTTTCCATTGCAAAATATCTTGAAAACTCTTCATTTCGCTTAAGGTATATTGTAATGTTTCTACCTTTGGCGAGTAAGTTCCACTGTTGTAGTCTGGATCCGAGTAATTCAGCCTTTTCTTTGGGTAAGCCCAAGTCTCTGATCAAGTCACTTAATCCTTCTTGTTCAATGTAGTGTGGGGCCTTTTCTTTTTCTGGCTCGTAGTCCAAATCATGTGAAGTACATGGGTCCGGGACATCTGGTAAAACGATTTCTTCTGTACCTTCATCACTACTTCCAAAACCCCAAGATTTTGGTGGCACAGGTACTGGCAGTTCTTAACCGTGTGGCACTGGCCTAATTGCTGATGGGATATTTGATGCAGTGCTTGCTCTTTTTGGAAATACCTTTTATTTTTGTCATGCAGAAATAGCAGTCGTCGAAATGGTTCTTGGGCTCGCGCCACACCATACGGATGGCAAAAGGTAATGCTCTGAGTTTGTTATATAACCACAGCCTTAAGTTCGTTGTAGAAGTAATACAACAGATATGTGGAGCCCAATTTTTTTCTTGGTCACCGATCTTTCAGCCGAAGTACAACGAATATGTAACTTTTGCGATATTGTATATTTTCTTCCTTTGAGTTTTTGGGGTTAAGTGTCCACAAACAAAACAGAAGTTGTCTCGGTGATTGTCGCAAGTTCTGCGCTTTGTCTTCTCTATTTTAACGATGCATGAACATATAAACAGTAAAAGCAATTTGGTAAATTTGAACAGAAGGTGAATTCTTGTAGCGTAGTTTATCATATTGAACAGTTGAATGGTGTAATAAAATTAATAAAAATGCTGATTGTCTGGAAAAGTGCATCAAAATCAAAATATACTATATTGCAAGAACAGTAATGATGTTCTTGCTTAACTTTTAGCCCAATAAACAAAACCAAGTAAAAGTTAATAAGTTTAAAAATTGTATTTCAAACAGTAATGATATCTTTGTACAGAATCCAGTTATCTATGTCTTAAAACTGATACGAAAGATTTTAAAATCTACACAAAACTTGACCAGAAACAACCATTGATTTGTTGGAGATAAAAATAATGTTGGGTAGCGTTATTTTTACTGATCTGTTTAAACACAAAAGGTGTAATACTGCGAAATATAGAGAACAGTATTGAACTAAACTCCGTGGCGCAACAGCCCGTAAGGATATTATGCAGACATGTATAGCATCTTATGTAGGATGGCACGTGCATGAAAGTTCAACTCCGCCTTTGAACACTGATGGTTACAGAGCACTGAAGAAGGCCAGAAGTGTGTGTGTGTGTGTGTGTGTGTGTGTGTGTGTGTGTGTGTGTGTGTGTGTGTGTGTGAAATATTATGTTCGTGCAGGCAGCGTGTGTGTGGGTTGTTGTTTAGTTGCTTCTGGCCGTTTTGTCACCAGGCAGGCGATCACGTGGAAAGCCTGCCCAGTGTCCGTCTACACCACGGGGACGTGGGCCACAGCTATGCATGTAGCATGGCCGACTGTCGAGGTTGTCCAAAGCGAGTTTGGAGCCATTCAAAAGAACACCGTGCCAGCAAGCCGGCGACAGCGCACGCACACTCACGGCCATTCCCAGGAGACAGGACAGCAGAAGACGAAGAAATAAAGTTAAAAAAAAATAATAAAATCTTTATCCATGTCTTTATGCAGTGCTGCTCAAAGTAGTCCACAAAGAGAAAAGGTGTACTGTCAAACAGAAGTACTGTAGTAACTTCATTCAAACAAGATCAGCAGGAACAAGATCTACATATAATTCTGTTAATCTGGAGTGGTATCAGAGGTCGCTGGTTGATGACTGTGTCGCTGTGAAGAGATTTAGTTGTGGAGAGTTTTGATAAAGAATGAACAAGAAAATGCAGCATCTGTTAAAACCTTCGTGTGTTCTTGAAAACAATGCGCTTTTTCACCCAACAGAATTTTGGACATTACATCATCAGGACGAAAATAGAGGCAACGGGTTGTATTTTCATTCATGAAGTGTTTTAAAAAATGAAAATACAACTTGCTGCCTCGTTTGTCGTCCTGATGACGTAATGTGAGGACATCGCACAATTTAGTGTTGTCTGTAACATATATACAACCGACTCCGACATACTGTACCTAGAAGTCGCGCTGGTCAACTGCTTTCTTGTATTCATAGCCAGTGGACAAGATTAAGTCATATTCCCAACGAGGATAATACGCCGTGGTCAACCTATGTTCTACTGTTCCATCCTATTAGAGAATTAGGGGGGGGGGGGAGAGATTTCCCTTTATTCTGGAAATTAATCTGTTCTTTCACTAAATTTCACCCGTCTTTGTTTGCATGGTGGGTACAGGTGGGCCCTAGTTTAGATGAGCGCATTAAAAAACGAAATCGCTTTAAAAATTTGAGATTAGAGGCCATGCGAGCTACCCATCCCCCTCTATGATGAGGTTATTCATAAGCACGACCCTGTTGGCTGATGCTGTATAAGCTTGCATCGGTTGCCGCTAGCAATACTAAAAAGCAACCTGAACCAAGTATACTGCCAGAAACACCAATGCAGAAAGAAACACCACTAGATTGGTGTTTCTGGCAGTAATTATGGGGCGGTCGAGTGGACACGATACTGCCAGGTTTATAAGCATACACCTTAAGTTGCCGATTTGCGAAGATTATAATAAAGTTAAGAGAAATATACCGATAACAGTAGTTGAGGGTTGAACGTACACATCAGGAATGTTACTGTACCAGAGTTGCCCTTGTCCAAATTACGTCCTTATAAGAAAGGGATTTCTACGTGAGGACTCTAAGATATTGACTTACATGTATGGTCTGTTAAAGAATTAGACGGAAACATTGCACTACGAAAAAGAGGGAGGAGGAGAAATTTCATTTATATCCAATTGCAGTACGATCTATGTAAAATTAACGAAATAAAAATTAAAGAGAGAGAGATAAAAGTAATAATTGAATTAAATGAGAAAATTAATGCACATCGTTCTAATTGTTAGTGTATCACACAAAAGCAACAAAATCCGGGCTAGAGGGAAAGATAATCTTGGTCGCACCTGAGGGTATGCTGAATCATAACACCAGCAATGTAGCGGGACAGTACGCCGGTGAAGTCGTCCATCAAATATGTTGTCGATCACTTCCTAATATAAGAGAACTAATTAGGAATATGAAAGGGAGAGTAATTCTTAGAGAAAAAGGGGGATCAAATTCCAAAAAAACGGTATGGAGAATTTTGTGGTAAGCCCTCTGATTGGTAGAAAGCTCCGAGAAAGAAGAAGAGAGGGAAAACGCGCGCAGTCTAAAAGTTTTAGAAAGGAGTACAGTCGGGGAAAGCTTTGGTAAGGAGTGAAAACAGTTATGGAGAAGGGGAGTTTTTTCATTAGGCATCGAGGCCCTAATGAAACGAAATGATAAAGAGCGTTAGAGTGGAAGGATAGTGGTAAACATCTGCCGATAAGGAGAGAATCGTTGGGTTGTAACGTTGGGCTGGTCAGAGAATCAAGAAATCCTGATCGTATATGCCGGGAGTGCCCTTTCATCGAATGTATTCAGCGTCGCCAGGATGTACACCACCCATGGAGGCCAATAATCTTTCTCGTCCTGAAATGCAGAATCCACGCTATACGAGAACATCTGTAAAACCCCAGAAGGAACTGCCAGTTGGAATTGCAACAAGAATGGAAGGGTATCCCAAGTAAGTGTAATGACTCTAAACCTCTAAGTAAGCGTTGCTTATAGTCCCCCCCCCCCACAAGGGAGTTGTGTAATAATTGGGAAATGTAATAAATGAGAATTGCTGCATTCTAAGACGGAGAAAAATGTAACTTATGAAGTATGGCTTTACTTACAGTGGGAATCAGAAAATCAATGAGAAGTGAGACAATATTAGAATTAACCGAGTGTGTGACTAATTAAGGGAAGTTAATTCCTAAAGGGAAGTTCTTTGTGAAACGGATTAATTGTTACGATTAAGGGTCACCTGACCGAACATAGTAATGTGTACTCACCATTACACAAAGTGTTAAACTGTACACATAATATGTTATGTACTGCGCATGTTGATATAAGAGTGAACCAAGTGAGACTGAACATTGATAATCGAGAAGAGAACGTCTAATTAACGAATACTGTATAGTTACTGCTATACCGTTGTTGATAATTGATTAACCTTAACCCTTCCACTGTGTGAGATCCTACAAATTGTCCAATGTGTATATAGATTTGTAATTATTCATTAGAGTGTATTTGTTTTTCACCAAATTTATTGCTCTTGTTATTGGTAGATGCTAACACTTGCTTGCAGCTATAAACGGATTGCATTAAATCTGAGGGGGATTACTTAACCCTCCTCGAGCCAGGAATCTCTGAACTATCTCAGAATCCTGCAGTCAGATAGCGCGGTGGGGACAAGAGAAAGGAGGAGAACTTTTATAGATCAAGTCCAGTAGAGCGCCAAATTAACGCCTCTCTAATATTGGCAAAGTAAATTAGCGATACGGAAAAGAAAAGAAAAGAAAACGAGCCTCCCCGCAGGATCATTGCTCCAATATACGGAAATCCACGTGCAAATACAACGCGTGTTCCACCGAAGAAAGCCGAAATTTTGAAACCGCGGTACTTCGGGGCGAGTGCTACCATTTATTTGTCCGGTTGCGTAAATAAACAGAAGCCACACGCGCAAACAAACAACACAAAAACAAAACTCACGTTTCCTGGACGGGGGCGGGCTTGTAAGGCAACATACCCCAATGTCGTTGTTGGACTGAGTACACGCCGGTTGCTGCAGCTGGTTTAACCTGTCCGACTGGAAGACGCACATACTCGCTGCTCGACATATTCCTTCGCTTCCATCTAATGTCGAGCACGGGGTCTCGGGCAGATCGGCTTCTTCGGGAAAGATGACCGGCTCTTCTTGTCCTGTCGGAACAGAGAAAGAGCTCGTTACAATCAAGGACTGACACACATTAAGACAAGATCAAGCAGGAGGTGTATAAAAGAATGGGTACGCGGGAATAATAAGATCTTTATTTATAAGGTGCAAAGATACACGCAGGTATCTTTCTCTTCCCTTCTGATAAGGGAAGAATGATTACAATACCCTTCACGGCACTAAGCCAAGGGTTAACAAGCGGCAGAGATATCATCTCGCCGGAAATGTAATAAATAAAGAATGGGATAAACAAATAACATAAAGCAGATTGAATTTAATTAAAATAAAATACATCAAATTAAAATAACAAAATAAAGTAAAATAACACGTGATAGTTTTCTTGAATTCAAGTTTCCCTGAAATTCTTGCCGAGCCGGAGCGATCTCACGTCAGTTGATGGCTGTGGAACACACGTGCAGATCCTGAATACGCCGTCTGTACTTTTTGTCATCGACGATTTTGCACAGGTCGGCGTCCAAGGACTGAGCTAGATGGAGCTTCTGATTAGGGAGCAACCGATCTTTAAAATGTAACCTCGACGGAAGAGCAAGAAGCGTGGGAGTGGAGCGGAGTGCTGGTTGGGGGCTTCTCCAGCACACGGTGTCCCAAATGTTGGGCGTTGAGATTCTTCCAGCGATCATTTTGATAGTGAAGATTAGTCTTCTTTCGTTCATTAAGGCTACGAATCTGGTTAAATTCAGTGCTTTGGCCATCGGTGTTGTGTGAAGTTCTGGTGGGAGATGACACTTCCAGGTAGCCCACTTCAGGAGCCAGTATTCCGCGGCGGCCAATGGTTTGATTGTTGTGTCTGCGGCCGAGCCCCACAACTCTACCCCATACAGAATAACCCCACCCATTGCAGACCAATGCATTACTAATTTTTCTGCTTAGCTCCTGACCTCTATCAAGCGCAACCAGAAAGTAATAATTCTCGAAGACTTCAACCTGCCCTGCCTGCTGCATCAAAGCTCCTCGATCAGTTAATTTCGGATCTGTCGAGTCAACTTCCATTGCATCTGTGTTTCCCCCCCCCCCTCTCGAGGAGAAGCCACATTACAGAGAATCTTTTCCAGCCATTGGAGTGTTGAAGCTGCAATCAGTTCTAATTCTGCATTTCCCTCCGACCACAGGTCAATTGAAGCTTCTCTCATCCTGTTGAAAGAATACTATAACCAACCAAACCAATCAACCTCGATTGAAAAGATCAAGAAAACTGTATATGATCTAAAATACCTAAAAATTTAAACAGCAATGGATCTCAACCCCTGGCAAACTCTCAGTGAAATAGATATAGAGGAAGCTGCGTTTTGGCTTCAGAAATGGTTGTCTTTCATTGCTAGAGTGGCCAAGTCAAGAGTTTGCGTCATCTGCCCACATTCGAAGCTGTGGTGGTCCAGTACTCTTATGCACCAGTTTAAAGAAAAACAACGGCTACATGCCCAATTCAAGAGATCACCCACAGAAAGATCATACTCAGCATACTCAATAGCCAGATATAGCTTCCAGAAATCCAAGAAGCAGGCTATAAACTCGTACATGAAGAAGAGGATAGCGGGTGGCCAGCGATCCTGGTCGGTCAATCACATCCGGTCAGCAGAATCGTTAGACCTGGCCAAATGGTGAAGCCATCAACGCCCTATCCAATAAGAAATCAATGGGAAGTGACTCAATTCCCACCTTTTGCCTTAAAATTGCCTCCTACTTCATCAGCGACGAGCTGACAAAGTTGTTTAATAGAATTTTACAACAGGGAGTCGTCCCAAACGCTTTGCTAAATTATAGAGTCATCCCAATTCCCAAGGTGCAGAATCCGACCTCAACTGCTGACTAAAGGCCTATTTCAATCTCCTCCCCTTTTCTCAAATGCCTGGAGAAGCGCTTGTTTAAAGTAGTTACCAATCAGATCCTTTCCCAGAGACCTCAGCATACACATTACGCGCTCTCACAAAGATCGCGGATAACATGCATACAGGCTCTGAATTTGAAACTCTTCAAGCCTGGGAGCAAGGTTTATGCATGCTGTTTTTCTGGATCTGAAAGTGGGCTTTCACTCACTGCAAGTTAAGCCACTCATGTGCCTCCTGGAGAACTACTACAGTTTCATGGGTAATGTCTCGAAGCTACCCAGAAATTTGCTGACCAAGAGGTGCCTTACCTTCCAGCAAGGGAATGACTGCATCACAAAACAGGTGGAAGTCGGTATACCCGAAGGTGGATCGTTGTCGGCGCTGCTTTTTTCAGCAATATTTATTCCATTTATTAATGAATGAATATTTATTAAATATGTTTTGTAAACCCCTGGCACCACCATGCCGTGACGGGACTAATTGTATGTCTATCATTGCTGCGATTAAAGATTCTATTCTATTATTATGATTATTACAATACTTAAATGTTTGATTACAATTTGTATGATTTTTTGCAGTAATCTGGGTTTTGTAAACTGATTGTATGCTGTTAGTGTGTGTGCGTGTGTTGTTTATTCGTTAATATGACATAAAACATTATCATATGTAATGTTTGCATAACTGCAACGTTAAAATAAAATTTGAATGTTTTTAGGGGCCGTTTTGATTAAATGAAAATCATTTTTTATTGCAAAAACAGTTTGAGATAAACTCAACTTTGTGTTTTTAAATAGAATGGGTAAGTCGGGATTTTGGCCGGCACCGATTGTACAGTATAGGGGTTCTTTCTGTGGGTGTAGTCATTATAGAATTGCGCAAAAAGAGCCTGTATAACAGCCATTGCCGCGAGGAACAGGGTCAGTACTCTGCCATTTACCATCAATCACAAAGAACATTCTGACGCTCGCGAAACTGTTGACCGCGAGATTCGACTCGTCGAAAGCTGAAGAAATTTCTTGTGCAGTAAAGATACAATAAATGCGCGCCACAGCCAGGGGTTTGACAATTTTATAGGGTGACATAAAACTGAGTACTCGGCCTCGCATGACGCAAAGGTGGCCGAGTAAAACGCCATCACCTCCACTCAGTAGCGCGCTCCGCAGCTGGGAAGTCTGTGGCAATTTTTCCCTTTAACGCCATTAAGAAGTACAACGATCTCGAGAAAGGCTTTGCGCCCAGAAGAAGTACAGGATGGAAGTTTTTCGGAATGTGTTCCTCCACTTATGAGTGCTCGTCCACTGCGAGGAAGCCCACAGAAGAAACAGAATGCGGGAAGTGAACTGAATTGAGCAAAGACAAAGAAAAACAAACTGAATGCGCATCATTTCCGCGCTGGCACTTCTGTTATGTTTTGTGAAATGGGGTCTCGCTGGAAACAGCCGAGAACATACTTAAAGGTTACTTTTATTTCCTGTAAAATTACGCTTTGAATGTATGATACGTATAAATCATAATTTTTGTAAAAAGAAGAACAAGAGAGGTTTCTTCAATGTGACACGTGGAACACTTTCGTACGATACCCTCCAGAAATTAAAGCGAAAACAATTTCTGGGGAGTATCGTACACAAGTGTTTATATTGAGGTAAACTTCTTATTCTTTTGCAAATATTGATATCAACGTAGAATGTATTATAGCTCTGGTTCATACTATAAAAGTATAAATTATAAGCATAAATGTAAAAAGTATAAATGCATTAAAATTTATGTTTAAATTATAATAGTATTGTGATATGTACAAAATAAGTGTGTTTGTATATTTGCAAGTGCCGCCCCTGGTCAACAGCCGTAACCGGATGTCTCTTAGGAGAAAATAAAGACTATGATGACAGTGGAGCAATAGTAATATGGACCAAGGCCATATTACTCCGTGTTTCTAAATTGCGTGGTTCTCGGGTCGATTTTCTATTTGCTAATAAAAAAATTAAAAAAAAAACCATGCTACTCTCGCCTGAGCCCGACTAACTCAGCCACGCTGTAAAAAGGCGCAGAAAAATTCCCGACGTCGAAAACGGGACTCGAACTCGTCGTTTCCACCCGGTTTGGGGAGGCTTGCAATCCTACAAACTGCGCTAATCCACGAGGGCATTGCGCACGCACTGGGTAGAATCCGCTAATTGAAGAATGGCTCCATTTCACAGAAAAGGCAGGTGTACCTAATAATGCTGCAGCTCAGTGTACATAAATGCCCAGTAAATAAATACAGTGCATACCAAAATTAATGTGCTCCGGGTGCGACGATTAATATGAGAGAAGGAAGAAGTTTTAGGGATTAAAACTTCTCCATTTGTTGGGATTTAAGGATCAGTTTCGATCCAGAGTGCACTGACGCGTTGCCACCACACCCTTTTTGTTGCTTAAGCGTTTACAACGCTTATTATACCGTGCGTGCTTTGTCTGTGAAAGTGTGTGTTCATCGGTCTCCAAACGACTGACGAAACCACTTTACCGTCAAGCTGGAAAGTCCTCCCCCCTTAACCTAAATACGAAGATCCACAAAAAAGCCATAAAATAGGAAATTGTGAAGGCACATTACCGAGTGCATGGCCTCTTTCTGGATCGCCGTAGGAAATTGAGGGTGACGCCAGAAAGGTCAGCTCGTTGCCATCAAAGATTAAACTGACCTTATCCTCCGCTATTCTGCCGATAAAACTTTTGGTTATTTTCTCGTAAATACCTGCGGTAATTGTACGAATATATCTAACTCAAGTACGGTACTTTGTCACCCTTATTTCGTGACCTCCGTGACAGTGCGATGGTTTTGGCACTCGTTTGGAGACGTTCTCATCGTGTCGAAGAACGGAGAAATTCTTAATGCCATCTACAACAGGGCCGGTTCCGTATTTTGGGTTTTCAGTCCGCACAACGTGGAAATCGGTTATGAACACACAATGGCGCAAGACGGTCTCGGATGGTAATACTTCGAAATACAAATCGGGATAACTTTTTATGTGACAACACCCAATCCAGCTGAGGCGAATTAAAGTAATAAACTGAGAATTACAAATAAATTAACTTTATGCGCTCCGGGATGACCTCGTGGTCAGAGGAATTCACGATGCGCAGAGAACATAAGAAACAGCGCCGTATTTCACGCGGGCTCGAACCACCGTCACTCAGATCGCTCTCACTTTTGTACCCTTTTGTTTGACCACTCGGCTACATCATAACCGGATCGATACTAACAGAATCTCTGCGATTGTTCATCAGATGGAAGGTCTCGAGACATTAAGATTCGGCAGCTGATTGGTTTCTATAATTTGGACCGAATTGAGGTAAGTGAGGGTCTGACTACGAAGACCTTTCGGGCCAGAGGGAAACAGCCAACGGGAAAAAGAATGCCGAAAGAAGACAAAAGCTGAAGTTAATTCTCGAGCAGTTTTTAGCGCAATCGGAGAAATTCCTCAGAACCGGAATCTTTTTGCAGAAAGATTGTTCACAAAGACCCGGGGTTGCGCTGAATGAAATTGTTCCTCGCGGTTGGATGACCTAGCGAATAAGTGAAATTTATTTATTTTCAGACGATGATCCGATCAGGTGGTAAGAGAGGCGAGAGTGCAGAATTCCGGACCGATGGCTTTGGCATGAGACCAGAAGCAGTTTTTCTTAACCCATTCAAAACTGAGTTTGAACTGATTAATACTTGTGTACAACTGTTGCAAGCTTTAGAGCAGGTAGATAAAAATGAGGAGATTTGGACACCAGCCAATTGGGATAAGCTTTACTTCTTATCCCGACCAGCCACAACACATTTTTGGTAAACCAAAACTATGTTGCGGGATAGAGGAACAATAACTTTTAACATTCAGTGAGAAGGGTGGATTTCATCCTTACAAGAAAAATTTCCGTAACTCGCACGATCTGGTCTGAGAAATATTGGGATCAAAAGACAGTAGTCTACCCAAAGAAAAGAGAAACAGAATTTGCGCAGATTATCTCATTTTGCATCGTTGTTGTTGTGCCAAACCACGAGAGACGGAGACTCCATTGGAGAAACGATCATAACCAGCTTGCATTCAGCTGCACTAGAGGACAACTAAGTTAGCTGTATGTTTTTAGAGGTTGTTCAAGCGGTCGAGCGCGAACGTGCATAAGTACGCGTGTCTTGAGTGACTGGGGCTCAAGCCCGTGACTGCTAAATACGGTGCTGCTTCTTGTATTCTCTCTACCTTGTGGTCGTCCCAGAATATAAACAGAAAATTTCGGGATGAAAGAGACGCGATTCAGATTAAGAAGTGGCGGAATGTCAGAGCGGACGCCCAAGTACCATCTTTAAATCGAAAAGGGTCGCAGAGCGAGTAATTAGGACAAACAAGGTGATTGAGGCGAACCGATTATCGAAATTGTCTGAGAAAAAGGCAACTTTCATTCAAGACTGTAGGTGCAGATGGACATAATCGAGATTGGAACTGAGACCACATACATTTATGAAATGAATCGAGGTGTTTTTGGAGATTTCCGCTGGTTAGTTTTTTTCATTAGTGTTGCTGTCCAAATAAAATTTGGGAGGGGGAACAATATCGTTTGAAGCGATAAAATTATTATTAGATGCTCCGTTAAACTAGTCAAATACACTCAGCTCCTTAATGTGAATATGGGGTTACTTCATTGTTCATCTACTGAAATGAAACAGTTACAACGAAGTTCAATTCTTTAGGTTGTTTGTGGCCGCATTAAGTATAAAAGGCTTACGAAAGGTCTGTCTTTCATCACTTGCAAATCAGCGAAGTCTTTTATTCCTTAAAATTAAAAGGGGAGGACAGGCAGTACATACTACGAGGACTTCCTTCAGTCAGAGCAGCTAATCGTGGATGAGCTGGAAAATCTAACCCCTGCCTACGTTCTGATGGAGATGGAATATTCAGTGGCTGGCCTGCAAAAACCGCATTAGAGTTGCATCCTACGGAATTCCAGAAATACTAGATCAGGCTTTGATTTCCGGCATTAACCGAAGAAGCATGGCCCATACTGCATGATAGAAGACGCAGGGAGCTGCCTAAGCTTTGCTCCAGAGACTAGACGTACATTTCTTCCCTTTATCGCCATCACCCACTAGCTAATGGGCGATTCCAGATATAACAATTTCGAATAACTTTCGCAAACAGATTTAAAAAATAAATAAGTTTCCAATGTGGTGATGTCGCATCATAGGATGGTCATCCACCATCTACTGATTAGTCATCTAACCTTTGTGTGATGTGAACGCACCGCCTTGACCCCTGCTAACATCGGTTCATTTCTATACGATATTCTCCAGCACCTTAGGCGCAGACAAAGAAGAACCCTCATTGCTGTACACAACACCCTTCACGGCTACAAGCCAGGGATTTGCATGAAATGAATAACACAACATTATAAACTAAGATGTAGAAAAACCAGCATTATGACCAATTATAATAAATAAATAAATATTCATTTATTGCAAAAGCCCATCACAGCACATGGCTAGGGGCAGGTAAAAATACAACGGGAATGACATAAAATAATCGAGTATGTGTACATAGCAGGCTAGGAATTTTAGTTATGAATTAAAAAAAAAAAAAAAAAAAAAAAATTGCAGAACAGGACATTTGGCTTTCAGTTGCAATTACTGGGTTGGATTATTTTATTTCATTTTATCGGAGATCTGACTCCTGTAGGCTTCAGAGTTCATTAACCTGTTGCAATCAATGTTGTGATAATTTATGAAGTGAAGGGATGCATTGGGGAACATTCTATCCGTTTGGTTGAGCCTGGAAAGGTTGGATTTGAATTGCTGATTTCTTGAATTTTCCCTGTTGGGGGCAGCTACTGTATTGGCTAAGTTTGGTGAATCACATGCAGAGGTGATTAACTTTGCAAGAAGCATGACTCCAGACTCGTTGATCATCTGTTGCAGAAGCTTTGTTTTTAGGTTTTCATAAAGCTGTTGCCTGGATATTGTATGGGGAAAACGAAGCTTACTATTGAGCCATCTAAGAACCCAATATTCTAGGGCAAGGAATTTATTGACGGTTACAACATGATTAAAGCCTGGAGCACACAAATGACAAATTCACATATGAAAATATGTTTACAATAGCGTGTTAGCAAGTGAAGGTATTTCCAGACCTCGCACTATCGGTCCCGCAGCGTAAAAACGACGTCAATAGAGAATTTCGTTGTTTTGGAAATTCCCCAAAAGTCAACTTTCAGTAATGCAAAACGACTCTTCTATCGAAAGTCGCACCGTTTAACTCACAAGAGGGTTCTGAATATCCACCAGCGTTCTCAGCTTCCAAGTGACGGCATCTGCACATCCATCACTAGAACAACGTTCATGAAAAACGTCGGGGGCCCTAACAGTCAAAACATCCTTCTCCGTACCTGCATCACCGATCATACCGGAGTCTCTGCTTTTGATTCCCCTTTACAGTCGGGGAGGAATTAATTTCGGTGTAACTACTTCATTGTGGCAGATAAATCAGACCGGTTTTGGGGGTGGCAAAGTGCTCCTGCTCACTAAACGGGTGTCAGTTTTTGATACTCCAAAACAACGGGTCTTTAAAGCTTATGCAAAACATAGGTATGTATATACACCCTAGTTAATGGCCGTAACCGGATGCCTCTTAGGAGAAAAAAAAAGTCAGAGAGTTTCCCCATGGGTGTCAGTGGACCAAGTGGCGTTGTCTCCCATATGGCTACCACCCAGTCCAAAACAACTGGAAGCACTTCCTGTACGACTTTGCCAATGATCACCCAAGAAGGAACAAGAGGCCAACGCATGAAGTGGAGCATTAAAATGAATACTTTCCCATGCAACACATTACAAAGTAACGAAGCAAGAGAGAGAGAGAGAGAGAGAGAGAGAGAGAGAGAGATGGCGATGTACAGCACGAAAAAACGCACCAAGTGGTCGGAATGGTTCTCGACTGTTACGATCAAATAGCAAATAGCAGACCAGAGACGGGCCATGGTCTAAAAGAACCTGATAGGCCCTGCAATTTTGGAAAAACATTAAGCAGGATGAGAGCCGCCGACTACAAAGAACACGACCAAACAAGAACCAGGAAGGAACAGCAAGTACAAGAACTACATCCGAGAGCAGCCAAAGTGGAAAGAGACGAGATCACGATATCCAGAAACGAAGAGTGGAAGAAGGCCCTGCCAAAATTCGAGGGAATCGATCCCCTCTGGCAAGTCATAGACGATCTCAATCGGAGAATAATACCGGATTACCTCATCAACAACGAAGTACCATTCGGCACCATCGCACAGCCACATACGTACCATTGTAGCAGCACCCAGGATAATCAGAAGAGAAACCAACAGAAAACAAAATGCAAAGAAAAGGAGGCAACAACAGAACACAGAAAGGATAAAAGTGAAGATAGACCAACTGACCAAGTTACAATTGAGGTAATGGAGTAAGAAGCTGATCAGAAAAGTGAAGATCAACCGCAAGAAAGACCATGGGCTGAACAGGCTGCAGAGAACAACAACAATTGTTAACTACCAGACTCCTACCTGTTGCGGACCGTTGTCTCACATAGGCCATGTTGTTGTTTGTTTGTTATTTGGATTTTAGGAGCATTAGCAACTAAGGCCATATTCTCCCGGGATATGCGGTGGTCATTCCCTGACCTTTCCGCATCCTCCGTATTTGGTGGTCACGGGCTCGAACCCCGGTCTAATCAAGAAGCATGTGCTACGCACTGCTGCTCCTGCCCACCTGGCTACGGAGGCGTGCGCCCACGCACGCACGCAGGCCATGAAAGAAATCACCATTACTAAGGAACAGTTAATGTTATCAACACTTTACCAATGAAGCTACTGTTGGGCTGGACGGCTCCCCCTATTTGCGATTAAAATAGCCTCAATTGTTGAATCCTTTTACATATTTTCCAGCGCATACGAGAAACACACTGTCCCATCTCTTTGGAGGACCTACTATGTCAAACAGGCTCCAAAAAACAAACATCCAGAGTTACCAACTGATTTCCGTTTTATATCCATCGGATGCTCCCTGCAATAATTGACCACTGCCTCGGTGACAGACCATCACATCTCCACACCGCCGATCTACTATAACAAACCTTCTTGACACGCTGTTTCGGAATCAACATGCCACCGGTAACATATGTCAAACAGACATCCTCTGACATAAAATCAGCTTTCGATAATGTATCAATTCAAACACTGCTTCATATATTAAAGAATTATTTCAAGGCAACAGCCCTCACCAATCTCCAATACTCATAATATTCCATAGTCAATGCCAGACTAGGAAAACGGTAAGAAGAGAAGTACCGCAAGATGGGATGCTATCTACCACCTCTTTGCACTTATCCTATAACGATTTTTAGCGCAGTTTACAAAACTTTAGCTGTTACGCTGATGATTAAGTTGTTTGCATCTCGGATGACATTAAAAGCGTTCAAGAAATAAATCAAAATACTGCTGCACAATTTAATCAAATTGTTGAATACTTAGATATGGCAGCGCTCCAATTAAATCAGATAGTATCACCTAGAAGTGGAAAAAAAATAATTATATTCAAGCTCTAATAAATGGCAATAAATTCATGAAGGTTTCATCCCACACGGATCTTGGTCTCAGCTGGGACCAAAACCTTACTTTCCAGGACCATTTTATATATTATATATATATATATATATATATATATATATATATATACACAGGGTGTCTCAAAAATACACGGCATAACTTCAGGAATGAGTTCCTCGTATGTAGATAACAAAAATATTTTATATCAACATAGTTCCGGAAATGTTTTTTGGTTCCCGAGTTTTGAAGGTCTATCTATTACACTTAACTGTTCACATCACCTTATAGTAATTGTTCAAAATGTCCACCTTCTGCCTGAATACAGGCCTCACATCGACGTCTCATGGACTCGCGAAGACGATGCCAAATTCCTGCCATGTTTCGTATTGTCTCACAATTCGATTGTGGAGAGTTTCCACATTAGCTACCGCAGTCGAATACACCAATGACTTTAAATGGCCCCACAAGAAGAAATCTAGTGGGTTTAAATCAGTGAGCGTGGAGGCCAGGCAGTTGGTCCACCCCTCTACTTCAGGAGTCGTAAATATTAGTCGTCTTTTGTCGGCAGCACGAGGTGTAAAGGTCCTATGTTCACAAAGGCGGCGATGGATACCTTCAAACGTTCTCCTGTCTGGACATCTTCGTTCTGTGAACCTTTCGTGGTACAAACGAAGAGCCTTCAGAGCATTGTCGTCCGCCAAACATTACATAAAGGGAATATGTATAAAGGGCAACAGCATTGTCGCTGTTGTGGGTATTATTGCATCAGGCAATCATGTAACCAATCACTGCCTGCAATAAAGATATTTATATCCGCTCGCTTCTGATTTGAGTACATTCCATTCCGACCCGTGACGGGTCGGAATGGAAAACCACCAGATTCTGTCAGTACCTTATGATGAAGGAAATCACCTGTGGGAGATAAGACATTCCGGTTAATAACTCGGGAACCAAGCATTTCCGGAACTATGTTGATATAAAATATTTTTATTGTTTACATATGAGGAACTCATTCCTGGAGTTATGCCGTGTATTACAGAGACACTGTCTGTCTGTGTGTGTGTGTAGGAATGAAATAATGTTAAAATGTAGAGGCCGTCCTGTCGTTTAAAAAACCCGAAGCAATCCATGAACTGACCGAACCCTAGGCAACAATGGTTAAACATAAATATTAAATTCAATAAAAATTATATATAATTAGCCGTCCATTGGAGAAGATACTTTGCAAGGGACTTTGCCGAGGGCTAAATCCCTACAAAATACCAAACCCATGGCTGGCAGAGTCATCAGTTTCTGTTGTCATCTGCCTGTATAACTAGGACCTAAAGAAGTCCATATATACCCAAAAGATGGGTATAATATAATAAAATAGCAATAATAAATATAAAATTATATAATAAAATAGAAATTAAGTAGCTTATTAATAGTAATTTTGCAGAATACAGGCTCATTCCTGCATAACGACGGATGTAATGTTCAATCGCTGATGGCATTAATCCGATTGGTTAATATTATCATATAATATCCCTGTTCAATGCCTTAGTAATTATAACTTTACAGTACTACGCTTTAGTAATTTGATTATATATATATATACACACACACACAAAGGAAAAACATATGCAGCCTTCTGGGTAATCCGACAGGAGCTTGTTGGTTGTCAAAATACGTCCCTCATATGCAGATATGTTGAAGGGTGTCTCACGCCCATCGCTCTATACGCGTATGAGTTATGGTCCTCAGCCACAGCCAGTATTGTGAAGAAATTCCTGGCAACTGAATATGAGGTGGTTGAATAGGATCCGTGGAAACCCGTTCATCTCTAGATCTATACTGCATGCAAACATGTACATGACACCATTGAAAATCAAAATTCTGGAAAAGAACCTCTTGCCAAACTTAATAGGATTGATTCCCCCAACGTGCAAGAAATTATCTTAGCCTCAGTACCCATCCAAGAGATCGACATTATAGGTCGCCTCTCACTAACCTTGTCTGCCTTAAAGATATGTTCCCAGCAAACATTATAGAGCATTTCAACAAACTGCAAATTGACCCCAAATAACTACTGGAGGACAAGAAATACAGGAAGACTTACATCGAAGCACCGACCTCCAGCGATTCCTGACTAATACGATAAAGTGACTCCATCTACCAGTCCATCACATGCCATCGACATACGCATAAAAGTCTCTATATTTCAAAGCTTTGTCATTTTGATAGATCGTAAACTGAATTTATATTGTTTAATTCTCCTTACATGTACAAACCTAAGTTTTCTCCACTCTTGCAAATATATATATATATATATATATATATATACATATACACACCTATATATATATACACATACACACAAGGGCATTGTCAAACATTATCTATTGTCCTTTTAACGTATGTATTTTTCACTTATAATTCTATGTACACCCTTCTAACCAACCGTACAGGGGGTGAAATAAAGCTTAATAAATGAATAATAATAATAATCGATCTACAGGCTAATACGAATCCCAGGCAGTAGTACTAGAGATCCCAACCCACAAGCTGTACTGGGACCGCGCCATAATAACGGACAAGACAATCCCGCACAACAGACTGGACATAACCCTTATCGACAAGAAGGAAACGGCTGCCTAACACTGATACCTCCAGAAAACGCACGAGGAAAAGATCGGGAAGTACATGAACCTAAGACAAGAGATGTGGCATATGCAACAAGTAACGATCATCCCGATCATCGTGTGAACCACCGGTAAGGTGCCAAACACCCTGCATAACAGCCTAGCAGCAATAGGTCTTCCAGAAAAGACCTACAAGGTTGTTGTTGGTTTAGGGATTTATTAGGCGCATCGGCAACTATGGCCGTAATGCGCCACACCTACAAGGAACTCCAGAAAGTCGCAACCTGAACACCTGTAGGATAGTTGGAGTTCCTCGACAAACAGTAACACCAGACATAATCACCATGTGTACTTGGTAGCTCCCCGTCACGGGGTGGCATCCCTAGTCAGGGAGAAATATAAGCGCAACAAAAACAATAATAATAGCAACAACATCCAAAGCACACAAGAGAATTATAATTAGAGGATCAAAGAATACCATGACACCCTCAAACAAAAACTCCTGGCACTCACCATAAGCCTCACAGGGAGAGTGCCCAGAGGTAAAAATAGACAACCGGATATTTGATGAAAACCAGGAGAAGAAAATCAAACGAGCTCCCTAAACAGAAGGCACTCTAAGAGTTCTGGGGCAACCTGTGAAGGAACGATGTTAGCCCTAACAACCGTATCCCCCCCCCATAGATCTATAAACGAAGAAAACCAAAACGGAAATTCGGGAGGAAGAATTACAACAGTTTATCAGAAAGTTTCGCAACTGTCAAACCCCAGGATGTGATAACATCCACAAGTACTGGTACAAGAAATTCATCTGAACACAGGCACATAGTAGAGCAGTTCACCCAAATAAGCCACCCTGACACAATTCCTGAGTCTGAGGACAAAGACACCATAAACCGTGCAAAGTACAAAGCTGTTATCTGTCTTTCAATAATGTAAAAGATCTTGACCAGGAGTATAACTAAGAAGATAGACCAATTGGAGAGCCAGAAAATCATGGCCGAGCAGCAGAAGGGGTGTAAGCAGATGAGCAAAGAATGCAAGAAGCAATTGACCATTTATGCCGCAGTTATGGAGCAAGTCCACGAGAAACCACGAACACAACTTGTACATGGCCTGAAACTACTGCAAGGCCTTCGACTCTGTGCTATGTAGTTGGCTGATAGAGATACTGAAGATCTACAAAGTCAACCCGACAATTCCTAGAAACAACTATGGCGAAGTGGTGGACCGCCATCAAGGTCGAGAACATTCCGACCAGACTGATCCCCATCAGATCATCTTCCAGGGAGTTGCCCTGAACCCACTGTCCACCATGCTCAATAACAGCAAGTACGGATATACGGTAAAAGAAGAAAGGAATAAATCCTGAAATAAAGCGCTAGCTTTTCCTTCAATCTTTTTTCTAGAAATTCCATTTTCTACTACCAGATCCTGGGCGTATGCAACTACTGAGGAGTCGCCCTCCAAAACTATGGACGAATTCTTGGAGGGCGGCTTATAGGGTCGTAGTATCTACACTCCTGGGGACAACCGCGCTCCACTTTACTCAACTAAACTGGATCTGATTATCACTCTATGGCCTTTGAAACAGTCCCACAATGTTATCATGGAGAAATAATATTTTTTCTGTTTATACTCCGGCACGACAACCAAGTCAGTAGAGTTTACAATAAATAGTCAATACAAATATTTATCGTATTTAGTAGTCACGGGTTCGAACCCCGGTCCACTCAAGGAACGCGCGCTATGCATTCTCGCTCCTGACCACTCGGCTACGTCAAGCCTATGATAAAAAAATAATTCCCTTCGTGAGCAAGGACTGTGGATCGCATCAAGGATCTCCAGTCAACCAAAAATGCCAGCTGAAGACCAGTGAAGTGATTGAAACCATAGCAGAGGGAGAAACCATGCAAATATCTGTGGGTAACGCACTAGTTAGAACCCCAAGAAATCAACGCTCGTTTTACTGAAAAATACCAACAGAGACTGAGATGCCCGCTAAAATCAAGAGGAATATTGGGAACGTGGTCACGGCCATAAAAACTTACGCAGTCCCACTAGGTGCACCAGGACACGTGGCCCCCTGTAGTTTTTCGGAGAATATACATCTATCGTTTAAATTCCCCTTAGCCACAAAAAATATATTTTTTCATTGTTAACATGGGATTTTTACAATTTTTGCATTGTGGCTCAGCTATTTTCAACTGACTACATTTCGCAACACTGATTATGTGATCGCCATTCTAGTGCACAACATGGTGGCCCTCCTGTCATTTCTTACTGGATCCGCCACTGCCAACTACTAACATTCTTCTTTGGGATAATAGATTGGGCCAACGCTGAACTGGAGATTATGAAATCGACTAGAATAATGATGCGCAAGATCACCGAAGTCCACCATTGAGAGACTGGCCATAGCCCAGAAAGAAGGGTATTGACTGAAAAACAGAAATCTCATAGAACAAGAGAAGAAATCGATTAACAACCTGAGGGATTACTTCAAAATTTCAGCATCAAATTGCCATTAATAGGGTCACATTAATATAAGTTTCATTTTTTAGTTTTCGTAAATCCACGGAATACTACGATTGGGTGCAAGTTGTCCGTTTTCGGACTGCTACTTCGGCCTTGCGCGCTAAGGCTGTTCATTGGGAAGTGCCTTAGCGCGTTCGTTCTGTCTCTTCGAATCTTCCACGTCGGTGGATTCGTGGTTTTATTTGTTTTTGAAGGTTTTCGAATCGAAGCCGGAAAAGATTCGATAAATTTCGTAGAAGTAACAAATTTCTTAATATTAGACAAAGTTCAAATCTTATTTCTTCGGTCGAAGCAAACTGTGATTTGCGATACTCACCTTGTCTTTTCTGCCTATTTGCGGCAGCACTGTGCGCGACAAGGAACAGGAACCACGGGATTGCCAACATTTCGGTGAGCCTATTGGAAGAAAGAAGATACAACGAATAAGAAAAGACGTCTCGAAAGCAGCCTTCTCAGTCTCCTGCAATAAATTCATTATTTCTCGTTAACGACACAGAAGAGAAGAATTAACGTGAGAAAGAAGCACCACGTTAACCCAAGAAATACTCCGGATATTTGCAAAGTATTAATTGCAAATATCCATTGCAATTCTTTTCATTTGCAAATACGACTGTTAGGCAAGACTTCATCAGGCGCCTTGGCAGAGTAACAGATGACAATCTTCAAAACGGGATGAACTTCAGGAATTGGTTGAAATGACTAATCAAATACAGTAAACCCTCGCTAATCCAGTTACAGTTAATCCGGATCGAAATATGAAAAATTCTGTTCACAGTTCAGTACTTTGAAAAACATGGGATTTAGGAAGGCAGATGAGTAACTCTCACTGCGTGCTTAGAGAGAGAGAGAGAGAGAGAGAGAGAGAGAGAGAGAGAGAGAGAGAGGCAGAACACAGCATAAGCATTAGTTGAAGCATATGATGGAAGAAAGCAAGCTTATACAGCAACAGAAAAAAAAAAAAAAAAAACACACACCTTTCCACTTCACACATCCGGTCACTCCAATAACTTCTCTAGTTATTCCTTGTATTTATTTAAGATATCACAAGAGATGGAAGTCTGTTCCGGCAATCAACTACTTGCTGGAATTGGAATTGGCAAACTCCCGCACATCTATCCTACAACTGTCTTTGCTCAATTCGAATCAATGCCACCTCAGGTTCTTAATCTGAGCAAGAGGCAGAATCCCATCTGCATTCAGCTTCCTCAACACATTCAAGGCCTTATACACCTCAATCAGATGACCTCGCAGGTGCCTAGTTTCCACATACTGCTACTTGCAGAACTTAAGCCTCTCTTAGTAACAGAACCCCTTTGTTCCTCTCACCAACCTTGTTCCCTTTCTTTGTACCATTCTAGCAACTCTACACCCTTCCTAAAATGAGGCCTCCAGACCTGTATACAGTACTGAAGGTATGGCCTGACCATTGGCCTTATAGAATGGGATAATCACTTCCTTGTCTCTGCTAGCAAAATTCCTATATATCATTGACAAAACTCCATGACCTGCTCTGCTGGCCCGTCTGCACTGCTCAGAGAACTTTGACTGCACAATTACCCCCAGGTCTTTTTCATTCTCCACCTGAGTGTAGTACCAGGCAGTTGGTACGCTTCTCTTGGTTTAGTGCTACCCAAATGCAGTATTTTGCCTATGTCAAGGTTAAACTTCAGTTGCCACTTCTCAGCCCATCTGCCTAACTTGTCTAGATCCTGTTGCAGTAGCATATTGTCTTTAGTATCATTAACAACCCTGCCATCCTTTGTATCATATGCAAACTTTGACATTAATCTTGATATCTTCACCGATATCATTGATAAATACAAATTAACAATGGGTCCAGCACCGAACCCTGGGTACTCCACTAATGGCATTAGTCGACGAAGAGCAGTGTCCATTGATTACCACTCTGTCGTCTCCCACTCAACCATCCCGTTATCCATTGTAACAATTTACCCTTAATGCTATACCTCTAATTTGTACAACAGTCTTCCATGTGCAACAGTATCAAAAGCTTTCCTGAAATCCAAATATATGATATCAAAACTGATATATCATGTATATGATATCAATTCTTGTCAAGACAAAAATTAGCTGAGGTTCAAAATGCTCAACTACATTGTTAGTTGCATTGCCCGGTGGCTTCATACGCTTCGGTCATCTGGTTCTTGAAACGTATGTTAAAACACCTTCCTAAACATAGAATATTGGATACTCGGGTGGCTAAACAATAATTTTCCAATTCCGTTTCACTGTCTCCAGAGGCATTTTGTATGCAAATATGGATTTAGAAGGAGGAATGCACAAGGCATAATTTCCTATGGGTTTAGGTAATTAACTATATAATATCGGTGTAGATACACCATAGTTTGCCAATAAATTAGAACTACGTATGTAGTGTGAAAGGCATCGTTTTAATTGTATCTCATATATAAATAATGGATAAATCCTCCATCTTCTAAATCATTATTTATGCATAAGTAGTGCAATACCAGCTATCTCGTTGTGAAAGCACCCACAGTATGAGATACAATTAAAACGACGCCTTTCACACTACATACGAGTTCTAATTTATTGGTAAACTATGGTGCATCTACCTCGATCTTATATAGCAAAAATGGGGCGGACACCGTGGATGTTTGTCATTTGGAAAATATACTGGCCAAACTATTGACATGACGATATGATGCGCCAGACTTGGAGACATCTGGCACCCACGAAGTCAAAGGCAATCGTGCAGCCTGCAAATTAAGCCACTTCGCTCTAATCTAACTCCTTGAAAAGTTTAAACAGGACATTCCCACTAAATACCATAGAAACGTTAAACTGGTTTTAGCTTAACTGTGCTCCCATAAAGCCTACAGAAAGCCCATCTACCAACGAACCACTGAGTTGCAACGCTACTAACTGGAACCCACCCGCAGTCCTTTAGTACTCCGAGAGTTATGCTGTCATCACGACATTGCAGTGCGAAGTTAATAAATTTTAGTGTTGCGAATACGAAGACACTCAGAAATGAAGAACAAGATATTTATATTAATATACACTTCCTTTATTGCTAAACTGTAAATGTTTTTGTAAATACACCGCTCTCTTACTTGCACGCCGTTAAATAAATAAAATTATTCTTTTTGCATCCAGTTGCTTTGTGACCTCATCGTAGTATCCAATCAAATTGGTCAGAAAAAGACTTTCCCTTGACAAACCCATGCCGTGTCTAAACTACTGTCGCAATCTTGTCTAGATGATCCTGCAATGCTTCTTCAACCAGTCACTCCATTATTTTCGCCGGAACATGGAGTCGTTCAAGATTTATGACATTACATTGCGTTGTTCAGTGCAGTTGTTGACCGAGTCGGACGGATGCTATCGCTTATAGGCGATACGGTGTTGAGCGTCGGTGAGGACGCAAACTGTGCTCCGTGTGTGCGTTTAATAGTGAATGACATTCTCTGTGAACAGTTCCATGTGCAGTATCTACATGATCTGAAGGATACCAATTACATACTGGTACTCTTCTCTGACCTGTGATTTAATTCAGCAATAACAGGGAGCTGCTTGCTAACGGCATTAATGACTCAGACTAAGAACAATGCTTGCAGTAACTGCTGGGACATGTGACCACTGTCATGGTTCTGCAGACGAAACCTTAATCTGCAGCAAATCAAAACACAGAATATGCGTGCTATGCTCGGGGTATTCAAGCCTCGCTCGCTTGTCACTGAGCAAAATGAAAGGGTTTCTGGGAAAACGTTGTGTAAAGAGTAAACAAACAGGAACCACAGCAACGGCCAATAGGAAGGATGATACTCCCCCTCAACGAAGAGAAGAAATGGGATTGGCCATAGCAAAAAGGTAAATCCATATTTCGCCCTTAACATACCTACGGAAAGGGGGCTCTCAATGGTGATTGAAAACTACTCAATCTCCGTCATCTCTATCTCCGAATTTTACGATCCGTGTCATGGTTTCAACAAATCAAAAACCAGCAACGCATCACAGACAGATCAGACAGTGTACATTCCTCGTCAAGGTCAAAAGAACAGCTTCATTCCAACTCTTATTTCAAAATGTGCGATCCATGAGGAACAAGTTGAATGAAGTTGAGGGCTCTTGCTGTTCAGTTCAATGGACGTGGTTTACTTCGCAGAAACATGGCTTGATCCCAGTGAAGAAAACTTTCTTCTACTTGGCCTTCACTATATCAGATGATGTGCACGTCTAGATAAAACCGCAAGGGGAGGAGTTGCAATTTTGTTCAGTGAGCAGGTATTTTCTATCCTCCACTCAGTATCGAGCCAGTCTGATTCTTTCGAAGCAATTCTAGTCACACTAACCTAAAAACGACGACAGCCAGAGCGTTTCTCTCGACATTGTCGCACTGTATATCCCACCAGTTCCAGACACACAAGTAGTTGATGAACTCCTCAACTGGCTGCTTAACCATCTCCATTCAACACTGAAGCATGTCGTGTGTGGGGATTTCAATTTCCCAAATACCCTGGGGAACCTCAAGAGAAGATTGAGTCAGCATCTAAACATAGGTCTTAAATTGGTGAGCTCACCACCAACGGGGGGTGAAAGCACATTGGACCTCGCGTTCGCATCAGCAAATTGTGTAGCTAATCAAAATCCGACAAGCAACATACAGTCTGATCATAACCCCATCATTCTCTCTGTGCAAAAAGAAATGCCCATCACTTCTGGCAGGAGGAAAGTTACAGCCAAAACAGTTACAGCGCCCAAATACCTCGATCCTGAAAGGTGTGTTTATGCGGCCCATGCAATCCCATGTCCTTGAGGAATGCGACCCTGAACTCGGAATTGACCTAATGACAAGATGGACAGGTCTCTCTCTCTCTCTCTCTCTCTCTCTCTCTCTCTCTCTCTCTCTCTCTCTCTCTCTCTCTCTCTCTCTCTCTCTCTCTCTCTCTCTCTCTCTCAACAAAGAAGCTAACTATTACAGAGCATTCAAGGGACTGGTGGCGTCCAAAAGTCTCTGAAAGTTTCCACGTCAAACAGAACATGCACAAGCGGTGGAAAAACTCAGGCTCACCCTCGGACAGAACTGCCCGGGAGGGTTAGGGCGCTTTTTATTAGGAAAAAGAAAGAGGCAGTGAAACTTCACTTAGAGGCTACCATAAATAAGGGGAAGCCCTTCCACAGAAGCAAATCAGAGGATGCCATCCACTCACTCACTCAATCTGAGCAGTTGGCTCGACCATATAACTAGGTTCGCGGCTCAGCCAGAATCCACTACACCAATGGAATTCCCAACCAATTCGATTTCAACAGACTCCTTAAATTCAGTTCAATTCACCAAATATCAGCTGATTGATGCAATAAATAGTTTAGCAACTACGGCCGCATCCGGCGCCGACGGGATTCCTCAGTTTATGCTGAAATGCCTCAGTACATTTATTGTTGATCCCATTATGTCGTTATTTAACAAGATCCTTAATCAAATTTTTTTTCCTCCTACGTGGCATGTCTATCTAGTAAGACCGCTGCCGAAAACACGCTCTGCTTCTCAGCCCAGTCACTTCCGCCCAATTTCTTCTGCATCAAGCCTATTAAAGCTCTTTGAGAAATCCCTTCTGAGAACGTTAACCAACCAAATAATGCCACATCGCCACATGCCACCCGGTCAAGATCCACCGCTACAAATCTAGTCACCACCACTACCAAGATCCTCGAGTCATTTGAGCACCGTTCGGAAATCACCGTTACATATATCGACGTCCAGGCAGCATTTGATTCCGTATCCATTCACGCGTTGGCAAGGCTACTACGCGAGTATTACCTGATTGGTGGAGACATGCTCTGGTTCATTCAGACAATGCTTGAGAACAGGACTATTATTGTTCGCGATGCCAATCGGCGCTGCACCAGAACTATTACAGCTGTAGTCCCACGGGGTGGGATCCTCTCTAGTAGCTTCTTCTCGGCTGTTCTTCTGCCTTTCGTGGCGGGCCGAACTGATATTATCACCTTCGCCGATGATATAACACTGTTCACTGCTATCAATCCTGGAGACACTGCTGACTACACAAATGCCTTAAGCGTACAGAAAATCCAGAACCTCGAGGCCATCATCTCCGGTTTCGGTCTTAATATCAATCCTGAGAAGTCAAAACAGTTGACTTTCTCTCTCAGACGGAACCCAACAATGGTGCAACCCAATATAAGAGGATCTGCAATTTCTGCTGTTCAGCAACACACTGATCTGGACGTCATTTTTGACCAGAAGCTCTCCTTTCTACAACACAGACCACGTGCAAATAAAGTTCTGTCGACTCCGGTGGATGCTTAAGCAACAACTTATGCATATCTATGACCAGGCCGTTGGGTGCAGATATATTAAGACATGTGTCTATCCGGTCATACTTTATGGCGCAGAAGTCTGGACCTCAACTGCCACAACGCATCTGAGACGGTTTTTTGCGGGCGAATTTTGGCTATTGAAGTGGGCCATATGGAAATTTCGGCTTCCCCCTGCACCAAAGACCACCCAGATGACGGCAGCTCTAAACATCAGACGTCTTCCTGCCATTATCGATGAGAGAAGACTCGTCTTTGCTGTAAAAATGATGGTTGGCATTATTTCGGAACCCGACTTCTGGGCTAACTGCGGGTGGAGAATTTCAGTACCAAGTCCTTCAGGCCACCGCAAACCGGTTCAAGTTATCCGATCGGTTCTTACCCGTGCAAATGCTGCAGTTCACACACTCCTTGGACGGCGACCTCTACAAGTTCGCATTGGATAAAAAATACAGGCAGTACTTACTCCATTCACTTCTCAGGACCACGTCACAGGACATTATAACCTGCTCCCAATGACCTGTCCATCACTGCCATGGATCCCTCACTACATTGCTCCAACTTTCTGCACCTGCTCGGATGACTCCAGCACTGTAAAAGGACTGCTCCCTGGAGAATAATCTAACTTGATGACACGCTGTCGTGTATATATGTTCATATGTAAATTTTTCATTTGCTTTCCTACACTTGTATAATTAGTAATTGATTTTTTCTCCTATCTCATTCTTGTTTATTACATTGTATTAGCCTTTACTGTAACCTTGTATTAGCCTTTGTAGCCTTGTATTAGCCTTTACTGGAAACCCCTGGCTTGTAGCCGTGAAGGGTATTGTGTTCGGCGTATGCCTTTTGTATGCAATAAAGAGTTCTTCTGTATGTACATAAGTTAACATACTTTATATAATTATGGGTTCTAAAGAATTGTAAAGTGGAATGCAAAGAAAACGTTACTTTAGCTATCATTAACAAGCTCAAAGTGATAGAAAAACTTGCTGAAGAATTTGGTATTGGCCAACAGGCTCTGTCAGATATTAAAAAGCAAAAGGAATCTATAAAAAAGGTATTTCCTTTATAATCCGATGTGGGGAGTGATGGAAGAGACAGACATGAAAAAACCAAAAGAAGTTGTACTTAAGTGGTATTCACAGCAACGATCAAGGGGCGTTGGTGTGCGAAGCTAGCGCCATCTGATAAATGTATAAAAAGACAAAATGCAACGCATTGATTACATTGCCTTTTAATTATTAAGCATTTATCCATCCGTAGAGGGATAAATGTATTATCTTTTTATACTTTTTAAATAAAGGCTCTGCAATGACATTTTTTTTTTTTATTTTCATCAGCACTACTATATTTCATTTATTAAACTTCCCATTCGTATTCTCAGTTTTTGTTCTTTTCAGGCTATCTTTTGCTTCCCTAATCGGCATGGCCTCTCCCCAAATTAATCCGGCTTACCGAGTGTTTACTGTACAAAAATTGACCTCCTTTGGGTTTAAACTTGTGAAAACAACCAGGTTTCTTTTCACTAAAGCAAATTAAACGCGGTGTAATGAAATTCTATTTGCAGAATTAAACTCTGTTGTACCACTCAAAGAAACTGCTGCCACCTGCAACGGAGAACGCCGAGAAGGTACAAACTGCCACCTTCGTCCGTGCTATGCCAAGGGCATTTCTACGCATACACTCGACGACTATTTCTTCTTATCTTCCTATCCTCAGCTTTCCTTTTCATCACCCCACATCCTCTCAATTCACCGTCATTGGTCTTGGTACATTATAGCCTTAGTTGCTAATGCGCCAATAAAATCTAAACCAAACATCAGTCATAGTTTATGCCCATCTGCCTGTGGTCTTTTCCACAATTTTCTTTCCAACGCATTCTTCCTCAGTCCCTCTTCTCGCAACGCATGTTCAATCCGACTTCTCTTCCATCTTTATTATTTTGCTCAAACGTCTCTTCTCGCTCAAATATCTCGTCTAGCAAATCGACCGCAGAACACACGCAATTTACACATACACTCACTGGCTTAAAAAATATGAAGCTGTATTTAGTATGAAATCGGCCATATTGCTAACAGCATGTGCTGCGTGGCATGGACCGTTTCTTCCAGCAAAACATCTCGTAGCTGTGGAAAAGTTAAAGGAAGAGTACTTCGTTGCCTTCGGCAATCTCCAGCATGTCCTGAGCATTCTCAATAACATTGAGTTCAGATAAATGTGGGGACAGTGAAATTGGTGGAAATCAGTGCATATTCTCCGAAGCATTCTTGCACGATGTGTTGTTCCACTGTCATCCATAAAATGGCCATCACCTTCGGGATAAAAGTGATGCACTCCGCATCACATTCGGGATGCAGCGTGCAGATGATCAGATACAAAATTCAGGTACTCTCTGGACGACATTCAACCTTCCACTGGCATCAACGGATCCAATCCGTGCCAACATTCCCCATACTATGATACCACCTGCAGATGCTCGAGTTGACTTATCAAGGCAAAGGTTCTGCCTACCATCAGTGCAAACCAAAGTGTATCCTGATTCGATTCTTATCTTTGATCCACTGTTCAGCGGAAATACGGAGATGGGGGAAACCCCTGGTGCCGTCAGACAACTAACACACTTTAGCACATAACAGTAGAGTTTTAATTGCGATAAATAAGGAGCTCAAAGGTTCTAATCACTGTCTAGTCATGGCGTTCTTGTCACAATTAAATGTGGATTTTTCTGTTTTTTTCTGAAATAAGTGGCTTCCGAATAGGCAGGCGACTGCCAATGCCCAATTTCTTCAAATCCTTGCGCAACGGGTAGTTCCTGGGCTAGTTGAATTCAGTTGTTATTTTCTGCTGCACTCTAGATGTCCTAGTTTTCCGTACAGTTCTCCTTAGAGTACGACGGCTTTGCTGTTGAAGTATTGTTCTTCTGCCACATCTACGCCTTTGATATGTGCAAGAACCGCTTGCTTTGCAGTCATTAAAAACCTTTGAGATGGATACTTTTGAGAAACCAGTTCTGGGCTTTCGTCTGTTGAATTGTGGCTCGTACTGAGATCGCGATAAGACCATTAAAAGTCTAATAGATCACGCGTTTTCCCTATTTTGGCTTCAGATAACTGCCCGTGCAGTCTTTAGACTCAATAAGTCAACACTTCATCATCCCCATGTCACAGTTTACTTTGCATCTATTCGTATTTCTTCTGTCTGTCTGTGATTGTCTTATTACAAAGGTCCTTTTTTTTTTTTTTTTTTTTTTTTTTGTCAGTATGTGTTATGGCGTAAGTTGCTGATACGACTAGAAGACGACAACAACAAAAAATCTGTCCATCATCCAAGCTAGAGCGTGGCAAAAGGATAGTTCCTTGGGTTATTAGTACAGTTACAATAATACAGTATTGATCCGCAATAGTATTTACAATTGTTATTTGAATACACAAGTGAAATGAAATTAAAATATAAATTAGATTTTGGTAGTTCAGCTTCTAGAGAGCAGTTTAAGAAATCTGACAAGTTGAAGATGGCTTGCTAAGTGAGATCCTGTTTAGTTGTACAAAGTGAGCGTCACTGTTTCGTCGGATTTAGCGGAATTTTACAATTGATTCTTTATTGCTAAAAGTATCGCTCCAAGAGTTTAGGCATGACTCAAGCAAGGCTGGGACACAAGTTCTCCTAGATTGCTGGTTTTTTTTTTTGTTTTTTCTTTTGTCAGTTAGTAAAAGTCAAGTTCATTTGTCGTAGTAGGATTTTTTAAGAGCATCGGCGAGTAAAGTTATATTGCTCCTTCTATATTATCTGTAAATTGGGTATGTTCCGAGGTAGAGTTTGTTTGCTGGACGAATAACTCGACTTTCCGGAAACTCAGCTACGTTGGGAAGAAAGTCCATTAAAATTCCACCCGTCATCGACGAGACTCGAACTCGGGTCTTTTCCACCAGGTGCGGGGAGGACGGCGATCGATACAATCGCCGTCCTCAAGTTCATCGAAATATTTTATGGAGTTCGCTGGAAAATCCTCCCCCCCAGTTTTCAGTCTTCATCCCTCTTTTCCCTTCTGGTGGGACATGCCCCACTGACATCAATCTGGTGTCGCGTTCCCTATTGACCCCATATGTCTGTCTTTTCCCTCCCCTTTTCCACCTGTACGTAGGTGAATGCCCCACACGTCAAAAATTAAATTGCGGATCATTTCGGTCTCTCAAACTCTAGCGACACCTGCCGCACGCTTTTTTTTTCTTCTCCAAGCCACTGAAATCTCAAGAAACTAGGTGGCAGGACTTGCCAGAGTAAATATCTAAACAAATGGGTACCTCGTCTGCCTCCACGAGGTTGAGTGCGGGCAAAGTGAGCTTGAACTGTTAGTCAAAACATCAAAGACAGATATTGTTGGGATATCAGAGACGTGGTGTCACACAGACATAAGCAGTGCAGAATTGGAATTTGGAGAGTACAATATGTACAGAAAGTATAGAAAGGACAGGAAGGGAGGAGGGGTTATGCTGTTTGTTAAGAAACAAAATCTAAGGAAGTACATCCAATTGTTGTCGGCGGACAATGCAATGTTGAGTGTTTGGTGTGACATAAGCATTGGGAGATCAAAATTGAGAGTAGGAGTGTGCTATAGGCCTAATGACTCTGATGAGTATAATAAGGAACTGTACAGGGAAATAGAGTGGGCCAGTAAATCAGAGAGTCTTATAATGGGGGATTTTAGATTCCCAGATATTGACTGGAATTTGTGGGTTGGCCACTCACACACTAGCAGGGCTTTTGTGAATTTATTGGATGATTGTTTTCTACACCAGCATGTTCGGGAGGCAAATAGAGGGAGTAATACTCTTGATTTGATTGTCAGTAGTGATTCTTCATGCATTAAGAATCTGCAGATAAAGGAACCACTGGGCGACAGGGATCACAATGTACTCATATGGGAATTACTTAAAGATCTAACTACCATCAAGGCTAAAGGGAAGGGCTTTTGCTTTCGTAAAGGCGACTACGATGGTCTGAGACAGTATTTAAGTTCTGTACAGTGGGAAAAACTGACGACGTTACCAAAGTTGAAGACTGAAGACTGAACATTTAGAATACGCAGAAAAGAAAAATGCGTGGGATGCATATAAATTTTCAAAGGACACAAAAGCCTACTGCAGATATAAACTAGTCTGTAATAAAGTCACAAAGGAGATTAGCCACGCGAAGGCAGATTACGAGAAACCTTTGGCAAAGAAAAACAGCAAAGAATTCTTTACTTATGTAGGAAGGAAGGGGATGAATCAGATTGGACCATTTAACATAGATGGGTTGACTATTGATGATTATGCTCAAGTAGCTGATAAAATTAACGAGTATTTTGCATCGACATTCACACATGAGGAGTTATTCAGCGAGGGAAATGTCAGAGGTGTATTCAACTCTAGTAGTAAGCTAGAGAATCTTGTAATAACTGAGAGTAAAAGTGGAGGAGATATTGTTGAAGATAAACACAAGAAAGGCACCTGGGTTGGAAGGGACCTATCCAGTTATATTAAAGGAGGCAGAAAAGGAAATAAGCAATCCCTTACCATAATTATGAGAGCTACCTTGGACTCAGGGGAGGTCCCCATGGACTCCAGGTGTGTGGAAATGTATCACAAGTAACTACAGACCTGTTAGTTTAACTTGTGTTCCGGGGAAAATAATGAAATCACTGGTTAAAGAAGCACTGCAGGATCATCTAGACAAGACTTCGGTTATAGCATGGTTTTGTTAAGGGGAAGTCTTGCCTGACCTATTATATTGTATACTGTGATGTGGTCACAATGGAACTGAATGCAAAAAATAATTTTGATAGCATATACTTGGATTTCAGGAACGCTTTTTATACTGTTGCACATGGAAGACTGCTGTACAAATTGGGGTGGTATGTCATTAACTATAAGTGGCTACAATGGACAAAGGGACGGTTGAGTGGAAGACCACAAAGAGTGGTAATCAATGGACACCTCTTCGTGGACAAATATTAGCAGAGTTTCCCAGTGTTCCATGTTGGGCCCATTGTTGTTTTGTATATTTATCAGCGATATTGATGAAGGTATATCATGTTTAATGCCCAGGTTTGCAGATGATACAAAGGTTGGCAGGGTTGTTAATGACAGCAAAGACAGTATGCTACTCCAACTGGATCTCTTGAAAGAAGTTTGGTAAATGGTTTGAGAAGTGGCAACTCAAGTTTAACATTGACAAATGCAAAGTACTGCATATGGGTAGCAATAACCCAAGACAAACGTACCAACTGTGTGGTACTACACTCAAGAAAGTGGAAAAGACCTAGGGGTAATCGTGCAGTCGAATATGAAGTTCACTGAGCAGTGCAGAGGCTGCCAGGGCAGGTCATGGAGTCTTTTCAATGATTATATATATATATATATATATATATGAGTTTTGCTAGCAGGGACATGGAGGTGATTATGCCGTTGTACAAGGCAATGGTCACGCCACACCTTGAATACCGTGTACAGGTGTGGAGGCCTCATTTTAGGAAGGATGTAGAGATGCTGGAACGAGTACAGAGAAGGGCAACAAGATTGGTGATGGGAACAAACGAGTGCTCTTACTAAGAAAGGCTTAAATTCTGCAAATTACAGCGCCTGCAGAGTAGGCACCTTCGAAGTGATATGATTGAGGTGTATAAAGCCTTGAATGGTTTAAGCATGCTCAATGCTGATGGGATTCTTCCTCTTGCTCAGATTAAGAAACTGAGGGGGCACAGATTCCAATGGGGAAAGACAGTTGTAGAATAGATGTACGGAAATTTGCTTTTAGCCAGCGGGTGGTTGATTTAACAGACTTTCATCTTTTATTGTGGAAGTTGATAGCCTAAATATATTTAAGGCTGAGATGGACAAGCATTTGGAACGAATGGAGGGGTAAAATGGGAGGGGTTTTTTGTTTTTTTTTTCTGATGCTTCATGAACTGCTTTCTTGCATCGTATGCCTGTACTAATGTTGATGCTAAAGCTAACGTTCGGCCTCAGCAGGGGTCCAGCGGGTAAATGGCCAGAAGAACAACGATACACAACACTATACTTAAAGATCCACTCACTTTTAAATCTCTGGCGTTTCTAGTGATCTGGCACACCTACAAGGAAACAACGTGGAGATGGGGGGAACACCTGGTGCCGTTTTGACACTAAACACACTACTCTTGCACCCTGCAATGGAGATGGCAATTGTCATCCGCGAATGCTTGGACAGTAACAGGGCCCAGACTTTACGGGAAGATCACCATATCTTCTGGGTCCTCGCGGCAAAGTGTGGGCAACGGAGGGCCTCAATATGCGCCCAACGGCTATATGGTCATAGAAACAAAGAACAAAACACTACACAAACCACTCGCTCATTTAAGACCTTGAAACACGAACGACTGCGGAAAGGCAAGTACGAGTCAAAGCGTCAGTTGCTCAAGAAAAATCAGAAGGAAAAGTGAAATTAATGTCATCAACGGGAAAACTGCTGTTCAGAATGCGGAATCATTCCTCGGGCCAAGGACGAGGGTTTTAAGATTCTTAAGAAAGTCAGTTTTCGTAAACGAGTCCAGGACGTTGTGCCGGAGGGCAGGCCGGTTATTTCGTAAAACTCGAATTCACCAGTCACGTGGTTCCGAACAGTTACGGCGCAGTTCGGGCAAACAGCGCGCGCGCGCGCACACACACTCTCCTCATAGTTTTGTGGGCGGTGAGGTACATCGAATAATAAATCTCACTTACCGGATGTGGCACTTCAGAGTCTTCGCATCTTTTAATCAACTCGGTTTGGTTCCCACAGAATAAGACGGATGTCTGCAAGTCCGGATTTAAGGAGTGCTCGCATTTTCTACTACGCCATTTAAATAACCGAAGACGGCATGTCTTACCACACCCTCACGGACTCCCACTTCGGTTAGTTCTCAGTCGTCCAAATTGGAGGAAAATCCCTCGACAATCGTGTCAAGGTGCGCGGCGGATAAGTGCGAAATCTTGTTTGAATATCAAGGTCGGGTGTCGCGGTAGTGGCGAAGCAACCGGTTTTTCTCTTCTGATTACCACCCTCCCTTCCAAGAATTACTAGAGATGACGTCACTGGACATGGTAACCCGTTCCCTGACAGACGAACCGTAGATCACAGGAAGGGCTCTTTGCTGGGGCGTCTCTATTCAGCGTGACGTAATCCAACCTCCCGGTAGCCACGGCAGTGACATTTAGGGGTGGAGAAGTCTTTGTTCTCACAAGGGCAAAGCGGGCGCGAATGTGTGAGTGGCCGAATCCATTTTAATGGCAGATGAGCTTTCAGAAATTATCCCTCTGCACACTTGTTGCCAGAGCCGAATTTACACATGGGCTGAGTGGGCTACAGTCCAGGGCCTCATAATCTAGGGAGGCCTCTGCCTCCTGACAAAAAAAAAATAATAATAATTTACCATTAATTTTATTTGATTTGTAACGATAAAAACCAGGGGCGTACACTCTCTCTCTCTCTCAGCCCAAAATGTGCAAGCACAAATTCAAAATTTCAAGAACATATTGATGGAAGTGCCGAACGCACTCGCCCTTGAATCTGATTTTACTGTCTGGGCCCAGTTGCTTAGTAACATTAAACACGTGACGTACGAGTCTGACTGTTACACAGCTATGAAGCAATACAAGTGAGGTATTGTGAATCACAATATTTCATTTTAACTTTGTGAAAATAATGAGTAAACGATATGAAAGTGGGGGTGCTACTAAACGAAAGCGACAAAAAGAACAGAAGGAAATACTCAAGCGTTTAAAGCCAATCATGTCATATGGCTTTGTACAGAAGGCAGAAATAGCCCTACTATCCCTCAGACACAGAACATTCGTGTTTACAAACAGAAGAAAATAGAGTAGACTACACTGAGCAGTCTGAAGAACAACAACCAGTTTATATACGGACCACAGCCTCCCAAGACATTGAAGGAGAACTGTTGTCAGTAACTACAAGTACAGAAACTTCTGGAGAAAGTGATAATGAAGTGACAGGACCTGCAGCCAAAGAATTAACACGAGGCGCTGAAGGAACATGCCACGAGATAGTTACACCAAAAGAAGCAGTTCAAGCTCATTCCGTCTTAAAGACTTGGAAAACAAAGCAAATGATCTGAGCGAAAACCCTAGCATTGCAGACACAAAAATACCAACTGTTCGTGGTAATAGTGATTTCAGAGACAGCAATGACGTAGTTTATGACCCACATTGAATAAAGAGGAAATATCATTCTGCATTGAGAAAGGTCCATCGGAATGTCAGCACTGGGATGGACCTTTACCAATTCGAAGCGAACATACAAAAACCAAGCAGCCCGGTTCTGCTAAAAGAATTTATTCCATTCCACCAAAGTAAATGGAGAAACCTACCCTCGATAATGGGTAGTGTATTCTCCCACAAAAGAAAAAAAGTCTGTTTTCTGTGTAAACTTTTCTCTAACCAAACTACCTTAACTACAGCTTTAGCTTCTACTGGATTCGATGATTGGCATCACGCTTATCTTGTTCTAACCCACGGAAACTAAAAATCATATGAACTCTGTGCTAACATACTTGACAAGAAAGCGTGGTCAAACGCTCACATCAAAACTCGAAGAACAAATCAAAGCAGAGCAGGATTACTGGAGGCACGTACTCTTACTTCAGGGAGTTATTGCAGTGATTTCCCTTCTGGCAGAACGTGGCTTGACATTTAAGGGAGATGATGAAACATTTGGTTCACCAAACAATACTAACTTTCTTGAATTGCTTGAATTAATTGACAGATTTGATCCCTTCTTGTGTGCTCATATAAATCAGCATGGAGGTAAAGACTCTGTTGAGCCATCGTACTTATCCAAAACCATATACGAAGAGGCTATCCAGTTGATGGCTAATGAAGTTCGAGAATCAATACTGAGCGACATCAAACAAGCAGGTCATTTTAGTTTATCAGTCAATTCAACCCCTGATGTTTCCCATGTTGATCAACTTACTGTCATTGTTAGATATGTTTCCCTACTGATGGATTACTAGTTGAACGCTTTGAGTTTTTTTGAACTGAAAGGTCAAAACGGTGAAAGTATGGCTGAGCTGATACTGAACTACTTCAGTGAACTTTAAATATATTTCAGTAAATGCAGATGACAATCTGCATTTACTGAAATGCAGCCAAAATATGGCTGGAAAGTATAACGGCGTTCAACAAAAAATTCAACGGCATTCAAAGGAACAAGTTTGCAAAGTTTATTCCATGCACTGGACCCAAAATCTAATTGAATGAACCGCAGTTGACTCGTGCCTGGATGCAGTGAATTTTTTTGGCACAATAAATGAGCTTTGTTTTTTCTCAGCTTCTACAAAAAGATGGGCAGTGCTCAAATTTCTTGCCCCCTGAGTCAAAAGTTTCTAAACATTTATCAGACACAAGATGGAAGGTTCACACCAAAGCTACTGCAGCTATTAACGAAAGTTACGTTAACATTGTTGAAGCCCTCAGTCACATTTACTGGGATGACACTGAAAGAGGAGATACTAGACGACAGGCTGAAAATCTTCTGCAGAAAATGGAAGAATTTGAATTCATTTTCATGCTTCGCCTTTGGACACATTTGCTAGATCAATTTCATAAATTTGACAAGGCACTCCAGAGTTCGCAAATTTCATTGAGCACATGTGCAAATATTTTCAGCTCACTATTGCAGTTCGTATCAAACACTCGGGTTAATTTTGATGAAATTTAACAGCAAGCAAAATTTACTCTCCTGGATGTAGAGTACAGAACTGTCAAAAGAAGGCAGAGTACGAAAAAAAACAAAACAATGATGGGACAACACCCGAAGCCTTAGAACTTTCTCCACGAGACAAGAGCATCTATTACAGGGTAAATTCATTTATCCCTGTCATAGATGCTCTTGAAGCCAACCTAGACAGAAGTGCAACAGTGTATAGGAGTGTAGCTGGCAATTTTTCATTTTTGGTGAACCTGCAAGCAACCAAGGAACAGATTCGCAATGGCGTCGAGATGTTGATGCAAGGGTATCCAAAGGATGTTGACCTTAGTCTAGTTGAACTCTTGCACTTCCACGTTTATGTCAAACGAGCTCACCCTGAAAAAAAAAAAAATTCAGCCACCAAGATATGTTTCAAATAATATTCCAAGGAGAAAATTCGGACAGCTTTTTCAAATGTGGAAACAATTTTCAGATTGTTCCTGTGTTTAATGGTTACTAACTGTACTGGCGAAAGATCATTTTCTAGACTAAAAAGGATAAAGAATGATCTACGGTCAACAGAGTCCCAAGGTCAGTTGTCTGATCTTAGCATTCTCTGCATAGAAAATGATAACCTGCGACACTGATTTTAATGATATAATTGATAATTATTGTTATTAATATCATTTTAATTCCACATCAGTGGGCCTCCACTTGCTTTAATCTGGCATTGCTTTTTTGCACATCCTTCGCAGCTGTCCATACATATCCGAGAGGGGATAACCCGGTTTACGGGTTCTCCACATGGATGCATGGTTGGAGTAGGAGGGGGGTCCTAACGAAACCCCAATGTCAGATGAGAAGCAGAAAATTCACTCCAATTCAAGCTACCCCTCACAGAAGAGCAATGGCCTTTACATATCAAACCAGCACGAGATGGCGCGTCATTTTCATATTGGTCAGGAAACGGGAGCACCTCTTTGGAATGCCTTTCAAGTTCGTTACTTGCATTGGTAATATCACGGATTCGAGTTCATTTCTCTGTTCCTGACGAGTTCCGTTTCGCAGAATTACCAGTTCCAACCTCAACGTACAGAATCTCAGAAAACGCAACAGTGTAAGGAGTTTCCAGTTTATGAAGGGAACAGCACGCACTTCAAACTGTGCGAAACAGCGGGACAAAAGAATCGTCGAAAATTGGTTGAGAGATGGGTTGGTGGCGAACAACTGGTGCCCAGTAAGGATGACACGAGCGAACTTGACTGCAGGACTATTTCAATACTGTAAATCCATATTCGCACGCGTTCGATTTCGATCATTGCTCCCACCGAAGGACGGGGATCCGTTATTCGTTAGACAGAAATATGTTATTCGCGTTTCTGTCTACGTGTTGATACCCTTTTAAGTTGTGCGCCATCACCTGCATAGGTGAATCCGCTCTACATTTAAAAATCTGAGACCCCCAACGATGGCTGTTTCGGAACTTACTGGCTTCTCAACTGGCAGGCGGTCTCCATTAGCGAATATTCCGAAGTGCCAATAATGCATTTTTGTGTAAGAGAAGTAAATTTCAAAAACATGGTCGCTGCATTTAAACTAAAGTATCCCCCCCCCCCCCGTTGACGTCTTCAAAGAAAGGTTTTGCCGCGGATTTATCGAAAAGTTCACCTCAGAGAAAACATCGGTCGCATTTCGCTAAGCGAACCAGTAAGCTTCGAAACAGCTACCCCTGCATCTCAGATCGTTAAACGTGCAATGATTGGATTGTTCGCCTCTTCGGGTGCTGCTGTTCTGTTCAAGAATGAGTGAAGCAACTTAAGGTCTCTAAAAACAAGCTCGAGCGCCGACGACTCGCTACTCCGTCTCCAGCGGAGCACACAGATCCCTACAGTTGAAACCCGGCGCAATAAAGCATGGGAATTTGGTGTGAACGAAATTCTCGTGCAATACGGCGTTTTTTTTTTTTTTCATACTGCAGTTCTGTTATATACTGCAAAAATTGCCCAGTTTTATTAATTAATATTAGTTGAATTGTTAAAAAAAAAAAAAAAGAACACTTCCAAAGCACTTTCCAATTACAGAGCCCCTCAATATTTTCTATTCCACAAAAAAAAAAAAAAATCTCGAAAAACGTCTGATTAGGCGGAGGTGCCAAAAAACGCCAAAAATTCTGCCACGCATCGACTTCGATACGAAACTACGAGGACCCAAAGTGGAATAGTTGAGCAAATCGCCGTAGTTCAGATTGCAGCGCTCACCTTGAACGGAGTTCTGGAAGGGGGGGGGGGAGGATTTTGACGATGTTTTGGGAGGGCGTAAAAGGTAGTCGCGATAGTGCTATTGCGTTCGGATAGAGTAAGTAGACGATCTCTGTTCTCGTGCATTAGGACGCGTCTCTGTAAAAAAATGAAGAGAAAAAAAATTTTCTCTTTCAAATAATGCTCGCACGTGGTGGGCGCCACTCACGAAATCCTCTCCGAACATCAGCCAACGTTTCTTCCCCACGCACTAAAATGAGTTCCTCGTTTTCATTCTAAACGGAGTCGTGTCCGCCCTCTTCAACCAGCAGACGTTTCTGAAGCCTGACGAGTTTCAACGGAAAAGGTGACGGATGTGCCAGCAGACAGACCCCACGAAATCGTCTCGTACATCTTAGCAAATTCGCGGAAATGCACTACACGGAAAACCTACCTGGCATCCTCCTCAGACTGAAAAGACGCAGTTCTTAACGGATGTCCGAAGTGTTCGCCACTAATTTTTAGCATCCCCCCTCCTCTCCCCTCCCGACACTTGGAAATCGACTGTGAACTGCGTTTGACTACAAACGATAAAAAAGATTGAGCGATGTTATTGTGGAGAATATCGTGACATCCGGCAGATCATCTTCAAACGTATCCCGATACCGGCACTGGACTCGTTCACTTTCTGTCATGAGGCGGATCTGATAACAGTCAGTGAAGAATTAAGGCGCTCCTGTTTACTGTCGTAAACTAGGTTGCGCCTTAATTCTTTAGTGAGCCTTATAATTTAACCTTTAATCATTGAAAACTGATCGCAATATCCTTTAATTTAACCGCTCTTAATATTAATTTCTGATCACCATCAAAACAATCAACGCGTGCTGCTTTTACTTTTAACCAGAAATGGAAAGCGAACTCGTGATATCACCAAGGCTGGGGTGTGACCTCACTCCGGTGTCGTAATTTTCGGGAAATGTATTCCGAAGAACAGAAGTAAAAAATATAAACGAAAGAGCAAGGTTCACGGATAACCGAAATCCTACAAAATCATCGAGTAAGGCTGCCCAGATACTCCCTGGGCAGCCTTACTATCTGCAAACACTTTAGCTTCTCTAATTGCTGGTAAAACTCTGGTATTCTTGTGTGCCAACTGCTGATCACCACTGTGGTAAAGCCATCATTCTGAAAGATCCATATCAAACGAGCCTGACAGCTGGCACCCGAAACGAGCTGGACCTGCAGGATTTCATAGCAAGGATTTCATTTTGGGACCATGATTGCGTCATGGTCACAACAGCCACGACAAACTGGAAAGTGCAGGAGGCCCGAACTATGTCCGACCACCGTGCAATTACATTCCAACTGGTAACGACAGCAAGATCAAGCCCCTCTCCTAGTATATCAGATGGTAACACCGGAAGGGCCCTAAAAAAAAAAAGCAATACAAACCGTGTCCCGAACCTTCTACAGGACTAGGCAAAAACCCACAAGGTGATTATTTCAAGCACAAAAATCAAATTCATCCTTAAGAGGATTAAGGAAAGTTAAATATAAGAAGACCGCCTCAGATAAAGATTGCAGACAAAATCTCGATAAAATATCGGGGAGTCATTTTTTTTTTTTATCTCTAAGTAACCCGCTTCCCTTATCTTGGAAATGTCAGTAGCAAAGTGGGAAGCTACGTGGCATCACAGCCAGAGTTAACAGAACTTACCGGGGCTTAAAGAGGAAGACATCTGCACTCATCTTTCCTTTCAGCAATAAGCTACGGGGCCCCTACGGCGATGTTCTCGTTCTAAAAATGTACCTAAAACTGCAGATTATGCAAAAACGAAATCAACAAAGAAAACAAAGGTGCATTCACTAAATGTACTCAGGTCTTTCCTACATAAGCAAATTGGTTCCATAAACCGCGGAGACGAGCAATTGCCCATCCCCGACGACACACATCACAACCTTCTGCGAGTTTGCTCAAAAACTTTGAGACCAGGAGAAGAACCCATGCTGCAACTACTTAAAGTGAGTCACCCCCCTGCTTGACAACCACTTCCCCGATTATGGCTTAACTGCAATGTGTCTGATCCGCTGGAATTGTGTTTCCCACCCACCTACAGGTTACGAAATTCATTATGTTTTAGACGTGTTATTAATGCGCGTGTCTTCTTCTAATGATATCTCTTAAAATTTGTTATCTTATTAATATCGCACATGCTCTCCAGAAAAGATTTTACGTGCCCTTTTAATAACATACCATTTTGTACGTACGCTTTCATTTATGTGTTATTTACTATCCTCTGTACGAATGTGTATTAATAAAAGTATGTAAGTACAAATGGAAATCTTTCTATTTGTAAGTTGTCTAATCCTTTCTTTTGCTGTTTATTTAGCGCAAGTGCATTAACTAAAGCGTCTTGTGTTGACTACTCCAAAGATTTGCAAACACGAATCAAAATATATGCAAAAAGTGCAATCTACCGCTACACGTGGTAGAAGTGGTATCTCATGGCTGCAGCTATGGATGTCATTTTCGATGCTCATCGAAAGAAGCAACCCATAAAGGGATGGCGAAGCAGAAGAAACAGAAGTGGAGGTTATCTCTTGTGCAGGAAAGAAAGAAGTGAAATTTCCTATTCGGCCGAAGATTTTCACGAATTTCTGAATTCAACAACAGGCATAAACAAAGACTTAGAGGTTACAAAAATGCAGGCGAACACAAATTTAAAAGATTTACCAAGGAAAGTATACAGTAAAATCCATTTACTGGATTTACTAACAGAAACTGTACCAATAAGGAAGAAAATGGAAGACCTCAAGACAGAAGTAGATGATATCAAAAAAACCGATGCTTTTGTCTCAGATTCCTTCGATAAAATACAAAATAGCATAAGCAAGCTGCAGGACTCCAACGCTGCTATCAATAAAAAACTTGAGGAACTGGAAGCTTCTTTCAAGAAAAATGAGAATTCTATTCTACTTAACTCATGGATCACGATAGAACAACAGTTATTAGAAAATAATGTAGAAATAGTAGAATTAACAGGATTAGCGGGCCAAGACCTAGAGCATGTTATTCAGCAGCTGGGGGGTTGCATTAAAGCTACAGCACAATAACAAAGTGGAACGCTACTACATACCTAACAACAAAAAAAATAAATGAGGAGCCTACACTAATTGTGAATTTTCAAATCATGTGGTAAAGGAAAAAGGGATGAGAAAGGCAAAGGAAATTTGATTTACAGCAAATGATGTATTTCAGAATAACAGCAGTGCTCCAATCTACATAAATGACCACTTAACGACACACCTCAAGTAATTATTTTGGGAAACAAAACAATTAGTAAAAACTCAGATTCAAATTTTTATGGTTAAAACATGGAAGGATTTACGTGAAGAAGAATGACTCTTCAAGAGCCATAAGAATCTTGAGTTCAAAGGACCTGCAGTATATAAAATAGACTCCTTCATTGTGAATAATTGTAATTTCTTGAAATCTAGGCCTAAGGTAATATTAAGACATCAGGTATGCTTCTTGAGGAATCAAACTTTCAATTCACCTTTACATTTTTTAAAAAAATCCAAATATCCAAAAACTCTTAATTGATAAAAAACAGTTTTTTCTGGTAGCTCTAAACATCAGGCCATTAAAAAAAAATTGATTTAACTTTTTGCAATATATAAATGCAATGAAAAAATATATTTCTTGTATAGTTTTAACAGAAGTTAACATAAAAAGTGATGAAATTGCCAACTATAACATACTAGGATATGACAAGGTCTATAAGTTGAGAAGGGGTGGTGGAATAATAATATACTATAGAACACGCTATAAGGCATTACAGGTTTACCACTTAACTCAGTCTTGCAAAAACTGCTGTCTCGAATTATTAGGAGAAGATCCACTTCATGATTTGTGCTTTTAATAGGCCACCATCAGATTCTATAAACACTTTTCTAATAGAATTAGATAACATAATTCTGCAATGGGAAGACAAACAAGCTGATAAGACCATGCTAGTGGGAGACTTCAATATCAATTTACTAAACGATGAAACAGAAAATGTAATACTCAGATACTCTGCAATCTTAAATAATTATGGATTTGAACGTACCTTATTTGGAACAACAAGGCAACAAACGATGGAGGGAGATAGAACGGTAAGCTCCTGCTTAGATCATCTTATAACAAATAAAGTTGAAGTATGCAAATTCCTACATACTACTAAATCAACTTTCAGATCATAGAACATGCATACTAATAATAGATATGTACTCAAAACAACACCCATGTGACCATAAAAATTAACAAATGTTGCGAAGAACAAATATTTATCAACAGGCAAGCTGAAACACAACACAGAAAACATGTTAAAGATAAGATCAAGCATCTTACACAACTAATGTAAATGTCTTTTCAAATAAAATAATACAAATGATAAACAATTCGAGGATTAATACGGAGAGAAAAATAAGTCTCTCAGCTTGCAACACAGATTCTAGGAGTAGCAGGATTAAACATAAGAAACCTTGGATGACAAGAGAAATAGAAGAATTAATGGTACAAAGAGATAAATACTTCAGGCAGTATAGTAATTGTCCACAAAAGATAGAACATTAACACAATTATAAAACACTCAGAAATAAATTGACAGGTTTGATTAGAAAGAAAAAAAAACACTTGCTACAATCAACTTTTTATGGATAAACAGATAACCGAAAAGGATAAATGGAGCATTATAAATAACCTGCTAAGTACAAAGAAGAAAAAGTCAACGGGAAACCAAATCAAAACACTATTAGAACAGGTATCTGGTACAAATAAACAATGAGGCTGCAATCAGATTTGCCAAAGAGCTCAGCAGATACAATATACACTACTGCCAAGACTCCCTTGCTCAAAACGATAATCTTCCTCGGGTAGTGAACGCCTGTGTAATCTTTACTCCACAGTACACGGAGATTCTCAAGATCATAGAACAGTTAAAGAACAAGAAATCTTACGGACTTGACTGTGTTACAGTTGTAAGGACCCGTCCTTACAACGATTATTAATAATGGTTTTACCGATATGGGAAATGTTAAGTATTTTAAAAACAGTCTGCATTCCGAAATATATCATGTTTTAACTGATTTATGGATTTTGAATATGGTAGTTCAGGCAATTACCAGCTGTAATTGTGTTTTTTTTTTTTTTTTTTGTCTATTATCCTTAAGTACGGTGAGGATTAACGTAGCGACGGGGGGAAGGGGGAGAAAGAGCGGTTCGGAACACGCGAAAAATGGGAGCACCGATCTGGAGCAGTTCGTAGTTGATGTGCACAGAGCATAGGCAGCACTCCATCCGGAAGGAACAATAGACCGAAACAAAACCCACTTGAGAAAGGGCCAGTACTCAATAGAGAAGGCACTCGAGTAATGGGGTGCGCTCTTAAAAATTTCATGGGGCGATTAATGGCAGGTGAAGCGCGACGAATAAATGGGTGTAGATGTGTGGTCACAAGGAAGATCTAGAATCTTCTAGACTGCTGGAACCTCCGGCCATCCTTCTGGAAAATTCGAGAAATCTCTGGACACCGGAAGTTCTCTCTAAAAGGATGGAGGACACGCCCACGGTAGAATAAAGAGAAACGGGAATACAGGGGAGAGGATGAACAGGTCAACGATTGGTCAGCGGAAAGAAGGGGGAATTTTCAGCAGAGAGAGAGAGAGGGAGGGAAAAAGAGAAGTTTTTGTGGTATTCTTGGCAGAGTCGTTGTCGAGTTTGGATAGTGGTTGCAGTTCTGGGGAGGTGGTAATTGTAGTGGGAAAATTTTGTTTGAGAACTTTGTGGAACTCTGGAGTTGGAGAGGATGTTCCCTAGGAGAATGGAAGTATTGCAGTAGTTATTGAATTCAGAGCAGTCAGAGAAGTTAATACGGTTGATAGAGATACTAACCTATGGTGGAGAGGAAGGGTTGTCGTCTTAGTGACCGTCGGAGTGAAAGCCCTGAGGGAGAGTAGCGGTGAATAGAGAAAGAGTGGAGGGAAAAAAAAAGAAAGAAAATAAAAAAGGCAGTGCCTGGATGCAGCCAGACGGATGAAGCGAGATAGGATCCTTTGCTAATATCAGCAGTGCAGAGCCACGGAAGAGTAACCTCAGATAGATTGCAGTATTCCACGGACGAACAGCCGTTCGCTATCCAGACTACGCCTCATATACAGATGGTTATGGCAGCCCAGAGAGAGAGAGAGCCGCTCAGCCAATTGAGTAAGTGCTAGTTAAGTACAAAAATCTTAAACTTAGTAATGGAAAGGACTCTAGGAGGAAAGTTATAAATTTAGAAAGAAAAAAGGTGTGCGTATGTATATATATATATATATATAGAGGTGTAATACAAAGTGAGAGAAAGAGACAAACAGATAATTTGAATTTAGATGCGGCAATAAGGGTAGTAAATTTAAGTATAAGTTTAATCAATTGTTGAAAAGGGAATTTCTGACTGAAGTGTGTATATTTCGTAATAATTCTGGAAGGGGAGGCAGTGTTAAAGAAAGAGGAAGAGTTTGTGACGAAGAAGAAACATTATTTATATTGTTTTGGTCATAGAGGCCGCCGTAGACTAGTGGTCAAGCGCGCGGGTGCATTAGTACACGTGTCTTGAAGGACCGGGATTCAAGCCCGTGACTGCTGAATACGGTGTTGTTTCTTGTAATCTGTCTATCTAGTGAACTCCTCTGACCGTTTGGTCGTGGTCGTCCCGGAGTATAAACAGGAAATTTATTTATTTATGTGTTGATTTACTTGTTGGCCTATTAGGACAGTTGAGCAGTAGGAATACGGATGTGTGGATTATGAGATGTGTTAAATACCTGGATCTGTTGGAACCAATGTCGAAGTACATGAAGAAACAATCGTGCATCAGAATTGGTAGTTTTCTTATTACAAAATATGTACGCAGTTAATTGCTAGCAGTCTAACAAGGACCCACAGAATAAAGTACTCAGTTTGTTACCATGTGAATGGTGCCAATAAATAATGTTATATTTAGCCCATATGAGTTTGTCAGTCATTTTGAACCTCAACCAGTCCGTGAGGGGAATGCATTATTATTGAGCCTCCCTAGAGTCTAGAATCTTCTGAGAGATAACAATTCAGGTGTAAAGTGGGAGGGGACAAAAAGGGGGGCATAGAAAAGTTCAAAAAAATTAATTAAATAAGACTTATAGAATAAGGGAGTTGGAATTATAAAAATAAAAATAAATTATAATAAATAAATATAAAAATAAAATTGTTGAAGAAAAGGGATATTAGGAATTAAAATAAAATAAATAATAAAACCCATATAAACCTCCCCGCAACACACACACACACTAACCGAAGTAAAGAGAAACAAAGAGCAGTTCTCGGTTCTCTTGGTGGAGCTTATAGCACGGATGTTAGAGTCGGGAAGCTATCCTACAAATTTACTTTCTTTTAAGATAATTCCTATATATAAAAAGGGATCACCAGATGACTTTTGCAATTACAGACCAATAACAAAACAGTCAGTTTTAAATAAGATAATAGAAAATTATATTTTTTCCCAATATAAGCAAATATTTACATCAATATGGACTGTTAAACAACTCTCTATTCTCATATCAGAAGGGCAAGAGCACACAGACATTATTAGAGAACTTAATAGACTCTCTAAACTTACATTTAAACAACAATAACTTCATAATGATTTTATTTATAGATTTGACCAAAGCATATGACTTAATTGATATCCCAATATTGCAACAGAAATTACAGAAATATGGTATTAGGGGAAGAATCAATCAACTACTAGCAAAGTTATTTAACCAATAGAAAAATAACAGTTGAAGTAGAAAATACAAAGGGAAAAATCTTATAATGTAAAAAAAGGAGTACCTCAGGGCACTCATGCAGGGCCAATCCTGTTCAACATCTTTATAAACGACATATTCGAAGTAATAAAGAACTCCTTTATAAAAATTTATGCAGATGATATAATCTTATATACAATTGGAAAGAACCTGACAAAAATGGCAAAAGATTTACAGCCGAATGTAATACATTTACAAACTTGGTTGCACGATAATAAATTAGCACTCAGCTTTGAAAAAAACTGAATTCTTGGTAATTAGACCTCATCAAACCGTGGACATTCATCCCTCTATCAAATTACATAAACACGAATGCCTACATGAACAGAACTTCCAGAATTGCAAATGTCTAACTGTGGAAGAAGTTTCAAATCATTGTTACCTTGGGTTATGGATTGACTACAGTCTAAGTTGGGCAATGCAAATAAATTTGTGCAAAAAATGAGATTTTTTGTACTTCTTTTATTATATTAAAAATAAATTGAATCAAAGAACAAAAGTCACCTTATATTGTGCATTAAGACTCCCAACTCAATTATTTAATAAATGTATGGGCAAGAGCAAATATAACTGAAATAAGGATTATAAACAATTTACTAATCAGGATTCTGAAATTGTTAATGAGGACAAACTCTTGGAATGATCTGAATAAGAGAAGGCAATTTTTGTTAAAATACTATATCCAATTCAAAAATTGAAGTTAAATTTATTCTTGAAAAATCTTAACACTATTTTTGAAAAGCTGAATCTTCAAAGGAATGTTTCACACAACTTAAGGAATCCAAAAGCAGTTGTTTTGCCTCACCCTAGGGTACTAAATAGATTTGGAGATACATTTAATATATTTGGAGATATTTAATACAATGATACATTTGGAGATATTTAATACAATGAACGTATTAAATAAGTTGTTGGCAAGCGTTGATTTCAGGCTCAGGAGAGGTTATTCAATCTCCAAATTAAAATTCGTAGTTAGAAAATTTGATACTCAATGATACAGTAGAATAGATTTCCAATGCGGATCAATCACTACCTCTGTTTACAGAGTGGAATGTACTATGTGGAATGACTTCATTGCCTTTTCTGTTAGCTAACAATTTTGTACGTAAAAACTGATTTAACTGATGAATCGCAGCTTGTTGTCAAGATTTGATTTGATCTTTTTAACGAGTTCTTGTATTGTAAACAAATTCAAATGATAAATCAATTTGTATTGTATTGTAAGCGAGTGTATTTGCGTAAGTGTAAATGTGCGTGGATGAGTTTGTGTTGTACGCGTGTACACTCGAAATTAGGGACCGAGTAAAATTGGTGTTTTGCTTCCGTGTATGTGTGTCGCGATATGCTGGGGGAGAAACCAATCCACTTAACCCAAAGGGGAAGAAAAAAATCAAAGTGTGTGCGAGTCTTATTCGGGGTACTGTTACGAAGGAGTTTAATGTGTACAAATAAATGAGGATTGAAGAAGAACGTCCCTTACACGTTCACTGTTGTACCCTGAATATATTTTAATTTAAATTTTATCTCCGAGTTTAACAGCGCAAGTGACAGAGTAAAGACTACCCCCCCCTGCGTAAACTATGCTGTGATTGAACTGCGATTTGCTCAAAAGAGTCCTGTCTTAGTAGATGTCTTCATTCGGTGGCACTTGTCCTGTCTGAATGTGTGATGATGATGGATGAAGCAAGGTAATTGAGGGAGTGAGTGTTGTGTATTCTTAGAAACCATTCTATCCATAAATAAGAAAAACAAATTAAAAAAAAAGTACTTATGTAATTGCTGGTACGATAACTGTATACCGAGAAGAATAAATGGTTAGTACATGTGTTCTAGTAGACTCCACCCTCCAAATTGGACTGCAGTGGGAGGCAACCTACGTGAACCTGCACTGCTGACGTCATTCCCTCATTTGTGGCATGGCGTGGGATATGTTGACACCGGCTACAGTTGGTCTGGCCGGTGTGTGATTTACATACAGAGAACCACTGTTCTCAGCGCGATCGCGATCGCGATCTCCCCCACCCCAACCAACATAGGACGCCCTGGCACAATGGTTGATCCCCACATTACCCAAAATCCCTTCCCTACCTCCCATCCCTACTTTTTGCCTGGTGGAACCTGTCACCACAAATGTTACTTTCTGGGCAGCCCCCCTGTGTGGATGATGGGCTTCTTCCACAGGGGTGCGCCCCTCTATTCGGTTAACTTCCTACTACTTGGTGGACGGCCTCCCTAACCTCCTTGCTCTGCGGCTCAAGCGCAGTCCAGGTTTTGTCCCCGGCAGAGTCGTTCTGCTACTGTATCTCGCTGCCTCCCCGAGGCCATGGACGGAAATGCGAGGTCCACTAGGGCCTTGGAGGCTAAAGAACAATGATCAACATAACCCGACACTACACTACGCAAATTAACGTTCTGCTTTGGGTCTGAGATTAGTTCCTGGATCCGGAGTAGCAATAGCACTTTCCTGCTACGCTTTCCCTCTCTGTCCCGCACGGGATGAAACACTTTTTATTACTATTATTTATTTACTTTTCTCTTGTGTTGCTGGCATCTGATCGATGCTCCCTTCCTTTCCGCGATCGGGATGCGGGATTTTTTTTTTTTTTTTTTTTTTTTTTTTTTGTTCTCGTGTTCTGCCCTGGGGCTCCCAGGCCAGGCTAGCAACCTCTCACCCACTCTGTTTTTTTTTTATCATTATTTTTTTTTCTCCCCTAGCAATTTATCCTGGACTGGGGCTCCCCCTCTTTCGTCCTTCCCCCACTTCACCTTATTCTAATTTTCTTTTCCTCTCTGTGAAACTGGTTCCCCAAGGAGGAGGGCAAGCAGATAGTAATGAAGGCCTTACCTTCCCTCGGCTAGGGACGAGTACCTGGAAGCGGAAATCCAAGTGATCACTGCTTCCAGGTAGCCAAAAGGCCAATACACAACGAAACACACACACGAGCTTCTTTCTGCTTCATTTTCTCCTATGACAATTCAACTGGCACAGAACCCTCCGTCATGTGCGGGATGATTTTTTTTTTTTTTTAATTACACGACACACGCTGGCCTTACCTTTGACAGAGTGTAAAAACTGGACAGAACACAGAGGCGAAGATGAACTTCTCTTCAAGGAGCCGCCCATACAAAAATACAAATACTCAAATTAACAAATACTTACATTAACTCTGGCATTTACCAAGTTTGTCTGCGTCACAAAATACAAACTTCGTGACGCAGACAAACCTGCCACCAATCCTAGCCTCGCTGAAGACCATAATGACGACTCTCCTCGGAACATTAAATCTATTAACGAATAAATTCTGAGCGGGCCTCCACTTGCTTGACCTGGCGTTCAGAAATGCGCTCCACCAGCTGGAAATGACCTCAATAAATTGGTGCACGACCTCAACTTTCTGAAAGACCATCTACCCATCATCATCGTAAGAATTACCTTACCATTCCGAGAAGAATGGTATGGTGAATGGTAAACGGAAGAATCGCCTGGCCGTGGGAGATGTTGCCATTGTAAATGCCGTGGATTATGGTCCTCTCGATCTTTTTTTTTTTTTTTTTATGAAAACCCCAAACACGAAAGGTATCAAAACCTATAGTACTTAGTACCGTGCATGGGTTGAAGGAGAAGTATGGGGGGGAGGGGGATGCTGGAAACTTTGCTCTAGAGACTAAACATGGGTTTCACCACTTCAAGCCTCCAATAAGCAAAGTGGTGGTATTTCACCGGTTGATGAAAGTCATCTACCACCTACTAGAGCAAGCACAAGTCGAGGACACGCCGGCTGTTCAATTTCCTGGATCCCTGGCATTTTCCTTTACTGGAATAAACAGATGATAATAATAATTCGGACGAAACTGCGACACAACTTGCTGTAAACTGCGAGGGTCATTCTCGTAAATAAACAGATTTAATCGGCGTGCCGATCTTAAATTCAAACGGAACTGGATGAATTTGCGCTACTGAAGAAACGAGACCCCCCCCCCCCGAGAAAACAAATCACGAGAAAACAAATACTCATCACGGGGTACATCGTCTGACGGTCATATGATGATACGCGAACTAAGCTTCACTTGGAAGGGAAACTTCCGTTTCTGCATTTTGTAATAAAGACAGACGAACTACATTATTGGTTGCATGGCTACATCTACAGTTAAAATCTAATAGCCACCATCAGGGGGCTATTAGATTTTTGGGAGAGGGTCAAAGAGAATATTATTGGTCGTGCGTGAACTAAGAACCTGCTGGACAAGTACAGGGGCGTGTCAAAACTATTCCACAATTTGGTCAATGCTCCTGTTCTGCGAATCTGCCGGAACACGATAGTAGGGATGCGGAAATTCTACGTGCCGAAACTCTTGTGGATTAACCCGAGGGATTCGGCAAGGTTTTTGGTATATGGCAGCCCCTGGAGGCAGAAGAAGATTTGTAAAACTGAATACATTAGAACAAAAGTGGTAAAAGAACATTATCACTGATGCTTCCTCAAGACCAATATTATTATTATCAATAACTTTAAAATAAAATTGATATTAAATTAATATTGCAATTACAAATACAGGTTGTCCTACATATTATTTCTTCTCTCATTCCAATTTGTTTTGCATTAAATTATTTCCATTTCTCATACAAATAAAGTTCGCATTTTATAGTAATTCTGGTGATTTGGTCAAGATTTCATCGATAATTTGGCTTGTGTATCTTCTATTTTCTCCAAACTTATTTGGATCTCTGGTGAAGGTGTTGAATCATGTTACACGGGAACATTCCTTTCAGGGAGTTCAGGATAGTGAGCTTCATCCTAAGGGGACGTTGCCCGCTCTGGTGGTTTCCACTGCTTGCTTTGGGAAGTGAGAATATCCTCTATCGATGGGGCATCAATCTGACGGGTTAGCAGCTTAGAGAGTGATTTCTTTTGAGAACAGTGAGCTTCCGGGGGGTCATGCCTAGATTGACTAGAAGAATAGATTTGGAGATGGTGAACGGACTCCCCCCCC